>NC_040904.2:71958412-72570162 GCF_004126475.2 Phyllostomus discolor | reverse complement strand
ACCAATGGAACAGAACAGAGAGCCCAGAAATAAACCCAAATCTATACAGTCAATTAATATTTGACAAAGGAAGCAGCAACATAAAATGGAGTAAAAATAGCCTCTTTAACAAATGGTGTTGGGAGAACTGGACAGCTACATGCAAAAAAAATGAAACTTGGGCACCAACTTACACCTTATACAAAAATAAATTCAAGGTGGATAAAAGGCTTAAATATAAAACATGACACCATTAAAGTCCTAGAGGAGAATGTAGGTAGGAAAATGTCAGATATTTCACGCAGAAACTTTTTTACTGACATGTCTCCTAGAGCAAGGGACATAAAGGAAAGAATAAACAAATGGGACCTCATCAAAATAAAAAGCTTTTGCACAGCTAAAGAAAACAGTATCAAAATAAAAAGAGAACAAATCATATGGGAAAACATATTTGCCAATGATACCTCAGACAAGAGTTTAATCTCCAAAATATATAAAGAACTTACACGACTCCACTCTAAGAAGACAAGTAACCCAATTAAAAAAATGGGCAAAGGACTTGAACAGACACTTCTCCAAGGAGGACATACAGAAAATCCAAAGACACATGAAACCATGTTCATTATCGCTAGCTATCAGAGAGATGCAAATTAAAACCACAATGAGATACCACTTCACACCAATCAAAATGGCCATCATAAACAAAGCAACAAACAACAAGTGTTGGAGAGGGTGTGGAAAAAAGGGGTCCCTAGTGCACTGTTGGTGGGACTGCAGACTGGTACAACCACTATGGAAAGCAGTATGGAACTTCCTCAGAAAACTAAAAATGGATCTGCCTTTTGACCCAGCAATTCCACTGCTGGGACTCTATCCTAAGAATGCTAAAACACCAATACAAAAGAACCTGTGCATCCCAATGTTCATAGCAGCACAATTTACAATATCTAGGTGCTGGAAGCAACCTAGATGCCCATCAGTAAATGAATGGATCAAAAAACTATGGTACATTTACACAATGGAATTCTATGCAGCAGAAAGAAAGAAGGAGCTCCTACCCTTTGCAACAGCATGGATGGAGCTGGAAAGCATTGTGCTTAGTAAAACAAGCCAGGCAGTGAAAGATAAGTACCATATGATCTCACATTTAACAGAAACCTAAACAACAAAACAAAAAAACAAGCAAAATATAACCAAAGGCACTGAAATAGACGACAGGCTGACAGTGACCAGAGGGGAGAACAGAGGGAATTCCAGGGAACAATGGGAAGGGTTCATGGGAACAAATTTAAAGGACACATGGGCAAAAACTAGGGGGAGGGTGGTAATGGGAGGGAGGTGGGGAAGGTTGGGAGGGTGGGCTGGACTGGGAGTAAAAGGGAGAAAACTGTATTTGAACAATGATTAAAACAAAATTTTAAAAAAACTCATCAAAATGTGTGAATTTTTGTGTAGCCATTTTCATATTTAAGATGGAAGGAAATACAACATATTTTTGATGTATTATATTTTACTGTTTCAAGAAAGAAAGACAACTGAAACACACAAAAAAAGATTTGTGCAGTGTACGAGAAAGGTGCTGTAACTAACCTAACATATCAAATGTGGTTTATGAAGGTTCTTGGTACTATTGACATTTTGGCCAAATGATTCTTTGCTGTGGGGCTGTTTTATGCATTGGAAGATGTTTAGCAGCACCCCTGGCCTCTACCCACTAGAAGGCAACAGTGGGAAATAGACAACATACTCAAAATATCCAAATCAATAAAAATATTGGTGAAAATTTAAAAAAAGTGTCTTTTATTTTATGGAGAAAACTAAACAGATGTTTTGGTGAACTGCATAGAAGACCCCAGGCAGTGACCTCACTTCCTGATGACAGAGCCCAACAGAACTTGGAACCCTGGTAACCAGCAGCAGTCACATTCTAGAGTGGGCCCCACTTAGCGCACTTGGCTGGCAACCCTGGAGGGAATAACACGTAGTATTACTGTTTCCTCAGGTCTTGAGGCTGTGGCCTTAAAAAATCCTGCACTTACATACAGTCTGTTCCTATACTGTAGACATAGGGTCAGGTCTCAACCCAGGTGCCTCTGGTGCTTTTCCTGGAGGGACCCAAAAGAAAACACAGGGAGGTCCAATGTAGTCCATTTCAGGCCAGGCCACTACTCTGATTTCATCTGGGCAGCCCTATGTTTCCTCCATGTGTGTGTACGGTCAAGGCTGGTTGGGTGAACTTGGCATATGGAGTGGTACCATTCTGCCTGAGGTCTATCCCAAACCCTAGAGGACAATTTCATTTTACCCAGGTGGAGTTCTATGCAGACAAAGGTCTATGCCTGATCTCAGAGCAGAAGTTCTGCTCTAACAAGTCTCCAGAACTCAGACATGCTTGGAAAAGGCCTCCTTCTCAGAAGCCATCATCTGGACCTATACCAACTATAGCAAGAGATCCTGAACTGGTAATAAACACATCACCACTAAAAACTGAGCCATCACCTGCACCTGCACTGGTTCTGAATGCACCATCCTGAAGGGAGAAATATCATCTGCACCTGAACTAGCTGTCGCAGAAGACACTGAGCTGGTAGTGGATGCATTGCGGGATGAGTGAACTATAATGTCGGGATGAGTGAACTATAACGTAACTATGGACTTAACTGAGAAAAGAACAGCTAATATACATTATACAAAGAAATGTGGTAAGATGAATACTTTTAAGATAACTTCTTTGTAAAACCATAGTAATATCTTTCCTTCAAGTAAAATAAAACTAAACTAAACTAAAATAAAAAGAAAATACTATACCTATGGTCCTACTCATTCTCCCTTGGTAGATCTTCAGTACAATGTATTATCTTGGTTCTTGGTATAGAAGTGCTAACCCAGGCATTATTATAATAAAGCTTATGGCACGATAGGGCATAATTTAAAAAGATTTGCTGGAAACCTTTAATTTTATTTTATTAAATTTATTGAGGTGACATTGGTTAATAGGGTCATATAGATTTCAAGAGACCCACTTATTTTCGAATGTGTATTTACAAATACATACATGGACTATGAAGTAGTATTCTCTACAAGCATCAATAATCATAAGCAAATCACATAGACTGAAGTTGGGTTTTTTGCCCTTCTTTTGTTAAAAAGAAAGTAATTTCATCTGTCAGTTACTCCATATATCTTCAGAAGATGTCTGTCAGTATTTATTAGCATTGTTCATGCAGCTCCATAAATACCACATTCATTTGGCACTCATTTGCTTGCTCCATACAGCTCAAGCAGAGAAACTTTTGTCTGGAAATTGTCTTTTTTCCTAGTACTTTTCACAGGGAAATTGTTTATGTGTCATTCATCAGCTTTATGGCCTTTTTTCCCCTGATTTTAGCAAGCGGAAGCATGTTCAGTATTCAGTCACACACAGAGCAGACTCATTACAGGATTGCCAATGAGCAATTTACCAAGCAGAAAGTCAAATTAGCTTTACTGGAAAGTTGACTGTGGTGTGCTACCCTCAGTAAAAGTAGCAAGTAAAATTTTACCCACAAGTGGTTACATAGGGGTAATTAAAACCATTAATCTTTTTATTGATCTTTGACTTCATTGCCTTCTATATTTAGCAGATAAGATTCATGAGCCACTGGAGTATCTCCATTGTCACAGATCCCCATCGATAGATGTCCCCTGAAGAGGACTCCAGGGTAAAAGAGCATTTATCTGATTTATGCCTATTATGTGGTTCATTCAGACCCGAAACTAATTGTTACTCTTTATTTAGAAGCTATATTTGCAAACTGCAAATCCTATTAAAATTGCAACTTTCATCTACAGAAAAGCATCACATGGTAAATACCTTTTGAGTCATGTCTTTTCTGTTTATTTTCATATTTGAAGGGGCTAGGGTTCTACTTGATAACATCCTAAAATGCTATAGAGCAATATATAATTTTATACTTAGGGGCTCTTTCTAAAAGTAAATGTTTGACCTTATAGTCCATAATTATGTCTCTGAAGTGGTAATAGTCCCTCATAAAAGCATGGCTTGGTTCACAGATCATTGATACAGTTAGTTTTAACAGATGCTTAGGTACCATTATAATCTTTCCTATCCATTTGGCTGTCATAAAAGCTAGGCCCATGTGTCCAGCTTCGGCTATTATTTCTATAGGGCCTTTGCTCTTTTGTACTATGAACAATTAGTGCTTTAGAAGACTAATCATCAATCAGTGACCTTCATCAAATAGGGAATTTTTAGAATTAGGCATATGGTAGTTACTCTGAATATTTACTGAAGAAAGTAAAGTGTAAGATTAGCAAACAGTTCACTCTGATGCCCACAGGAAGGATAAGTCAATACAAGCCCAAGGACCTGGCATTCTAATAGCTATGGTCTTGGAAACTTAATGGTGAGGGTCCATGCTCAATAAATCCTGGTTGTAAATTCCCATCCTCACATGAAACTAACCACAGCCAATGCAAATACATTACTCAGATATTAAAATTTTACTGTTCAAAAATGCAGAAATAATTGCGTGATGAGTACAGTGAACAACTCTCATTTGAAGATTACCAGTGTCTACACACTCTTTATACTTTGGGGAAAGCACTCACTGTATTATTGTTGCCTTGATGTAAATCAATTACCCCCTACCTTTATGTAAGCAGTTAGAAGGGAAGCAGGCATACCTATTCAAAAGGAACCAGCTTGAGAGACTAAATCTTGCAAAGCTGAACAAGACCACAGGGATATCCCTAAGTGATTGGCGGTAAGGCTAAGCTCAGACTGATGCAACAGCTGAGTGACCGGGAGCAGGCTCGCCAGTAGCCACAGACTCATATCTTTGCTCCATGACCCTGGCTTGCTCCCAGTGTCTTAGGCATATTCAATTCTTGTTAATTTTCTATTCCAGATTCTCCAGATTTCCAATCATTTAGACTAGCCATTCAATAATCTTTCAATAATTTATTTTCCTTTGAAGTTAACCAGAGCCACTTTTGTTATTTTAATCAATAATCATGACTGATGCATCTTGTTATTAGGTATGCATGCAAATATGCATGTGTAATGTCATAACTCATTTTGCTTGATGAATCCTCCTGATTAATAAATACTAGTCATCCATAAGATTTTATCCTTATCCTCTTTATGCAGATTAATATCAGGGATTTTTATCTATATCTGGACTTCGGATTTCAAATGTCAAATAATGTAAATCCAGGACAAGACATTTGAACTTCTCTTTTTCTGATAAATATTTTTAATATTTTTGGTCTCAGAACCTAACTATTTGTGAGTTACTAACAGGCAGAAGCTCAAATTTCCTCATTAACATGCTTTACACATTGTCAGAAAGGGTTTAATAAGTGACTATTGAAAATTCATTAAATAAGTAAATAAATATATGTGTATTTCTATTCCTTCTCCATTTGTAGTAGCAACTAAGTCTTATCAAATAGCCATTGAGAGTTTTCTTTTAGTTGTTTTACCTCTAGTAGAGCCTGACTTTAAAACTCTCCTCCCTCCCTAAGCAACCATTGATTAACTACCAATTATGTGACATCAGGCATTTGTTTCTTAGTGAAATACACATGCATTGTGCATTTTGCCCACTTATACCTCTGTGAGAAGCAGACAATAAATAAGTCACATAATGTGTATGTGTATGTGCGTGACATGCACTGAAAACAGTGAATGCAGAGATGGAAAGTGACTGAATAACAAGGGGAAACTTGTAAAGTTAAAGACCTCTCAGAGAATGTAATATTCAGAAAAGGACCCAGAAGAATGTAGAGGAATGAGTCATGAAAATGATGGGAACCAGTATGTGTATGTGTGTCCTACAGGGGAAGGGGCAGAAAAAGAAGTAGAAATATGTGACAATTTCTCCACTATGGAAAGTTTGGAATACATTTAGAAAACTGACAAGAAGTCCACGTGGCTGAATTGCTGGGGGCTATGGAGAAATGGCAGGGAATGGCAGTGAGGAGTGGGCAGACACTTCGTGTAATAATTGACTGTCCATGGTGGGTTTTAAATTTATTCTGAAAATAGTGGGAAGAAGCTGAAGAAAGTTTAAGTCCAAGGAAATGACATAATTTGAACTACTTTTATTAAGCTGCCTAATATGTGGAGAATAAATTGAAGTTGTTAAAACCGGAGTCAGAATCAGGAGGTTCAGTACAGAGGCAAGCAATGATGCTGGCTAGACTAACTGGTGGCAGGTGAGAGGTAAGGAGAAGCTGATTCAATGTATTTTTAGAGACAGAAAATGCAGGACTTCATTGATGAGCTGGAGTTAAAGGAAAATGATTTAAAAAAAAAAGTCAAGGGTGACTTCAGGTCCCAAAAATACAGTGACTTTAAGAGCTTTGAATAAAATATAGTTAGTTCTACTCTTTGGTATTGCCTCCATAAAGATCCCTCTTTGTCCCTTCTCTCTCCCATCTCCCCAGTCCCCTGTCCCCTTTCCCTCCTTCCCTCCCCTGAATTTGATAGTTATTTTGTGATGATATAGGACAATATTATTATTTGTAGGAAATAATAAAGTATTTGGGATTGGTGGAGTTTGATTTTAATAACCTACTCTAAGATGGTTAGGAAAAATAATTTATTTGTACCATATTTCTAATATTATTGTTCAGCTTAAGATTGTTTCAAAATAAAACAATACCAACAAATGTATAAAATGTCGTAAGAGGCACCACAGTATTACCATAGATCAAGTCCAGTGTAAGGGGAGTTCACAACCTATAATCACCAAAAATACAATGCAAAACTTACTCTGTACAAAGTTGAGATATTTAGAGAAGAAATGTGTAATTTGTCAATCATAATGAGAAAGACATTCTGATTGGAAGAATCCTATGATGCACTTCCAATCTAAGTCTAGATTCCATTATGCATACACTTCCTATCACATAGAGATTAACACCTGAGTTTCCAGTGCAGCCTTAAAATTCACTTCAAGGCATGGCCCTGAGCACTTCTCAACCCTCATCTTCACTACTGCCTTGGGACCCTTCTGCACATTAGCAAGTGACATATTTCACAAATATCAAAATGCAAGGTTTTTTTTTTGTTTGCTTCCTTAGAACAATTTCTGGAAGTTCACTAACTCTCAAACAATAATTAGAGGACAGGACATACCAGTTGAGGAATGGGACTGAGGAAAAGAATGTCTACCTTTGTTTACCCTGGCTGGAGTAGCTCAGTGGATTGAGTGCGGGCTGTGAACCAAAGTGTCGCAGGTTCAATTCCCAGCCAGGGTACATGCATGGGTTGCAGGCCATGACCCCCAGCAATCGCACATTGATGTTTCTCTCTCTCTCTTTATCTCCCTCCCTTCCCTCTCTAAAAGTAAATAAATAAAATCTTTTTAAAAAAGAATGTCTACCTTTGTTTAAAGTTGGGGTCTCCCAGGCCTTCCAAAAGGTGCTACTTCCTCTGGGGTAGTGTAATGTTGGAAGGCTTTCAAGCAGCCTGGAAGTCTCAAGTCAGGAAAATTGGGCATAGGGAGCAAAACCTGCCCTTGTTCAGCTCTCTGTGGAGCTGACACAGCTCAGGCACTGATTTGGGTTCAGGAAGACCCAATCACCCTCCAGGAGTCCTGGGTTTGGGCCCAGGTTCTCCTTGCTCAGCCTCAGTAGATCATTGCTCCCAATGCAGCTTGTAGGTGGCAGGTCTGGTCAAAGAAATAAGAACAGTTCCCCTTAACCTCCAGGTCATGAAATGGGAATGTTGGCTATGCCATGAGTGTAGCTTGATTTATAACTTTTAAGTTTTTAGACATATGACTTTTAAGTATCATTTGGATTCTAGCCCTCACGTTGAAATGTCATTTATGGGCCTGCTCATTTCTCAGCCTTCTGTCACTTCCCAGCTGCCTGTGCTTCATGCCTCCAAGCTCATCCCCAATTCAGGGACTCTCACCTGCTGACCTTTGTCTGCAAAGCCCTTCCCCCACCTCTTAAGCTCCTGATACAGGTGTACATTATTCAGTCCTCCTGCCCCTTCTCCCCAGCTCCAATGTAAAACAGCACATCTTTCTCTCTTTGTTCTCCCTCCATTTACTCTGCTTTATTTTGTTCATAGCACTAACACTTTCTGAAACCAAAAGTATTTTTATCTGTTTCTTATTTATTTTGTCTCCTTGTTAGAATGCACAAAGGCAGGAATTTCATTTTTTTCATTGTGCGGTCCCAACACTTAAGGGTACAACATAGTTACCTAGTAAATACTGAATAAATGGATGAATGAACTACAAAAGGTTGTAAAATAACTCGATCTTATTTTAAAAGAATAAAAATTACAAAAGTTTGAATATACAAGCTTGTAATATCTACAATAAGTTAGCATTATGTAGAAGCTAAATGTGTCTGAAGAATACTGAAAAGATCATAAATATGTAACTATTTTTAAAGCTGCATATAAATATAATAAACACAGCTACATAGAAAATTTTCATATACCACTTTCTAGTTAAAATATTAAAAACAAGCTTTGAATTTCAAGGAAAAGAAACATTTGATAAAACTGAATCAACAGGACTCATTCTTTGGTCTTGTGTAACTCTCGAGAAGCTGGACTACTACATAGTATATCTGTCACTTGAGCAAGTTGCATTACTAGGCACAAGGTCACTCACAGAGTTACTGATTGATCACTGTCAGATATAGTCTGGTTCAGTGCTGAACATTTTAATAACACTGATGAATGAATAAAAATGTTATATACAATAAGTTTGAACATTATCCAAGCCTGGGAAAGAGGTGACTATAAGCAAGTAGGATAGTGATATTAGAAGTCTTTAAAAACTTTAAAAAATAATAAGACTAATTAAAGCATGCCGTTAGTTAAAAAGAACTTCCTAGATAAGGTCATGTTAAAGGAATTGATCATCACCAAGCTCTTCGTATATGAAATGTTAAAAGAATGAAAAATATGAAATATGAAATGTAAATATGAAATATAAAAAAAGAAGATAAAAAACTATGAACAGGAAAATGACAACAAACTCACAACTATCAACCACCTAGCCCCCAAAAAACAAAAACAAAAACAAACTAAGCAAACAACTAGAACAGGAACAGAATCACAGAAATGGAGATCACATGGAGGGTTATCAGCAGGGAGGGGAGGAGGGAGAATGGGGGAAAAAGTACAGGGAATAAGAAGCATAATAGGTAGGTACCAAATAGACAGGGGGAGGTTAAGAATAGTAATGGAAATGGAGAAGCCAAAGAACTTATATGTATGACCCATGGACATGAACTAAGGTGGGGGAATGATGGAGGGTGGGGGGTACAGGTCAGAGGTGAAAAGGGGGAAGAAAAAAATGGGACAACTGTAATAGCATAATCAATAAAATATATTTAAAAACTGAGCTTTCCAAGAATATCTATAAAGGACACTTGAACAAAACCAAAAGGGAGTAGGATCAAAGGTGGGAGGTGAGGATGGCTGGGGTGGGGGGAGTGGTGAGGGGGAAATGGAGACAACTGTACTTGAACATAATAAAAAAAGAAAAACAAAATCAATTAGAAAGTGAAAAAAAGATAAAAACTATATTTTCTATGTTTACTAATAAGCGATCTATACTAAGAAATATTTTGGGATGTAAGTATTAAGAGTTGGCTTTCAGTGGCAGTCATTTGACCTTAGACAAATCATTTAACATTTTGAGGTTTAGAATGAAGAATGTAGGAGAAATAATAAATGCAATAAAAATTATGTACTAAAGTATTGAATTTCTGTAAATCCTGCAAACTGGAAAAAGTTTAAAGTTGATGTATATTTAGTCAAGACAGTAGAGAGAATAAAAAAGAGGGACTTTATACCTGATCGCTTAAATACTGTTTTCATGAGCGAGAATTAGGAAAATAGATTATTTTCTCACAAGTACATGGGCCCACATGGGATTTCACTATTTATAAAGGTAATGATTTCCCAATATTGACAAGATATACTTCAGAAATGATTAGTTCTTCGCAGGGAAAAGATTATTCATAATCAGCTTATGTTGAAGTAGTTTGTTTTTTAAGTGTATTAGCACAATGAATTGTGGTGGCATTTAAATTATATCTTAAACTTAGTGTTTAGAATCATGAGATCCATGACAATGACTGCAGCAGACAAAATTACAAGAGGGTTCTTGTAAGATTTCCATCCCCTGGTGATTCAAACACAAACCTAAGCAGTACTGGGAAAGGATTTTGCTGGTGAGTGGGGTTACCAATCAGCTAGCTTCAAAATGAGAAGAGCATCCTGGATTCTCCAGGTAGCCTTATCGCTTGAATTGTCAAAGAAGAGAAATTTGTCAGCTAGAAGCAGAGAGATGTGGCAAAGGAGAGGTGAGTCAGAGGAGGTCCCCAGTCATCCTTACTGGATTGGAAATGGAGGAAGCAGCCCTGAGCCAAGGAAGGAGGGAAGCCTCGAGAAGGTAAGAATGACCCCTTGCAGACAGCTCACAAGCTGAATGTCCTAAAATTGCATGGGATTTAACTCTGCTTGGAAGCAGACTCACCCTAGAGCCTCCAGAAAGAAACACAGGACTTGCCAAAACCTTGATTTTGGCCCTGTGAAACCCAAATCTTATCTACAAACTGTGAGATAACAAATTTGTGTTGTTTTAAGCTACTGATTTTGTGTTAATCTGTTTTGCACAACAGGACACTAATGCAGTGGCAGATGTCAAAATGGAATATTTTGTCATTCTGTAGATTATACCTATGTTTAATTATGTATTCCTAAAAGTGGGAAAAGATGAAATGACTTTTGGTGCATAGAATTTATTTTTTAAGACAAGTTTTGGTTAGAAAGCATACACTAACTTGCTGTACATGGATACCACTGCAATTAACTTTCTAGACTCAAGATGGAGCCACTCTTGTCCAGATGCCACATCAGCAAATTGAAATTTAAGATAACATTTGTGTCCTTGTAAATGTTCTGCTAGACCAAAAACACAATATATCCAGGGAGCCAATCCCCAATGCTAAGCCAACTCTGGGGTTTAAACTCATTTCCTTATTTCTTCTTACCTCAAATAAGGTTGACTACATGGCCCCTGCCAATCAGATATTTTCTATTTCCCCCCTCCTTGTTCTTTATTCTTTTTCCTACAAAAGCTTTTGATTTTCTACCCCATTTTACAGTTCTCCAAATGGAGACTATCTCCTTTATGAAGTGTTAAAGTTTGTTTGTATCACCTAAATTCTTGCATTTAATAATTTTTAACAATATAGACAACCCCCCACATACACATTTATGAACACAATCTGTATGAGAGTAAACTTAGTAAACAAGTATTAGAGAGTTATTGCTTATACAACAAAGAGAGTATGTCACAAATAGCCCTTGTTTGTATCTTATACTAAGGAGCAGGCATTCATTCAAACAATGGAAATTTACATCCATAATTTTAAGTTTGATACTTATCTGTCAAGGCACAACTTTTTAAAATAGCAGGTGCTTTTTAATGCCTCCAAGCATTATTGCCTAGCAAAATGCTCCTCCTGCACTGGATTAAAGCATGTATTTTTTAGGTAAACATTAGAGTTTACCTAATTGACTGATAATTGCTCATTTCTCATCTAATATTTTCTGTCTTATTAGGAGACTGCAATTTTAATTTCTGTAAGTTCAAATTGGTCTTGGTGCAAAACTGAGTCATCCTACTAATCATGATGTTGCTAAAATGCTTTAATCAGTTTTGCTTCCCTAACCTTGAACAACTCAATTTTCATTTCATTAACTTTCTCCCTTATTGCTAAAAATATTTATTCTGGCTGTAATGGTAATCTAATTTACCAATTTAAATGCTTTGCATCACAGTGGTTTTTTACATATATCTTAGTCTCCCCAGTAACTTTAAATTGCTCTTGCCTTCAGATTTTGTACGTCAACATTTGTTTTGATTATATAGCACAGTCATTCCTGCAAACTTTCATGGACTTCTCCACTAGCTGTTGAGTGGAGTCATACCCATGTTATATTCCTCTAAGAAACCTTAGGACTCTCTGAAATATTAGCTATGTTCACTGTTTTATTAAGAAGTTTAAATAAAACCAAACAACAGTAAGTGTGTAGACTGAGAATTCCTGGTTATTCCTACACACCTCACCCATGTATATGTAAAAGCTAAAAAACTCATTAATTTCAGCACGCTAGTGATTGGCTTAACTGAAGACATCACTAAATGTTTCCTTGCTAACTACCTATGAAACTATTACTTGTTTGTATTTGGAGCAGCCAGTATCCCAGCACTTGCCTTATGATTAGCTACTGTTACAACTTCCAAAATACAGGGGCCATGACGCTCAAGATTAGCTCATCTAACTTCCTCCAATCCACAGCCCTACACAAAAACTAGTACTGTTTATGTGAAGGAGACCATACTGGGTTTCAGTAAAAATGGAGGGCGTCTCCTTCCCCTCTTCCTTGTCTATGCCTTCTTTCCCCTTAAAGTCACCTTCACTTAGGGTGGGTGGGACAGCTGGGATCTGCACTGCAGAACAATTGAGGTCACAGGCTCTAAAAGCCAGACATGAGTTCTAATCCCAGCTCTACTTCCTGAACAACTATATAATCTTGTACCCTTTGCTTAACCATGCTAAGGCAAGGGAACTATTTGGTGCTTTTCAAAAATAGGTTCATGAACTAAATGAAGTCAAACTGAACAATGACTTGAATATAATAGAGGCAGTTTTGATGTATCTTATTCTTTCATCACTTATGTGTCTCAAATATTTAAGCTTGGGGGGGGGGGGGAAGAAAAATCTTAAAGAAAGGAAAAGTCTATTAGATGCTCCAAAGCCTGTTGCTACAGGAGCCACAGACAACACCGTTTGTTGCTCTGAGTGCTGGCTGCTGCCACCATGCAGGGAGGAGCTCCTATGGTAGAGTTTTCATGGGGCTTCATGGTATTGAATTTTATTCAGTTCAGTCATGTAAAAACAGAAGTGTCAAAAATGATTTAACAATGCACATGTTTCTAGTTTTGCTATTACTCCTTCTTGCATTTTAGTTATGTATGATGCTATTTGCTACTGTAACCGTTCTTTCCAGTGGTGTAACAGGTACTCATTCATTAATTCACTGACCCAACCATGAAAACTTTGGTGGGCACGGCCTGATTAACTTCACTTCCTGGCACAATATGCTAAGTATGTTGTGTCAGAGATATAAAAGGCAGCACTTGAAGGGGGAAATAGATTACCAAATCACAACTGTGCAGCACGGAAAAGTGTTTCCTGTTACAGTACACTGAAAAGGTGCATAAAAGTGTTAATGTCCCAAATAAAGGGAAAATGTCCCCCTAAAAGAAAAGGCCGTCACTGAGGACAGCACAAGAGAAATGTCTCCAGTGTGCACTCTACCTTTGCTAATGGCATTTTTGGCACTCAGTGATATCCACTATTTAAAAGTAAGGTATCTTAATAGTTTATATTAAAATTAGTCAATAGCCTTTTAGTAAAGATTCTAGTATGAACTCTAAAATAGCAGCTTTGACATTGAAATTAAGAACTTCTTGTCCCTTTAAGCACAGACAGATTATTAAAGCAGTACGCATTGATCAGCTCTTGAAATGCCAACTTTATACCTGCAATATATGAATGTGTCCCTAGATACTAAGCCTTGACTGGAAGTTGATCCATGTATGATTAGCTTATTTGAAAAATAATTTTCAGACATTCTATTGGGGTGATTTTTTTCCATATTTTCTATGTATATGGATAATTTACTGAAACCTTGGATATTATTTAAATTATAGTCTAGCAGTCAAATATCTAAATCAAAAAAGGAAACTCCAGACTTGTACTTTTTATTTATTCATCCAATAATCCTAAAGTCCATCATCCCAGTTGTTCAAATGCTTTTTTTGCTTCTGCAATGTCACACCAATATGAGGTGTTATTTCTCCAATCTCAGAAATACTACCTACAGTCTGACTTTGATTAAGCCCCACCTAAAACCCTCAAGGCTCACATGAAAAAGAATTAGTATGTTAATTTTATTTCTGTGCTCTTCTTTTCCTAGAGTATTAACTATACTACAAGAGGGTTATTAACATTATCAAAAGTTCCCCATAAAACAGCTTTGGTAATTACTTCTATCAGCTGGAAAGTAAGCATGGTAAGCATGTGGTTCACTCTTGATTTGTTAGTGTTTTAACTTGAATTCAACCTCATTTAATATGTAAACTCAAAAATTCAAAATAACCACAGAGTCAAATTCTCATGATCTCTTTGAAATAACAGAGCAATGAGATATTAGAATTTTTTTCATAGCACTTAAGCTAAAATACCTAGTTTGTATTTTAGAAAGCCCATTGAAGTGCCAGCAAAACAATGCTAACCCAGTTCCTATACAAGAGTACAAAGTTATTAATTTACCGGTTAATAATTAAATAGAGAATTGATCTTCCCACGACTACTTATTTTTGTTAGAGAAACACATTCTATGATAAACAGTGTGTTTGCCTTTCCCTAAGAGTTACAACTATTCACTGCTCACTTCTCAGCCATAACCCAACACTCCCCAGTATGGTGCCTCAGCAGCCTTTTCATATTCTGTAACTCTGCATAGTTGAAAGAACCAGGGAAGGACCCCTATCAGTAGAGGGGCTACTCACACTACCTGAACACGGATGGGCTAAATACAAGATGCAACAACTAAGCAATTAGGTGTGTGGAACAGGGGTGTGGAAGGTTGGTGGCAGGCATAAGGAGGCGGATACATCTTCCACCATATTCATGGAGAAACAGGGAAAAATGGACTAAAAACTGAAACGGGTATGCAGAGACAAGAAATCAGATGAATTCATAGAGTGGGAAATCCAGAGAGAAGCTGCAACACTCCTTGATTCCATCTAGTAGTTCTTAGTTTTATTAGACCTTCATAAAGCCAGACTCTCACTTAACTGCCCTGGGGATCTGTGAAGACAGCATTTCTGAATGCGGGTTATAGTTTTGTGTACATTACTTTGAAACCGACTTATCGTGTGTGAAACTACTGAGTCATAAATAAGGTACTCGTGGATTATATTTCACCAAAATACATTTAGTATTTCATAATTTGTTATATATTTGGAGCTCTGTCTCTCTAAATTTAACATTCTAAAGAATTCATCCTGTGATCCTCTTTAAAATATTAGGAAATATTGAATAAAACTTGCTATGCAATTTTTTGAATATGAACCTTCAAGTATATAGTTTTTGGAAAATTATATGCTTATTTCAAGAGGGCTTAGGGTACATTTTAGATCAGTAATTTACAAACTATAATCTGAGGCATCTAACATTATAGAGCTGTTTCAAATATTTGGTATGATTTAACTTTTTAAAAACGTTTTAGAACACTCAAATGTGTATAGTACTACATTTTAGCAGATTATACAGCACCAATACACTGTTTCATCCTGTCTGATACATTCTTTTAAAGGTTATCATCAGAATAAAACTTTTCCTTACTAGCTCTGGGGTGAAATTTGAAATTTTATAAGTGTGTAATTTCTTTTCTTGCAGTAATATATCTGCCTATGCACGTACGCGATTTTATAGTTGCCACAGTCACAGAGTACATGTGCTCCACATGCAATTAAACATGTTAGAGTGCTCAGGGATCAGTGATCACACATCCGTCATCATATGAGGGTCAAGCATGCATGAATAAGTGAAAGTATAGCAGTTAGCATGATGATATCATCTAATATGTAATTCTCGTGTAAGTTTTGCATTATTGGATTTTTCTATTTTTGGAAAGGAATTAAAAAATTGTCATATATCGTTTGTGAATCACTTTGTAACAGTGATTCACAAATGATGAGAATAAGAAAGGAAGAATTACCAGAAACTGTGACATTTCAATAAAAGTATAACTGTGCAAGAATACATGTTAAAATGTGGAAGAATAAACTGCAGTCTGATGTGCTTCCAGAGGTAAGTATGGACAAGAAATAGATCATTTACCCAAGGGAACTACAGTTAAGATGTAGAAATGTCAGGAGTGGCAGATCATAAGTGAGGTTTGGGAACAAGGATTTATTTAAAAGTCTTACAAGGATGATTTTCCATACTGCATGCATCATGGCATTGTTCAACTAGACAAGGGATCAGAAAGTTCTCTCCACATTTGTCCAAAGCTCCACTCAGCTCTCTACGCATTCTTCCTACAGCAAAACCCAGAAGTTAACTTAATCCTCCCATCGACACCAATCAACCTTTATGTTCTCTTGTGAAATAGACACAGACAATCAAGGATTATGAGTTTTTAAGAAAGTAGCAGCACAAAAGTTACACACACCACCCATACGTGTGTGTAGGAAATGGTGCAGAAGGAAAAAGGGGAGTAAAACTTAAGACATTATATCTCTAAAACACAAATATATGCATGGAACAGAGCCACCAGCACTCATGGCAAGACTTTTGAGAATTAAAATTGTGATGGAAAAAATTATTTTAAAACCTCAGTAAAGTAAAAACATGAAGTTAATGAAATTTTTCAAAAAGTGAGACAAATGCTCAAAGAGAATATACAAAGAATGACAGCAGGAGCCCCATTATCTGACAAGTAGAAATTCCAGAAAGAAAAGCCAGACAATAGTAATTAGAGAAGGTTCTACTTAAAAACAGAAAGATAGTAGCACTTACATTGAAAGATACAAAGATGAAGAAGATTTGGCATTTTTAAAATATTTTATTTATTTAGTTTTAGAGAGAGGAGAAGGGAGGGAGCGGAGGAGATAAATATCAGTGTGTGGTTGCCTCTCATGTGTCCCCTGCTGGGGACCTGGCCCACAAACCAGGCATGTGCCCTGACTGAGAATCAACCCATGACTTTGATCTGCAGTTAGGCACTCAATCCAATGGGCCATGCCAGCCAAGGTCTAGGCACTTCTATATATGGAAACTAGTAAGGGATTCCAGGGAATTATATACTATCTTTGCAATTATTTTATAAATTTAAAATTAATGAAAATACAAAGCATATTTAAAACAATATTTTATATCACTTGCCTATATGCTTTCATATTCATTCCCTACCTTTGCTTTGAAATTGGTTATACATATATATATATAAGTGAATCTTTGTTGTTACCTCTCACCATATTCAATAATTAGCTTTAAGTAAATTAAAGTCCTAAATGTAAGATCTAACTTTATTAAACTTCTAAAAGACAGCATATGAGAAAAATCCATGCTGAGAAAGGATAACAATAAATGTGAAAGAGAAAATTTAAAAAATATAAAATGGATTTTATCACAATTAAAAACTTTCTCTTTTCAAAACATTTTTAATGACATGAAAATGGCATCAACAAACTGAGAATAATACTTTGAAACACATTTTAATAAAAGATCTGTATTCCAGAATATGTACATTATCTTTTTAACTCAATAGAAAATAAACACCCCAATTTAAAATAGGCAAAAAAAAAAGAAAAATGATGCATCAACTGCAAACACACAAAGATAGTTACTACTGAAATTTAAGAAGAATAATGAGATACTGCTGCATACCATCAAGAATGGCATAGAACTAACAAACAATAATAAGTTTTAGTAAAGATCAGCCTGGACTGAATCTCTCATTCATTGCTGAAAATGCAAAATGACACAACCACACTGGAAGTAGTTTAACAGCTTCTTATAAAGGCATTCTACAAATGCCTGTTTAGAACCAGGAGCAATAAGAACACATTTCAAAATAATACTGACTTACATATTCATAACAGCTTTATTTATAATAATCAAAACCTAGAGAAAAACTCAAAAAGGCATCACTCAGTGAGCAAATAAACAAATTGTCACATACACAATGGTAGCTATGCCACAATACAAATAAAAAAAGCTGCTGTTACCCTCAGCACCATGAATGAATCTCAAAAGCATCATGCTAAGAAAAAGACACCATACACAAAAGATTACTTTATGCTGTTTGATTCCATTTATATAACTTTCTAGAAAAGGCAAAACTATAGTGATATAAAAGAGAGATCAGTGATTTCCAGGGTCAAGGGTTTGGGGCAGGGGACTTGGTATAAAAACTCAATAATGCCTTCTTCCACAAACAGTCTACATCATAATTCCTCTGTACCTGTAAATGATACTTAATATGGTAAAAAGAATTTTGCATATGTTAAGAGCCTTGAGAATGGGAAGGAACATTGTGCTGGATTATCCAAGAGGCATTTTGTAATCAGAGTGAGCAGGTGCAGGAGTCAGAAGGAGGACACAGGAGGGGTGACAGGAAGCAGAGAACCAATGCAACAACAAAAGATTGGGGTACATGTTCATAAGCCAAGAAATACTGAGAGACTCTAGAGACTGGAGGAGACAACAGATTACTTTCTGGAGCCTTCAGCATCTCTGACAATATTTCTATTGTATTCCCATAAGACTTACTTTGGAATTCTGATGTTTAAAAGTATAAAAAAGTATAGCCCTGGCTGGCATAGCTCAGTGGATTGAGCGCAGGCTGTGAACCAAAATGTTGCAGATTCGATTCCCAGTCAGGGCACATGCCTGGGTTGCAGGCCATGGCCCCCAGCAACTGCACATTGATATTTCTCTCTCTCTTTCTTTCTCCCTCCCTTCCCTCTCTAAAATAAATAAATTAAATCTTTTAAAAAAGTATAAAAGTATATATCTGTTATTTCTGTGGTAGTTTGTTTCAGGGGGCCATGCAATTCTCATATAGAATATGAGGGGACTTTTATAAGTGATGGAAATGGTGTATTTCATTATTGTTTTTGTAGTTATAAGACTATAAGTATATCAAACTCCATTGAACTATAAGCTTATCATAAATTATATTATATGTAAATTATATAAAGCTGATTAAAAAAGAAAGTCATATTTTATGTCCAGTCCATTCCCATTCTTTTACCTAAATTTACCTGCAATACGCTAATTTTCTCAACCACTTTTCCGTCTATTGATGTCTTACCATCCTTCCAAATGCAACTGAATTCACAGACTTCCAAGATGGTCCTAGCTGCTTCTGTCCTCCAGTGCTCTCAAAATTTCTCTCACAAATAGCTCTTATCATTGTCTGCCTGTGGTACAAATACTTGTAAGAATTCCCTGATAAATTATAGGTTTCTTGAGACCCAGCACCATGAAGCTTTGTGCCCTGACTGCAATCCTGCACAAATCCTTGCAAATAGTATCTATTTCATAAAAGTGTGATGAAAAAAAAATGCACTCATTCATTCATGCTTTTATTTAATCTGGAAACGTTGCCTGAGTTACTACTATGTGTCTGGTTCTATATTAGGTACTAGATAGGTATTGAAATGTCTTTTTTGGTTATCACAAAGTTCTCTTTCTTTTATTCCCTCTATAGCAGAGATTCAGTACATTTATTGTGCTAAGAGCTCCTGTTTGTCCATAAAAGAGAGCAAGATAAAAACAGTGCAGACATCTCCTAAGGTAATTAAATAGCACTTAAAGAGCCCTGTGTATCTGGGCTCCACTGACTCTCTCAGGTATAGAGATCCACACAGCCTGGCTGACCTGTGATGTCAGTGTGTTACTGCCTACAGTCCTGATTCCCACTTTGTTAAACAGCATGATGAACCAGCTATTCAATTTCTTCCTCTCAGCTCCAAAAGCACTACTTTGTGCTTCCAATTATGTAATAGATTCTGCCGTAGTGGCGACTGCTGATAGATTTTACAGGGCATAGCCAGGCTTTTTATCATGCAATCACATTAAATAACAAGCTACCTATTCTGCAAAAGACAGGCTAATAATCTGGTCCAGATGATAACACATTATACTTTATGTTAAATTCTAAACTGTGGGCTAATGAAGCTTCTGGGAAAAAGAAGATGGTCCTGGTACACACTGACTGTACTGCGTTTTTATTTTGGCATTTACAATTTTCACCTCACAAAATTCCTATGAACCAGTTTTATTTTTACAGAGCTTTGAACTAAACCATTGTGTTCACTGGCCTCATAAATGTTTGATATCTGATTCATCTACTTATTTTTACAGAAATTGTACTGAAAAATGGAAAGCAGTGTTTCATGTTTTCATTCTATTATAATAAAACTTCCAAAATGGCACCTATATGGAACTGTAAATGGTACTAATTTCTCTCCTCACAGTTTAGGAGGGATATAGCTGCCTTTTTTTTTTCTTTTTTCTTTTAACATTTCCTCAATTTTTGGAGGATTTTAGCTTTATCTCTTTTACAAGGATTGGCTTATGCTTTTAGCTTTCTACCAATGTTTTCAGGGTTTCTTAATTTAGAAAACACCAGTCATTTATACTGGGACAGTATTTAAAACATGTTTCAAACCTAATAACTCAAGTTTTTATGATAACATTGTATTATACTATTTTTTCAGAAAAGTAAGGCAAATTTGACAGATTTCATAGTGAATCACTGTATAGATGTTAACTTTCATTAAACTTACTTTTTCACATGACTATCAATTCCTCTATCCATCCATGAATCCATCTTATTTTGAAAATGTTTTGAGTAAATTAATTGTAGACATCAGTAAATTTTCCTTTAGCTACTTTAGAACTATTGCTGGAGATTAATATTTACTTTCACATTTTTATTTTGATGTAAAATTTACATACTGCAATGAATTGCAGATATGTTAGGTATCCATCCAGGGTTTTGACATGGCCTACATCTGTGTAGTCAAAATCTCTGTCAACATATATAGAAACTTCACCACCAGATATCTCTCTCAATCTTCCCTTCCAGTCACTACCCCTATTCCATCCTCAGGGTCCATTTTAATTCTGATTTTTTTCTCACTTTATTTATATTTTAGTAGATAATTACCTTTATTCTTTTTTATTTCCAAAACAAGTTTATTAGCATGATTAGAAACATTTTCTTGAATAATGACAGAAAGAATGTCTAAGCATGAAAGAGTATCAGTGGCTAGAGCTGACAACCAGTATTTGCAGCTTAATGAATAACTTTATTGCCAGTCTTCACTTGAAAACCATCCATATTTATCATTTCCATTTAAAATTGTGACTGTTGGCTGGATCGGGGAAGAGTGCCCGCTGCAATTAAGTATAAACAATACCTTCTGTAATTGGAGTGAAACCTGCATTTTTTAACAAGAACTAATAAAAATCCTCAAAGAGTTGTTTTTTTTAACATTCCCTTTACACATTACAAAGAAATAACTAGTATTTTGGCTTTTTAAGTTCCTACATGATGTTTACAATGATAGTCCCCAGAGGTCCCACATAATGGAGAATGCCAGCCCTCTTGGGGAGGCGGGCACTCTTGGGGTGGATGCTGAAGACTGTGGCCTCCTCAGGTTTACTCTGGTCTGAGCACAAAGACAGCGACATCTAGAATGTAATAGTCATTATACATGTCCCCTTCACAAAGGTACGGCAGTCTGGTGAAAGCTTCAATAACCAAACCCGCTTTCCTGAAAACTCCAGTCCGACAGTTCACTTGTTCTTCCCAGCTCTGTTCCTTGATTTACAAAATTTCTGATGGTTTCTCCCATTTGCCATCTACATTTTCTACATAGGGCTGAAAGGGTAAGACCAGGGCCAGGGTAGCCTTGCCTCCAGTTGGCTCTAAGACAGTTCTGGTATCTTCCAATGAAGTCGGGGGCTGATCACAGCAGCCCAGCAATTCAAGAAGCTGATGACGTCATACTGGAACCCTGTATTCTTCCATTCATTTATATCAGACACTCTATTTCTTCTGAAGCTGCCATATCGTATTGTAACAGTAGATAAGTGTAACAGTGGGAAATTGTAATCCACCCCACCCTTCTTTTGAGATTGTTTCTGCAAGTGCTGACTCTGACTAATATGTAGCTTACAGATGACCCACATTTTTATATAAGAATCTTAGGAACTAATTTAAAAAGATAGACCCCAGCCTTCAAGCACCCCAGTTCTGAAAAGGTTTTCTGACCTTCATCCAAGGATGCAGGATAACATGAAGCTGGCATGATGTGAAGCCAGGATGACTAAACCAGGATGATGTACACCAGATCATCACTGGCCTTATCAGAATGGACTGTGCTCATTTGCATGTAGAGAACTTTTCAACCTCCTTCCTTGATCTTTTTGTTCTACTGCCCTCTCCCTCCATATAAAAATTTTGCCTCCAATGAGAGATGGAGATGGGCTTGGTGACCTGAGACCCCATCTTCCAGGAGCTGGGCTTTGAGATGTGAGTCCCCCATCTTCCAGATGGTGGGCATCTGCAAATAAACCACTTTTCCTTTACATCAGCACCTGCCTGTGGAGTATCAGCTTTCACACCAACTTGTTACAATAGTTTCAGACATCTCAGTGGTATAATTTTCTTCAAAATGAGGGCTCATGATTTTTGTAACTTCTCCATCTCCAGCACTCAAATTAAGAAATCTATGAGTTTTCCAGTCTGGATTAATTTTAAGCGGTCTCTGAAATTGATCTGGTGAAAACACAAACATTGAGCCTCTTCCTAGTGACCCATTGATTGATGTTCTCCACATGAACAGACTAAAAACAGATGACACAAATAAGTGATATAATGATGCCATTATTTAAGAAGATCTGCATTCCTTGATCCAGCTAATGCTGAACAAGCACAACCTGGAGTGATTCACATAATTTCTCTCTGTTGCACACATACCACTGGTGGTTCTCCTTCCTGCTGCCTGTGGTCACCTCTGGCTAGCTGGCACAGCTTGTCATGTTCACGTACAGGGAGCAGGTAAGAGGGCACCACAGCATCCACATCGTCCACACCAGCCACATGGATGCCAGGTTTAGGCATAGCTAGCTTGCCAGCAGTCTCATCGGGGGCAGCATCCGTTGGGTGGCGACCACCGCCAGAGCCTGGGATAGAAACAGGATGAGTCTGAGCCTCGCCCAGCTCCAATCTTTGTGCCCAACTTGCCCATCCAGCTCCTGCAGGGACAAGGCTGAAGCTATACTCATGAGCTAAGAGGTTTAGTGACCTTTGAAATAAAAGTAAAAATAAAAATACTGGTCCATAATGGCAGAGTAGAGACTTCTGAAAATCTGCTTCTCCAAAAAAATCAAAAAGAATACTAATAAAAACTGTCAAAACTAAATTTTTCAGAACCCCAAAATTACTAAAGCCTTATAAGTATGTGAAAAACAGTTATTAAGCTGAATCTCAGTTAAAAAAAAAAGGGAGTCAAGTTATCTTAATTTGTACTAATCCCACCCACTCCTTTCTCTTCAGCTCTTCAGTAGCTTGGAAAACCAATAACCTTGCAATTACTTAAAAATAACTAACATGTATAGTTAAAGAAACAACAAAGAATTTAAAATGGCATGCTAGAAAATATCTATGGAACACAAAAAAGGGTGGAAATAAAAAACTAAAAGAACAAAAAATAAGTAAGACAAGTCCTGGACTGGACCAGATGGCTTCACAGGTGAATTTTTACCCAATATTCAGAGAGAACAAAAATTTCTCAAATTTTTCCCAAAATTTCAAGAGGAGAGAAGACACCTAAGCTCATTTTATGAGTCCAGCATTATCTTAATTCCAGTACCACATAAAGACACTTTGTAGAAAGAAAACTGTAGGCCAATATCCATGATGAAAATAGTTGCTAAAGTCCTCAAAAAATATTAGCAAACTGATTCCGACAATATATTAAAAAGGTCATACACCATGATCAAGTGGGATTCATTAGGGAATATAAGGTTGGTATAATAACTACAAATCAATAGATGTGATATACCTTATAAACAAAATGAAGGATAAAAAACCACATGATTATGTCAACAGATGCAGTAAGAGCATATAAAACCCAACACATATTTATGCTAAAAACTCTCAGTAAAATGGGAATAGAGGGGGCATGGCTCCACATAACAAAGGCCATATACGACAAACTCATAATCAACTCATACTCAATGGGCAAAAACTACAAGTTTTTCCCTTAAGACCAGAACCAAGACAGGGATGTCCACTTTTCACCAATCTTATTCAACATAGCACTGGAAATCCTAGGTATAGCAATCAGACAAGAAGTAAAAAATAGCCCTGGCTGCTGTAGCTCAGTGGATTGAGCGCGGGCTGCAAACCAAAGTGTCACAGGTTTGATTCCCAGTCAGGGTACATGCCTGGGTTGCAGGCCATGACCCCCAGCAACCCCACATTGATGTTTCTCTCTCTCTCTTTCTCCCTCCCTTCTCTCTTTCTCCCTCCCTTCCCTCTCTAAAAAATAAATTAAAAAAAAATTAAAAAAAGAAGAAAAAAATAAAAAGTAACCAAATTGGAAAGAAAAAGTAAAATGGTCATTGTTTCCAGATGATATAATAATGTATACAGAGAACTCTAAAGATTCCACCAAAAAACTACTAAAACTAATAAATGATGTCAATAAAGTAGCAGGATAGAAAATAAATGGCCAGAAGTCCATTGGACTTTTATAAACCAATAATGAACTATCAGAAATGGAAACTAAGAAAACAATCCCATTAAAAATTGCTTCAAAAAGAATAAAATAAAATACCTAGGAATAAATTTAACCAAGAATGAAAAAGACCCATAAACTGTAAGACACAGAGAAAAAAATTTTGAAAAAGATATGAATAAGTGGAACCATATACCATGTTCATGGATTGGAAGAATTAACACCAGTAAATTTCCATGCTATCCAAAGCAATTAATACATTCAATGCAATTCCTATCTATATACCAAAGGCATATTTCACAGAACTAGAACAAATATTCCAACAATTTATATGTAACCACAAAAGACCCAGAATAGCCACGGCAATGTTGAGAAAGAACAAAGTTGAAGGAATCACACTACCTAATATCAAACTATATACTACAAGGCCATAATAATCATATAGCATGGTACTGGCATAAAAACAGACATATAGATCGATGGAACAGAATAAAAAGCCCAGAAATAAACCCACACCTGTCCATTAATATTTGACAAGGAAGGCAAAAATATACAATGAGGTAAAAATAGCCTATTCAACAAACGATGTTTGGAAAATTGGACAGATATGCGCAAAGTAACTAGACCACCTTCTTACACCATAAACAG
Organism: Phyllostomus discolor; assembly: GCF_004126475.2. NCBI lineage: Eukaryota > Metazoa > Chordata > Mammalia > Chiroptera > Phyllostomidae > Phyllostomus > Phyllostomus discolor. The sequence continues at coordinate 72,545,140 of NC_040904.2, read as the reverse complement.
TAATAAACTAAACTAAAGACTTAAATGTTAAACTTGAAATCATAAACATGCTAGGAGGAAACACAGACAGTAAAATCATGGACATTTCTCATAGGTGAAGGAAATAAGCAGGAAAAAAAAACCATCATAGTCATAGACACAGACAACAGCATGGTGATTGCCTGAGGGGCATGGGAGCAGGTAGATGAAGCTATAGGGGGAATAAATAATAAACGGTGGTAGAAGGATATTTGACTTGGGGTGGTAAATACATAAAACAATACAAAGATGATGTATTACAGAATTGTACACCTAAAACCTATATAATTTTATTAACTAATATCACACCTAATAAAATGAACTAACGAGCAAAATAAGAGACAGACTCATAGATGGATAACTGGATGACAGCTATTGTTAGGGGGTTAGGGGGTGGAGAGAACAAGCTAAAAGGAAAAAGGTATCATGGACATGGACAACAGTGTGTTGATTATGGGGGGAGCAGGATTTAAGGGAGTTAAATGGTAATGGAAAAAATGCAACAAAAATTTTAAAACTAAACAAATAATTCATAAACCAAAAATTATCAAAATGGCTAACATAAGTTTAACATTTAGTAATTATATTAAATATAAATAAACTAAACACCAATTCAAAAGCAGAAATGAACAAATTTTAAAAATTATCCAATGGTATATGATCAAACAATAGACATGCTTGAAGTCAAAGACACAAATAGATTGGAAGTACAAAGATGTAAAAATTTATGCAACACAAGCAATACTCACAAAATAGACATTAAAACAAAAATTCTACTTGAAGAATATTTTTAAGTAAAAATGTGTCAGTCCATCAGGAAGACATGAAAATTATAACCATGAGGCATATTTACATAATAATGGAGCACCAAAATACATAAAGCAAAAAGTGACAAAATTGAAGGTAGAAGTTGACAACTCAATCATAATAGTTATAAAATTTAAGACCCAATTTTCAGTAATGCATGAAACAGCAAAAAGTAAGAAGGGCATGGAAGACCTGAATTATACTATAAACCAACTAGACCTAACAGGTAAATATAAAATATTCTACAAGCAACAGCAGAATACACATTTTCTCAAGTGCACATGGAACATTTTCCAATGTAAGCCATTTGTTGTGCCATAAAAGAAGTTTCTTTTCTTTATTTTTTTTCAAGTAGAGTTATCTTCATTTTTTTCCCACAATTCTCCCCCACCCACCAACCACCACCTTCTACCCTCAATTCTTCCCTGCTTTGGCTTTGTCCATGGGTCTTTTATACATGCTCCCTGACAATCCTTTCCCTTCTTTCTTCTATTATCCTCCTCCCCCTCCCCTGTGGTTATGGTCAGTTTGTTCTTTATTTCCATGTCTCTGATTATATTTTGCTTGCTTGTTTGTTTTGTTATATTCCACTTACAGATGAGATTATATGGTATTTATTTTTCACCACCTGCCTTATTTCACTTAACATAATTCTCTCCAGTACCATCCATGCTGTGGTGAAGGGTAGGAGCTCCTTCTGTCCTTCTGCTGCATAGTATTCCATTGTGTAAATGTACCATAGTTTCTTTTTTTTTTTTTTTTTTTTTTTTTTGAGATGTAAGTTTGTTTTAATATTCACAAATCATTTAATGTGATACACCACATAAAAGTGAAGGATAAAAATCATAGTTTCTTCATCCATTCATTCACTGATGGACCTTTAGTCTGTTTCTAGCACTTGGCTATTGTAAATTATGCTGCTATAAACATTGGGGTGCATAGGTTCTTTTGGATTGGTGTTTCAGGATTCTTAGGATATAATCCCAGCAGTGGAATTGCCAGGTTAAAGACAGCTCCATTTTCAGTTTTCTGAGGAAATTCCGTACTATTTTCTATAGTGGCTGCACTAGTCTGCATTCCCACCAACAGTGCACTAGGGTTTCCTTTCCTCCAAAACCTCACCAGCACTTGTTGTTTATTGATTTATTTATGATGGCTATTCTTATCTATCATTTGTTTGGCTAAAAAGTTCATTGAGTTCCTGCAGAGTGCTGGCTCTGATAGCTCTTAGTTGTCTTTAACTTCATTAGAAACAAGTGTGTTAGATTGTATTGTGGTGGCTGTCATATCAGCATGCATTTAAAAATTCTTATCTAAATTGGTACAGTTTTATGTAGCCATTTTAATATTAAAGATGGAAGAAAGTAAGCAACATTTTTGGCATATTATGTTTTATTATTTCAAGAAAAGTAAAAATGCAACAGAAATGCAAACAAAATTGTGCAGTGTATGGAGAAGGTGCTGTGACTGATCAAATGTGTCAAAAGTGGTTTGCAAAGTTTCGTGCTAGAGATTTCTTGCTGGATGATGCTCCAGCAGTCAGGTAGACCAGTTGAAGTTGATAGCAATCAAATTGAGACATTAATTCAGAACAATCAATATTCTACTGCATGGAGATAGCTGACATATTCAAAATATCCAAATCAATACTTATTGGTGAAAATGAAAACTGTTTCTTTTATTTTTTGGGAAAAAAACTACAGTATACCTGCACAAAGATGTTTAAATTAGGTTCATTCATAATTGTCAAAACATGGAGTCAACTAAGATATCCTTTAATAGATAAGTAGATAAAAATAACTATGGTAAATCTAGATAAAAGTATTATTTAGAGTTAACTATGTTTTTCTAAAAAAAAGATTTTATTTATTTATTTTTAGAGAGAAGGGAAGGGAAGAAGAAAGAGAGAGAAAGAAACATCAATGTGTGGTTGCCTCTCCAACATTCCCCACTGGGGACCTGGCTTACATCTCAGGCATGTGCCCTGACTGGGAATTGAACCAGTGACCCTTTGATTCGTGGCCCACACTCAATTCATTGAGCTACACCAATTGGGGCAAGTTAACTACCTTTTGACCCAGCAATTCCACTGCTGGGGTTATACCCTAAGAATACTGAATCACCAATTCAAAAGAACTTATGCACCCCTGTGTTCATAGTAGCATTATTTACAATAGCCAAGTACAGCTTAAGTACCCATCAGTAAAGGAGTAGATCAAAAAACTATGGTACGTTTACATGATGGAATACTACACAGCAGAAAGAAAAAAAGGAGCTCCTACTTTTTGCAATAGCTTGGATGGAAATGGAGAGCATTATGCTAAGTGAAATAAGCTAAGTGGTGAAAGACAAATACCATATGATCTCACCTATAACAGGAACATAATGAGCAAACAAATGAGCAAAATAGAACCAGAGGCACTGAAATAAAGAACAAGCTCACAATGGCCAGATGGGAGGCAGGGACAAGGAAGGGAAGGGAGGAAATAAGAGAAGGGCCTAGTTTAAGAACAAGTATAAATGACCCATAGATGTGGACAGGAGGGTAGGGATTGACTTTGGTGGGGGCCCAGGGCAGTGGAGACAACAGGGGAAAATAGGGAAAAGTGTAATAGAAAAATAAAAATAATAATAAATGAGTCTTTAAAAAGGAAAGAAGCTCTCAAACCATAAAAAGACATGAAGGAAACTATAATACATGCCACTAAGTGAAAAAGAAGTGAATCTGAAAAATAATGTATGATTCCAACTATTTGACACTCTGGAAAAGACAAAACTAGAGAAACAATAAAAAAAATCAGTGCTTGTCAGAGGTGTGTTAAGGGAGTGATGAATAGTCAGAGTGCAGAGAATTTGAAGGGCAGTGAAACACTTTGTATAATATTATAATTATGGATACACTAACAGTGAACCCTGAACTATGGACTTTGGGTAATTTTGATATATCAATGTAGGCTCATCCCTGATAAAAAACAATGCACCATTTTGGTAAAAGATGTAGTTTATTGGGGAGGTTATGCATGTTAGGACAGGCCATATATGGGAAATTCTGTATCTTCTTTTCAAATGTTTTGTAAACCAAAAGCTGCTATTGAAAAATAATTCTAATGAATAAAAATATAATTAAAAATAATCTAGAAAGGGAAATCAAACCCAAATTTTAATGACTAGAGAACAACTGAAATAAAGAAGAGTAAAACAATAGTAAAAATCAATTAAATCAAGAGTTGGTTCTTTGAAAAGAGCAACAAAATGGGAAGGCCTTTAGTTTTACTGACTATTGATAAAAGCATCATTAATATAAAAATAAATAAAGGGATATCATTACTATTCTTGCAGAAATTAAAAGGATAAAATGGGTAAATACTGGGAACAATATATTAGATAACTAAATGACATGAACAAATTTCTAAAAACAAATTATACTGACTCAAGAAGATTTTTAAAAAACCTAAGTGGACTTATAATAACGAAAGTTGTTGAAATAATAATAAACTTCCTACAAAGAGTCCAATCCATAGGAATTCACTGATGAATTCTACCAAATTATATAGAACAGTTAAAGACCATTCTTCACAAACCATGAAAAAACAAGTGGAAGCACTTCTTAATTCTATGAGGCCAGTAGTACTTTGATTTAAAACCCAGAAAGACATCCCAAGTAGTAACATTGCTGGTCAATATCTCCTATCGATACAGATTTAAAAATATCTCAAAATAATACTTGCAAACCTAATCCACTTTAAAAGGACAGCACAACCAAATTTAATTTATTATATGTATTCACATTTGTTTTTAATATATGGAAATTAATCATTATAATTATACTAATATAATAAATAACAAACTTACATGATCATCTCAACAGATACAGAGAAAGCATTTGACAAAATCCAACACCTTTCTGCAATAAAAATAGTCAACAAACTAGAAGAGAAGAAAACTTTTTCACAGTGATAAAGAGCATCATTTAAAATTAGTAATTTTTATCACATTTAATAATGGAAGACTGAATGCATCCCCCCTAAGATAAGGAAAAACAAAGATACTCAACACTTGTACACAACATTATGCTAGAGATTTTTGACAGAGCAATTCAGCAAGATAATTGTAAAGAGGCATTTAAGAGCGGAAGGAAGAAGCAAAACCACCTCTATTCACAGATTTAGAAAATCCCAAAGATTCAAAAAAATACCATTAGAACTAAAGAAGTTCAATAAGGTCATTTAAATAGAGATGTCATTTGTATTTTTATATACTGACAAGAAAGAATTCAAAATAAAATAAAGAAGATAATTCATTTTACCATATAAGCACCAAAAATATTGAAATATTTTGGAATAAATTAACAAAAGCAGCTCAAGATTTATAAATTGAAAAATCACAAACCATCACTAAAAAATCTTAAAGAAGGCTTAAATAAATGGCAAGATAGCCCTTGTACATGGATTAAAAAACTAAATATTATAAGATAGCAATACTCCCCAAAATGATCTACAAACTCAATCTATCCCCTCTCAAAATCCTAGCTACCACAGTTTGCATAAATTTACAAGTTCATCTAAATATTATATACCAAAGAAAGAAAATCTAAGTAATTAAAACAATCTTTAAAAAGAAGAATAAAATTGGAGGATTCACATTTTCCTTTTTTTGGATCAATGTCACTGTAATTTTGGAATCAAGCAAAAACAACAAAACTTAATTTTTGGAACATTAAATTTGTTGTGCTTTTCCATCACACTTACCTAATCCATCACACTTCCTATAATGCAAATGTAGATTCATGTTTATCAGGCATATATTAATACGTATTTTAGAATTATATATACATTTTAAGAAATATTTAGTTTATATTAAAATTTGGGAATAGAAAATGCCCTGACTACTTATCTCTAACTCTTTTTTCTACAATAGCTGATTCGATTACTAAATATTCTTACCCAAATTTACAGATAAATGTAATTTAATGCTATACATCTTCAAAATACTCCTCTGATTTTTAAAGATAATAATGTCACATAATCAGATAGATTTAACATTTGAAAATAACATTGTTAGTTAATATAAAAATTAGTTTATAAATAAAATGATGACCTATTAACATATATTAATCCAACATATATTAGTTCTATATTTTACAGACTGTATCTTCATTGTTTATGTTTAAGAATAAACTCTGTTGGACATACAATTATTTGAAAGTCACCACTCTAAGCAAAGAAATTCAAAAACTGACATTTCTGTGTTAATGAAGTCTAACATACTGAAAGTCAATTAAAATTTTGGAGCTGCTGGAGATACTGATATCATCTAGTTAAAGTTCTCATTTCTAATGATAAAGGTCACAGAGATATTTTCTGCTCAATGTTCTTTTCTTTGTATAATTAATATACATACACACAATTAATTATTAACACTGCACACAAATAAATTATACCTTTTCACTGAGGTCTCCCTCCTCTCTCTCTCTCTCTCTCTCAATTTCAGTTTTATACTTACTTTTTGACAGTGATTCTATGTTCTAAGAAAAACTAATTCTCAAAAACATCATATATTTTTTTAAGAAAAAATGTGTGTTGAATGTATTCATGTAGAAATCTTGTAGATATTAGCCCCCAGGGAGAGACCTTTGAAAATTGTCTTAGTGTTTAAGTCTAGATAATATATTCTTAAATACAAGTATATTATTTCCATATCTATCTGTTACACATTTAACTGCTAGTACATTTTTATGATGTCATTAACTATTTCAGAATTCACACATCAGCAACTTTATATTCCATACCTGTTTAATGAAAAAAAAATCAATGAAATTAGATATTGTGACTGACAGACTAACTGGGTGGTATTTTTTTCCCCTAATAAAGTTAATCACTGCTTCCAGGAGTAAGTGTATAACTTTTTCTGAATTCAATTTGGTCATGCAGATTTTACAACCTACTTGAACTATTTTGCTGCTGGCAAGAAAATCTCTTCTTCAAGCACTGCTGTAAACTGCATTTGGCATCTTTTGAACCATAAAGAAAACATAATTATAAAAGGATATGGCTAAGAAGCTAACAGGTTTCACATCAGTGTTTCTCACATCAATACTAGTTTAGCCAATTCTATGTAATTTTTACCCAGAAGTAGAGCTAAGTTAAGAATATGTCTTTTGAAGTTAAAGATAAAAGGTCATCATTTCTTGCACAGGTATAGATGAAAGGACAAACTACAAGATACCAGAAGAGTTGAGAATGGCATAAAGCTTCAAAGCATTTTGTTGGGAAAAAAACTTGGGCAAACATACTTAATAATTGGTACACATATTTTTTCTCACATTCTTCTACAACCTCACACATGGCAAGGAAAACAGTTTTATCTGAATTGGCTATGGAACCATTTTACTTTTCTTCAGTCATTTAATGGATGTGATGCGATGGCAGAAGGCTAGGGGAGTGAGGCTGGTGGCTAATGGGAGGCACCCAGTAAGGAATCTAGGTTGAAACTGGAATGTATTAGTCCAGGTTCTCCAGAGAAACAGAACAAATATGGTGTATGTGTTTGCACTTATCTGTATGTGTATACACACACAGATTTAATATAAAGTATTGACTGGTGATTACGAAGATTAGAATGTCCCAAGATCTCAGTCAGCAAGCTGGACATCAAGGACACCCAGTGGTACACAGTCCATCTAAAAGCTAGCAGGATCGAGACCCAAAAAGAACCACTGTTTCAGTCTGACGGTGAAGGGTGGAATACACCAATGACCCCGCTCTTTCAATCAGAGAAGAGTTTCCCCTTAGCCTTTTTTGTGTTATTGAAATATTATACTGACAAGATGAGCCCCACTCCAATTAGGGAAGCAATCTGTTTTGTTCAGACTACCAATTCAAATGTTAATCTCATTCAGAAACATCGTCATGGACACACCCAGAATGTTCAGGCAAAAAGTCAGAGCACCTTGTGGTCCAGCCAAGTTGACATATAAAATTAACAACCACATAGGCAAAACTGGAGTTAATTATTGAAAAGGGAATAATGAACCTTCAAATGTAGTATTTTCATGTAAAATTCAGGCAAGTGAATTCTGGTTTTACCTAAGGGAAGGTCATTCTTTAATCATCCCGTGCCTATTCCTATAATAAATACATCACATTATACAACTGCTATATATATGATTGTTTTATCCATGAATTAGTAAACCCCTTAAAGCAGAGCCTGTTTGTATCATTTTCAGTGTCCAACACAAAGCCTAGAACTTGTTATATTTTCAATAAATATTTGTTGAATGAATTAGTAGATTACCAATAATCATCTATAATTTAATTTAAAAAGTATGAAGCAGTCATCACACTTTTACAGGCTTTAACTCATCTGAGCATTGTGATCTCAATTCCAATAATAGACAAGTAAAGTTTAGAGTTGACAACAGCCAGGAGTTGGCAGAATAAGCACCTGAATACAAATTATACACCACATTAAGTGTAAAAAAAAAATTAGGAAATTATGGAAGGAAAAAATAACATAAATTATAAGTTAGTATAATCACATATACTATTTAAGAACTATATTTTATCCATGTGAAATTTAAGTGTTCAAAATTTATATAACCTGTACAAGATTCTATATGTGGTAGCTATTAAAACGAGGTTTTCCCCTGAGGTGACTAAACCAATGTAAAATGTCATTATTTATACTTTAATACACCCCATGGAGAAATAGAATCTCAGTATATTTAAATTAGTTACCTAGACCACAAAGACAATTAGCAGAGACTAGATTGTGAAGTCCAAACCTGTTCCCTTTTTTCAATCACTTTAACTTCCACTGAATTTTAACATATACATATAATTTATAATAAACATATAATTTAACAAACAGAAAAAGTTATGGAAATATAGTTAATCAACTAGATTTACTTTTAATTTAAAGAACTTTTTCCCTCTGGATTTCATATCTACCCTGAAAAGTGTGGCATATGTCTAACTCTAAAATTTGTATGAAACCACAAAAGCCTGATGGCCAAGGAATCTTGGGAAGAAGAGTAAAGCTTAAAGCCTCACACTTCCTGATTTCAAACTATAATACAGAGTTATAGTAATAAAAATATGGTATTAGCATAAAAACACACATAGATCAATGGAACAGAATAGAGAGCTCAGAAATAAACTCACCTGATATTGTCAATTAATGTATGACAAAGGAGCCAAGCATATACAATTGGGAAAGGCCAGTGTGTTCAATAAATAGTGTTTGGAAAACTCAACAGCCATGTGCAAAAGAATGAACATGGACTATTATCTTATACCATGCACAAAAATTAAGTCAAAATGGATTAAAGGCTTAATGGTAAAACCTAAAGGCATAAAACCTCTAGAAGAAAACACATGTGGTGATGTCCTTGACACATGTCCCGGCAATGATTTTTTGGATTTGAAACCAAAAGCAAAGGCAAAAAAAAAAAAAAAAATGGGACTACCCCATACTAAAAACCTTCTGCATAGCAAAGGAAACCATCAACAAAATGAAAAGTTAACCTACTTAATGGGAGAAATACTGCAAATCATATATCTAATAAAGGATTAATATTCAAACTATATGAAGACCTCATACAACTTGATAGAAAAACAAACAAACAATGCAATTAAAAACTGGTAGACAATCTGAATAGACATTTTTTTTCCAAAAAGAAAAGATACATGGGTGTCCAAAAGGTACATGAAAAATTGTTCATTAGGGAAATGCAAATCAAATTCACAAATGAGGCATCACTTCATACCTCTTTGAAGGGATATTATCAAAGACAAGAAATAAAACGTATTAGCAATGGTGTAGAGAAAAGGGAACCTGCTGGGAGCAGTCCAGCCTAGTTTGGGGAACTGTAGCCTCATTAACAGACAAAAAGATCCCATGGCTAGGGCTGAGTGAAAAGGTCTTGGGGCCATTAGCCACTAAGGAGACAGAACATTTCCTCCAGGCAGGAGCTATATCCCTGCCTCCCTCACTTCCCCCGGCTTGGCTTGGGCAGATGACTGGTTAACTAATGACAGGTAAGATTCCTCAAGGGAGGGACAACCTAAGACAGGCATGGTTGAGAAAGACCCTCAGGGAAGGACTTAGGGGTCTATAGAGAAGGGGCAGAAAGACCCTCACCCCTCAGCTTTGTCATAGCCTGAGTCCTTAGATTCTATCTGTAAAAAGTCTCCTAATCTCTTGGCTGATTTGCTCTCCTCACCTGACTCAGCCTGTAAACAATGCCAAAGGCATCTGCAGCTTTGTACTGGAACAAAACATACTTTGTTTCCTTTGCAGCTTGCTGTGCTCTGTTGGTATGAATCAGACGCTTGAGCTAAAGCCGACCCTGACCAGAGACAATCCCTGTGATCTTCAACTATTATCTGTAAATGATGTCAGATTTTATGACTATAGCTTTTTGGGCATTAATTCATGAGCTTTACATGCATACTATGTATCTCTGTGTGAGCTGAACTCAATAAAGACACACACAGGGAAGGAGGTGTTCGAGGCCCTTCTCTTCTGAGAAATTGGTCATCTTTCCTCCCCAAGGAGATCATGTCTTGGTAGACTTACGCTCATCCGTGGCAGCAGGGGAGTTCTGAGGGCAGAGCCCCCCCACAGGAACCCTTGTGAAGTTTGTGAGAATGTAAATTAGTGCAGTCACTGTAGAAAAGAGTATGGAGGTTCTGGTACACAGCAAAATGGGATTTGGCCAACTGCAACCATATAAAACCATTAAACAAAGATTGGTGGAGAAAGATAAAGGTTTTTAACAGGGTCCCCAATTTCCAGGAGCAGGGTCCCCTCCTTTGAGCCATTCTTTTCTGCAAAAAAACAAAAATCCCCTTGTTCTTAAAAGAGACAAATCCAAATCCATGCCCAAAGACCCACTTCCATTCTTATCTGTATTCCAAGGCTGTTACAAAGATGGATCTCAGTCTCTCTAGCTCTGGGCTCTCTCCCTCTGGAGTGTGCACTTGTGAAGCCAGCATCTCCACTGCCCTGCCCAGCTTTCTCCCTCTCCTAGGGCCGGTGCATTGCAAGATCATTGCAGCCATAGTGCAAGGGGTTAAGTCCACTGGGTTGGGTCCTGGTGTCCAAGGATGCGTGTGCCCTCCCTGAGAGAGCAAGTATTCCCAGCTCAGGTATCTGTGTTATATCAGGGTAAGAGAATGGCAGCAGTCCAGGGCATGTACCCTGTGGTGCAGGGCTGTAGCATTCCTCCCAAGCTGCCGCTGGGAGGGTGTGCATCCCACGTGAGCCTGCTCCAGACTGTGTTGAGCAGAGAAACACAAGAACTGTGAGTGGGGTCTTGTGTCCTATCCCCGACCCTTCCACCCTGTGAGTCCGAGTTGGTGGGCTGTGCATCCTGTGCATGGGACTCAGCCTTTGTGGGTTGGCTTCTGACTGTGCAAGTGAGGTCAAAGTAAAAAGGAAAGGGGCTTTTGTGTGCCCATCATTTTAAATCTTTGGCCAAAATCCTACACACTCTGGGAGTATCCAAATTTCCAGTCAATTCAGGCCATCATGAGCATTACCTGCACTGTGTCCCTGCCCCTCCTTCCACCATAATGTGGAAGTGGGTAGAAGGGTCTTCTAGCCCCAAGGGCACCACTTAAATGCCCCAGGCAGAGTGTCACCTTATGGTATCTGTGTAGTGACCTTTTCAGTCCACCACTCCCCCACCCCCATCTGTGCAAGCTGCTTCTGGCTATGTTGCTTGCTTGTCAGGACAACAAATGCTGGCCCAAGCTAGCTTGTTTACAGTTGCCTAAGGGTGTCACAGCATTTGGGCACTTCCTGACCCCTCCTGGTGTCCCTGTGGGAGTGCAGGCTCTCACACTGCCTTGGAGTTTCTCCCTCTCCCCAGTGATCTGGGCAGACCCCTCTGTTACAGTTCCTCCAAAAAAATTAAAAATAGAACAACCATCTGATCCAACAATTCCATTACTAGGTATTTATCTGAAGAACAAAAAATATTATCATCAATAAATATGTGTACCCCCATGTTCATAACATTATTTATAATAGCCAAGATATGGAAACAACCTAAGTGATCATCAAGGAATAAATGGATAGTGAATGGAGATATCTATATATCTATATATCTCTATCTACCTATATATATGGAATATATGGATAGTAAATGGAGATATCTATCTATCTATCTATCTATCTATCTATCTATTTAGATAAATAGATATCCATATTATTCAGCCAGAAAAAAAGAATAAAACTTTTCCATGTGTGACAACATAGATGGAACTTGAAAACATTATGCTGAGAAATAAGCCAGACAAAGAATGACAAGTATTGTATGATCTCACTTAGATATGGGATAAAATAAATAAATAAATAAATAAAGCAAACAAGCAGAAAACAAAAAGAAAATCCAAGCTCAAAGATACAGAAAACAGACAGATGATTCCTCAGGCATGGGGCCAGAGGAAGATATAAAAGTTAAAAAATCCCAGCAGTATATTCTTGGTTTCTACCAGTACACGCTCGTCAATGTAAGCAAATCTTTTGATAGAGGCTCTTCCCTCCATTACTTAGTCTAGCATGTCCTCATCCAAGTTATGCTGGGACTTAACCATAGTTATCACCCTGGCACTAGATCAGGTGGTAGGTTTTAATGAGGGGGAAAAAAAGATACCCATAGCAGCATTGCATAAATGTAATAATTAACGATTAAAAAAGAAAAAAGAAAACACTATGCAAAAATATAAATGGACATTGAACACTTAAAAATTATTCAAATTTATACATACTCTAAATACAATTTAAAATTATTTGACAAATATTTATCAATAAAAATGGCCTATGAAAACAATAATGAAACATTTATTAGAATGGCAAGAAACAAAATGCAGACTCTTGACTCTGTAAGTCTGGAATGTAGACTAAATTTCTGCATTTTTAAAAGCTTGTAGGTAATGCCACTGCAAACAGTTCATGAACACAATTTCTATAGCAAGATTAAGTGCTTAAATTAATTTACTTACAAAAAAGAAGAAACATTGCTCATAACTCGGGGTTTGGAAGATGGAAGGATGATGGGATATTCTGAGCTCAATTAAAGAAGGTCATGGTAATAGGAACCAAACATGATACAAGAATTCATTTATTATAAATCTTTCTGTTTGGTAGAGAAACTATATTTGACTATTAGATGTGTTTCCAGGTCCAGATTGGAAATTAAAATTACAAAAAAAAATTTGGCTAATAATATTCTACTGGTAGACAGTGTTGCTTGTTCTATCCTGGCATAGATGGATCATGGTAAAGCATTAGCTTTTACACTTTTATTTGGTAAGCAGGACTGAGAAAATCAGTTTTGACTTTTAGACATGCAAAGGCAATTTATTTATATATGCATATTTCTCCAAAGCTTAGATTTTATTTTTCCTACTTTTGAAGATGTTCTTTTTCCCCTTTTATATAAAGTTACATACTTTCTAATGTAGTAAGAGGAAAAAAGTGTGAATAGAGGCAAGTAGAAATAATTTATACTGCCTACATACTAATTGTGATTTCTGAGTTAAGTTTCAGAACTTGTATCTACAACTCATCACACAAATGCAGAGCAACAGATCTCAATTAGCAATCTGTTAGAAACCCCATGGTGTGTCACAGTGTACTCTTCCCTCAGTTGGAACTACTTTTGGGTGCAGAACTCAATCTCTAACAAGAGAACATTCTTTTCTAGTTTTGATAAAGAAAAACAAAAATAAAAAAAATTCACATTCAATAGAGTGTTCAGTTAAACTGAGAACACATAAGTGGGTTAAAAGAAGAAAGGAAATTAACATGTTTATGTGTAATTTTATGTATTTATTTTTAAACACCTGGAAGCTAGCCAAGAACATCTGAGACTCCATGTCAAATTAAGTGTTTCTTTGAAGGGGTGAGACACATTAATACATTGACAAAACCAATACTTACAAGTATTTATTGTCTGAATATGTTTCCTGGATTAACTTTGATGAGTTATCAACATGAATACAAGTTCTTCATAACCAATCCTGAAAGAGAGGCATCTGCATCAGAACTATAAACTAGGAAATAATAACACACACCTGCAAGGAATGTGGATTAATTTCTGTTAGACACAATACAGATGGGACCAGATAGATGGAAGAGAGCAAGGCCACACTCATATTGCCCTCTCGGAGAAAGCAGGATTACAGGGAGGAAGCAGAGATTGTGGCCTTGTAAGAAAGGGAGAAAAGGGCAGGCCAGCACAGATGTGGAAGTGACAACCACTATCTGGCAGTAAGAATCGGTAGCTTTTTTGGGAGTCACAGAGCAAGAATGGTCACAGCAAACTGAAAGCTGGCAGATGGCAAGGCAATTTCCTGGAGTTCAATTTGCATGTAAGTGTCCTTACACACACACACACACACACACACACACACACACAACAACAAGTAACACAGACAAGAGGGTTACAACAAACATCTCATTAAAAAATGTAAAGAACATGAAGATTCTCTTTACCTAAAAATATTTATCACTAATACATGAAAGATACATTTATATTAGATACCAATTATTAATCATTATATTAGATACCAATACATTTATATTAGATAGCAATTATTAATGGCTATCTACAAGTGGTCCAAAAAGCAATAAATCAATTAAATCCATCAAATACTTTGAGCAAAGCACTATAATTTTCATATGTCACAGATAAAGAATCAGTTTCAGTGAGATTCACTTGCATGAAAAACACATTGCCAGAAATTGTGAACTTCAGTATTTGAACATAAAAATTTATGACCCTCAATACCCTTATTCACTATGGCCAAAGTACCACAAGATATGCAAAATCAGGCTAAGGTGTGACTTTCAACTTAAAAAGTAATGCCAATATTTGTCACTGGCAGAGGTATAAACAAAAACTCTCAGTACTAAGGGGAACATAAATTGCTAAAACTTTTATTAATAATACTTTTTAAATAATGAATCAAATAATCCCTTAGAATCAACAATTGTGAGTTTGTTTTGTTTGTTTTTGTTATTGCTATTTCTGCTTATTGTTCTTCTTATTGTTATTGGTTTTATTTAGGAAATGACTTTACATCATCTGAAACTAAAAGTACACTAATACACTTATATTAAATATATATACTTAATATATACCTATATATAGCTGCTGAATTTATATTTCAAATTTAAAGTTGATTTATACTTAAAACTATAAATTTCTAAAATGTATTTTTATCACATCAGTTCTATCCTCAGACCAACAAAAGCAATATTACCAAAAATTAAAATTAAATATTCTTACCTTGGAATGCATGTACTTATCAAAGTAAATTCAACTACGTAGCAGTTCTAATTCTGTTCTTTGCTTCTTCATGTTTAGGAGTGTGCACAAGCTGTATTTAAAATGTTTTATCTAAAATGATTACCTGCCTAAAATATCCTCTTGGTCCATCAACAATATATCAATACTTATAAAAGCCTCCTTCATTGACTCTACAGTCAAATATTATCACTTTGAGCTTCTACATTAATTATGACACTTAACAAACCATGTTCTGTATTTTATTTATTTAAATATGTGCATTTTAAGTTGGAATGTCTTACCCTCCCTACTAGATATTTATATCCTTAAGGGCAGCACCTTTTTAATCTTCATAAATGTTCGCATGGTTGCTACAGATCTAACAGGTCTTCAGCAATTACTTGTCCTCAGCCATTAGTTGTAGCATGATATTTTAAAAAATTAAAATTTAAAACCAGAGGTATTAACTTCCATTTCTATACAGAGAAAGAAAGAATTTATCCATTCCAATTTCCAACTTAACTTTTGACTTGTAATGGCTCTGAAGTTACAGAGCCTAAATAAAACTGACAGAACAACTAGGAATTAATGTTGATAGCATGAACTTGAATAAGCAGGTAGATGTTAGTTGAGAAGAAAAATGAACACTGTAAGAATTCTGTTTGATTTCCCACCTGGATAACCTCATACTTGTAATCAGGAATGATTAGATTCTTAAAAACATGAAGATAAAATCTATATGCCTTTGTGAGAGAGATTATTTTTAAGCTGATATTTTCCAGATCCACAGCTCTTCTAGATATCTTTTCAAGGCTCCTATTCTGGGCTTTATATATCATCTAAAAATGCATACATGAAATATCCATTGCTCTATGAAACTCAAATCTTTAAAAAAAAACTTACTGTCATTATTCATTTGACAGATTGTTTTCCTTTTATGTTTTCTATTTAACTTATATTTTTGGACAAACCTCCATATATAATGCTGCAGGCAAAACTCTAAACTTAGTGGCATAAAACAAGTCATTTTTCTCACAGATCTGTTGTCTGAGCTGGCACTTCAACAGGACTAACTTGTTTCGGCTCCATCCCATATGAGTGAACTGGAATCGTTTGAAGACAGTAGTCTGGAATCATCTGACATCTCATTTACTTACATGCCAATGTCTGGGCTGGGATAACTCAGCTAGGAAGGCTTGACTGAGCACCAGAACGGCTAGGACTCCTTAGTATCTCTATTTTTTGTGATTTTCCAAAATAGCAGCTTCAAGGTAGCTGGACATGTTACTTGGATAGTCAGGATCCAAAGCATGTGTTCCAAAGATAACCAAGGGGATGCTGTGTCCTGGATATTACTTTCCTTAGGAATTTGCACAATACAGACATTCTTTATTTTATTGAACTTTGCATTATTGCATTTTCATCAATATCAAGGCAAGACCCTTAGGAGCAAAAATATTATAATTCCCTGAAGGCTCAGATGGGGGCTAGCATTTTTTAGTAATAAAGTATTTTTTAATTATGGTATTTATATTATTTTTATGACAGAATACTATTACACATTTAATAGATTACAATATAGTATAAACATAACTTTCATATGCACTGGGAAACTAAAAAAGTTAGTGTAACATGCTTTATTATAATATTTGTTTTATTGTGGTAGTCTGAATCTAAACTCACAATATCTTCAAAGTAGGCCAGTATGACTTCCATCATACTTGGTGGGTTGGCACAGTCACAAGCCCCCTCCCTTATTCAAACAGAACAACTATAGATGCCATATGTCCATGAAAAGAAGTGTGATGTCTGACCAGAAACATTGCCATGGCCACTCCTGGAAAACACAGTTTCACCCAGCAAATTTATTTTACTCTCACAAGCTTCCTAGAAAACTGGTTACCTGCAGGCCTATAACATTCTACATTCATTTCTTGTTCTTCAAGAAGGCTTCATCTTTAAGAATAAATTACTAATAATTAATTTTACCTATTGATGTTCCTCTGTTTAAAGAGGACTTCATTGTCAAAATTTCAAGCTGCTTGTACTACTCCATCTTTTTACTCATTTTAAAAATATTTTTAAAACTGTAATTGTTAGTTTTAGTATTTTAAGATAGAGAAAGGGCAAAAGATACTATAATGTACACTAACTAATTGACACTCATGCTTTTTTCCAATCTTGACCTTTTCACTCTTTCACTTTTGCTCTACAACTCTTTCACTAAAACCTTATGCAGGAAAGAAAAGCATTCTGGGTTACTTTCCTGAGTACATTTGTCCTCCTCCTCTTTAATCCACCAATACTTGATTTTTTAATATGGTAAGAGGTAGAAAATTTGTATTTTTTCATATAGATAATGATCACAGCATGATATATCATATATTCTATTCTATCCCTAATATTTTTTGGTTTGTATTTTTTTTTCACAATTTTGTATTGTTCAAGTACAGTTGTCTCCATTTTCCTTCCTTGAGAAACATATGTAATAAAGTTCACCAATTTTACATGTATAACTTGAAATTATTGACAAAATACATAGTGCCAATATTTGCAATACAGAACATTTGTATAACACAAAATATTCCTTTATGCCACTTCCAGTCATTTCCCTCGTCAAGTCCATCCCTGAGAAAGTATTGATTGATTGTTTTTCTGTCACTATGGCATTGTCCTTTAGAAATTCACATAAATTGAATCATGAAGTATGTAGTATGTATGTCTGGCTTCTTATACTGAATATAGTGGTTTTGAATTTCAGCCAGTCATTCTATTGCTCTGGACCACCAGTTCATTCCTTTTTCACTACTGAGTGCTATTGACTGAATGGATATACCATCCTATTTTTCACATTTACCAGTTGATGGGCATTTGAGTTCTTTCCAGTATGTAACTACTATGAATCAAACTTTTATTATGAATATCCATAAATATGTATACTTAAATATATAGTTGTCATTTGGCTCAAGCAGATACATTTCCCTTGGTTTTCTCAAGTTATATCATAAGTGTGTGCTCACCTTTATAAGAAATTACCAAACTGTTTCCTAAAGTGACTCACCAGCAATATATGAGGATTCTAGTTTATATCCTCACCAACATTTGTATTCTTAATATAGCCATTCTAGTGGATGTGTAAAAGTAACTAATTGTTATCTTATTTTGCATTTTTCTTATGATTGATAATATTTATCACCTTTTCATGTGCTTATTTACTATTTGTATATCTTCTCTAGTGAAGAGTTCATTTGTTTATTTTAAACGCATGACTTGTCTTTTTATTGTGTATTTATTCTTTTTAAGAAAAAAAGACCTTTATCAGTAGTAGTGCAAATATTTGTCCTTTTTGTAGAGTACTTTTTTGTGTGATTGACAATGTCTTTCACAGAGCTAAAGATTTTAATTCTGATGAAGTCTTTATGCAAAAATATGAAGGTTGATGTAGTCAGGTTTTGGTCACCCAACATTAAACAAAATTTTGCTGTAAACATCTTCAGAACTCATTAGATCAAATAAAATATTTTAACAATTAAGAAATTACATTATAAGCATTTTGTTTAAAATATAGAAGAGACTCACAACAAGACACATTATAATTAATGTGTCAAAAGTTAAAGACATGGAGAAAATCTTAAAAGCATTAAGAGAAAATAATTTATTATATACAAGGAAACTTCCATAAGACTACGAGCACATTTTTCAGCAGAAACTTTGCAGACCAGAAGGGAGTGGCACAGTGTTAAAAGGAAAACAAACAAATAAAATACCTCACAACCAAGAATGCTCTATGTGGCAAAGTTGGCACTTAGAATTGACAGGGATAGAGTTTTTCGTATAAGCAAAACACAAAGGAATTTATTATCACAATACAAGCCTTACAAGAAATGTTAAAAAGACTTGTTTAAGGTGAAATGTAAGAATTAATTAAGAACAGGGAAACATATAAAAGTATGAATCTCACTGGTAAAGATAAATATAGTAAAATTCAGAATCATCTAATGTTGTAAAGGTGGTGGGTTAATCACTTAAAAGCTAGCACAAAGATTAAAAGACAGAGCTAATGAAAATAATGATAACTATAATTTTTAAATGAATACACAAAGTAAAAAATGTAAATTCTGAAATGAAAATCATAAAATATTGGGGGGGTAAAATATAAACCTTTAGAATATTTTCAAACCTAAGTTATCAACCTAAAACAGACTGCTATAAATGTAAGTTGTTTTATATAAGCCTCCTGGTAACCATAAGCAAAAACTTATAGTACATACACAAAAGA
This sequence comes from Phyllostomus discolor, assembly GCF_004126475.2. Classification (NCBI taxonomy): domain Eukaryota; kingdom Metazoa; phylum Chordata; class Mammalia; order Chiroptera; family Phyllostomidae; genus Phyllostomus; species Phyllostomus discolor. Next base: position 72,525,734 of record NC_040904.2, on the reverse strand, counting down.
GAGAGAGAGGAAAAAAAAGAAATAGGGAAATATAAGAATTCCACTATAGAAAATCATCATTAAAAAAAGAGCAACAGAAGAATAATGTAATATAGGAATTATAAAACAGCTAGAAAATACTTAACAAAATAGCAATAAATACATACATATTATTAATTACTTTAAATGTTAATGGACTAAATATTGCAGTGAAGACATAAAGTAGCTGAATGGATTTAAAAAAGTAACAAGCCCCATCTATATGCTGCCTATAAGAGATTTACTTCAGGTGTAAGGGCATACAAAGACTAATAATGAAAGAATAAAAAAAAGATATTTTATTTCATGCAAATGGAAACCAAAAGAAAGCTAGGGTAGTCTGCTTGTATCAGATAAAACACACTTTAAGAAAAGGACAAGGCAATAAGAGGCAAAAAATGGTCAATCCAACAAGAGGATCGAACATTTGTAAATATGTATGCACCCAATGTTGGAGCACCTATATGTGTAAAGCAAACATTAACATGCCTAAAGATAGAAATAGACAGACCTGTAATAATAGCAGAGGCTTTTAATACATGATTTTCATCAATAATTACAACACCCATACAGAAAGCTAATAAGTATTGGCTTTAAACTACATGTTAATCATATGAACTCAGACACATACAGAACACTGCACTCCAAAACAACAGAATACACGTTCTTCTCAAGCATTCTTGAAACAACCTCCAGGATAGCTTATAAGGTAGGCCACAAAACAAGTTTTAATTCAATTAAGAAGGCTAAAATCATATCAAGTGTTTTTTTCTAACTATAATGATATAATTATAGCTCTAATGGTAGAATCTAGATATCAATTACAAGAAGAAAACTGGAAAATTCACAAATATTTGAAGATTAAACAGCATGGTACTTAACAATCAACAGGTCAAAGAGAAAAAAATCAAATGATAGATCAAAACATAGCTTGAGGTAAATGAAAATTAAATACCAAAACTTATGGAATGTAGCAAATGCATTTCTAAGTGGAAAGTGCATAGCGATGAAGGCCTACATTAGGAAACGAGACATTTTAAGTAAACTACACTTCACACCCTAAGGAACAAAGAAATGAAATCAAGGTTTCTACAACTTGTAGAAGAAAGAAAATAAAGATCATAGTAGAAATAAATAAAATACAAACTAAAAACAAAATAAAATTGATTGATGAAACTGAAAGCAGGCTTTTTAAAAAGATAAACATTTTTTTTCCATTCTGTAGCTAGACTCACCAAGAAAAAAATAGAGAACTCAAATAAATAAAATCAGAAGTCAAAGACATGTTACAATTCATACTATGGGGACACAAAAAATCATAAGAGACTACTAAAAATAATCATACACAAAAAAATTGGACCACCTCAACTAAATGGATAAAGTCTTAGAAACATATAACCTACAAAGACTGAATCATGAGGAAACAGAAAATATGAATGGACTTATTATTAGTAAGGAGATTAAATCAGTAATAAAAAATGTCTCAACAAACAAAAGTCCAGAACCAGATGGCTTTCTGGTGAATCTTACCACTCATAGTAAAATTAATACTAAACCTTCTCAAATTCTTCCAAAAAATGGAAGAGGAGAAAACAATTCTCAGCTTGTTTTTTCAAGGTGAGCTTTATCCTAATACCAAAAGCAGATAAAGATGCCACAAGAAAATTATAGACCAATATCCCTAGTGAACACAGATGAAAAAGTTATCAACAAAATACTAGCAAACTGAATTCAACAATATATTAAAAGTTCACATACCATGATCAAGTGGAATTTATTCCAGAGATGCAAAGATGGTTCATTATATGCAAACCAATCAGATCCATATCACATTAATAAATGATGTATAAAATCATAATGTCATCTCAACAGATTCATGAAAAGCATTTGACAACATTCAATAGTCATTTATGGTACAAACTCTCAAAGTATATATGGAAGAAATGCACCTCAATGTTATAAATGCCATATTACAAGCCTATAACTAACATCATATTCAATGGTGAAAACCTGAAAGGTTTTCCAGGCCCTAGCTAGAACAATTAAGCTAAATAAATAGTAAAATTACTATTTGCAGATGGTAGATATCATATATAGAAAACGCTAAAGATTCCATGAAAAAACTCTCTGACTAAACAAATTCAGTAAAGGTGCAGGATAAAAAGTTAACACATAAGAATCTGCAGTATTTTACACACTTATAACAAACTATCAGGAAAAAAAATTAAACAAAGAATCCAATTTGCATGGCATCCAAAAAAATGTATGAAAATATTTAACCCAGAGGTGAAAGAGACATAAACATGGAGGACAATAAGACAGTGATGAAAGAAAATAAAGGAGACACAAACATGGAAAAATGCTCTGTGCACATTAATTTGAAAAAATAATATTGCTAGAATGTCCATAACATGTTAAAGAACTTATAGATTCAATAAAATTTCTATAAAAATTTCAATGGCATTTTTAACCACATGGAGAAAAATGAAACTTGATCACTATCTTACACCATACACAAAAATTAACTCAAAATGGATTAAAGATTTGAGTGTAAGACCTAAACATAAAAACTTCTTGAAGAAAACATAGGCAATGAACTCCTTGACTTCAGTCTTGGTGCTGATTTTCTGCATTTGACACCAAAAGCAAAGACAACAAAAGCCAAAATAAACAAGTAAAGCCAAAATAAACTAAATCAAACTGAAAAGTTCTACATAACAAATCAAACCATCTACAAAATAAAAAAGCAACCTGCTGAATGGGAGAAAATATTTACAAATCATATGTATAATAAGAGACTGATATACAAAATATATTAAAAAACTCACAGAACTCAATAGCAAAGATCAAACAATTCAATTAAAAAATGAGCATAGCATCTGAAAATGCATTGTTTCAATGAAGGCTTACAGATGGCCAACAGATATATGAAGAGGTGATCAATGTCACTAATCATCAGAAAAATGCAAATCAAAACCACAGTGAGTTATCAACTCACATTTATTAGAATGGTTAAAGGTCGCTGGTTTGATTCCCAGTCAGGGCACATGCCTGGGTTGTGAGCCAGGTCCCTGGTGGGGGCACGTGAGAGGCAACTACGCATTGATGTTTCTCTCCCTCTCTTTCTCTTTCCCTTCTCCTCTCTCTAAAAAAATAAATAAATAAAATCTTAAAAAAAAAAAAGACAAGAAATACCAAGTGCTGGCAAGGATGTGGAGAAAAGGAAACTCTTGTGCATTGCTGTCAGGAATGTAAATTGATACAGCCACAATAGAAAATAATATGGGATTCCTCAACAATAAAAAAAAAACAAATAAAACAGAACTACCATATAATCCAGCAATTCCACTTCTGGGACAATTCCACTTCAGGGGATATGTGCAAAAGAAATTCAAGCACTAACTTGGAAAATATATGTACACTTCCATGTTAATTCACTTACTCAATTATATCTGATTGCTTTTGAATTACATTTATACAAGTTTTGTCAGTAATGGAAATACTGTATAACTCAGAAAGTTTAAAATATTTACTATCTGTCCTAAACTAAAAAATTTTTGACCTCTCATCTTAGAGCATCATGAAAGTTATTGAAATAAAGATAAGCACTAAAAAGTATATATTACATATATTTATATATTTCTTTGTAAATACCAAGCTATATTAAAAACAGAGTATGATGTGGTTCAAATCAAATGTATTGGTCATAGGCATAAATACTATTGGGTTTGAAACACATATTTTCTAACTCACTTTAAGCAAAATTAAATTTTTTGCTATACTCCAAAGAGACACTTAACGCAGGATGATAGAAAGAGATTTTTTAAAAAGGATGAATAAAGACTTATCAGGCAAATTAATGTAATAAGAAAGCAGAAATTTTCATCTGTATATCATATAGGTAAATATCAAGTCAAAAAGCACTGTTCAAGAAAAGGACACTTTATAACACTAATGGCTACAAGTCATGATGACAATATAACTATTTACACACAAAATATCTATCTCTTCTACACACCAAAACCCACAGCAACTATGGTTTCTAGCTCCTACAGATTATATTTTTAGAAATGAATGAGAGGCCAGACCAAGAGGGCTTGTTGGATTTTAAAAATTAATAATGTCAAGGAAGCCTAAAATTTCTTTTACTTCAATTTAATAGTAGCTTTGACCCCGTGCTTTGTATTGTTTTAAGAAATGGTCATTCAGATGCAGCCACTAAAAGGGACAGAGGAGGGGTACAGGAAAAAATGTTTATTATACTCCCAGGTGCCAGAGATAGCAGGCAAAGCACACCACATGGGAGAGACAGCAGGGTGGTCAGGAGGGTTCAGACAAGAGTGAGGGAAAAGCATTAGGCTAGAGTCTTCATTTGAGTTTCCAAAAGGAAGTCAAGGCTAGGCAGCATAAACAATTTAGAACTGGCTAATTTAAATAATTTCATAGGGCTTTGGACTATAGGTTTGGTTTCTAGTTATCTGGTGATTAAGGTAAAGGAATTTTGTTTCCTGGGGTATATGAGCCAGACAGAGTAAGTTTACAGTTGCAATACAAGTAAATTGTATCAACACAATAATCACAAAATAATAATATAAGAATAAACTCTCTTTCTTATACTTAAAACTGTAAACCTACTTTTAGTAGGTTTACAACTAGCATGGGTCAAGAAAGGGTCACCGTGATTGGTATATAAATTCTCCTTCTGTATTCTCCCCACTCTCAGAATCAAAAGTGTGGACCAAAAAGGGGTTCTATGGACAGTAATTTTACAGGGTAATATGATCACAAATTGCTACCTGGGCAGGCAGGTCATGGTGGGTAAGCATGCCCAGGCACATAACTTCTTTAGTAAAAGGTTTATCTTTGCCTTAAGTAAGCTCCATCCATTGTGTGTGTGTGTGAATCTAGGTTAACATACTTTTGAAATAATCGTAACCACTCTCAAGAGAGCACAAAATCTTGTTAACTGCCCTGTAATCTAATCCCCACCTTGTTTTCTCTTACCTTCATGGAATTTTCCTCAGGTTCCCATCTTAAATTTCAAAAGTGTAAAAGAAACTGCAAAACTATCACTCTCCAGAGCGTTGGAAATCTTGCTTCATGCCAATTGTTGTCAGTTTGGCTCAAATAAAATCTTATAAAAATTCTTCACAGTTTTGGACATTTTTTACATCAGCAGAAGTCAAAGGAGAACTCCAAAATTTTGCACTCTCCTAACAAACCCCCTACTTTCTCTAAATTGAATTCACAAGGATCAATAGAATTGTGTTTTATCTATTTTATGTGTGGTGTCAAAAAAAAAAAAAAAACCCTGGGTCTTCACCATCTTAATTTCCATGCACAACTGATGGTGGTTTTCTCTCAAAGCCTTCAAAGAACCAGGCTGGAATGTAGAGTAGGTAACCCTCATCTCGATCTTTGCTTCTTCGTGATCATTCTCCCATCATTATCCCTAATCCTATTTTGTGATTTATCTCATCAGATTACATTGCCTCTGCTTCTTTCTTTTATCTACTAACCCCCAAACAATCATTCCTCCAATTTTCTTTCTCTTGGTTTGCTACTACTCATTACAATAAGTAACAATCCCAGGTGATTTCAATCCCTGCTAGATGGTAATCTTGATACAGAGAGATCCAATCAGATCACTAGGGAGTGAGGGGAGGTGGAGGAGGAGGTTCCTGAGGCCGTGGTAAACAGCCTAGGACAGAACTGTCTGAACAGCTGAACGCCCCCAGGGAACATGGAATTATGGGCCAGAATATTTAAAATAAAAGGAGGGCAGAGACTGGCTCTTGGGCTCTCTTCCTCAAAGATGCCTGAATGGCCATGCTGCCACTGCCTCTGTTTCCCAAAGGACAGTATTTTGGATGGGAGAAGAAAACTCCTACACAGCCTAGGATCAGGCTGGCCTGTCAGAGGGTGGCAGGGTTATTCTTCTTTGGGTGTTCTAGAGGGGAGGGGCTCTGAGGCAGAAGCCTGCCATTCTTCCAAAATTGTGTAGCTTTGTATCTTATATTATTTTAGTTTATAAACTAACCCAATAGAAATAAGGTAATTAAAAGCAGGGGGAGTGATAGAACTCAGGTGTTAAAGAGTTTAGCCTTAACTGATAAGCTTAAGTGACTAATGAATGTGGAAAGCTGTTATTCCAAAATTGTGTAGCTTGTTAATAAAGAATCCTTTTCTTTATTAGCAAACCTTTGTCTCTGGAATTTTTTCTAGAGGGTGGTGATGGGCAGCAGGACCCCACTTGCTCTTCAGTAACAATCTGACCTTGAATTTCCTGTACCTCCTTTCTAGTGACTACTTTCTAACTTACCTCATGCTCTCACTCCTGGGATCACATTGCAGATTTCATCCATACCAACAGGGGCAAAATTCCAGAATTCATAATTTCAAGTACCCAACTTTTTTCTTTTTCATTCTCCCTCCTACCTAACTCCATAACCATTGTATTCATCCAACAATTAAAATCCACTGCTTTTACTACATGTCAATATCCCTCTTATGTATTCTCTTTCTTCTCTGTTTAATTTATATTGCAGTTTCTCAGTGCAGTCATTTGCAAACATAAATTAATATCCTAGCCCCTTTATGGTTTCATCTTTCTCATCCAAAAGACCAACCTTTGTCAACCAAGAATGCAGCACACAGAAGCAGGCTGGGACCCCCCCCCCCCACACACCCCCGCTTCTGTCCCACAACCCTGCCCAGTTCTGCCAAAGCCTCAGCTGGTGGAAAACGTTCCCAGAAAGCCAGGAGAATCATCCACTCCTCTCAATCACTTGGCTCAGACAGCATGCACGTGCCTGGGCCAGGGCCTTCCTAGCCCTGGCCCTGCACTTTGGGCAGCGTTGGGGGTAGGAGTAGCTAAAGGCATATGGATGGGACTTCCCTAGCCTGACCTCTCCTCAATCTGGTCTGCACAATACTCAGTCCTCCATGCTCACCTACTCCCTAGCATCCTCCATGAACTCTCCAAGCCACTTCAGACCCCTAATCACCTGAGAACATCCAGATCTGCACTTGGCCCCTAAGCTCTATCCCAAATGTCCAAATCAAACAGGATGCTTTATTCTCTGGCTGTGCTCCTGCCTCCCAAGCAGCTCTGATCCTGTCCACACATTGTTTTCTGTATCTCTAATGTCATTATTTTTTCCATGCACAGCCTTTCTCTATAGATTGTTTTTTACACTACATAACAGAAACACACACACACACACACACCTATGCAATAATCTTATGTAAATATCACCTTCTACCTAAAGAATTTTGTATAAAAACCCACAATGAATCTCTCTGGTCTGTCTTTAAATGCAGGACAACTAAAACTAGTGAGTTCTTCATTTTGTGTGGCAATTGTATTTCATTTCCCCTGTCATTTATTCCCATAGTCTATTCAAGTCCACAAGGTACCAGAGGTCAATTTGTGGTAGGTAGTTAGACAGACATAAACAACGCAAAGCTGATGGGCCAGGTATAGAAGGTCACCAGGGTAGAAAGCCCCAGATGCCTAGCAATGGACAAAACTGGGAAAACAAGCTTTTTTGTGTATCCTTTTTGGAGCAGTGTGTATTCACATCCTCTGTTTATAGACATACAAAAAGGCGCTCAATGTCACTAACCATCAGAGAAACACAAATTAAAACCACAATGAAATATCATCTCATATCTGTCAGAATAGCTATCATCAATAAATCAATAACAATTGTTAACAAGGATGTGGAGAAAGGGGAACCCCTGCACACTGTTAGTGGGAATGCAGATTGGTATAGCCACTATGGAAAACAGTGTGGAGTTAAAATTTTTTAAAAAAATGGAACTACCTTATGACCCACCAATTCTAATTCTGGGAATATATCTGAAGAAACCCAAAATGCTAATTTCAAAGGCTATATTCACCTCTATGTTCATTGCAGTATTATTTACAACAGCCAAAATTTGGAAGCAGCCCGAGAGCCCATAAGTAGATGAGTGGGTAAAAATATTATGGTACATTGTCACAGTGGAATACCTGGCCATAAAAAAACGAAGGAAATCTTACTCTTTGTGACAGCATGGATAACCTGGAAAGCATTATATTAAGTGAAACAAACCAAGTCAGAGAAAGACAAGTACCATGTGATTGTGATTTCACTTATATGTGTAATCTAATGAACAAAATAAACTATCAAGGAAAATACAGACAGACTTATAGACAGAGAGAAGGTTGAAAGCTGTCAGGGTATGTGGGGTTTGGAGAGGATAGAGGGATTGAGAAGAAAAGAAAAAAAAAACTCATGGACATAGACAATAGTATGGGGATTGCTGGGGGAGGGGGGAGAGGAAGGTGAAGGAAGGTATGGGAGAAAAAATAGGGATGGAAGGAGACTGTACTTAGGATGGCAAAAACACAATATAGCATACAAATAATGTATTGAAAAATTGTGCACCTGAAACTTTATAATTTTTTAACCAGTGTCACCAAAAAATTTTATAAAAAGGAAAAGAGGCGGGGAAACAAGAACCTTGCCCCCAGGTTAACTTTTTTTCTGTTAGCATATCATTGATCATGCTGTTTTGCCTATGTGGCCTTCTATGCCACTGGTCCTATGGTTCAGAACCTACCCAGACCTTTCCTCCCTTGGTATATTGCTATTCATTTGGTTTAGACCCACCTTAGAGGAGGAACAAACAAGAGGGGCAGAGAGTAGCCCTGAAGCATTAAGCCTCCAGGATAATGAAGTTCTGAGTGTATATCAAATACATCTGGGCCTCAGCTGTGTTTCAGTCCCAGGCCCAGAACAACAGCAGAATCAGACAAGGGACACCTTGGCTGATATCAGGACCACCTGCATTGACTAATGATTCACTGTTTTTGGTGCTGACCAATCAATAGAGATCGTGACCCTGAAAGAACACACCTGAAAAGCTGATGAATATTTTATTGGGATCCTTCCCTGAGACCTCCAGGTAAATACTCTCAGGATGAAGGACCCAGTGCAGCTCTCCTTAGGGAGCAAGCCAACACCTTTTCTCACTCCCTTCCCCAAGGGCGTATTTCTTGGCTCTCTTTTTCTCCTAAAGCTCCATGGGATCTCCTTCTGCCTCTATAACTTGTTTCTTAAACCCACTTCTTTTACTGCTCACTTCTACCCACGTGACCTTCCAAATAAACTTTTTCTTATAGTTTGAGTCTTGACTCTGAATTATTAATCAGAACTCAAGTACTAAGGTCACTGAACCAAGGTCTGGTCTGACTCCACCAGCCTGATACCTGGTGCTGTTATCACTACTAACAAATTTTGTTTTATCCTTTCTCTTCCAGTACTTTCTCCTTTCTCTCACTCTGGCTTAATCATTCTGCTTTCCATTTTCTTTAAAAAAAATTATAAAGCTCCTGGATAAAGCTAAATCCTTCAGTGGCCCACCAGCTCCACTCCTTAACATCTACTCAGAGTCATCTTTCACCCAAATTTCTTCTCTCTCTATTGATTCACCAATTTTGGTCTTCTTTTTCTATTGGATAATTCTTATACATAAAATGTTATTTTTTCCTTACAACATTACAGTACTTTCTTTAAACTTTTATTGTAGTATTCAATAATCATGCACTATGATTGTATTTCAAGGTTTCTCTCCCTCTACATCTCATTAAGAAGCTCTTTAAGAAGCTCTTCTCACGAAAGGTAGCTCCTTGCCATCCTCAAATCTGTAGCACATTGCACAATCTGTAGTAAAGAGCAAGCGATCACTATAGTTTGTTGTTTAAATAAAGTAAAGGGATCTAGGAATATCTTCAAATAGATAAAAAATAGTTGAACATATATGAATAGCTGGAGTGCTCACAATAAATGAAATAAGTTAAAAACTATAGATATTGAATATAATATTTAACCTCAAGGATCTGAAGTTTATATTTTATTTAGAGCTGTTTTTCCTTCTAACATTGATATTGATTCAAATCTGTGCATGTAACACAAGATTTTCAGAAAGAAAAAATAATATTTTTGTCATTGGTATCTAATTATCGCTAGGGAAGCACAACCTTCCTTGACTAGGTTGTAAATCCTACAAATACAGAAATTGTTTGGTGCTGGTAAAATACCTCTTTTTTTCTTAGATAACTTCTGTTGTGTAATATAAAAAATTCTAATTTCCAAGCCTCCCTGCCCTATGGCTCCCAGATGTAATCTGGAAGGGTCTTGTGGGAGTCCAGAAGGCAAAGATGGGAAGAAAATATGCTATTCCTTTTTCTGGGAAGAGCAAAATTATCTTCTCCTTGACTCTAGAACCCCTGCCCTACTTACAGCACAGATCCTGTCTGAAGCCCTGCAGTTGGAGCAGCTCCAGGGAGAGAATACTGGCTTCTGTGTTTTCTGCTTTCTCTCCAGCCAGGGAATGATAACAGCTTCCTGATGTTGCTAATCCCTGGATTGTCTCACTGACACTGTTTGTCTTCTCACTTTTGCAAGTAACACTCTTTAAAAATGTATAATGATTTCTGTTTTAATGGCTAGTTTACTAGTTTACACATTAGTTTATATAATGTATTTTACCCACATTATATAATACATCCATTGCATATAGTTGGTAGTGAATAAACATTTAATGCTGATTGTATAAGAAATCATGTCACGCGATAGATACAAATATAAATAAAAGGCCACGTAATTTTGCTCAAGTATCTTTTCTGTTTTGCAAAAACAGCAAGCCTACCTCAGCCCTGAATATTTTCTGTTTTCTCTGCCTCAATTAATGTTCTTCCTTTTATTTTCACCTGGGTAACACCTTCCAACACACCCAAATATCATCTCAAGAACTTTTCCTCAGTCTATGACACTTCAACTTGTGAGGCTTCCTATTTTAATCTTCTACAGTATTTTATACACATCCACCACATTTATCAGAATTAGCAATTATATATTAACTTTGTGAATATTTTGCTAATTTCTCTCCCCTCAGAGTATATTTTATATAAAAGAAGAAGCAATGTCTGATTTGCTCAGTATTGTATCTCCAACATATATGATGCCTGGTATCTTTTAGTGATTAAATATTCTTTTTGAACAAATGAGGAAAATGTGAAGAAACATGAGGTATTCATTAAATGCGAGATTTAAAAAAAACTGGATAATGGGTAGAAGTAGAGGGAATAATTATAGAGCCTAATTGTGTGGACAGGATTAAATTAGAAAGATATGTGTGTATAAATTTATCTGAAAATGGTGGGAATTATTGAAGTGTTCTAATCAGAGAGAATAAGTACAATTTGCATTTCAGCAAGGTCAGTGGTAATGGTTTGAATCATTCATTGTTGGGACTCATTAGAACACAAAGTTTATAATCTGAAGTGAAAATAAATTCCATCTGGTTCTAAAATTTAATCATAAAGACCTGAATTACTATTTATTATTTAACCTTTTTAATTTATTATTCAGGTTATGCTATCTTGTTGGCTTTTTAAAATATTTTTGGGCACTCCAATTGTCACATTAAATTGTTGTCTTCAAAAAATAATCTGAAACAATTAGAGAAGCCAAATCCCTTCTCTAAGTGACATAAAATAGCATTTGACCATATATCTTATGTTTATGGTTTGGCTTATTGATTTTTTTAAAAAAATGTGTCAGCTTTTATTTTGTGTAGTTGTTTCATTGTTCTCACTGAGGTTAGAACATTAAAAGAAAAAAATGAAAATGCTAATTTTCAAGTAACTTTTTGCCTTAGGATTTTGAACCAATAACATGACCTGTGTGTTCCTTGAAAGGGAGAAATGGGAAGATTTATAGCATGTTTAACCAAAAAAGAGAAGAAATCATATTTCCCTATCCTGCCATATACCCATTAAACCAAAGCATCTGAAGATAGTCCAAGGTCATTCTGAAGATACTTTGAAATAATATACTGTTTCTATATTATTAAAATAGTAAGGATTAGCTGCCACATAATTTGCAGGGCTCCCTGAAAAAAGATGTGACACTCTTTGTTAAAAAACAAACAAACAACAACAAAACAGTTTTGCTTTCTTTACTGTCTCTCTCAAACTGTATCCCTGATTTTTACTGACATTTAATGTGGTACTCACTAGGGCCTGAGGGAATTCACAGGGTGAATGCAGATTCTCACAGGAACCTAGTCAACCCTGAAACTCCACCCTTGGGACAAGGACATCCTGACCCAAACCTCCCAATGCCTGTGCCAAGATCCCTATCTGGGGCCATGGGTTGAGGAGCTGGGACTGCCTAGCTAAGAACCTGTCCTCCAGAGCAAATAAGCAGTGAGAAGCTGAATCACACATGAGCTGAAGCTCCAATCCTTCAGAATATGCTCCGTTACTCCATAGGACTTCACTCACAAAAAAATTCTAAGATGAAATTATTAAAAACTTCAAGATGGCCACTGGGCATTAAATCCCAAACACAAGGCCCCATTTGGAGTTGCTGTCCTGTGCTATTCCACTGAGCAGCACCCCCTGCACCCCTCACCCCATGAAGCAAGTGTGAGAGTGTAACTTCAACTAACAAATCATTCAACATAAGAACCAGTACTGCTTGATATTATAAACGTAAGCAGACCCCTAGCTATATAAATTTGGATTTAAACTGATTTATATTTATACATTTGACAAAATCTGACTATTTTTTCAATTAATGGAGTTTGCTGCTTTAGTTTGTTTATCATGTTGAGGTCTGGCCATCTACACTAATTTTCACAGGTATTTCAGGGGCTCTGAGCTTCAAATAAATTGTAAAATAAATTGGGAAAATATGTTTGCCTGCACTATGCACTCCCCAATATCTGTATGCTCCCCTGGAGTGTCCACAATCTCTTTTAATAGAAAGTTGTTCAGTTCTAGCCTACATGAATTATCCTGCTCCCAAACCGTTTCTTTCTCCTCTACATACCCCCATTAAAAATAATAATTCTCTGGTTAAGTTTCTACTTAGCAAGCTCATTAAATACAATTTACATCACAACTGCATTTTAATCATTCATTTGTGAGGACACTAAAAGAAACTCAGAATCTTACACCATTTAACAATGGTTACTGGGAGATTCCTGCAATATAGGTTAAGCCTCAGCCAGAAGAGCACTCCTAATAATGCTCTGCAAATGTTGGAAAAGGATGATCTGAATTATGTGTTTCCAGTGGCAGAAATTACACAAAAAAGAGGCAGTGGAGTTCAGTAGTTAGATTTATGTTCAAAATTGGGCTCTTCCACTAGAAGAGCATATATGTGATCTCTTATACTCAAGTCTTCTCTGTCATAAAATATGGCTCTAGTTTTGAAGAATCAGAGGTGGGAGGTAGGGATAGCTGGGGCTGGGGAGGAGTACTGAGGGGAAGATGGGGACTACTGTACTTGAACAACAATAAAAAATGTGAAAAATTACCTTCTGGTGGGAAAATGATATTTCGTCTTTGTCTCCAGAAAAGCAGAAGATAGGTGAAGTTAGAGAATCGCACAGTGGGGGAAGCAGCACTCTGCTCTGTCTGAATCTGTGCATGCATGTGTATTAGGGGTGGGAGAAGATTTCCACATCAAACAATTTTCTGACACTAGATGCCTGTCCTACAGGTTAACTCAATTCTGACAGTAACTGCCTGAAGTTAGTGCAGACCCCACAGGTGAAGGGTTTAGTCTTTTAAAATTGTCCTGACTTCAGATATCAGTTGAAAGTCTACAAGTTTCCTACGACTTCTGTCTGACGGGGCTACAAATCAGAAGTCTCCACCACCTCCTCTTCAGTTTTGAATATTTGCTACAACCATGCAGAGAACTCAGGGAAACTAGACTATGGAGGACATAACTCAGGAACCACTAGATAGAAGAGACACATAGGAAATGGTATGGAGAAAGGGGCATAGCTTGTGGTCTGTCTCCCAGTTCTCACCCTCCCAGCACCTTCACGTGTTCATCAGCCAGAAAGCTATCAAAACACCATACTTCAGGGATTTTTAATATCCCCATAGTTTAAGGATAGTTTTATCACTGCACAGGCATGACTGATTAAGTCATTGGCCATCGGTCACCAACTCAAACTCCAGCCCCTCTCCCCTTCCAGAGGTCAGGGCTTGGGGCTAAATGTTTCAACCGCTTCATCTCCTGGTTGGGTCCCCTGGCAGCTAGCCTCTATTCTCAGGCTCCCCACGAACCGTCAGGCACCACTCATCCCGAGCACACAAAAACATGTTTGTCAGAGATTCCAAGGGTTTTAGGAGCTGTATGGTAGGAAGTGGGGGTAATGATATTTTAATACCTTAGTATCAAGATTATTAGTGGCTGGGTACCAGAAAGACAAAGTAAATAGGAAATGTGATTTTTTAGTGTAAAGCTATAGGCAGAATCTTAGCCTGGCATCATGGTTAGACTTAAAATGTGCTCCAATCACTAAGCAAAGTAATGTTTGCATGTCCTATTTTATATGACTCCATCAGATTAGCAGGAAAATCTGTAAGCATAATAGGATTAAAAATACTAATGTCTTCTATAAGACGTACAGGCCAAAGAAGCGACTTTAGTGGCACCTGGTACATTGCATGTGTTATTTAGTGCTTGGGAGCCGGAAACAGCCTAAAGCTGAGGATTCAATTTATAAGTGGTACAAAGTTGATAGGTTTTGTTTTCATGGGAACAGATTCAATTTTAAATAGTTACTTTATTGAAGCAAATGAATGTGTAATTTTTAGCATATGTGGGTGACATGAAAGTCCTTAGATCCCCAAATCCATCTCACCCTCCCACAGCTGAGCCTGTCTTTTCCCTTTGTGGATTGCTGACCCTTTGAGATCCCATTCCATAGAACTTCTCTGATCTCTGGCAGAAAAGTATTAGGACATGTTCCCATTTGACAAAATTGCCAAATATGTAAAACTTACCTTTAGGCAATTTCCAATTCTCTTTTAATCATTATTTAATCCAAGCCCATTGAAAAACTTTCCACATCCTAATGTCCTCTTAATTTGGGAGGAAAAAAGACATATATCTGACATACCAATTTTACTA
This sequence comes from Phyllostomus discolor, assembly GCF_004126475.2. NCBI lineage: Eukaryota > Metazoa > Chordata > Mammalia > Chiroptera > Phyllostomidae > Phyllostomus > Phyllostomus discolor. Next base: position 72,510,723 of record NC_040904.2, on the reverse strand, counting down.
ATTAAATCTTATGCTGTTTTCCAGCAACATTTTATTAGTATATAAGGCCTACATCACATTAATGTACACCAACAACAACCTGTGTGAAAATGCATTCCTTAAATTGGCCGTGTGTTCATATCATAGGCATATCCATCTGTGTATGGATTTAGTTTAGAAACACAAAACAAATTATAGTTTTGATAGTATGTTCAAGACACAAGCTCTTAGCACTTTTAATAACATAGTGACTCTGGTCATTGTTATGGCCACTCTTCAGAAGATGAGTTAATATTCTAAATTCTATAGCACATTAAAGTATTAGTTTATTAATTGGATCAATTTTTAAAAACTAACATAGAAAATCTTTAGAGAAAATATCCATCAAATTTGAGACCATGAGTAGTGGTTGAATGATAGGCTATTTGTTTTTCAGTTTGATTAAATCAAAAGATTTCTTTCATAATTTTAATTTTCTCACTCATACCTCCAACATAGGAATGCCAAAGACACAGAAAAATGGTTACTCTTTTTGGAGGGATGATTTAATTATTAATGGGTTTTGAAGGTTTGGGCATAAAGCACTATATTCAGGTTCAGGAGGGAGATTGATTTGATATATTTAGAATAGGTGTTCAATAGTTATGCCTTGATTAAATAACATGCAAGGTAGAACCTCAGTAAGTGGCATTTAAAATGCAAACAGGAAACTGCTTTCCCCTTAATTTTTAAACATTTTTTTATTTTCTAGGTTTTAAACTATTAGGGGATAAAAAGTACCCTCACATTTCACAAACCAAAAAAGGATTGTTTGAAAAAAAGTTACACATTTCCTTGAATTTCTTGTTTTTCCTTTAAAGATTTTATTTATTTATTTTTAGAGAGTGGGGAAGGGAGGGAGAGAAACATCAGTGCATGGTTACTTCTGCTGAGACCCCTATCGGGTACCTGGCCTGCAACTCAGGCGTGTGCCCAGACTGGGAATTGAACCAGAAAGCCTTTGGTTCACAGGCCTGTACTCAAATCACGGAGCTACACCAGCTGGGACTTGAACTTCCTGCTTTAAATGGGTGTGCAGTTATTTTTAGCATCAACCCAGGATTTTCATGTAATGAAGATCTCTCTCTTGGACTAAAACCACTATGCAATTATTATGAGCACCTAGACTTAATGCTGCCCTTTAGTGAATTGTAGATAGAATTTCCAGTATGACTCCTTGATTTAAAAAAAATATGTCAAAAAATATTTCGACAGAAATAACCGTTGCCATCATGAAAATGTAGACTTGGTTTATCTATGAAACACGAGTGTCATATCTGTAGATAGTTGCAGAGCTGAGTAAGAATGAGTATTTGAGATATCATTAAAAATGTTGTGTCTATGAATGCACTTCAAGTGCCATTGTTTCCTTTAAGATGTGTTGAATTTGATCTTAAATATAGCATCAAATTTGCTAACATGTATCACAGGGCTTCTTTTGCTAAGAAAAAAAATGAATTAAAATAAATAAAATATTATTTAATAAAATAAACCAGATACAAAATCTTGCTTTGTATTTACAGATAAATTTTAATGGAATATTCATGGTCTAACACAAATATCAGACCCAATGACACTAATTCTTGTACAGCCTTTGGCTTACCCTGTATAACAAAATCTGTTATTTAAAGTAGATTATAAAATACCTTATGGTAAGTGAACTTCCAAAGACACAAAGAAAATCCTCCATAAATTTAAAAGCTTATCTCAAATTCTTATTCGCATAAGCTTAGGATGGATATATTATTAATTGCATTATCTTAGGTAGTTGAAATGTATAATACTGGAGTGTAAAAATAAAAAAAAATAGGTTTAAGTATTTTTGCTTCTGTTCATAGTCAACATTATTAAACAGACATAAGTGAATGTAAAATTACAGAGTTTTGAAATTTTGGCAATCTGAAGCGAATTTCCCTAAGTCAGAAACATTGTTTAACCCTTAGTCAGCATATTACAAGGTTCACCTATTCCAAGGAATAATGACTAAATGTTGTACAAATAAGATAACATTTATTTTATTACTGCTTAAATTTTTTAAACTTTCATTGAGAAACAGGAAAATGAGCATCATTGAGGAAATCTAAAATGAAGAATGATGTATGCACTTCAAAATAGATATGCAAAACAATGTTTGGCATAAGGGAATGTGTTTTGTAAATCTTTTATAACCTGCCAGTGGGAAAAAAGAAAGTTCCATCTTTCAATGTCTGTTTTCAAGCCTAAGACAATGAACTAAATGAACAGACAATTCAGTAATGTCCAACAGATAACTAAAATTCAAATTTTATTTTTCCATATATATATATTGGACAGTTTTTTTTTTTTCTGACAAGACTTTATTGAAAGATGAAGTGCAAATGGGAACCCTGTAAGAATGTTTGTAAGAGTTGTACATGACATAGTTTAAGCATCACTAAGTACACATTGAATACTTTGTAAGTATATAGGCATATCAACATGCAAGTGTCATGTACCTAATATTACAATATGCATTTTGTTTTCTGAACATGTTAATAATAACAGTATATTCAATAACTGTGCAATATGCTTGATTTTGATGGATCTTCTTTACAACATATAATTTATTTTTATGCTGTCATAAATATACCCTTCCAAAAGCTATGAATTTCATATCATATAAGTAGAACATTTTATTTTTGAAACTACATTACTGGAAACACCTGCATTTCTTGAGTACAATTTTCAGAGATAAGTTTTTAAATTCTTTTTAACATGGCAGACTTGTTCCAATGTTGATTATATTGAAATGTTTATGATAAAAATGGAGCTTTCTTGAGGGAATATTGTTTGGTTGCATGAAAAGCAAAACAACCAATTCACAAATATTGATGTGAACTGAATATGAAGAAAATAGGTTAGTAATTACAAACTCACACATTCTTGGGTTACTACTTAACTGCATCATTGAATCTACAATAGGTACAACAAGTACAGGTGAATAAATTTGTAAGGAGATTAAAACTTTATACATTTACAAGGAGAAAAAGTACTAGTTTTGAAAACTGTCTAAATTATTTTTCTATTTTGAGTATTTTTCAATACATTAGAAACACAGAGAAAAGTAAAAAGGATAAAGAAATAATTCAGTTTACATTTCATAGTTTTTTTTTTTCTAACCAGCTGGTGACTACTGCTTTCAATCATCAAATATTTTATTGCATATAACTTTCACTATCAACAAATATAAAGAGAAGAGTGGCTACTAGTATCATGTACAAGGAAAAGCATCTGAAGAAAGAAAGTATCTGAGGTTTGACAGTACTGTGTGTAAGAGAAGTGTAATGTGGCATTTCATACCGCACTTAAAAGTCCATGTGGGAATCACTGCTGTCCTGACCCTGGATGTGGGAAAGTGCTTAAGTGCTGAGCCCTGGTAGGTTTTTCTTTTGCCCCTGCAATCTTCAAATATCTTTTCATTTTTCTTCTTTTGAAATGTACAGCATATTTCATAGGGGGAAATAGTGGGTTTATTTTTTTACATCTTTTTCACATGGGGCCCATTCTCTCCAAAATAACCATACATTTCTTGTCATTAGCATATACATATATATGTATATATATGTATATACATACACACACACATATATGGAAGAGATTATAAAGATTAGATGAAATATATTTATAACATAACCACATAACACAGAAACATCTTTAACTTCAAGCATATACTATAGATTCAATGTCATAATTTGAGTTTGTTCTTGTACCTTTTTCTTAGAGGAAAATCTGCTTTTGAAATGTAATTTCCTTTTAGAATAATTAAATTACATCATTTGAAAAATTGATGTGTCTATACAGACAAAATAAAGTGGCCATTTGTGGCAATATTTTGCATTCATTATTTAGATATTATTTGTTAATAAGGAGCCAGTCTTAAATACTTATATTTTTGTCTTACCTAGATAACACTGCTTGGCAAAATAAACTACATTTATAATTTTCACTTAAAAGCATAGCATTAATTCATAAGGAATTGTATTTTAAATATTAAATAAATAGATTGGACTACAAATTGTTGCCATTTAAATTATTTTTAAAAAATCAACAAAATTACAATACATTGCAATATTAAATAAGCATGAGAAGAGCCATTCTTATAAAGGTATAATATTTTGCCTACAGGAAAAGTTGATGATAGAAAAGGAAAAACAAAGGCAGACTCATATACTGTTGAATACACTAAAACAAGTTGGCTTTTGAGAATCCCCAGGGTGTGGGGAGCAGACTGTTATGTTAGCCTCTAATGAGTGCTTCCTGGGATACCTTGTAAATAATTATTTCTTCTATTTATATTGAAGTATCATAGCCCATGTTAAAAGTGAGAGGTAGGATTATTGTAAGTATGCATGGCAGAGAACTTACCAACTATATCCAATAACTATTGCATTCAATATTAATAATCTCAACACATAAAAATGCTTATCAGTTTAGAACCCATTCTTATATGGTATCCCTTTTAGCTCTGTTTATAATCTTGCTACTTTCAATCCATTGCCTTTGGAAGGGTATAGGTGCAAAGGGTATGTTTGGGGTAGCATAGGGAAGGGGAAAAAATGAATAGAGAAAGAAAAGATACAAAAAATGTCCACTAAAGTATAGTGACATTACCTATGAAAGGTAACCTATGATTTGATTGAATAAATTTGTATTTATAACAGAAGTCCCCAAATTCATTAAAACATACATGCATTTCAAAGAATGTTTAATAATTATAAATTAAATTATATGTAAATAAAACTTTATTTTTCTCTAGTAAGGCTAAAAACTAAGCCAAATAATTTTATTTTGTAATGTTAATGATTATGAAAGAAAAGCATCATTTAGCTGAGTCAGTTTTCTTTAAAGCAATGATTTAGAATGTGGGAGGTGAAGGTTAGCAACCCCTTGGATCTTGTTGAAGAATTCTTTAAAATCCCTTTGTATAAAGTATCCAGCAATAGAATTGCAGGTATTGCACTGAGTATATATATTTCAATATTGCCAGTGTATATTTCAAAACAAATCCTATTATCTACACTAAGATTTCCTCTTTCCCAATATTCAAAATGCATATTATAATTACATGGGTTTTAAACATCCATAAACAGCAAGTACAAGATACTTACATGTACGTACACTGTAGTTACCTATATTTTGCATAGTTTTTAGTGTGTACTTTGTGCCACTTAATAAAAAGCATTACTCAGTAATTGTCACTAGGTGTTTCATTTATTTCAGCTGTCATTGCCAATTGTTTTTGTTTGTTTTTATATATTTATCACAGGTTACATTTGCAAAAGGGGGTAATACTGGGCATTTTTAGAGGGCTCTGAGTAATTAACATTATGACAAGGAAGTTGTCGTAAGATAGAGGTTTTACATTTTCTCCACAATTAAAAACCTAATATGAAGTTTCATCTTTAGTGTACATTAAATTACCTTTTAAGTCCAAAGTAAAGGAAAAGTATTTTAAATGTTCCCCTTGTAACACTTTGCTATAAGTGGCACTATATTATACAATAACTGCTATATTACATGGAAGAACCATCACTGTCGAATAACTGCTGTACATGTGCCTATATGGAATCTCAATGCTATTACAATCGTGAGTACATAATTACAAGTGAACCTGTCCTTTTAATCGAGATATTTATATATTTTTACATAAAATTAAAAATAAATGAGGTGTTAGCTTCTTTGCTATATTTAGGAAAGTTAGTTTTCTTTCTCTGTTTTTTTTTTTTGTTTGTTTGTTTTACTTTAGTTGTGGGCTTTCGTTGCAAGATTGACCATCTTGAATCAATATGATATTACCCAGTTTTTAGATTAAACTCCAATATCAGGTTCCTTAAACTGCCTCTTCAATTCTCTAGTAAGAGAAAACAAGTCAAAATCAATCAGTCTCTCTCTCTCTCTCTCATTCTCTCTCACTCGCCCCCACACACACCTCAAAACTCTGCTCACGCTCTCTGCCTTCGCTCTTCCACTCACAAACTTTCCTTTTTCTTCCTAATTTTGATAATTTTTCTATCTAGGACACTGAAAAGCAGGAAAAAAAAACAAGAAAAAATGTTGCTTATATTTTTTTTTTGATGAAGGACAATCAGTTTACACTGTAAACAGTACACTGGCAGAGAATAGCTACTTTTGGTAAAAAATGATGTTCCATATTCTACTAGGGCTGGTTGCGAGTCTGTGTGTATATGCACACTCCTTCCACTGAGTTCTGTAGCTTCTGTGTTCACTAAGCAGAGACAGAATTTGGTTCTCTATGCATAAAAGTGTGCATGGTTTGGACATTGAATTTGATGGGGTTCTTTTAAAAATGGTATTTCATTTTATTCTGAAATTTATAGAAATAAGCAAAGATTTTTATATTTTATTTTTTGATTGTTGGAAATCAAATAATTTAAAAAAATAGGAAACCATAATTCAATTGCCATTTTTTCAGTAACTAAAATGATACCTAATCTATTTTAACTGGTGAAATAATCAGTTAGAGCTTACAGATCACAATATACCAGTTAGTTTGTTTTAAAGAGTTCTAAAGAGTTTTTATATTACTCTGAAAAGTCAAAGAATCAAAAAATCTTGAAAGGCAACCAATTTTGGATTTTTAATTTTACAGTGTTGGAAATAATGAATGATTTATTTAGGCAGTAGTTAAGCATCAGGAGCCAAGTAGAATATAGACAAAATGAAGAAAGATGTAAATACAACATTAATGAATAGGAGCAATTTTGTAAGTGCATCCTGAAATTAGGCTTTAAATAGTAATTGATGATGGGGTTTGTACAACTTTTGTAATAAGAAACTTTCAATTTGTACTAACAGGATGAATTTTGCTTTGTGGAGTCTTTCTAAAGATTATGCATTGAAAGATATGAACAGTTTATAAACCTATTCTAGTTTCAATGTGTCTAGTAGCACCTACCCAATTCTCTCAAACTACCATACTATATTAACATATTATTGCATTTTTCCACAGATGGTATGAATTGAACTGTAAAAACAAGCATGCAATCACATCAATGCAGACTTATTTCCTTAAAATGCCATACTGTATATGATTTATTATGTTAACACTCAACCACATCATATTATTTATGTATGTTTTGTATATTCTGAAAAAGTGCTGCTTGACTGACATCATCCTTTTTCTTTTTTGTAAGAAATAACAAGATAAATGCTTCAACAATAAAAAGAAAACAATTTAGAATTCTAACATTGTATTTAAAAGATTTGTACTTTTCTGATAAATAATCTGAGATACAGCACCCTTGTCTTTCATTTGATATTAACACATGATGTCATACTCAAACATTCTCAATTCCCCAAAGCAAATTCCAAGATATTGTCTTTCAAAAACCATAGGCCATCATGCTTTGACATCACAAGTAGAGCTACCATATTGTCGTACTTGTTTTCTTCTTAAAGGTGCAATGCTTGTGAATGAGAAAATAATTTTCATCTAACTGGATTTTTAATTTTTAGCATATAATAAATTCAATGGGAACTAATCTAACAATATTGTATTTTACTAGAAGAAATAATATGACTTTAGATGAACTCTGTGTCATATTTAAGGATATAGCATTTCTTAATGGTTAAATACACCAAAATTTCAGAAATAATCCAGAGGAAGAGACTTTTACCTTGGAGGTAAAAGCATGGCAGAAATTCTCTATCACTCACTGTTTCATAAGCTTGTACCTCACAAAATGCATAGACAGGAATTTAATATAAAGAATTAGTTCATCTATACAGAAAACATATCTTAAACACTTGTTTTTGGCAAACCAACATAGGTAAGCAGCTATGGAACTGCCAAATTAAAACTTGCAAACTTTTTAGCAAACTAAGAGTTTATTTTTAGGTTATTATTCTATTGTGGTTGTAATTTAAACCTGAGGCTGTGCACTGGTTGTTAGCTTAAAATTACCTTTCCTTATAACATTGTGCTTCCATTGTATAAGAAATAAAAATTAACAAGAACTAGAAAAATTTGTTGTTGAACAGTGCTAGGACATACAGACAAAGTACTAATACATGTTATCTACTTATAATATTTGTTTAAGCAATATCTAAAGGGATATAATGGACATTAGAAAAATGCTCACTTATGATTGAACTACCTACAGCCCCAAAAGTTGAATATGTATCAAATAATGTTTAATTGGATTTGTTATATGCACTATATACAGATACTAAAATGTCTCAAAATTGTGCCCTATGGATACTTCAATTTTGTTTAGGAAGGTAAGTCCTTGTGGAGCAAATAAATTACAGAATGAAATTAGAAAAATGAATGAAATCTTGGTGATCCCCAAGCAGTAAAATGTTTGTAACAATTTATTAGTAAATGAAGCTAAAATAATCTAATGGTGGGATCTATACAATTACATAAGATACCATGGATTACATTTCATACACATGGCTCCTGTATCAAATACTATAGTTTTAAATAGCAAGTTGATACAGCCTTACCAGTATATTGCAAACAATCCAGAATCTATACTACAGTGTTTTCAGTTTGTGTTTTCTAGGGCATATGTCTCCAAACATGCCTTTGAAGAGAGACATGTAGAAAACATTGTCTGTAAACTTTTAATGTCTGATTAAACTTAAGCACATTAGCTCTTTACCTAATTCTGTTTTTTGTGAAGCTGTCCAATGGCAAACTAAGTCCATGATTTAAAGGGGGTGAAAATGAGGGGAAACAAACAAGAAAAACTCTGCATACACTTTTTTCAATGTATAAAAACAATTCAATATCATGATCCAAGGAGATTATTAACATTGTTAAGGCTGTATATTCAAGCACTGTATGTTAAAAGAGCAATGGTGTGGAATTTAGGCAGTAAGAAATGTCCTGCATTATGGATGGTACAGTGATTAAAGAATGATGCCTTCGGCAGCTGATTGCTGGTACACCCTGGCTACTGACAGCAGTATGCTATGGAAGTTAATAAAGGTAGCAGAAGATGGTAGAAATGAATTCTGAAAGATGAGAGCCAGTTTTCTCCAGCAGCCAGCCTGGTAAGTAAAACTCAGAATCTCGGCCTCATTTTAAATGAAATACTCTTTTTTCTCCTCAGCATTGACTTGGCTGCCTTCAGCATTGATAATGGCTGTGTCAGCATCTGGTGCATCTTCAGCTCCTTTAGCTTCATTTGTTAAATATGTTCCTGTGGGTATTGGAAGAAAAATATGTTAGTTCTGTGAGACTGGTAAATAGCCAGCATTAAAACTACACTCATTTAGTACGGGACTTATGCCAGATTTCTTACATGTTGGAACATATTTGGAGGTGTAATAAACTACACCATTTACCCTTCTAAAGTTGCATACTTTCTTTCAGCTTTTAGGTAAAAGCTGTAGATAAAGCTGTAGCCAGGTTAACCAGAGGTGACAGCTAAACTGGAGTGGTTAATGAGTACTTAGATTACTTTTTTATTTGCATCTTAATTCTTTTTTAAAATTATTTTATTGTTGTTCAATTACAGTTGTCTGATTACTTTAATGATGGATACAGACCATGTAATCCACGCAGCTGTAGCAATCAGTGTCTTTTGTTAAGATGCTGATAATGATCACATCAAATGTGTCACCCTTCCTTTTTGGTAAGTCCATTTGAAAGTTCATTATACATTATATCAATAGTTTGCTACCTAGCCCTTTGCAAAAAAAAACAAAACAAAACAAAACCTTTTCTATTCCTCACTAATATGGCCACATTTGTGTTCATAAACCTACAAACAGAAATAATGAACAAATGCTTAATGGTATAGTTGAATTTCAGTTCGAGACATAAATCATGAAATTGCTTCCATTTTTTCTCAACTAGCTACTCACTCTGTGACCTTTGGCTATTGGCTAAACATTATTTTGCTAAGCTAATTTAACTTCAAAGTTGAGTAAAATTATAAAGAATTTCCTGAAATAATTCAGCATTTAGATCACAATCTTTTTCTTCTTTTCACCCTCTCTCTTTCTCTCTCTCACTCAAACTCATATATTTCATGGTAAAGCTAGTCTTTGGAATTTTTTGGTCCAAGTTAAGAATTAAGTATGCCTTACCTTTATGTCTTGCCAGATATCGACCAAGCAGAAATATAGAACACAATGTGACAAACACAACTACAGCCACTATTCCTCCTATAAGAGCATGATCAGGGCCAGTCTGGCCAGCCAGAGCATTGGGATCTAAAAAAGAGAAGAAAACAGTGGTTAAGTTTGTATTATTTAGACATAGAGTACATATCAGTATTTAGAATGAGTTACTCAAAATTAACATATCTACATTAAAATAAAGTTTTATTAATGTATATTATACCAATTATCTAGTCAACAAATATTTATGTGTATCTATAATATTCAGTGTGTATCTATAGCATAGTGATACCTGGGGATACATCATTTTATACATCAATCACTGTTGCTATTGAGTTTACATTTTAGAGACCGAATAAACAAATGCACATATATGATTTTGCATAATTCTATACCTTCCTTCCTCCTTTTCTCCAACTGAAAATATGTGTGTGAATATTTTTTAGTCAGAGGAACACAACTATACAATTTTTAAAGTAAAATTATGTCATGGGAAAGGATGAAGCTGAAGATGATAACTTGGAATTTATCATTTTATAAATGTTATTTAAAGCTATGAAAACTGATAAACTCCCTAAAAGAGTGAGTCTAGATGGAAGAAAAGGTCTGAAAGTTGAGCCCTGAAAAACTCCTATATTTAAAATTTTGGAAGAGAGAGTGCTTCTAGCAGAGCAGACTGAAGAGGAGAGACCAGGGCAATAGAAAAGATCCTGGAGATTACACTCTAGTTGATCAAAGGGAAGAATGTATTTCAAGGAGAGGAAAGTGTTACAAATTGTGTGAAGTAGTATTGATAGAGGAGGAAAATGAATACTCAACATTGAGGATTAAGTGCCTGTTGCACCTGTGGCTATAGAGAAAATGGTTGAAAACATATAGATTAATAATATACTTTTATATTCTGCCTTTTAGATGAGGCCAGAAAACTGTAGCCAGTTTTAAAACAGAAATGGAAAAGATCAAAAGAAAGTCCAGACACTGAGATACTCAAAGGTTCAGAAAATCAACTATTTACAGAATTGCATAGTAAGGAATAAAACTAAGTGAAAGCTTTAGCAACAAAATCCACCAAGGCTCAGCCCTATGGCAAAGATCAGATTGAATGCACTGTCTACCCTTCCAAGCCCACTGTTGCAGACAGGATCAGAGTAGCTGCTTACAGTCTAAAAGAGAGCTTCAGAGGAGGGAAAAAGTGAAGAAATAAATTAGGCTTGGCAATTATGTGTTGCGCGTGGGTCACCGGCCAGCAGTGACCACAGAACGCTGCGGATGGCTCACCGAAAAACACACGAGAACAAAACATGCACAGAGACAAACTAGTTTCTGTGGGGATGTAGGGCCGAAAATGGCCACCCCCCCCTAGTGGGGGGTGCCCTGATTTACCGTCCATACCTGCTTTTATTGGGCTCATTTTGCATAATAATTCAGGTAAAGTACAGTACTTATCAGTGGGAAGTAAGGAACCATAGAAAACAAGGAACTCTGCCGGTCTATTTTGAGTCGGGGTAAAGGAGCTGTAAAACTTTTGAGGAACAAATTTCCTCCTTGGACCCCTCTCATTCAACTGAGAGCATTCTAAACAAAGAAGGTTTCACAGTAATTTACATGTTCTTTCTTAGGCCTGATCACCCGGGGAATCCACCCTTTCAGCACAGAGCTGCACCACCCTGTCATTGTTTCAGGCTTAGCACAGGAACTAAGGCAATAAGGAGATTTTCTCCCAGACGGTGAGAACTCAGGCTATGTCAAAGCCGAGGAGTGAGGGTCCGTCACCCTCTTTTGCTGCAGCCCCCCAAGTCCTTCTTTTGGGGGGCCTCCCAAAGTGATCATGCCTGGCTTAGGCCGTCCCCCCCGTGGGGAATCTTACCCGTCTTTGGCTAACCGACCAAGCTTTTTGGGGTTCAGTTATGAATAAAGCAGCAGAAGCAGCATTCCTGCCAGGGAGACAAGCTTTTGTCTCCTTGCTGGCTTATAGTTCCAAGGGCGTTCCCTTAGCCTTAGCCTAGGCGGGGGTTTCAGCTTCTGATACCAGTCAGGGCAGTTCCCAACAATTATGCCTTCAAAATATCTTGAATACAGCACATAGGCACATGAATACAGCACATAGATTAGGAGTATTCTGTGTTTATGATAAAACTATTGTGTCCAAGAAACATATGTCTAGGTAGAAAGAAAAAAAAGTGTATTTGTAATTTCAACTTCTTAACTCCCAAACTTAAAGAAAGCAAGAAGTGGACTATCGAAGCTATGTAGCCCCCATGGGGGACATATTCTCAAATACTCACTTCAGATGAGTATGACTTACGAGGTTGAATTCCCCATAGTATGGAATTAGGGGAAGTAAAAGGAAAATGACTCTGCAAGTCATTACAACTATTGCCAAGGCAGAGGGATCTTTTAATGCCAATCTGGCATGTTTCAATAATTGCTGAGGATTGGTGAGTGCTCCGAGTTTGTCATTCTTCCTTTATTTCTAAATGGGAGCATTTATATTAAGAGGGGCTTCTCCTGGCTTTGTTCCATGATTGTGTTTTGTGTATGGGTGGAAACGAGCATTAGTCTTTTGGCTCATTTGTTCCTTAACTAATGCACCTAGGTATGATGAAGAGGGCTGTGCATATATACTATCTTGGTCTTCGAGTTCAATATATCGGTTTGACAGATTTTTTAGGTTGTTCTTTGGCTAGGTTCTGACAGTGGTTTGTGCAAAGGAAATGACATAAAAAGATATTTGATGGTCAGAAAGGTATATTGGGGCAGGGATTTCTAGCAGATAACAAACTCGTTTCCTATTCTTTCACCGCATGGAGCTAAAAATTATGAAAGTCATCTGCAGTTGAAAGTAACCATGTGATTTGTGTTCCAGCCAACTGAATGAAGGCTCAGCCAATAAAAACTTCCACATGTAACCCTGTAGAGTGATCTCAGCTGATACAAGTTGAAAATGAGAGAGCCCTCAGATTAAGTAAGGTTACATGGGTCAATAAATCTCTACCTGGAAGAAAATTGCCCAACTAAGAACACATGCATTGAATTGCATTTTTAAAAAAGAGGTTATTTTTTAAAAAACTGAGCATTAATTAACTAGTTAATCTGTTATAGGAGCTATTGTTAATTTAGCATTATATTATATATTTCTTGAATTTTCCTTAATTGCTGGCATTGGCCACAAATCTAACAAAAAAAAGTCAAGGGAGCAAAAAATAAAGCTGCCACACCTCTAAATTCCTTGTTTTTCTTCCATGCTTAGGTACTTCAGAATCAGTTTCAAATTACACCCCTTGCTCAGGTCCCCAAATATAGATAGTCATAAATCTTATCTATTTTATTTGCTAAATGTATCTTAGAACTGGGATTCTTTTGGACAACTGAGGAATCATTCTTGCTCAGACATATCAGTATCTGTCTTATTTACTGAAGATAAATTCTAAGAAGTGGTATTGCTGGATCAAATGGTATAACACTTTTTGAGTCATTTGAAAAATATTGCCAAATTATGTTGCAGAAAGATTGTATAAATTCAGTCTTCACCAACTGCACCTGAGTGACTTTTTCCCTATGTGATACTAATGTCAGGTATTATAATTTTCAAAAAAGTGGCTATCTAATATTGAAAAGTATTATTTTGTTTATTAACTAATATTAACATAAATGTGTTTAAATGCTTTTCCCATATTGTTTAATTAATTTTGTCTCTTTATGCAGTTTTGTCTATTTTTCCATTTTAATTTTTGTTTTAATAGCACTTTCCATAAAAAGATGAAGAATTTTAGAAATTTCTAAGTGGGAGCATTTATTTTTATTTGTTCTTTTTTAAAAAAAATTGTTCTTTATCCACATGGTTTTTACAGCTATCGAAAAATCTTGTAATCTATGTAATCAAATCTATCAAAATTTTGTATTATGATGCTTGATTTGTCGGCCATGATTTGAAATGCTCTTCCATGAAAATGTTAGGTTGCAGCTAGAAATGAGTGGCCAGAGGGGCAATAAAGGCAGCATCCTCACCATCACAATCTAACAAAGAACTTAATACAGGAGGCTTGAAGCAAAAGGAAGACATGTCTCACAAATTAACTCAGTATTCTGAGCTCAGCTTGATAAGATTGCCAGGTGTCTGAAGAATTACAAGCAAAATAGCACAGGAGAAAGGGGAGTCCTTGAAACTCTACTAAGAAGGGGGCTTCTGTAAGCTTCCGTAACAATTTCACTAAGATTGCCAGGTGTCTTAAACATCATGAATAGGAAGAAAAGGGGTATTCCTTGAGATCAGGTACTGGGAAAGGGGGCCTCTGTAACAATTTCACTAAGACAGAGCTCTTACTGAGAAAGAAAGCCTCTGTAGTTGTGGAGGAGGGGTGCCTCTAGTTGCCGGCTGAGGTATATAATCCCAATCCTCAATAGTTGGCATAATTACATTAGGTAAGTACCCACTTGTAGCCTGGGTTCAAGTGTATAGAACAAACTCACTAACTAACTTGCTAACAACTTTCTTTCCCCTATATGTGGGGCATTTAGACTTAATGGGTGCCTGCTTGCAGCTCCCAGGATGTGCATTACATAAATAAACTTGCTATCTAATTTCCACTATATGTGTTTGTTTCCTGCTGGAACTATTCTCTTGCTGGTGAGGCAAGGGAGGGCAGGGCCTCCTGACTTGGATCTCTCTCCCAATTTGTAACAATAAGATTATGTGTACATAGATTTATGGTATCATCTAACACATATTATAATATTTTTATCTAAAATATATCTTAGTCTATGATTTGAAGCTGAAGTATAAAATATAATTTTGATTCTTGACATTCAGTTGTTCCCACATTATTTTTTCATCAATAATTTTTTTGGCCATAAACTCTGAGGTCTGTCCAGAAGGTGTCCAGAAGGTATCCAGTAATGTAATATGAAAAATAGTGACATTTACTGAAGAAGATACAAGATACAAGAAACATTGTACATAAGACAATGATGCCTCAGTCCCCTTCAAAGCAGACATTTTGGGACCTCACACAGTTCTCCCAATTGCCATGGGCTGCCAAACATATTCTCCTGAATATCATGGATGGTCTGAAATCTCTTCTCTTTCAAAAGTGATTTGAGTTTTGGGAAAAGCCAGAAATTGCAGGGGCCATATCTGGGCTATAGTGGGGCTGAGTCACCTGGGTGACCTGATGTTTCACCATAAAAGTCTGCACGAGACATGATGCATGAGCAGTTGCATTGTCATGATGAAGCTGCCAATCTCCAGTTGCCCATAGCTGCAGCCTCCTGAATCATCTAAATACTTTCCATGGAGGAATGTTCAAGCTTCATGCAAAATTTGGTGCAGATTCCTTGCTTTGGTAGCTCAGTTATTTTGAATATGACAGCCACACAGTACAGGTGCTCACTGTACTGTGAGACATCTGTATGACATCTACCATTCCCCACTGCCTAGTACAGTGAAGTCGTCATTGTTCACACTTGTGAATTTTAGTCCACTCTCCTTGGCTTCCAGGTTACATCAATGTTGAATAAATCATTCTCATTATATTAAAAATGACTGGGCTTTTTCTGGACACACCTCATAAATATCCATGTATTTTTTTATGTTTCTACATATTCTAATATATTCTATATGTAGGATTTACATGTGCAATTCTACGCTAGTATTGTCATTTTAAAAATAATTTTAATACCTTGGAAGATAAATTTTAGATCAGGTTCAGGATAATCTTACATGAAATGAAAATACACTAGAATATTTACTACAATTTTACTAATTTACATAGATGTTTTATAAAGTGCATTTTTTCATGTTCATAGTATAATGATCATGGATCATTATTCCATTCTTCAATAAAGATTCCATTATTGAAATCTTTAGTATCTTTTAGTAAGTTGTGCAATTTTCTGATAAATGGTTGCATATTTTCTTTAGTTAGTTTCCATTTCTAAACAATAATTTAAATTATGTTATTGTTTATGCTATTAGAGTAGTCCCCACATTTCTCCCCTTTGCCCACCTTCACCCAGTCCCTGCCTTACTCTCTCAGGCAATCCTACACAGTTGTCAGTGTCCATGGGTCATGCATAAATGTTCTTTGAATAATCCTTTCACCTTCTTACATTCAGTACCCCTCCCCTCTATTTCTGTTTTGCTTGTTAGTTTATTTTGCTCATTATATTTCACATACAAGTGAGATCATATTTGTCTTTCACTGAATTGCTTATTTTACTAATCATAATACTTGTCTCCAGGTCCATCCATGCTGTCAGAAAAGGTAAGAGTTCCTTCTTTTTTACTGCTATGTAGTTTTCCATTGTGTAAATGTACCGCAGCTTTTTAACCCACTCATCTACTGATGGGCACCTAGACTGTTTTTGGGACTTGGTGATTGTAACTAAGGCTGCTATGAACATAGGAGTGCATATATACTTTTGAATTGTTGTTTTGGGGTGCTTAGAATATAATCTCAGAAGAACAATTTCTGAGTCAAAAGGCAGTTCCATTTATAATTTTTTTGCGGAAACTTCACACTGTTTTGCACAGTGACTGTACCAGTCTGCATTCCCATCAGCAGTGCACCAGGGACCCCTTTTCTCTACATACTTGCCAGCACTTGTCTGCTGATTAATAAATCATGATGGTAGCCATTCTGACAGGTGTGGGTGATATCTCATTGTGGCTTTAATTTCCATCTCTCTGATGATTAATGATGAACATTTTTTCATATGTCTATGAACCATGTGTATGTCCTCTTTGGAGAAGTGTCTATTCAGGCCCCTTTTTCAATTGAATGGTTTGTTTTTCTTTGGTGTTGAGTTGTGTAAGTTCTTTATATATTTTGGAAATTAAACCTTTATCAGATATATCATTAGCAAACATGTTCTTCCATGTAGTGGGTTCCCTTTTTGTTCTGATGATGGTTTCTTTAGCCGTGCAGAAGCTTTTCAATTTGATGTAGTCTCATTTCTTTATTTTTTTCCTCTCTTTTTCCTTTGCCCTACGAGATATATTGGCAAAAGCATTGTTACATGAAGTATCTAAAATATTACTGCCTATGTTTTCTTCTAGGATTTTTCAATATTTTGAAATGTTTTAATGTTATTTTAAAAAATACATTAATTTTATTAAACTTTATCCCTTCTTTTTTCTTTATTGCCACTCATTTTTTCCTTTTGTAGTTATTTTCTAAAACATTATATCTAGTATTTATCAAGATTACATTTGTCATTTTTATTTCCTAACTATCAGACTTAATTTTCCTACTAGTTTAAATAGCATTTTAGTCGTTCTCTTAAGTTTTTTTCTTCCTATTACTGATATAAGTATTACATATATTTATACTACATGTCTTAGTGCTTTATGAACAACAATGCTGGTACCATCCTGATTCTTCTTATCTCAGAACTGCATCAGAAATCTTAGTGGACCAGCAGCAAATCTGCCTTTGACAATGGTCTATCTCCTTATTCATCTTAATATCTATTTAATATTATAGTTCCTATTTATGTAAAATTTGATGGCGAAGCAATGCACATCCTCCCTTGAAGGTATACAGTACACATCTTGTGAAAAGAAAGTGTCATGAGAAAAATATGTTTGCACATCGAATATCTAGGTATTATTTTGTTGTGATTAAACCTTCAACTGGCTAAAGAATTCCTGTATTTTATTTTTTGACTTAATAAGTCAGAACAATTTGTCAATGTTTGACTATTCATTTTGCTACTCCCTACTCCCAGATAAATCCAATATTCATGTTTTTGTTTTCAATTACTTTTTTAAAAGATTTTATTTATTTATTTTCAGAGAGGGGGGAGGGAGAGAGAAAGAGAGGGAGAGAAACATCAATGTGTGGTTGCCTCTTACATAGCCCCCCACTGGGGACCTGGCCCATAACCCAGGCATGTGCCCTGACTCAGAATTGAACTGGCAACCCTTTGGTTTGCAGGCTGGTGCTCAATCCACTGAGCTACACCAGCCAGGGCAGTTTTCAATGACTTTTAAGTGACCTATTTTTATGCATAATTGTTATCAATATTCTTTGTTTTTCCCCTTCCATTATATTATGATATTTTACCTAGATGTATTTTGTAGTTTTTCTCTAGTCAGAATTTTGTTTCATTTGAAAACCTAGTTTTTATTAAAATTAGATTAGTTTATTTGGCTTTGGCTTATGATTTTTTTTATAGTCTACTTTCTATTAACAATTATTCTCCTTTCTATTTTCTTCCTTGGAAAATTCAGTTATGCACTGGGAGAAACTCCATATTTTATATTGTTTATATATGTAATTCACTTTATCCTATGTCTAT
This sequence comes from Phyllostomus discolor, assembly GCF_004126475.2. Taxonomy (NCBI): domain Eukaryota; kingdom Metazoa; phylum Chordata; class Mammalia; order Chiroptera; family Phyllostomidae; genus Phyllostomus; species Phyllostomus discolor. The sequence goes on along the minus strand of NC_040904.2, from coordinate 72,492,291 downwards.
AATTATTTTACTAATTTATATTTTGTTTTAGTTATATTTTCCATGTTTATTTTCTGTTTAGTTGATTTCCTTTTCTGTCATTTCTTATTTCTTCCAAAAAACCTTGTTATTGATTGTGACTTTGGTTTAACTCTACCCTATTCAACCCACTCTCTATTTAGTAGATCTTTTAAACAGTTTCATAATATTGACAATACAAGTGGTAGCTTTTTGGTAATTTCTTCATCTTAGTATAATAATTCTTTTTAAACATCCAGCAAAACGTTTTTCCTTGGTGTGCACAATTATTTCTCTTCTTTTATTGCAAACAGGTTGCATTGGATGCAAATTGATTTTCTAAAATGTGTTTATAATTCTTTGTATTTTCTTCCGTTATGTTCATTCTTATTGTTGAGATGTTTTGAAGAAGAATTCTGTTCCAGTGCTGGTATTTATTCTTGCTCAGCTGTAATGTCGCAGAGCAATCCGCTCGCAGAAAATAGCTCTGTAACTGAATTATGGATCATATGATGTCTTCACATGGTGGATGGACTGAAGAAAGAGCCTTTGGATGTATGTCATTATTCACTTGCACAGCAGGGTTCAGATAATTTAGGTCATCACCTCAATCTTTTATACATTAAGACTTTTTGATCTGTTAGAATTGGTTTTAGATCAATTCACTTGATATTTTAAGAACTATATTTATAGATATATTATAATATATGTAGATATATAGGACCTTTAAATAAAAGAATCTATCTATACCTATTTACAGACATATGATATGAGTTTTAGAGAAAGTAGTCTTTAACATATTTATTTGACCTTATTCATAATGTTCTACACACATTCTTATATGAAGAAAACATTTTAAGCTTTACTCTTCATTTCATCAAGAAAATAAGTCCACATTTACTCCTAGGATTTTTAAGGTTTCAAAGACAATATTAATATAGAGCATGCTACTTTGAATGTCTACTTATAAATGTATTTCTTTAAAAAAAACTGACCTTGTTGTTTATGTTTTTAATTTATTCCCTGTAACTCCTAATACTGTGTCTGTCCTTAATTCTTAGCAACTAAAACAAGTGTTGAGATTAAAGATCAGATAAGTATCATCTGAACAATGTAGAGATAATACATAATTTAGGTATCTATACCTAAATAGATACCTAAATTATGGGAATCTCTTGTGTATCCTTTCTCTCACCCCTCTCTTACTGTCATAACAATAAAAAAATGAATTACAATTTTCTAAAGTTTCTTTATGATAGCTGAGTCTGCATTTTTATTCACATAATATATCATGTGTCTTTAAAGACCATTATTCATTCTCAAGCATTACCCCATGATTTGCAGGAGACGCTGTTAACACTGGAGTGGGTAAATTACATTAGATTCGGCAATATATTACCAGTCTCCTTTACTTAACAATGCACAACACACACACACACAAAAATTGTAGAATTAAATATTTTCAAGCTTAACATCCTTTAGGTAGGGTTAGTGGACTCTTACTAAAAGACTCTAAAGAGAAAATTATGTCAAATAATAATATTTAGGTTCAGTAATTTCTGATATTCTGATAAGTTAAATTCAATCTTAAAATAGTTCATTTAAAAATTTAATACAGAGAATCCTAAATTACATGATTCTGTCTGAAATCACTGCACAGGGGTTTTATCATAAAGCCTATGATGTTTTTTCCATTAAAATAATAAGTGCCAACTCTAAAAAAAGAATATCTGATTTTCTAAGAATGCAGAGATGGTAAGTGCTACATAGTTGTTAATTAAAGTGTTAGAATTATTTTACAGTAAATATTTTATTAAGTATTATATATCATTTAGTATAAATAAAATAGATAAAAATAAATTTAAAATTATTTTATGTAAATGTTTTAAAATTAGGTTCCAAGACTGTTTTTAATAGAAATTATCACTATATATATGTTTGAATATATTCAGTAGTTTACTTTATTAAGGTATAATTTACACATTCAGTAAACTTCAAGTATGCACTTTTTTGAAATATTTGCATATATATATATAAAACCACCGCCACCCAGATTAAGATAAATTACATTTTCAACACCTCTGTAAACTCCCTTGTACCACTACTCTGACCTCTGTCACTATAGATTAATTTTGTCTAATTTTGAACTTCATATAAATAGAATCAGATAGCATGTGTTCTTTTGTCTTTTTTTTACTCAACATTATGTCATTGAGATTTATCCATAATGTACTAGGTAGCAGTGGTTCACTCTTTTGTATGCTATGTAGTATTTATATTCATTTATAGTATTTATTCATAGTATCATTCATAGTATTTATATTCATACTACATACTATATGTAGTATGAATATTCCACAGTGTATTTGTTAATTCTCTTATTGATGAATCTAACTTTTCACTATTATGCATAATGCTGCTTTGAACATTCTTGCATGTGCCTTTTGGTGGACATAAGCACTCATTTGTTTGGGGCATATATTCCAGGAGTGGTTGCTGGAAAAAAGTATACATGTGTCTGGCAGTGCCATGAAATTTTCTAGAGTAGCTGTACCAGTTTATATTCCTACCAATGATGTAGGAGACTTCTAGTTGTTTTATGTTCTCATCAGCACTTGGCAATGTCAGAGTTTTTAATTTTAGCCAGACTGATGGGTAAACAGTCATATCTTATTGGGGTTTTAATATGTGTTTCCGTGGTCACCAATGATGTTGAGCATCTTGTCATGTTTATTGGCTATGTGGTACCTTCTGTGAAGTGTCTAACTCTCTTGCTCATTTTTAATTGGGTTATCTGCTTTTTTTCTATTAATTTGTAGGAGTTTTTTATGTATTCTGGAAATGAGTCCTGTATCAAAATTTTATATTGTATATTTTCTCCCAGTCTGTGGCTAACCTCTTTACTATTTTAATGGTGTCTTTTGATTAACAGAAGTTCTTAATTTTCTTGAAGTTCATTTTATCAAACATTTTTGGTCTGTACATTTAAAAAATATTTATTTTTAGAAGGAGAGGAAGAGAGAGAGAAGCAGAGGGAGAAAAGCAACAATGTGAAAGAGAAACATCAGTTGCCTCTCACATGAGCCCCAACAGAGACCACACCCACAACCCAGAAGTGTGTCCTGAATGGGAACTGAACTGGGACCATTTGCTTTATGGGACAACACCCAATCAACTGTGCCACAACAGTGTCATTATATATTAAAATGTATGTTTTCACAGCAAAATTTGGGTTAACAATCAGAATTTTTAAATAAATGATAAAACTCTAAGGACATGTAATATAATAAGCATATAAATTCACCTATTTGTAGGGTTGATATAAAATTTTTACTGTTTTCTCTTTTTAATTTTATTTATTGATTTTGAGAAAGAGAGAGAGAGAGAGAAGTTGCTCCACTTATTTATGCATTCATTCGTTGTTTCTTCTATGTGCCCTGACTGGGGATCAAACCTGTTATCGGGACAACACTTAAACCACTGAGCAACCTGGCCAAGACTACTGTTTTTGTACTAAAATATAACAAAAACCATCTAAAAACTGTTTAAGTGTTAGGGTTCAGACTACAAGTTCATTATCAATAGTTCAGCATCAATTTAGAAGAAATGAAGTATTGAATTAAATAACAGAGTAGAAAATTGCTAATTAAGACTGATGTTAGAGCCAAGTTAAGAGAAATTTTTGATAAATCTAGAAATAAAATTCAATGTCAATATTAAAAAAATGGAAAAGTAAGGATAAGCTGGAATGAATAGTAGAAGAATTAATGAACAGAAGCAAGTGCCTCTTACATGAAAGTGACCATAGTCCCCAAGTAACAACCATCAGAGTTGTGGAACAAGAGTTAAAGGAATGGAGAGCATAGTAGATTAAATTTGGACCAAATATGATACTGGGATATATGGTAAGACCCACTTTAAAAATAAAGCCTCTTAGGATCTAAGATGGCGTCAGAGTAGGAAGGAGCAGATTCAGCTTCCCCCTGCTCAGGGGAGAAAATCCTGACAGATCTATGGAGTAGAGAAGCAAGCAACCAACATACTTCAGCATATATGAAAATAAGGGACCAAGGATTGTGGCGGAACCGAAAAACCAGACCCTAAGAAGAGTGCTACAACAAGGTAGGGTCCCAGGGACAAGCATGTGGTCCGTGGGCTGCAGGTCCAGGCCCAGGGCCCGCTGCTGTGTTTGCCACAGAGTCCTTGGGAGAGAGCCAGGACAACTGCTCCCTCCCCAGCCAAACAGGGTCTGAGGGGCACTGGGAGGAATCCAGGTGCTAGCAAACACACAAGGGCTATGAGGACCCTTGGAGGCTGTGGACATTGGAGGGGCTGGGTCATGCAGCAGGCCCTGATTCCCACAGTGGAAAGAGCCGAGTCACTGTGTGGAGTGGCAGGCTTGAAGGGGAGGAATTTCTCAAGAGGAAGGAATGAATAAACAGACACTGTTTGGGGAATTCTCCTAAAGTGATCAATCCCTCCAGCCTCCCTGCCACCCAGCCAAGGGCACACAGGCATGGGCGCACCCCAGTTCACAGCAGAAACCCTGGGGAAAGGCCTGATGCCCACACCCAGGGCGCGGGGCTGAGGAGCGACGTTAGTTTCCCAGACAGTGCCAGCTCCGTTGACCAACAAAGAAAAGCCATAACAATCACCCCTCAGTCTACCACAGCCAGCAAGAGCAGAAAAAACGGTTTGGCCACTTTGAAACCAAGAAACATTTTAAATTGATTCTAATTTTTTTTAAGAATTGTTATTTTTTTAATTTTTATTATTTTATTCTCTTTTAATTTCTGTTTCCTCTCTTTCCTGCTTTCTTGTTTTATTCCTTCCTTCTTTCTTTCCTCCAATTTTATCTCTTCTTCCTTCCTTTGTCTGCCTTTTTTATTTTTATTTTTTTTTTAAATACCTACAAGTGAGACAAAACCCTGGATCTGTGAAAAGACCAAAGTTGAACCCAAAGAAGGGGCATCACAACAGCTGGGACACTGAGACAAATTTCACTCTGCTATTACAGAGAACCTGCAAGTTATTGCATATCTGTATTATTATTATTTTTCCAGTATTCTTACATCTTTTTTAATAGTATTTTTGTATCCTTCTTCTCTTTGTATAGTCTACTTTGCTAGGCTGGTTATTTTGTATGACCTGACAGCTTTCCCCTGATATCTCTTTCATAGTGTATTGCTAATCTACTGTCCTTTAATTCACCTGTGTCCCAGTAGCACCCTACTCAAGATTCTGTACTCTCTATTCTTCTTACCTAGATCTCATAGATTCTGTCATACGATTGTTGACCTAATATTATTGTAAATAATTGCTGTTCCATGCAATTGTAATTACTTCACAAAACTCCTCCCAGAACTTAGCCCATTTCAAAGTTTCCTGAACTCTAATACTGTAGTGGTTAACTATATTCTCTCACACACTACATCTATTTACTATCTTTTATCTCACTTTACCTTAGAATCTGACCTCCCACAACCTCACTGCTTTCTAGATCCAACTCACAATCCTTCCTTCCCCAACAAGAGTCTTATCTTCTTTCCATCCTTTTTAAAAATCAGCTAGCTGGGTGGAAGATCATGGTTAACACTATACATAGTCAAAGGATCTCCTATCTCTGCTCTACTGACTGCTACTGTAAATATCATAGAACACTATCTTGCTGTATTAAATCATTTTGCCTCCCTCTCCAACTGATCACAAAAAAGAGCAGGTGGAAGCGGTGAACACCAGGATACCCACTGGAAGACGAAACCATACAACAAAGGAACCATTAACAGATAACAACAGAAGAAGGTGGAGGGAGTGGTAACCACACAAACCTCAATCCAGGACCTATCTGGAAATACAACTAAACAGTAGGGACAGTACCCAATACAAACAACTGAACAAGAGCAAGAGAGAATTCTTAAAACCATTTACACATAGAAGAACCAGCTTCAACACAACCTGCCCTCACCAGCACAACAAAATACAAGAGGTGGTGGACAGAGTGACCCTCATTTAACCAGCTGGTGGGAGGGAACCTCCAAAGAAAGACCCGACAACAATCAAAACCCAAAGGTAAAAACAAAGCCAACTTAAATGACAGCCCAAGATGAGTGAGCTTGGGAGAACAAGGAAACTGCACCACTGAAACTCACTGCTATTCTACTACAGAAGTTCACACCACAAACCCAGGGAGGGACAACAGATCAATTTAAGAAGCTGAGGCTAACAAGAAGAGTCTCACAAATAATGGGAAGACAAAGAAACAATCCCCAAATCAATGGAAAGGAGGAAGCCTCAGAAAGAATGCTAAATGAAATAGAGGCAATTCAACTATCAGATATTGAGTTAAAAGCAATGATCATCAGGAAGCTCAATGAGCTCACAACGAGCTACCAGAACCTACAGGGAAGCTACAATGAACTCACTGAACACCACATCAACATGAAAAAGGAAATAGAAACTCTCAACAAGGGCCAGGAGGAAATAAAGAATACAATTTCTGAACTGAAGAACACAGTAGAAGGAATGAAAAGCAGGATCAATGAAGCAGAAGATCGAATCAGCGAGCTAGAGGACAAAGTAGAAGAAAACACCCAGAAAGAGCAAGAAAAGGAAAAGAGGCTCAGAAAGAATGAAGAGGGATTAAGAGAAATGCAAGACAATATGAAATGTAATAATATCCATATAATAGGGATACCAGAATGAGAAGAAGAAGAGCAAGGGATGGAAAACCTATTTGAAAAAGTAATGATGGAAAACTTCCCTAATTTGATGAGAGAAAAAGTCACACAAATCTAGGACACACAGAGAGTCCCAATCAAGGGGAACCCAAAGAGGCCCATCTCAAGACACATGATAATTAAAATGGCAAAATTTCAAGACAAAGAGAGAATCTTAAAGGCAGCAAGGGAGAAACAGGAAGTAACATACAAGGGAGCCCCAATAAGGCTAACAGCTGACTTCTCAATGGAAACACTCCAAGCCAGAAGAGAATAACAAGAAATATTCCAAGTAATGAGAGCCAGAGGTCTGCAACGAAGGCTACTTTACTCAGCAAGGCTCTCAATCAAGATAGAAGGCCAAATAAGAAGCTTCCCAGACAAAAGAAGTCTAAAAGAATACACCTCCACCAAACCAGCTCTGCAAGAGATGCTAAAGGGACTGCTTTAAGGAAAGAAAGGAAAAGAGAGAGAGACAGAGAGAGAGAAACAGAGAGAGAGAGGGAGAGAGAGAGAGGGAGAGAGAGAGAGAGAGAGAGGAACACACGTACATAAAAGGCAATGAATAAGTACCTATCAATAATAACCTTAAATGTAAATGGATTAAATGCTCCAATCAAAAGAGATAGAATAGCTGACTGGATAAGAAAACATGACCCACACATATGCTGCCTACAAGAGACCCACCTCAGGATAAAACACCTGCACAGGCTGAAAGTAAAGGGACAGAAACAAATTTTTCAAGCAAATGGACAGAAAAAAAAGCCAGGGTATCAATACTCATATCTGACAAAATAGACTTCCAAAAAAGGGCTATAAAGAGAGATCCAGAAGGTCATTTCATAATACTCAAGGGAAGAATCCACCAAGAAGACATAAATATTGTAAATATATATGCACCCAACATAGGAGCACCCAAATACATAAAGAAAATCTTAGAGGACTTCAACAAAGATATTGACAGCACCACAATTAATGTGGGGGATTTTAACACCCCACTGTCAAAAATGGACAGATCTTCTAAACAAAATACCAACAAAGATATTGTGGAATTGAACAATACCCTAGATGAAATGGTCTTTACTGATATATACAGAGCCCTCCATCCCAAAGAAGCTAAATACACATTCTTTTCAAATGGACATGGAACATTTTCAAAGATAGACCACATGATAGGACACAAACAAAGCCTCAATAATTTCAAAAAAAATTGAAATCATACCAAATATTTTCTCAGACCACAAGGAAGTAAGAAACCAACCTCAAGGAAAAAAACCCAAAACGCTCAAAATGATGGAGATTAAATAGCATGCTGTTAAACAATGAATGGGCCACGAATGATATTAGGGAAGAAATCAAAAGGTTTCTGGAAACAAATGAAAACGAACTCACAACAACCCAAAACTTATGGGACACAGCCAAGGCAGTCCTGAATGGGAAGTTCATAGTGATACAGGCCCACCTAAAAAAGTTAGAAATGTTTCAAACAAATGACCTAACCCTATATCTACAAGAACTCAAGGAATAACAACAAAGACAGCCCAGAGCAAGCAGAAGGAATGAAATAACCAAGATCAGAGCAGAACTAAATGGCATAGAGAATAAAAGCACAATTCTAAGGATCAATGAATCCAAGAGCTGGTTCTTTGAAAAGATAAAATCGACAAGCCTTTAAGCAGACTCATCAAGAAAAAAAGAGAGAAGACCCAAATAAACACAATCAGAAATGAAAGAGGAGAGATTACAACAGATACCACAGAAATACAAAGCATTATAAGAAATTACTATAAAGAACTGTATGCCAAGAAATTTGAAAACCTAGGTGAAATGGACAAATGTCTAGAAAAATACAATCTTCCAAAACTCAATGAAAAAGAAGCAGAAAGCCTGAGCAGACCAATAACAGCAAAAGAAATTGGAGCAGTAATCAAAAAACTCCCAGCACACAAAAGCCCTGGACCAGATGGTTTCACAGGAGAATTCTACAAAGCATTTAAGGAAGAACTAACCCCTATCCTTCACAGACTATTCTGAAAAATCCAAAAAGATTGAAGACTCCCAAACTCTTTATGAGGCCAATGTCATCTTAATTCCAAAACCAGATAAAGACACAACAAAGAAAGAAAACTTCAGGCCAATATCACTGATGAACATTGATGCTAACATCCTCAACAAAATACTGGCAAACCACATCCAACAGTACCTTAAAAAGATCATACACCATGACCAAGTGAGATTCATTCCAGGGATGCAAGGATGGCACAATATTCACAAATCAGTAAATGTAATACATCACATAAACAAAAGCAAAGGCAAAAACCACATGATCATAGAACTAGATGCATAAAAAGCATTTGATAAGGTACAGCACCCATTCATGATAAAAACACTAGGCAAAGTGAGAATAGAGGGAGTATTCCTCAATATAATAAAGGCTATATATTAGAGACCTACAGCCAACATCATACTCCATGGGCAAAAATTAAAATCTTTTCCACTAAGATCAGGAACAAGGCAAGGCTGTCCACTTTCACCACTTCTATTCAATATAGTACTGGAAGTTTTAGCCACAGCAATCAGACAAGACAAAGAAATAAAAGGCATCCAAATCAGAAAGGAGGAAACAAAACTGTCACTCTTTGCAGATGACATGATAGTGTACATAGAAAATCCTATAAACTCCATCAAAAAACTGCTTGACCTAATAAATGAATTTGGCAAAACAGTGGGATACAAAGTAAATATCCAGAAATCAAAGGCATTTCTGTACACCAACAATGAAACAGCAGAAGCAGTAATCAAGAAAAAATCCCATTTGAAATAGCAAAAAGAAAATTAAAATACCTAGGAATAAAGCTAACCAAAGAAGTAAAAGACCTGTATTCAGAAAACTACATAACACTGAGGAAAGAAATCAAGGAAGACACAAACAAATGGAAACATATACCGTGTTCATGGATTGGAAGAATTAATATCATCAAAATGTCCATACTACCCAAAGCAATTTACACATTCAATGCAATACCTATTAAAGTACCAATGGCTTATTTCACAGACATAGAACAAACACTTCAAAAATTTATATGGAATCATAAACGACCCTGAATAGCTGCTGCAATTTTGAGAAAGAAGAGTAAAGTAGGAGGGATCACAATACCTGACACTAAAGTATACTACAAGGCCACTGTAATCAAAACAGCCTGGTACTGGCATAAAAACAGGCACATGGACCAATGGAACAGAACAGAGAGCCCAGAAATAAACCCAAGTCTCTATGGTCAATTAATATTTGACAAAGGGTGCAGCAAGATAAAATGGAATAAAAATAGCCTCTTCAACAAATGGTGTTGGGAGAACTGGACAGCTACATGCAAAAAAATGAAACTTGAGCACCAACTTACACCATATACAAAAATAAATTCATGGTGGATAAAAGACTTAAATATGAAATGTGACACCATTAAAGTCCTAGAGGAGAACGTAGGTAGGAAAATCTCAGATATTTCACTCAGAAACTTTTTTACTGACATGTCTCCTAGAGCAAGGGACATAAAGGAAAGAATAAACAAATGGGACCTCATCAAAATAAAAAGCTTTTGCACAGCTAAAGAAAACAGTATCAAAATAAAAAGAGAACCAATCATATGGGAAAACATATTTGCCAATGATACCTCAGATAAGGGTTTAATCTCCAAAATATATAAAGAACTTACATGACTACACTCTAAGAAGACAAGTAACCCAATTAAAAAATGGGCAAAGGACTTGAACAGACACTTCTCCAAGGAGGACATACAGAAAATCCAAAGACACATGAAAACATGTTCATTATCGCTGGCTATCAGAGAGATGCAAATTAAAACCACAATGAGATACCACTTCACACCAGTCAGAATGGCCATCATAAGCAAAGCAACAAACAACAAGTGTTGGAAAGGGTGTGGAAAAAAGGGGTCCCTAGTGCACTGTTGGTGGGACTGCAGACTATGGAAAGCAGTATGGAACTTCCTCAGAAAACTAGAAATGGATCTGCCTTTTGACCCTGCAATTCCACTGCTGGGACTATATCCTAAGAATGCTAAAACACCAATACTAAAGAACCTGTGCATCCCAATGTTCATAGCAGCATAATTTACAATAGCTAGGTGGTGGAAGCAACCTAGATGCCCATCAATAAATGAATGGATCAAAAAACTTTGGTACATTTATACAATGGAATTCTATGCAGCAGAAAGAAAGAAGGAGCTCCTACCCTTCCCAACAGCTTGGATGGAGCTGGAAAGCATTATGCTAAGCGAAATTACCCAGGCAGTGAAAGACAAATACCATATGATCTCACCTTTAACAGGAACCTAAAGAACAAAAGAAAGAAACAAGCAAAAAATAACCAAAGTCACTGAAATAGAGGACAGACTGACAGTGACCAGAGGGGAGAGAAGAGGGAATTTCAGGGGAGAATGGGTAGGTTTTACAGGAACAAATTTAAAGGACACACGGACAAAAATTAGGGGGAGGGTGGTAATGGGAGGGAAGTGGGGAGGGTTGGGTGGGTGGGCTGGAATGGGAGTAAGTGGGAGAAAACTGTACTTGAACAAAGATTAAAATTAAAATAATAATAAAGCCTCTTATTACTGATATTCTGTGCTTATTTTAGAGAGTATTTTTGGGAAGTGATTGAAAACTCATGGAAATTTCAGTTTAAGAATAAAATGATTAAAACATATAAAATTAAATTCAGAAAAAGAAGTGTGTAAGTGGGATTACCACCATTAGAAACAGATTGCACAGAGATTTTTCAAGTTTAATTTCTCTGTATAAGTTTCTACATTATAGTCAGGCGATATTTAGCATTTCTAGTTAATTCCCTATCTCTTTGCTGGCAATGTAGTTGTATAGCATATTTGAAACTTTGGAAAATAGTGCCTTCCTTTCCCTCTCCTTTCCTTTCTTTTCTTTCTTTTCTTTTCTTTTCTTTTCTTTTCTTTTCTTTTCTTTTCTTTTCTTTTCTTTTCTTTTCTTTTCTTTCTTTTCTTTTCTCTTTTCTTTTCTTCTTTCTTTTCTTTTCTTTTCTTTCTTTTTTCCTTTCTTTCTTTCTTTCTTTCTTTCTTTCTTTCTTTTCTTTCTTTCTTTCTTATTTCTCTTTCTTCCTTTTTACTGCTGTAGATAAATTTTTTCCTCTGAAAATTCTTATATTGAAGCCATACCCCCAATATGGTGATATTCAGGGATGAGATCTTTGAGAGAAACTAGATTTAAATGAGGTTTTGATGGTGTTGCCCTCATAATGAGATCAGTGCCTTTATAAGGAGAGAAAAAAATGTCAGAGCCCTTCATCCCTCCCTCTCTCCCTCCCTCCCTCCCTCCCTCCGTTTCTTCCCTCCATTTGTCATCTATCTACCTAGTCAATCAATCCTATCTATTTCCCTATATCTCTGCCATATGAAGTCACAGCTTATAAGCAACTCTCTGCAAGCCAGGAAGAGAGCTTTCACTAGAATCTGGACCATGCTGGTACCCTGATCTTGGCATTCCAAACTCCAAACTTTGAGAAATAATATGTTAAGTTTCTCAGCATATAGTATGTTGCAGGCTGGACTGATACAGAAACTACAGCATGAATCTTTTACACATATTATAACATTTGAATTATGCGAAAATTTAAGGCAATAGAAAATAGATCATGGGAAGTCTGAAAAATCTATACTCATCCCCAGCCAATGATCTGTAGGCAATTAGAATAACCAAGACTGAACAAATGAATTCATTTTAGTGAGTTACCTGTAATTGAGTTGTGCCTTCTATTAGGTACTGTAGTGAGTGACACTGCAAACCCCTGGCCTATATTAACTCACACATTAGTGTTTCATAGCAGTTCAGATGTCATGATTGATGTCAAAAGCATCAAAAGAAATCAGTCTTGAAATGAAACAATGTGCTATTTATACGAATAGAAGAAAAGAACCGGAATGAAGCAGAAAAGTCAATGAAAGTTTTTCATGTGGAAGAAATTGCTGATGGAATTCTGGATTTACAAATGTTTATACAAAATTTAAACCACTTATTACTTATGGCTATCAGTTTGATTTTAGCCACAATTTCTTACCCTTCTCATCTTTAGAATGTAAATACTCTTATTTCTCAGGGTAGTGAAAGACTGCATGTGTTACCATATATAAAAGGCTTAGAAGAATGTCTGACACAATGTAATGTAAGCATTCTCTAAATGTTAGTGTTATGGGAGGTGGGGAAGGTGGTAGGTATAAACTGCTGTGTAGAAAAATATAGTTTCCTTTCAACTTTAAAAGACTGTGTCAGAATTTTATGTCGTAACTGTGGACCATACTAAGTGACAAAATATTTGAGAGATGGGGAGGGATATTAATTGAGAAATATTTCCAAAACATAAGATTGGATAAAATAAATGTGGTGGGAGTCTGATGGATGAAGATTAAATGAGATAATAATTTATTAATATTTAATCAATGCCAAGTTCTGCATTACAGATGGCTTATTTTATTCAATGCATGAAAGTGTTGACTCATAAAATAAGTTATTATTAATATAAAGTTTGATAAATAATGGGACAGCTTGCCTAAGCAAGTTTCTGAAATAATTTTTGAAAAGTTTTAAAAATATGAAAATCAGTTTTTAGGCTGTATGAGATGACTCCTATTTTGACATTAAGAATATATTGGGGTAATTTCTAGACTCTTCTCACCTAAATGTATTCTCTTTTCTATCACAAAGAAGAATTCAACCCACATCTATGCTAAATGACCCTCTGTTAATGCTGTTCCTTCATCCTGTGAGAATTTCTTCTTTCCCTGTGTGCTTGCAAACTCCAAATAGCAGTAACAAGTCTCTCCATGTCAATTAGCCCTAAATTACTTCATTTAGAAGTTTTATTTTCCTCTTGAATTAATTTACTTGCTCTAGTTAATTTTCACCCAAATATGTCTTTTCTTGAAAATAAAGTTGGATCTTATACTTGTAAAATAGCTGCAACAGCACTTTTGCACAGTTCTTAGGACCAAGCAAATTGAATGAGTGAACAGATAATATTAAATTCTTATACTGACTTCCAGACAGAACGTGTATCTTTAGATATTAATTTTCTGTGCTAAACAATGAATTGCTGTTCCTTCATGATATTAACTTATTTGTTTAAATATAGTAATACTGCTACTATCTAAATATTTTAGAAATTAGTGCTAAGTATAAATGACTCATACAGATTTGTACTTAATGCTTCAAATAATTTGATTCTAACATTAAATTTCAATTTTTTATGCACATAAGAGCCTACTTTCTCCCCTTTAAGCTTAGTGATGCTTCAGAATGAAGTTCACTATGATTAAACATAAGAAATAATTATACATAATTTATGGAGAAAAATAAACTTTTTTGCAGTATGTGACATTAGCAAAGCCCCTGGAGAGAAATAAATATAATGTGAATTAAATAATGAGCTTTATATGGTTAGGAACTATAAATAAACTTATATTTGATAGTTTTGTGTTGTATATTTTCAGGAAAAATATACTTAAATTCTTTCTACAGTGTACAGTTTCTTTGACATTTATGTGATCTGTAGAAGCTGCTGTCTTTTCTTCTGTTGCCTCATAGCTTTCTAACTAGGAACTGTTCTGCCTTCATTGTCAACAATGCCTAAATTTTTGTATATCTCTGGTTTCAGCCTACACACATAAAATTAATAGAAGGGAACAACCATTATAAAGGAAGACAAGTGGCTTGTCCATGACATGGCCATATGTCTACTTTTGCATTGTGCTGTGTGCATATCTTAAAAGATGAATTAAAGTATTTTTGAGTAGTCTAGAGGCTGAATAAATGATATTCAATGATTTCTGCAGAAGAACAAAATCTAGATTTGAGCACGTTTCTTTTTAAACTAAACTTTAAAAAAGACAACCTGATAATAATTAAGTATGCTTTTAGAAGAAACAACAATAGGACAGATTTATTTTTAAAATACTTAGAAAATATAAAGAATAAATGTTTGGTAATGAGAATATTTATAATGCTCAATATTATTTTAAAAAGGTTTTGTCTGTACCAATTGTTTATTATGTCTGTTCATATGCAAAAATGATTGTGATAGAAGAATAAACACTTAAAATGGTGGGAAATGATCACTTGAAGAAATATGTATTTTTTATGGGCAAATACATGAAAAACACAATACCACTGCTGCTAAATAATTTTCCTTTATAAATCTACAATGTACACTATATCACTAGTCAAATCATTCAAACAATTGAATTGTATTATCATTTTTGAATTGATTATTCTGGGGATAAACACAATAGTTATATTTTCTGTATTCATATATGTTTTTAAAAGCATTATGAATGCTCATTAAGCCAGTTCCCCAGTTAGAATAATGAGTACACTCATAAGAATATGCTGTATATGTCCTTTCTACACACCATTTAGGCGATCACATACTAGTGGGAAAGTTTTGTGATGTTTTAAATATTAAACTCTTAAGCTTACTGGATTCTTATCTTGTTATTTTTTCACATTTTAAATTATGTTCAAATAAAAAGTAAGTCTCTCCTATCTTGCAGTAAGATATCCCTTTATACACTAACTATGTGACCAATGTGTAATCTAACCTCTCTGTGCTTCAGTTTCCATGTACCTAACACAGGAAATAGTAGTATGAACCACATAGAGCTTTTCTGTGACTCAGGTCAGGTGATACATATAAAGGTTTTATCACAATACCTATCCTATAAAAAGATTGTAACAATAATGGTTAATATTTATTAAAAGCATTATTATTTTTACTTTATTAAATTTTTAAATGGGTATGAACTAATTTTATTCGTAAGTTGATCTTACAAAATAATTATTAGTGTTCTTCAAAATTTGGTAGATTTTAGATTAAATACTTAATAAATGCTTTTGTTATTATAACTTAGGTACCAAGCTTCAAATTGAAAACAGAACCTAATGCAAAATGAATTAGACTTATGTTGATGCACTTTCTTTGGAAGAAATGTGTTATCATGACTAGATGTCTGAAAAGAGATATTCACATGCAAAAATTTCCCAGATTTCAGAAGGGATTCATTTCTGGAGATTCTTTGCTCTGTCATTGTTCTCTTCTGAGATCACTGCATGAGGAAATTGGAAAAGTCAAAGATGAAGCATCAGTAAATTTCCTCCTCATCCTGTAATCCTCATCCAGAATCTATTTTCCAAAATGGCCAAAGCAGTAAATGAAGGCTAGATTTGGCAAGTACACGAATACATTTAAACTCAAAAGATAATGTATAAAATATATTTAGAGTTCAAATTATTTATTTTCAAGAAAAATTCAGTCCCTTAATTAATGAGTTTGAACAAAAATGTATTAGGTATTATGGAGAGCACTTTAGATTGCCACTTATTATTCTTAAATCTATTCCTCTACACAACTATAGAAGAAACTTTGAAAGAAGGTTGTATCAAATTGTGATTTTTTTCTAACATGAATTCTGAGGAAAATATTAATGTAAAGCTTCAGTGTAGTTAACTCTTGGAAATACGATTCCATTGTACATGATTTACAAATTTAAGATCTGTCAGGTGCTGCTATATCTTCACCGTCATTAATAATTTAATGATCAGATAGTTAGCATGCAGATCTAATCACTGAATATGAAAGAATGAGTTGTGTGCATGCTGTGAGTATAAAATAAACACCATTGTTCCTAAAGATAAATAAAAATAAAGCTTGCGCAAGACATACCATACATAAATTATAACAATGCTTTCAATTCAAACTTACATAAAATTTCCATATTTCATAAATTAATAGAATATTTTAATTTAAAAAATAAAAATGCAAAATGAACTAACTAAGCTTGCAACAAATTCTTGAAAGGAAATTTACTGGAATATTAATGAGTGGCAGATATGCCTATAAAATAATTCTGCACTTCTGAGTTAAGATGAAGTATGATTATAGGTAAAATTTTGTCCTACACATTAATTAAAAAGCACTGGGCCTAAATTCCTATTATGCATGAAATATGATTAATCATTTTAACAATTATTACATAGCACTTAGTACTCTAAGCATACAAATGAAAAGCCCTAACTGAAAGGTCTGAGATAAACTTATTAAGATCATTTAAACTAAACTGAAGAAAAAGTTAAGTTCTTGTTTTTAAAGATTTTATTTGTTTTTAGACAGAGGGGAAGGGAGGGAGAAAGAGAGAGGGAGAAAAACATCAATGTGTGGTTGCCTCTCACGTGCCCCCTACTGGGGACCTGGCCTGCAACCGAAGCATGTGACCTGATCTGGGAATCAAACCAGCGACCCTTTGGTTTGCAGGCCAGTGCTCAATCCACTAAATTAGGCCAGTTGGGGCTAAACTGAAGAAACAATTAAATGGCAACATTAAAATATTTGCACTGTATTCTATACTATGTCTATGGTCATAAAAGCAGATTTCTAAAACATTTTTAAAGTGGTACCTAGTACACAAAATTTTAATAAAAGAGCCTTATATTTTTCTTCTACTTAAACAATACACATACAGTTTAGAGAAAGAAACTGTGTCCTTCATAAACATCATTAAATACATAACCAAAAATAAATAATATTCTAATTGTGACTGGGAACCTAATGTATAATCAGTCCTCCAAGATGAACAAAGTTTTTTATTTCTATTTCTATAATAAATGGAGTGCTGTTTAGTTCCCTTCTTTCCTCTTTCTCACACCTCCACATGAAATCACGTTTTCTGCATTCTTTCCTAGAATTTATCACTCACCAAGAGTTCAAATTGTCTTCTAAGATAACACATAAAGAATATAACAAATAACTAAGCTATTTTCTCAAGGTCATATTTAAGGATACAGCACAGCATCAAAAAAATGTTAATATCTGATCCATTTTGTTCATTGACTTATAAAAGCTTTAAAAATTTTTTAACTTTAGCCCTGACTGGCATAGCTCAGTGGATTGAGCTCGGGCTGCGAAACAAAGTGTCGCAGGTTCGATTGCCAGTCAGGGTACAGGCCTGGGTTGCAGGCCATGACCCCCACTAACCACACACTGATGTTTCTCTCTCTCTCTCTCTTTCTCCCTTCCTTCCCTCTCTAAAAATAAATAAATAAAAATCTTTAAAACAAAGAAAAGAAAAGAAAGTTATTAAAAAATTTTTTAACTTTATATATGAAAGGAATTTTAAGTACTAATTACCTATAAGATTGTCTATTGCTGTAAGTATAAACCAGAAAAAAATTAAAATAGATCTTTATCATAGAATAATTTTAAAAGTTTCCTTTTGGGGGAGAAAGCATAAAATGTGATACTAAATGAATCAGAGTGTCAATTAAATTTTCTCTTGTAGGTATAGAGATTCAACCAAGTATGAATTGAGTGGCTCTGAACCATTTACTTTAATCTCATTGAGCCCTAGTTTACTTTTTCTAAAAGCCTGTTTTTACTGATCATTTGCCTTATAGAATCATTAAGGTGAAATGGGATTTGAACTGGTAAATTCTTAGCATGGTGCCTAATGTAGATGGTCAACATGAATTATTCTTTATATGATTTACACTTTTCAAAGTCTACCCAAGAAGGTGCTCTGATGGCTGAGATCCAAGATGATGGAGGAGTAAGTGAAAGCTACACTAACCTCCTGCCAGCACCAATCTGGAATTACAACTAAATTGTAGAGAAATAATCCAGAATGACCAAATGAACACTAGCTGGAGAGAAGCCTTATAACTACAGACCGAAGAAACCACTTCATTCTGGTCATAATCCAGAATGACCAACTGAACACTAGCTGGAGAGAAGCCTTATAACTACAGACCGAAGAAACCACTTCATCGCAGGGAGTATGGAGGAGACATGAGAGAGCTGACTGGGCTCCTATGGGATCAACATCTGGGAAATTATCCCTGAGAAGTATAGGGTCAAAATCCTAAATTGGGCTCCCCCACCTACAGCACCAGAACTGGGAAAGAACTCACATAACATCCAACTGTGAAAAGCAGCAGGGTTTCTGTTTGCCAGGGAGATATGGCTGGAGGCACAAAGAACCTCTTAAAGAGCCAAAGCACAAAATTTCATTTGTAGCCACCTCTCCTGGGCACTGGCAAAGGGAGGGCAGAGTGGACTAGAGATGCTTCAGGAGACTCTGGGATTGGTGGCTCTGGGGATAAAACTGAGAAAACAGCCACCAGGATCCATGTGCTGAATCATCCCCCAAACTGGAGGCAGAACACTCCTCTGTGAATGACATCAGCCAGAGGGGAAGTGATAGCCCTGCCTACAGTAATTAATCAGCTCCACCCTATAGTACTTACACCAGGCTGCTGATTATAGCTTGATTATATTAACTAAGGGATTGAAGGACTGATTAGTTTAACAGCTAAGGGGGAAAATAAAAAGCAGCCAAAATGGGAATAAAAGAAACAGACCTCAAAAGAAAGAACAATTGAACTTTCCAGAAACCTAGATAAAATGGAGGCAAGAAATTTATCAGATAGAGAGTTTAGAGCAATGATAATAAGGATACTCAACAGCATGAAAAAGATGTAGAAAACATAAGAAAGAGTAGATTAGATGAAACAGAGGATAGAATCAGTGTTTTAGAAGACAAGGTAGAAAAAAAACACCCAGGCAGTGCAGCAAATATTAAAAAAATAATATTTTTTTAAAAAGAGGAGAGTTTAAGAAATATCTTTGATAATATGAAGTATAAAGACATCTGTATCGTAGGAATAAGAGCTAGCAAGTGATTGAGAACCTATTTGAGAAATAATGACTGCAAACTTCCACAGTCTGGTGAAGGAAAGAGACACACAAGTTCAGGAAGCTCAGAGAGTCCCAAACAAGTTGGACCCAAAGAGGCGATATAGAGACATATCATAATTAAAATAAACAAGGCTTAAAGGCGAGGAAAGAATCCTAAAAGCTGCAAGAGAAAAACAGGTAGTTACCCACTGAGAGCGCAAATTAAACTGACATCTGATTACTCTCAACAGAAACATTTCAGACCAGAAGGGAGTGGCATAAAAATAATCAAGATGATGAAAAGCAAGGAAATACAACCAAAGCTATTTATCTGGCAAGGCTATCATTTAAAACTGAGGAAAAATATGGAGCTTCCCAGACATTGAAAAGCTAAAGGAGTTTGTTAGCACCAACCCAGTACTGCAACAAATATTGAAGGGCTTCCTTTCAGAAAAAAAAAAAAGAAGAAGAAAAAGAGAAAGAAAAAAGAAAACAGAGGAAAGCAGTCTAACAATAAAATGGCACTAATTACATATCTATCAGTAATCACCTTAAATGTAAATAGCTTACATGCTCCAACCAAAAGACTGAGGGTAGCTAAATGGATAAGAAAACAAGATCCATATCTATTCTGCCTCCAAGAGACCCATCTCAGATCCAAAAATAAACACAGACTAAAAATAAAGAGATGGAAAAAAGATATTTCATGAAAATGGAAAAGAAAAATCTGGGGTAGCAGTACTTATATCTGACAAAAAAAGACTTTAAAACCAAGGCTATGGTAAGAGATAAAGAAGGACACTATGTAATGATAAAGGGAATAATCTGACTAGAGGATATAACCCTAATAAAGCTTTATGTACCCAACATAGGAGCACCTAAATATGTAAAGCAAATGTTGATGGACATAAAGGGAGAGATCAACAGAATGGACAGATTTTCCAGGCAGAAAATCAACAAGGAGACAGCAGCCTTAAATGACACAGTAGATCAAATGAATTTAATTGATATCTTTAGAACATTTTACCCCAAAGAAGCAGAATATACATACTTTTCAAGTGTACATGGAATGTTTTCTAGGATAGACCACATGTTAGGACACAAAACAAGTCTCAGTAAACTTGAGAATGTTGAAATAATATCAAGAATCTTCTCTGACCACAATGCTATGCAACTAAATAACAAGAAGAACACTGAAAAACATGGGAAGACATGAAAGCTAAATAGCATGTTACTAAACAATGAGCGGGCCAACAACAAGATCAAGGAAGAAATCAATGATACTTAGAAATAAAAGAAAAAGAGACACACCAATGCAAAATCGGTGGGATACTGAGAAAGCAATCCTAACAGGGAAATTCATAGCAGTATAGGCCTATCTAAAAAAAAAGAAAAAGCTCAAGTAAATGTTCTAACTTTACACTTAATGGGACTGAAAGAGAACAACAAACAAAGCCCAAAGTGAATAGGAGATAGGAAATAATAAAGATTACAGCAGAAATAAATGAAATAGAGTCTAAAAAATGATACATAAGGTCACTGAATCAAGGAGCTGGTTATTTTAAAAGATAAACAAGACTGAAAAACCTCTAACCAGAGTTATCAAGAAAAAAAAGTAAGACCCAAAAATAAAATCAGAAATGAAAGAGAAGAAATAATAACTGACACCAAAGAAATACAAAAGTGAATAAGAAAATATTATGAACAATTATATGCCAACGAACTGGACAACTTAGATGAAATGGATACATTCCTAGAAATGTACAATCTTCAGAAATAAATCAGGAAGAATCAGAGAATCTGAATAGACAGATTACACCTAATGAAATTGAAGCAGGAATCAAAAAACTCCCAACCAACAAAGGCTCTGGACTAGATGGCTTCACAGGTGAATTTTACTGAACATACAGAGAAGAAGCTCTCCTTCTCAAACTATTTCATAAAATTCAAGAGGAGGGGAGGCTCCCAAACTTATGAGATCAGCATTGTCCTAATTCCAAAACCAGATAAAGACACTACAAAGAAAAAAAAAAAACTATAGGCAATATCCCTGATAAACATAGATGCTAAAATCCTCAATAAAATATTAACAAACCAAATACAACAATGCATCAAAAAATCATACACCATGATCAAGTGAGTTTTATCATGGAAACACAAGGTTGGTACATTTGCAAATCAATAAATGTGATTGACTACATAAACAAAATGAAGGATAAAAGCCACATGATCGTATCAATGGATAAAGAAACATAATTCTATAAAATCCAGCACCCATTTATAATGAAAACTTTTAGCAAAGTGGGAATAGAGAAACATATCTAAATATAATAAAGACCATATATGATGAACCCACTGCCAGCATCATACTCAATGGACAAAAACAACAAGTGTTCCCCTTAAGATCAGGAATAAGACAGGGCTGCCCACTTTCACCTCTCTTATTCAATATAGTACTGGAAGTCCTAGCCACAGCAATCAGACAAGAACAAGAAATAAAAGGGCATCCAAATTGGAAAAAAAGAAGTAAAACCATCTTTATTTGCAGATGACATGATACTGTACGTAGAGAACCCCAATGACTCCAACAAAAAATTTAGATCTGATAAATGAATTCAGCAAAATAGCAGTATACAAAATTAATGTCCAGAAATCAGTTGCATTTTTATATGCCAATAACAAACTAACAGAAAGGGAAATTAAAAAAAAAAACAACCCATTCAAAATTGATTAAAATACCTAGGAATAAACCTAACCAAGGATGTAAAAGACCTGTATACAGAAAATTATAAGACACTGAAGAAAGAAATTGAAGAAGATACAAATAAGCAGAAGTGCATAACATGCTCATGAATAAGAAGAATTAAGATCATTAAAATGTTGCCCTGGCTGGCGTAGCTCAGTGGATTGAGCGCGGGCTGCGAAACAAAGTGTTGCAGGTTCGATTCTCAGTCAGGGTATGTGCCTGGGTTGCAGGCCATGACCCTCAGCAACCACACACTGATGTTTCTCTCTTTCTCTCTCTATTTCCCTCCCTTCCCTCTCTAAAAATAAATAAATAAAAAATCTTTAAAAAAATCATTGAAATGTCTATACTACCCAAAGCAATCTATAGATTCAAGGTAATTCCTATAAAGATTCTAATGATGTATTTCACAGAACTAGAACAAATGTTTCAAAAATTTATATAGAACCTCAAAAGGCCCCACATAGCAACAGTGTCTTGAGAAAGAAGAACAAACTTGGAGGAATCATGCTATCTAGTATCAAACTATACTACAAGGCCATAGTAATCAAAGCAGCCTGGTACTGGCATAAAACAGACATATAGATCAATAGAATAGAATAGAGAGCCCAGACATAAACCCACACCTTTATAATCAGTATTTAACAGAGGAAGTGAGTATACACAATGGACTAAAAATAATTTATTCAATAAATACTGTTGGGAAAATTGGACAGATATGTGCAGAAAAGTGAAACAAGGCTGCTTTCTTACTCCACACAGAAGAATAAATTCGAAATGGATCAAAGACTTAAATGTTAGACCAGAAACCATAAAAATCCTAGGAGAAACATAGGCAGCAAAATCTTGAACATTGCTTGTAGAGATGTTTTATTGGACCCACATTTTTTGGACTATAAGACACACTTTCCTCCCATCTCCAAATTTGGGAGAAAGAATGGTTGTTAATGCTGCTGTTGAGTTCTGTTTACACTTATATTGGTGAAACATTACGTTATTTATGTTATTAAATATTTTACAACATTCTTTGTTTCAAAAATTGTTTCCCTATTTTCCTCCTCTAAAACCTAGGTACGCCTTATGGTCCAAAAAATACAGTGTCTCTTGAGGCAAGGGAGACAAAAGAAAAATAAACAAATGGGACTATATCAAACTGAAGTTTTTTCACAGCAAAAGAAATCATCAACAAAATAAAAAGACAACCCACAGACTGGGATAATTTACTTGCCGTTTCCATCAGATAAGGTGTTAATATCCAAAACATATAAAGGACTTATAAAACTCAACACCAAAAAATAAACAACCCAATTTAAAAAAGGGCAAAGGACCTGAACAGACACTTTTCCATAAAGGACATACGGATGGCCAATAGACATATGAAAAGATGTCAATGTCACTCATCATCAGAGAAATGCAAATTAAAACCACAATGAGATACCATCTCATACCTGTTAGAATGGCTATTATTAATAAATCAATAAACAACAAGTGCTGGCCAGGATGTGGAGAAAGGGTAACACTTTCGCTCTGTTGGTGGGAATGCAGACTGGTGCAGCCACTGTAGAGAGCAGTATGGAGATACCTCAAAAAGTTCAAAATGTCTGACTTTTGACCCAGCAATCCCAGTTCTGGGAATATATCTGAAGGGACCCAAAACACTAAGTGGAATGAACATAAGCACCCCTGTGTTCATTTCAGCATTATTTACAATCGCCAAGATGTGGAAGCGGCCCCAATGTTCTTCAGTAGATGAGTGGATATAACAACTATGGGACATTTATACATTGCAAGCCTACTCAACCTCTAAAAAAGAAGAAAAATTTACCCTGTGCAACCCTACAGATGGACCTGGAGAACATTATGCTAAATGAAGTAGTAAGAGAAAGGTAGGTACTGTATGATTTCACTCACATGGGGAATCCAACAGACAAACTGAACTAACATGCAACACAGAGACAAACTCATAGATGAAGAGCAGGATGACAGCTGGGGTGGGGAGGGTTAGAGGCAGAAGGATTGAGTCAAAAGGAAAAAGGGCTCATGGACATGGACAACAGTGTGGTGATTACTGGAGGGAGGGGAATATGAGGGGACTAAATGGTAATGGAAAAAACACAATAAAGATTAAATCAAAGTGTACCCTAATTTGAAATGATATTAGCATAACAATGTCAATAGAAGTAAAGAGGTCACGAAACTTAAAGAAATTCTCAGAAGAAATGTGAGATAGTCACAAAACATTTGTAGTATATACTGTAATGACTTACTGTGGAAAAAAAGGATAAATTATTGATAGCATGATTTTATATTTTTAATTAGAACAAAAAATCTTATGCAAGTTTATTAGGATAATAGTAATAGCCATTAACAGAGTTTTGATCAGGCAATAAAATTTTTGAAGTCATTTTGGAATAAGCATGTGACTTAATTAACTATTTCTCATTAGTTATGTCATCGTGTAGTAATAGAAACCTATTATCTCTCTGTTTTATAGTCTGCTTTATGGATTTCAAAGTCTTAATTACATTATTTTCCTTCAGAGACATCAACAGTATATCAAAAAATGGCATTTATTTTTTGAACACATTTGGAAGGCTTGTGTGTGTCTTTTTACAATTTTTTTCTGTGACTTTGAAAATAAAAGACTCAATCATAATGAAAATTTCAAAGTATTAAAGAAATATGTAAAATAAAGTTGAATCTTCTATTACCCCGTCCTCCATTGATAAACTTCAACTATTTTTAATAAACATTATTGCAATGTTTTATATATACTATCATAATTCAGATTTGTTTATTCATGCTTTAGTACTATATAAAAATATTGAAGTAAAATAGAATTTACTCACCCATAATTAAATAAATTTTGCTATCCAGCATTTTCTGACATTGTGTAATTTATTTTGCACATTATTCACTTACTACTTGTTGGAGGGAAAATAGTTGGAATAATGTAAGTCAACAAGAAAATAAGCACTATTTTGGACTAATCAGGGACCCCTTTTTTCTCTTACATAGGTTAACAAAGCTTTTACTTTATCTTACCTCCCCGAAGTTCTATATGAGTTGTAGCAATACCCTAGTCTAGGCAGTGATAGATGTAAATTCTACCCAGAGGGTCATGGCTACATCAGTTTGCAAGTGACAAACTCATTTCCTGACTTCTCTTGAGACACTAATAAGGCCTTGAATCAAAGGTCTAGTGTAATTACCATGTGTATTTCAGATTAAGTAAATGTGATAAAAGCGTCCATCTGGCTGTTGTTCAAACATGTGGGGAGATGCTGATTTCCAGTGACATATTGCAATATGTCTTTTGTAACAGTCCCTGATGCCTTCTTGTAAATTACTTACATTTGGGATTACTTGACTTGGGCAGACAGAAATATTACTCATTTCTTAAGTGCTGCCCAATGGGAGTGTACAGGATGTAATTTAATCTTATATTTGTTAAGGAAAACATTGAGAAATAATGGATCCATGTTTATTTTACTGACAATTGTGCTCAAACAGTTTGAAAAGGCAAACTCAAGTTCATAGCAACCAAATACTTGTTCTTAATGACAGAACAGTACGCCTAAAGGGACTGGAAATTAAGAAACTAGATACATATTAATTGTATTACAGAATGACAAAATTTTGATAAATGAATGAAATCTGGATATTTACTTCAGAAAACATCAACAGTATAGTAAAAGCTTTGAGAGCTAAGCTCTTAAATTTGGATTGAAAATTTCAAATATGTTGTATCAGTGAACATTATCATCAATATATTTATATTTTAAATATAAACGCTAGGGAAAAAACACTAACACATTGAATTCTAATTAAAATACTGGAAAACAGTAGGAATGGTGAGAGGACATTTGGGGGAGATGTTATTTTGGGGTAGACTAACACTAAAAGCCAGTCAAACCTCTGTCATTTCCAAAAAGGGAAAATGAACAATCCGTTCCTTGTTGTCATGCAGATGTAAAAGGTCCCAGGAGTACAGTAGTACTGAAACTTTCCCCATCTTGGCACTGCCCACGTTTTTTGATTTGGGTAATTTTTCTGTTTGTTTTGGGGGCACTGTCCTGTATCTCCAAAGATGTATAGCAGTATCATTCTCCTCTGCCCAAGAGATACCACTAGTTCCCCACAAGTAGTTACAGTAAAAAAATTTTGTTCCCAGGCATTGCCAAAGGTTTTCTAGGGGGCCAAACCTATGGTGATTGAGAACCAATCATTAGGTAAATTTGCTTAGTAGAGGCAAAAAAATGTATGGAGATTTAAATAAATAAGTAAATAAATAAATAAATAAATAATTGGATGTTAATTTTCTTGACAATTTATGTAGAATGATGTATCTACATTACATATTTAAAAAATAAATGCATTTGAAAATACTACTAAATTTTACAACCAAAGTTTATAAAAGGTCAGATGTGAACAAATTGTTTAATTAAGATTCATTTAGGAAATCCAAAGGAGACAAGAAAAATTATTTCATCTAGGTTAAATAGGTATATGAAATAATGTTATGGTAGAAAAATGGCTTAATTTTTGGAAATATATAGTTCTTAATAAGTATGTATTGAACTGAATTGAATTGATTTCTTTGCAATCAACTGAACTTTAAGCAAGACAAATGAGGCTGGGAAACGAGCATAAAGGTTGAGAGTGTGGGTTCTGGACTCAGACTTTCTTAGAATGTTAGTTAGCATCTGACTTTGTCACTTTCAAGCTGTGACACAGCTTCTCTGTTCCCGATTCTTCTCAAGTGTAAAATGAAGATAGGAATAGTATTTACAGTATGGGTTACTGTGAAGATACCTATACAAGGGGTTTAATAGTGCCTAGCACATTAAAGAAACTATATACATATATATATACACACACACTATATATATATATATACACACACAAACTATATATATACAAACTACACACACACACACACACACACACATATAAAATTATTGTTAGAGACAAAATACAAAAAACAACAGTCTTGGTCTAAGAAAATTAACCGTAGAGCACAGAAAAAAAATTCCAGCTATGCGTAACAGAAAAGTAAGTCCAAGAAAATGTTTTTTTCAGATAAATGGGAATAGACAGCAAAGAAAATTTCATATTAAAACAAAAGGGGAAGGACAGTTTCAAGGTATATCTGCCTATGTAGTCCAATTTAGCAGTGCATAGTAATAAAATCCAGATTAGTTGAGAATTGGATTATAAGCGAGTTTATCAACTGTTTTCAATAACCAGAATCTCTGGAAATTGGAAAGGAGCCATTAGAATGCCTGCTTTTATAAAATACAAAAGAAAGGAATGGCTCTAGAGAGTAAAGATAAATGTAATTATCTTCAAGTTCCAGGAAGACTGAGGATAAAACAAGGTTGGAACAATTTAGCCAATAAATTTAAATCACCAAATGGAGCTCTTCAGCAATCCTTAGCTATCCTACCCCTCCCGTAATAACACTTCCCATTCAAATAATCAGTGCATTTAATGTGTGTATGTGTATATATACATCCTACTCATCTTAGTACAGCAAGAGTCAAATAGAAGCTATGGAAACACTGGCAATTACATAGTAGAGCAAAAACAATGTACACATTGCTTCTCTACTTGCCAGATCCTCCTTCCATACATTTATTTTCTCCAACACTGATTTCCAAATATCTGTCACTAGAGGCAGGAAACCATGATGGAACTCTCATGTAGACATGGACTGAACCTCACCCAGGCAATTTACTAACTGTATAGCCTTACACACGTTGCTTAACAATGTTCTGTTAGTTTCCCTCAAGTACGAAATGAAGATGTGACATCTACTTTGTGAGAATATGCAGGAATGGGGGAAGAGGGAAGGTAGGCATCAATCATGTTAATTAAGTTAAATCAAGAAATGTGGTCACCCATGTCGGTCTACTTTCTTTTGTCAGCTCAGAGAAAAAAAAGTTATGCAATCTGGAATTATAAGGAAGTTATTACAGAGAACCTGATTTGGAGAACCAGGCCATGGACATGCTGGTGAGAAGATATATAGAACAACTGTAACTGTAAATGCAGTATGATCATGTAAGACAAGCCTCAAGGGAAGTAGCCAGCATGAGGATTAATTAGTATTTAGAGGGGAAGGTCTGAAGAAATCAAGTTAAGGTAGACTCTTAGTCAAAAAACTACTGTGACTGCCATTGGATCAGCAAGAGCTTCAAAGACAAGCCAAACAAAATAAAACAAAAAATCCTCTATATATCTTCTTGGGCACGGACTTTCTCCAATGACTTTAAAGAGGCAACTGAACCTCTTTATTCTCAGAGTTCCAGGCTCACTTGACTGTCTTCATTTCCTAGAAGTCTTTGGTGGCTAAAAGATCTCACTCAGTGGATTTAACACACGTTAAGAAGTTGAGAAAACAGTTTATTTTTTTCCATAAAACTAACTTTCTTTTTATTCACTAGAGAAAAAAAAAACCTTTTAACCTAATAAAAATCTTAGACCTAAGTTATTACTTCCTACTAGTTTCTAGAAGTGTATATTTGGCATATGGTATATTTTACTTTAGTTTCTGCCTAAGGGTATTCCAATAAAAATGTAATTTTTTAAATGTTAAAAAGAAACAAGTAAAACACATTTCTAAGAACTTCACAATAATTTATTGATCATTAAAAATCTTGCTCTTGAGGCATGCTTATGTGCTATGGGTGTCCTTTTATAGAGTCTGACTATAGAAACTCCATTTCTCTTAATGTCTTATTCAATGCATTTTTGGCACCTCTTCTTCCCAAGAAAAAATGTCCATAAACATATTTCCATTCTCCTTTCATTACAGTTTACCTCTCTGTCTGTCTCTCTCTTTCTTTCTAAAAAGTGTTGCGGTCATCTCTGAAGCCCATGATTGATACCCATGACATACAATGCTTAATACAAGCTGTGTTAAATTTTCCAACCTTTCTCCTTATATTTTTATGTTGTATTTTGTCATTATGTTAATGTATTTGTGCTTAACAGAGTAGCAAGCAGTGGGTTAAATTTAAACCATTAAATTAACCAATTGATAGTAAAATGAAACTGAGAAATATTTTATTATATCAAAAATGAATAGGCAAAATTATTAAAACAAAGTAATTCTACCATTAGTCTAAAAACTGTCTATTAAATCTATAACAAGCATGAAAAGATAAGTTAGATAGTTCTTGCAGGAAAATTTCCCTTAAAAGCAAAGGTAATAGCTAAAAAGAATTAACATGCACATAACACTTTCTCTTCTTTGTTCAGAGAGCTATTCTACACACATCCAACAAAGGCAGTGACTTTTTTTTAACCCTTACAACAACTTATGAGATAGGTACTACTTTATTGCCATTTTACATATGAAGTTATAGAGACATTAAGTAACATCCCAATGTTCACAAAATTAGTAAAGAGATTTATAAATTGGATCTGGTTTATGGAGGAAGAATTTGACATCAATTTTGGCCATGCCAATTTGGAGTTCTGGAGATCATTCAGCCAGAACTCAGTTACGGTTGAATCTAACATTTTGGACAGAGGCTGAGACTAAAAAAAAAAAAAAAGAAGAAGAATGTCCCATTATCATGACAACTGAAAATAATTGTGAGACTACAGAGAGAAAAGCAAAAGAGATTTAGCAAAAAGAACGAAATAAAGATATTAATATGGTGGTCAGACCTTAGCATGAAATTCAGAATGATATTTAGAACACTACTCAGAAGAATGATACAAAATAAATATAGTTGTCAAAAATTATGAAATAATACTGAATAGTCAAGAACATTAACTGCAAAAGAACCAGCAGATTCTGTAGAAAATCAGAGATGAGAATTAGGGTTGCAAAGTTCATCACAAGGAGGTTAAACTATGTGTTTGCTGTGACAAGACATGAACAGAGGTCATGCTGTAAATGACTTTACATGATGGGTTAAAGGCTTTGGATTTATTTCATGACAATAAAAAGTATATAATGGCAATCTATATGATATTCTGTCTACAATACAGAGACTACATTAGAAGGAAAGAAAACTGGAAGCAAGGTGGCCATTTAAGAGGTGTTTGCAGACATCTAGATGAGAGGTAAATAACAACTATAGTAAAAGTAGTGGGAGGTAGAGAGAAGTTAAAAGATTGGCTGGATATTGAAGAGCAAAGATTGAGAAGGTTTAGTGTCTGATGGAGACAAAAAGAAATATGTCACTATTAAGTGGCTGACAATACAGAAAGTAGAATAAGTTTGGGACTAGATAAGCCCATTTGTTTTAGGAGATATGGGTGTGATATATGTCTCTATAGAATAGTGTTGATGTCCATTGAGCAATTGATGAAACAAAACTGGAGCTCAACTGAACACCATACATTGGAGAGAGAGAACTAAAACTGATCAATATAGGGATTCTCACTGAGATTACTAAAGTAGATGAGACCAGGAAGAAGTGAAAGAGAAAAAGGACAAGAAAAGAAATGTAGAGATACTAAGTAGATCAAAAGCACAAAAAGGAGACTAAGAGAGATGCTAAACAGATTGGAAGAAAAAAAAAAAACTAGAGTGCTTTTTTTCCATAAGACATAAGTTCAGAATATTTCAAGAATATTTAAGAACATTACTGAGAGATCAGCTAAAATAAAACTTATCACACATATGTAAATATATATATCAACTGTCATAAAATGCCAGGGGAAAAAATATATATATTTTTCTGGATCATTAACTGATCAACAATTCAGAAGAAGGAATGTTGTGTTACGTATAAAAAAAACAATAAAACCCAAATGTTTAAAAATATTTTTTTCTTACAACAGCATTTTTAACTTATGTCCAAAGAACTTCATGCATGTATTTATACTTAGATAGAAATACTTAGATAGAAAAGTCTGTCATACATAGATACTAGGAAACATTTGTCAAGTAATGTAAGATAAAGACCATAAAATTTAGGAGCATAGGAGTCCTTGTTGACTTTGATGAGTGAGGTGGTTTTGTAGATTGGTGCCCAAGTCTCCCATGAATCTCTGAATGCAAAGGTGAGTAGAAGAAGTCAAAAGAGGAATTTGAAAGGAGCAGATTTTTAAATGAAAAGCTGAGATCAAATAAAAACGAAGAGACAGATATAGTCTTAGAATACAATGAAAATAAAGAAATCTTATCAAAGAACCTTAACATTTTCAGATAAATAAGAAAAGAGGTAATCTGTAGAGAATGAGAAAGGCAGGGTTGTCTTTAAAGTAATTTTGTACAAAATTGTCTATTTCATACAAATTTTAGTTAGCTCGATACAAATGGTTCACAGAATACTTGAATAGGCTTAATTGCTCAGTTAGTGTTCTGTCAAATTTTTAGTTATGTAAAACTGATGGCATAAGGACTTCATTTCAAAGTATAGCCCCCAGAGTAATTGATTAGAATATCAGTTTTTGGTCACATCTGAATTGTCATATGAATTATTTAATAACAAATTTCTATCATTTGTAGTTGCAGAAGTAGAATTAGAGAAATTCCATCTTAGGATTTTACTATAAGAAGAATATATATATCATATGTAATATATGTGTAAATATATATTTATATAATAATATAAAATATAATATAAACATATAATATAAATATATAATATACAAATATACAATTTGTATGTTATATATAATATAATATACAAATATATATAATATAAAATATATATATTTGACTTTAATTTCTTCAGGGCTATAAATATACTTGATAGCTATATAAGAAAGTCATATCTGAAATGAACTAAAAGTTACCCTTTTAGTTATTCCTTCCTGACATATTTTATTATAGCAATTGATAAGATAAGAAAGAACATTTTATCCTTTAAAAGCCTAGTTTATATTTTATAGCACTGTTTACTAAATGCTTAATGTCTGTTCTACTATAACACAGATGTGTTTTGAAACACCAGCTGTTTTTAACCTTTATATATACGTTTCATAACTGGCAGAAGTTGTATTTTTATTAAGAAAAAATAGTCTTCTATATCTCAAATAGGATAAAAGAGATATTTGAGAATTTTTTGTGAAATATATGAAAACAATAATGGCATAATTTTGGCATATTGCTCACTTGGATAGTAAATTTTAGACAATGTCCATCTCAAAATTATAAGTTAAGTCAAAACCAATAACAATGGAGGAATACTTGTTCATTCACTGTAGAGAAAAAAATCTAAATTATAAGTTGTTTAAATTAAATTTACTTTTCTTATTAGCCAAACCTCCCCCTAACTTATGGGTCTCATCTACCATAATTTCCTCCCTTTCTCATTTAAGTTGTCTATATAAATTCTCTGTTATAATTTAAAATAATAAATTATTTTGGTTTAATTATATATATATCTTTGCTTTATTATTTTCCTAAAATGTTTATTCATCATGCCTACAAGAATATATACAAATACCATAATTTTTGCTTTATGTGGTTGTATTTTCTAGAGATTTGAAATCCAAAATATTAGTTTCTTCACATGATGTTTAAAAATAAATTATTTCCTTGTACATTAGATTACAGGTTTCATGCATTCTATATATTTATCCATCTATTCACTTACTCATGCCTGCTATATACAAAAAAGGGCCTGTTCTAGGTTCAAAGTTAAAGAAGACACACTGTCAACGCTTACAGTGTTTTCCTCCCGAAGTCAGGCTTATCAACTACATATGATGTGATAAAATTGGGTGACTGAGCTCTTCTCACCTGTGTGGCCAAAAGTGAATGACTGTCAACTAATCTCATTGACACTGGTATTTAATTACCACTTCATGTGAAACGGAATAATGTCCTAAGGAATCTAACTAGGGAACTTTTTGTCAGAAAAGCACAGTAAGTCAGAAATATTACAGTACAAAAAAGAATTCACAGTGAATTACAATGCTAGATATGTTCTTAACAGACCAGATAAAATAGAAAAAAAAATAAAACTGGCTACTTTTTTTAGTGGGTCCATGATTTCAACAGCAATGTTTTTTTTTTCTTTATACTATAAGACCATTCAAATTGTTTCTCTTATGGTGCCTACAGACAGAAACTCTAAACTCAAATAAGTATCACTATAACTCAGTGCAGGTATTCTCTGTCTCTGGGTTTTGAGCCATTATAACAGAGACTTAATTTTGTTTTCACCTCACACTAATAAAATAAAAACAGTTTCTCAAAGGTCATTATGGATTAAGTAGTCCAAAACAAGTGGTATTTATTAATATTCATCCAGTAAACCTGTCCATACTGCTTTTCTTTTTTTTTTTTGTTCCTCCTTTCTTAACCTACAGATCACTGCCTTATTTAAAGTTACTTTTTAGCAACCAGATTAAATTATTTTGCCTTCTTTGCTTCTCTTCTACCTACTTTCTAAACGTACATCTGCCTCAAGGAATAAACTTCAACTTTCTTCTCTCTTAGTACTTATTCTCTTGGTGATGTTATCCCTACAACTAGATTTCATGTTGGTGACTCATGTAATAATTTACAATCCAAAGTTCAAATATCAGTCTTAACGCTGAGCATTTTTTCCTGAGATGCTCCTTTATAGGAGACTGTTCTGTGTGGCGTGGGCCCAGACAGGACCCAAACCCATGGATATCTTCTTCCATGGGGAGTCAGGCCTGCATTGTACCTAGGTTGCTTTGAGACTTGCTTTTGCTAAAACTCCCTCACCCTGAATTGACGCACCAACATCTACAGCATATCTTTAAAGTAACTTCCTAAAATCCATGCTAAACCTTCCAAGGAGGAGTGTAACCAGTTCAACCACTTTTCCCTTTGCATTTGCAAATATCCTTCTGTGATGTGATTAGTGGCATCCTCTCCTTTGTTTTCTGTAAAAGGTAACCACCTAAAGGGAACCTGTGCATGTAAATGAGGACCATTATGTAATGTGCTCAGAAAAGCAATAAAAGCCTTTTGAGGCAAGGGTCAGGCACTCTTCCCTTGAGAGAGTGGCTGAGGTGCTCCGAGGCTTTTCTCCTCTTCAGAGAGAAGCCACACTGTCCCTTTTCCTCCACAGGACTCAGTAGTTCACGTGAATTTGTCACATCTCATCAACAATGTGGCAGACCCTGAGCCGGGGTCTGAATCACTCCCTGAATGTTCATACCCAACATAGAAGACTAAATACAGTTGTGGTCTAGGAGCCAGACATTTAAAATCTGATTTTATTAGCAGAGGAAATATGACCAAGTTATTTATCCTCTCAATCTTTATTAATGACTGATAAATTTAGACAAAGAACATTTTCCCTAATCCCATCATTCCAGGTATAAGTCATTATTTAAATATTTTCCCAAAATAGATCCTATTAGCTCACAGCACAAACTCCAGAATTATTTCACATTTAAAAATAGAACATTCCTCTTCTTTTGTTCCCCACAAATAACAACCTATATTAAATCCTTCTAGTTCACTCCCATATTATCAAGATCCTCCTTTCTGATATGTCCCCAGTCTATGACAGATCATCTCTAAGAAAACCATCTCTTAAATTGCTTCTCAGCCTCTAAAATCTTTTAATTCTATTTTGTTCAAAGCCAACTACAATTTTAATGTATTTAAAGCACAATTATGTTCATATCATTCCCCCCACCAAAAATGTTTAACAATTCTTTGCCCAAGAAAATAAGTATCTCTTCACAGCATGGCATTTAAGACCTCCCACCAGCATGTTCCTCCTCATGCTCTCCAGCCTTATTTCCTCTTTCTCAGCATCAAAGTTTCTATCTTCTAGTCCAGCTAAAATAAAGAGAGTTCACCTTCTGGCTCTTTTCTCATGCTTTTCACCATGGCTCCCACAATTTGTTATATCCTTGTCCACCCATAGCCAGTCCCATTGTAGTTCTAAGTGCTCTATTAATCCTTTCTTCTTGCCCCAGGGTAGAAACCTTGCTATACAAGAGTGGCATTAATGGCTGTAGCATTTTACTAGGTACTATCAGTGCATTCTATAATTTAACTCAGGGTAAGTGAGGGTTCATTTCCCCATTTTACAGATGAGAATACTGAAGGTTAAGAAAAATTACATAACTTGCTCAGTCAAATAAAAACTAAAAGTGAAGATCTTAATCCAGCTGTGTCAGGCTTCAAAGCTGATGATCATTTTTTTTTTTAAGTAGTTGTTCTCAAACTGTTTAAGAGATCTGAAAGTACCAAAAAGTGGTTTCAGATATACAAAGTGATAGGAACAAATAAAATAGGATAGTTACAGCCTCACTATCCTGACTATGAAGGGAAGTTCTGAAGTAGAGAAAAGGGGTGAAGAAGAAAACATATTTGGGGAAAACATTTTGAAAAGTATTTGAACTTCTTCTGTATGACCTACTATGCATTTTGCAGACATTTATCTTATGGCTTTTGATATTTTAAAATCCTCTTTTATAGTAATTGCTAGCCATTCTTCTCTTTATTGTATTGGGGAAAATTTTAAAGTTGTTAATGGTGTCTTACTCATTTTTATATTGTCCATAATACTGGCAACTGAAATATTTGTTAATGAATACATGGATCTACCTTTATATGTAAGCATATAATAACACAAAGATATTATGTAACCTTAATATCATAACTTGTTATTCTTCATATGTAGTTCTATAAGCTGGCTCTCCACATTCATTTACATGTCAGTCATAAAGTGTTGTTTTGTTGCTGAAAATGAGTGCAAATACCCAATGTTACATGAAGTTAATGAAATAAAATTCAATTCTGAGAGCTACACCGTTATCTCTACAAAAGAAATCCTTGGGTTATAATTTGGCAGCTAGCTATTAACTTTTCAAAGCAGACTATGAGCTTTTTGCTCAAAGAACAGTGAAATCAGAATTTTCTAAAATAAGTTAGAAGTGATTATCAGTATCCTGGGGCTTTTGAACATTTCTGCATTCATATGACTATACATACATTTATGAACTCTTAGGAATGCTCCTGAGAGACTAGTAAGTTTTTGTTTCCTTGTACATCCGTAAGGTTTAGTCAAGTATTTAGTTCATGTAGATACTCTCATTGATGTTTTTGGAACTGAGTATTCATTTTCTTATAAAGAGTATTAATTTTAAAATTGAAATGTAGAACCCAAATTTAATTTAAAATAATGTTCAAAGCACTATTTAACATGCTGAAATCATTCAAAGATAACTTTAATCCTCAAGATATTCCCATAAACATGATGAGTCTTTTCCATATGCTATGCTTCATGGAGCGTTTTAAATAAACTTGAAAATCAATTTTAATGAAATGGACATTTTGCTGTTGGTGGCAACCTTCAAAAAGAAAAGCACACTTCCTATGACAATGCTGATCTAATTAAGAGCAGCTATGCATTGAAGGTATGTCCTAAAATGGTTTATGAGAAAACATAAAGAAAAGATGGATGAAAAATACGATCTCTTTTCTACCATGGGTGTGCTTTTCCCCGTTTTACCTTGTATTATTAATAATATCACAGAAAATATTCTTGAGAAGATGATTTAAACTCAACAGAAAAAAGTATAGTGTGTATAAATATTTATGGCTTATCTAAAAAATCTAAGAGGAGAAACTAATGCTTTAGAAAGGAGAGTGAAATGTGAGAAGTAAGGTAAGGAATCCACACTGAATAGTTAAATTGAAATCTCTTAAAACACTTAAAAATGAATGATAGTCAATCTTTTTACTAGAATTATTATTTTCATTGTTTTGAATTTTTTAAGATTATATTTATTTATTTTTAGAGAGAGGGAAGGGAGGGAGAAAGCAGGAGAGAAACATCAATGTGTGGTCACCTCTCATGTGCCCCGATATTGGGATCTGGCTCACAACCCAAGCATGTGCCCTGACTGGGAATAGAATTGGCAACCTTTTGGCTCACAGGCTGACACTCAATCCACTGAGACATACCATCCAGGGCTAGAATTATTAATTATCTTTTTTTGTTCAGAGCAGAGATTCAGAATTCTATTCTTTCTTCTGTATATTTTTTCTTGACTACAACAAACCTGGTATCTTGTTGAGAAGAGACTTTTGGAGGTTATTTTCTCCTTTTGGAAGATACAATGTATTCTCATTGTTTGCAAGCTATAATACAAGGACAGTGCCTGACTAAGTTAATTATATGAACTAAAGTTTATAAATTTAATATCTTGATTTTTATATCAACACAAAATATGAGCACCTACTTTTTCCAGTCACCGATAATTCATTAAGCAGTGTACATAGTCTAGCAGCAGAATTAGCAGAGCAAGGAAAATCATTACAGCACAGAGTGGCTCAGTGTGGTAATTCTCTCTTGCACCAAAAACTACAAGAACATAGAAGATGATGCTGGGGGATGTATATCAGGAACTGACATTTTCAGGAGGTTATGAAGGAATGTTTAAGGTTTATAAGGTAGGGAAAAGACATAGAAAATACCATCACTTAACAAAGCATGGAATGTCCAATAATTGACAATGAAAGATGTCTGTAAGAGAGTGATAGTTAGCTGAGGTTGTGGAGGCAGAACATTAATTTCTATAGGACTTACTGCTTATACCATGGTTTCTATTGGAGTGAAGATCAAAAGGCCGGAAGCCAGAAGAGTAACGACGGAATGAGAAGAGAAGAGCAAGAGAAGAGAAGAGAAGAGAAGAGAGAGAGAGGAAGACGGGAAGGAGAGAAGAGAAGAGAAGAGAAGAAGGAAGATAAAGAAAATGAGGAGAAGAAGAAAGAAAGAGGGAGGAAGGGAAAGGGAGAATGGAAGGAAAGAAAAGGAAATAAAGGAAAGGAAAGGGAAGGGAAGGGAAGGGAAGGGAAGGGAAGGGAAGGGAAGGGAAGGGAAGGGAAGGGAAGGGAAGGGGGAAGGGGAAAGGAAAGAAAAGGGAGGAAGAAAGAAGAAAAAAGAAGAAAAGAAAAGAAAAGAAAAGAAAAGAAAAGAAAAGAAAAGAAAAGAAAAGGAGAAAATAGTGCAGGTATGATTATCTCTAATTTATCAGGCTCAGTTATAATTGTGATATACCCAAAGATTACAACAAGCAAATATTGTAATTTAGGATAAAACTCAGGTATCATACCTCTTTGTCTGGATCTTTTTCTATCACAAAGTTCTCCTGTAGTCTTTATTCTTGTATGTTTTAAATTCAGAAACAACAATGCAATGTAATGAAAGGAAAGGAAACTCTGGAGTTAGACAGACCTGGATTTAATTCACAGAATGACCTTGCACTTCACTTTTTGAAAACTATTTCTAATTTCACCCAATGCAGAGCTTACCTCTGACTTACAGTCTTTTTTTTTTTTTTTATATTATAGGCTTGTAGTTTTTATTTTTATTTTTTAAAGATTTTTATTTATTTATTTTCAGAGAGGGAAGGGAGGGAGATAGAGAGAGAGAAACATCAATGTGCGGTTGCTGGGGGTTATGGCCTGCAACCCAGGCATGTACCCTGGCTGGGAATCGACCCTGGGACACTTTGGTTCCCAGCCCGCGCTCAATCCACTGAGCTACGCCAGCCAGGGCTTGACTTACAGTCTTATAGAGAGTACATTCCCTAGTACTTAATAAACAGTGAATTAATGCTAGCTGTTACTATTTGATCATCACTACCAATATTGTTTTTATTTCATATGAACATATGCATACGTTTGCAGAAAGAGGTCATTACTGTCTTTTGGGTTGCTAAAAAGAATCTTCAAATCTCCTTCAAGCCATTATATTATATTTATGTATTTAATACATTGTATACTTCAATAAATTATATTGTATGTATCTATTTAAATTGTCTGTCTCCCATATTATTAGCCTTTAAATTCTTCAAGAATAAGTAAATATTTATTTCTGTACTCTTGATACTTAGTTCCATAGTTACTGCAAGGTCAAGGTAAAATAAATGAGAGGAATGAACAAAATCTTGTCATACAAAAATTATGCAATACAAATTGTATTTGTCATATTTCATTTTTTAAATTTAAATGATACTTTATGAGCTTAAAACATACCATCTATCTGCCCTTCCCCTAATAAATAAATTAGGTTACTATGGCCCCACAATGCCACCCCAAAATCTGCTCATACAAACAACAGAGGTGCTTTCTCAGTTTAAAACTGAAAAAAAGATATGATAGAAATGTGTATAATGGACTAAAAATAAGTATAACTTGAACTTTAGGTGACTATGAGCCTGGAATAAAAATCTTTTTAGTCCCTAAAATATATTTATTTCTATAGCCTTCTAAAAAAGATTATTTTTAAAAAACTATTTTGCTAATAAAAAGTAAAGATGCTCTGCAAGCTCCTAGTGGAGACTAATATTCTAGACCAATATTAAGAATACTGATATTAATAGAGCATCACTCATTTTTATTCTGACTCATAAATATATAGTCAATTTTGCAAGATCTCTGAAGCAATCCAAAATATGCTTAGCAGCAGAAATATTTGCAAAACTGCCTAACATGATAAAATATTTTGCTAGTATATAATAAAGGCATTTTTTAAAATTTTTATTCTTGTTACAAATTTGTTGTTTACAGAACACAAAAAGTGGACTCAATATGTTAATGTCAAAGCAAATATAATCTCTTTTAATTTAATTACTAATATCGTAAGTTGTGCAGATATAAGGGGTATAATTGTGCAGGTGTAATTTGCACCTTATCAAGTATAAGATAATTTTAATTTTTATTGGAAAATGTAATATGTTAATGCTCTATAAAATAACTTTTGGAAGGAATGTAATCTTCCTTTGTTTCAATTAATGCTTACTATGAATATTCTAATGTATGACCGAGCAGTAGAGATTCAGATTAATGATGGTGTAAGACAGGATGAGTAAAAAATAAAGTTCAGAATGAATATGCATTGAGGTGATAAAGTCAGACACAGGGTCTGTCTCATGTTAAATGAAAAGTAGGTCAGAAACTATGTAGTAAGATTGAGACCTGTTAAAGGGGCCAACCTAACATCATAGTGTCAACTAGACAATGAAGAGGGAGCATTGTTTGCAAAGGCTGCATCTCACTGAAGCTATTTGGGAAAAAGAAGATTCTTAGATGAAAAGGGTCCCATTTACATATTAATGTGATTTAGTTTATCAGGCTGTAAGCATTACATTGGAAATCTTCAAGTAGAGTTTCGGGTTTCTTGAGAAAATCAGGGAAAATTTCAATTGAAATAAAAGCATGGAAAAGAGAGGAACAAAAATATGGGATATGCCTATGAACTTATCTCTGGGGGTCAACCAAAGATGTAGTGAGAAGTAAAGCAAAAGGAAGAACTAAATTAAAAAATAAAACCTTGAATTCTTTATAATTGTTCTTAATAAAAGTTTATGTTATAGTGAAACTTTGAGAGTTGGGCTGAAATTATGGAAAATTTAGTAGTTCTAAAACCTAACTGCTTCTAGATGGACACTGTCATTTATAAGTGGGAGACAGGTCCAGCTGGTGTGGCTCAGTGGATTGAGTGCCAGCCTGTGAACCAAAGGTTGCCAGTTTGATTCCCAGTCGGGGCACATACCTCAGCTGTGGGCCATGTCCCTAGTAGGGGAAACATGAGAGGCAATCACACATTGTGTTTCTCTCCCTCTCTTCCTCCTTCCCTTTCTTTCTCTCTTAAAAATAAAATAAAAATCTTCTAATGAAAAAAATAATAAGTGGGAGATAGACTTTTATAAGACCTGCAGTCATGGAAGGTTCATATTGCATTTCTTTCAGAAGTAAAGCAAAGATGCAAGTCCTTTGTAGTAGACCGTTCTGTGTGGTGTGGGCCCAGCATCCACTCAGAGATGCACAGGACCTATGCCCATAGATAGGTTCTCCTGTGGGGAATCAGGCCTGCAATGAGCCTAGGCTGATTTGAGTCTTGCTTTTGGCTAAAAACTCCCTCACCCTGAATTGAGGACAGTTAATGCAAAGTAACTTCCTAAAATCCATGCTAAATCTTCCAAGGATGAGTGTAACTGATTCAACTATTTTCGCCTTTTCATTTGCAAATATCCCTCTTCTGTGACGTGATTAGCAACATTGGCTCCTTTGTTTTCTGTAAAGGTAACCACCTAAAATGAGCCTGTGCATAGTTAATGAGGACCTTCTTGTAATGTGTCCAGTAAGACAATAAAAGCTCATAGGAGCAAGGGTAGAGGCTTTTACTCCCCTTGAAAAAAAAAGCCATGCCACTCCTTTTCCTCCACTAGACTCGGTAGTCTGTGTGAATGTCTCATTTCATCCATAATGATGCAGACCCCATGAACTGGTGTCTGCACCAGTCCTTTTCTGAAAGATATTTAAAAAGATGTAAGAATCCATTCAGGATAACTTTATTTTTGAGTTATGGATTTTCCTATGTTGAGAATCTCTAAGGGATTGGCCACAGGGTGAATGTTGTCTTTCACGGGATGGTATAAACAAACCTAGATGTGTTAACTCTGTTTAAACATGAGTTGAGGTTTGAAAGAGAAAATTTTTCTCCATTAATATCTGCTAATATTGTTTTACCCTGGCTTTTTTTCTTCCTGTCCATTTGCTTGGAATATTTTTTTCTAACCCTTCACTTTCAGTCTGTGTAGGTCTTTTGTTTTGAGGTGGGTCTCTTGTAGGCAGCATATGTGTGGTTCATGCTTTCTTATCCATTTAGCTATTCTATGTCTTTTGATTAGAGCATTTAATCCACTTATGTTTAAGGTTATTATTGTCAGGTACTTATTGATTGCCACTTTTTTGTACCTGTGTTCTTCTCTCTCTCACTGTTTTTCTTCCTGTTCTTAAAGCAGACCCTTGAGCATCTCTTGCAGAGCTGGTTTGGAGGAGGTATATTCTTTGAGGCTTCTTTTGTCTGGGAAGCTCCTTATTTGGCCTTCCATTTTAATTGAGAGCCTCGCTGGGTAGAATAGTCTCGATTGCAGGCCCTTGGTTTTCATTACTTGCAATATTTCTTAACATTCCCTTCTGTCTTGGAGCATTTCCATTGAGATGTCAGCTGCTAGCCTTATTGGGGCTCCCTTGTGTGTTACTTCCTGTTTCTCCCTTGCTGCCTTTAAGATTCTCTCTTTGTCTTAGAATTTTGCCATTTTAATTATGATGTGTCTTGGAGTGGGCCTCTTTGGGTTGCTTTTGATTGGGACTCTCTGTGTTTCCTGAACTTGAGTGACTTTTTTGTATCATCAAATTAGGGAACTTTTCCATCTATATCAACTAATATTGTTTTAAATACATATAGCACCTTGACTTTTTGAGATTTTTGCTTTTTCTTGTCCTCTTATACTACTTTTCATAGCCTTGTTTATATAGACACAAACCAGGAAAAAAGGAATGGGGATAAAAATGACATCTTAATCAGAAAAATAACACTCTTGGTTTTTGCTAAAATTTTCCATCTCCTTGGAGAATAGTGTTACTGAGCAGGAATCTGAAAAGAAACCTATATATGGATGTTTAGATCAATGTCACTAAAAAAGTAAGACTTTCTGTCACAAGGAAAAGTTCATGTTGTGGTTTTAGTCTATATACTTTTATACAGCCTTTCTGTAAAGGTGAGTGAAAATGATATAAAAACTAAATTATTTAATAAGGGCCAGAAATATGACTTGAGGTTTATAGTTATTTAAAAATGAACCATCTAAGTTATATTTATTAAATGACCATTTGTATTTCAGAAAACAGACACATTCACATCCTGTATGTGGGCATATTTAAATAGAAAAAAAATGACTATTATGCATATTTACAAAGGTAAAAGCTTTTACTCAAGTTGTGGAATCAGGGCATTATATTTCTAACAGAAAGATTATAATAATAAAAAGGAAAAAAAATATTGAATACTGCAAACCAATTTACACTTTTATGCCAATACTAAGGCTATCTAATGGCCAAACTTTTCACAATTAATACATTGTCAGGAAGTCCTCTAAATTATTAGTTGCTCTAGGGAGAGAGACACACACAAACACACACACTGAGAGAGAGAGAGATTATGCACTATTCAGGCCTAAAATTTAATCTGTTATGTTGCAATGAGAAATATTCATATTTAAGTAGTATGTTATTTATTTGAAGGCATATCTTGACATAAATGGTATCTCTCTTTACTCCAAATAAAGATGTCTTTCACAGATTTTTCGTAAATATAAGAAGTGATGACATAAGTTTTAAAATAATGTTAGAAACTGAGCTATATCTACACTGATGAATTTACTTTTTTATTTTAAGTCAAGGTATATAATTGAAATATGATAGGAAGGAATATATTGCTCTGTGGAGGTTTCCAAAGAAGAGTTTAAGTGCATAGATATAATAATTTTTCAGGGTACATATAGCACTGATTTTTCCCTGCACTAATTCTAATTTAAGACACAGAAGAATCTTTTTTTCTGTAACAGAAATATGTTATGACCAACTAAAAATATTTCACAAATTTTTTTTCAGAACACAAAAGATTATTTTGAGATGCTATAGTATTTAATTAATTAGCAAACATATCTAGAATAGGGAATGATATCTAATTGGTCAAATCACAGAAATATTAGAACTCCAAAGAACATCTTTTCTAGGCTGTGATACACTTATGTTATTGTAAAAATGTTCTCTTTTCAAGTTACTTCAAACTGAAGACTAAGTTCTGTTTAAGTCCAAGTCTCCAAAACCATTTCTCTTCAGCTTGTTAAGGGCCATATGAGTGCATATTAACTTGAGGAGAGAGAAATGGGCCTGCAAGACAGCTGAGAGAATAAGGACTCAAAGGTCTGTCTGGAAAAAGTCCAGCCATTGTTAATATAAGAACAGTTTGTGTAACATCAATGTAATCTGGCAACCAAGGAGAGTAGATTTGAATGCACATGTATGAACAATGATGACTTCACTGTATTAGTCAGTGGGAGCAGTAGACACCTTTGAGTGAGCATGTATAATGTGTGGCCATTGCATTCAAAATAACTGAGCAAGTAGAGCAAAGAATCTGCACCGAATTTTGCATTAAGCTTGAACATGCCTCCGTGGAAACTATTCAGGTAATTCAGAAGGTTGCAACTCTAGGCAACTTATGATTGGCAGCTTTGTCAGGACAACATGCCTGCTCATGCATCATATCTCATGAAAACTTTTTTGGAGAAACATCAAATCACCCAGACAGCTCAGCTTCCCTACAACCCAGATTTGGTGCCCTGTGACTTCTGGCTTTTCCCCAAATTCCAATCACCTTTGAAAGGGGAGAGATTTCAGACCATCGATGAGATTCAGGAAAATATGATGGGGCAGCTGATGGCAGTTGGGAGAACTGTGTGAGGTCCCAAGTTTCCTACTTTGAAGGGGACTGAGGCATCATTGTTCTATATATAATGTTTTTTGTATCTTGTATCTTCTTCAACAGATGTCTCTATTTTCATATTACATGGCTGGATACCTCCTGGATAAACCTCATAATG
Source organism: Phyllostomus discolor (assembly GCF_004126475.2). Classification (NCBI taxonomy): domain Eukaryota; kingdom Metazoa; phylum Chordata; class Mammalia; order Chiroptera; family Phyllostomidae; genus Phyllostomus; species Phyllostomus discolor. Next base: position 72,447,695 of record NC_040904.2, on the reverse strand, counting down.
CTTGATATACACTGGTGGAAAATAATTACTATACTATTTCTCTTGGAATGGTTTTCTTCTGAATAAATTGTTTTTCTGTCAAAGTATTTTGTTTGTTTCTTCAAAATGGATGGGTGAAATAACCAGAGATAAAGAAAGAAAGAACAAACTGATAGTAACCAGAGGGGAGGCCTGTGAGACAGAGGATAATGAAGAAAAGAAGGGGAAGGGTCTTCAAGGGATATATATAAAGGACACATGAACAGAGACAATGTGAGGGGAGGATTGACTGTAGGAGGTGTAGGTGGGCAAGGCAGGGGAGAATAATGGGGGTAAATGGGGACAATTATAATTGAACAACAATAAAAAGAAAGAAAAAAGAGATGGGTGAAAGTTAAAAAAAATCATTTTGTTACATGTTTTCAGTCCTGTATTAAGTTCCTGGTAATGTCTATTTTTTTAAAATTACAAAACAGAGCAATTTTCAGGAATTGCATTATTTTATCTTGATTATCTAGTAAAGATATATTAATCATCATTAAATATGAGTAAAAGACAATGACATCCATAAGTGTTAACATTATCATAAAATGCAAGAGACTACATTCAGAAAGTTAAACTGACTTTATTAAAGTATATGATTTTTAAAATAGTTATTGGATTATATTTGCTAGTATTTCATTTAGGTTTTTGCATCAATATTTACAAAGCAAAAATATTCTCTAGCTTTTTTCTTTGTGCTGTCTTTATAAGACTTTGCTACTGATACTTTGCTGACATTATAAAAAGAAATGGGAAGCTTTGATGCCTTTTTTAATAGTATCTGTAATTTTGTCTATATGTTCTAGTAAATAAATTTTATAATTTATATTTTTCTATAAACATACCTTTTCGTGCATGTCTTCAAATCTTTATGCCTAGAGTTATATAATGCAATTTTAAAATTATTTTAATTTCTTCTCTATTGGGAATTGTATTCTCTTGATTAATTTTATATATTACTGACTTCTTTCTTTTTTCTTGAAAGGATTAATTAGTGTTTCAAAATCTTTATTGATTTTCTTCCTGGCTTTACCACTTCTATAGTCTGCTATCTAATTAGTTAATTTCTACTTTTAACTTCATTCCCTTTCTTCTGCTTTCTTTATATTTAATTTTTTTCTGATTATATGCTTGTTAAGATTTCTTTGTCTTTCTTTTAATTCAAACTTTTAGTGCTTTCAATTTTCCTATGAACAGGGTTTCAGAGAGTGCTCATATATTTTATAGTTTTGCTGTTTTCTAAGTGATTTCTATCTGAAGCTTATTACCCAGAAGTTTATTTCCAAATAATGTTTATATTGCCACTTAAAAAGCTTTCCTTTTTTGTCACCATATCTAGAATTATTAAATTAATGCTGGAAAACAGTGTTGGATAATTATTTTGCATTCTCTTGTTTGCTTTTCAACAAATGGTTGACTTAAAAATGAGCTATCAATATGTGAGAAAAATATTCCTTATTTATATTGCATAATTGATGTATGTCTATCAGATGACCTTTATTTTTGGTATTATTCATCTTATTTATAGTCTTGATATTATTTGACATGTCAGGGATTGCAAATTCTTAATGTAATATCATGTAATTAAATTTGTAGTTCATTCTATATTTAGTAAGAAGTGACCATCTTTATTTCACTGATTGCTGTTTACCTTGATTCAAATTAAGGTGGTGGGAAGTTTAAATAGAGCAGAAGTTAATGAGAGATCTCCCAGGTAGTCTTAGAAGAAAGAGCTAAGTTCACCAAGCTTTAAGCAATTTTCACCAAGATATCATTTAGGGCATTTCTTAAATATAAAAATCAATGAAAAAAAATTTAAAACTAAAATAAAATATCAATGAGAATTCTATCACTGAACCATCCTGGATTCATCAAAGAATTGCGCACTTGAAACTACATTATTAACCAATGTCACCCTAATAAATATAATTTAAAAAATCAATGAGAAAAAGTAAAGTTCAAAAGTAACAGAAATGAAATCCAATTCTTTTGTTGACTACCTGGCAAAAATTCTTTTGTTGACTACCAAAATGTAACATTTCTGAACTGCTCTTCCAAAAAAAAATACATTTTAAGAAACATCAGCTTGTGTATTGTCACATACCACATATGACAAAAATGCCCAAATTGACTAAAATATATAAAAATGAGTTATATAAATATAGTTTGAAGTTTTAACAAAATAGCATATAAACTCCCCTTTTAAAAGATACATTAACAACCTACCGTAAGTAGAGCAAATAAATGTACTCCAAAAATAGTTACCTTGTTATATCAAAATAAAAATAGTAAGAAAACATGGTAATAAAGTAAATTTTTAAAAAGATTTTATTTACTTATTTTTAGAGAGGGAAGGGAGGGAGATAGAGAGAGAGAGAGAGAGAGAGACATCAATGTGCAGTTGCTGGGGATTATGGCCTGCAACCCAAGCATGTGCCCTGGCTGGGAATCGAACCTGTGACACTTTCGTTCGCAGCCCACACTCAATCCACTGAGCTACACCAGCCAGGGCTAATAAAGTAAATTTTTAAAATTTTAAACCTCTGAGTTGAGGGTCATCTTTCAGAAAAAAATAAATGTTTTATACTAAGCACTTGCATAGGTAATGTCATTATTGCAGCATTTGTTTAATGTGGATCCATTGTTTTGCTTGTGATTATTCCAGTGATGCAGACACCAGCTTGCAGTGTCCGCATCATTATGGATGAAATAAAACATTCACATGGACTACTGAGTTTGGTGGAAGAAAAGGGACAGCATGGCTTTTCTCTCAAGGGGAGCAAAATCCACAGCCTCTGCCATGACAGGCCTTTATTGAGTTTCTCTGCCCATTGCATGATGGTCCTCATTTACTATGTACAGGTTTGCTTTAGGTGGTTACCTTTTACAGAAAACAAAGCAGCCAATGCTGCTTAATCACATCACAGAAGAGGGATATTCGCAAATGAAAAGGTAAAAGTGGTTGAACCAGTTACACTCATCCTTGGAGGATTTAGCACGGATTTTAGGAAGTTACTTTGCAGTGAATGTCCTCAATTCAGGGTGAGGGAGTTTTTAGCCAAAAGCAAGACTCAAATCAGCCTAGGCTCATTGCAGGCCTGATTCCCCACAGGAGAACCTATCTGTGGGCATGGGTCCTGTGCATCTCTGAGTGGGAGCTGGGCCCACGCCATGCAGAACGGTCTCCTACATTCAAAAACAGAGAAGAATATGAATGATATAGCACCAAGTCTACATTTCTCAAACTGTTAGGGTTTAAGCTCTTTAGCCTTCAATATATAATAAATACAATTACATATTTATTTTCAGTGGGACCTATTTCTGCCAAATACCCTATATTGTTATACTTATGTTTTTTTCTCATATTGAAGAGAATGGGAGAAAGGACATGTTATTTCAAATGCATTGATGTATTGAGAAGATACTAGTTAATTTAACATTTGTAGGTGATACTCTATATAATTGACAACTGGGAAAAAGATAAAAATTAATAGCATTTTCAAAGCATAATCCTCATAAATTTGTGGGAAGTTAACCTTATTAATCAAATTACATAAAATTCACATAGGCCAATTTAGAACTAAATTGTCCTTGAACTAGGAAAAAATTAAAAAAGACCTCTTTGCCTTTTAATTATTATGGATCATTGCAAATTAAAAGTTAGACCTTTAATTTCTCTTGGGTGACTAAGGATTTTCACTATCCTTTGAAGTTATCATTCTAGTTTGCATAGATTAAACATTGCCCTCTTCTACCTCACTCAAACACTGAATTAAGCATGATAACAAGGCTGGTACTTTTGTTTGAAAATTACATTTATGCAAATAGAATGTAATGATGAGAGTGCTGATTTCATTTTTTAAAATTACCTTATATAGTAGAAAGATTATACAATGATTGATAATTTCTCAAAGTTTGCAATCAGATATGATATTCAAATGTTTTGTGTAAATGAACAGAGATTTAGTGTCCTATTTTTCTTCCCCATGAATATGTAACTGATAAAAATAACAGCCAGTTTGTTTCATGCCATTAATATGAGAGTGAAAACGAGCTGCAGACTTCTTTCATTCCCAATCTCCAGAGTAATATCTTCCTTGCCTAGAAAAGATACTGATTTTTACATTTTGGAATGCTGCCCTTTGGAATAATCTACAAATTTGGAAAACAAAGTTGATTCTCAAATCCCAGATTATCTTATATGTGATGTTTTAGAATGCCATGGTTACCTGGAATTTCATGATATGATGAATCTGGAACTACCAAATTATAAACCACCTAGCCATGTCAGCAAAATCTGCTTCCATTTTTTTTAATCCAGTTTGCATTATTCTCTTACCTCTATCTTGTCCTGAGACTAACTTGTAGGAGATGTTCAATAGAAAAAGAACAAGATGTTATTCACCTAAAATTCAAGATAAAAATGACTTTTTGCAGTTTGATGTAAAAATGCTGTCATTATTTTTCCTATAATTCAGTAAGAGGCTATTGAAATCAAAAGTCAGAGTAGAGTGATAGGGGACTCGAGAGTTGGAAAATTTTACTTTAAGGTAAAAAGTTATAAGCCTAGCAAGTAATGTATATGTTAAAGCTTTTGTTTCAGAAACTACAGCTAGATAAGGCCCATCCTGGCTCCTGGAAAAACAGCCAAGCTCCTGTAGCACTGCTAAAGATTACCGCCTAGGGACAAGTGGAGGCATCTGGGCCATTGTGTTCCAGGGAGAGACAGATGACCACCTGCCCCTGGGAACAGCTAACTGCCCAGGACAAGAATGTTGCAGTTTCTTCTACCTAATCCCCCCTGAACTTCAAAACCTCCTCACTGAACCTTGTTTATTTGCTGCTATAAAAATCTTGGCCTGGAAAGAAAAGGGAAGATGGTCTGTTAGGGTATGAACCCACCATCTTCTCAGATCACCGGCCATCTGAAAAAAGCCCATAAAGACTCAATTGCTGTCATTGCTTTTTGGGTTTCGTAGTGACAGCCCAAACACCAGCGTCTTTTCCAGTTTCAAGAGGAGTCAAAAATTTCTTATACTAATTCAAACATTTCTATGGACTTAGAGGTGTTATACTTCTTAGGAGAGAGTAAACTGGAGAGGTTCAAGTCACCAGCCACAGTTTGATAATCTGCTCAATTGTCCTTTATCTGCCCTTTCAAGAAAGTCTGCATCTCAACCAACTGTCATTTGGTTGGCAAAAGATTAATGTGAATTGGGCAAAAAAAGGTAAATTCAGTACTTCACAGCCTGATGATACAATAGAGAAAACTGGCAAGGCCTTCCCCAGCAGAAAAGGAGAAAGTAGAAACTTCATATCTCTAGTTTTTGTTTGTTTTTGCCTTGATTGCTAGAGCAGCCTATTAACATGATCACCCTTTTATTTTTCATTTTATTTTTCTTTTTGTTGGCCAAGTACATCCTCACTTGCTTCTATTTTTATCATTATTGTTATTATTTTATTCTTTGTAGTAGATGTATTTTGATAAATTTTGGAAAATCCAGTTTGAATATAAGCGGAGTTTAAAGAAGCCCTATTAAACTTCTGGAATCTGGGATGTATTTAAGCTCAGTGTATCCCTAGGCTATTTATTGCAACAAAGATTTTGTGGATGGAGAATACAGCAGAAGGATGACAGGGGACCAGAACCAAGAGGTATGCTCATATTTTCAAGTTGGTAAGACTTGCTGATGTAGAAAGATGATGCCAAAGGAATTTCTAAAGCCAAATGGTCCTCAAAACACACCCCACTCATGACTTTAATGTGGTCCTTCTTGGTAGCTTTCAGGTCAGAGTCATCTGAACCAATAGTAAATCCTCATTTTTTAAATCTGATAGCTTACTTCTAGCAGGAAAAGAAATCAAGAATAAAGATACACCTGACTGTGATGTTCCAAAATATCATCGTTTTCTCATTGATTACTTTCTAGCACAGGGAGAAATCATATTATCAGCAAGTAGAGTGTTGTTCCACACCTTCTTCAGGTCAGATAGAGTTTACCTGTTCTTAGAGAAGGGATTGCCCATGTGGTAGGATAGGTATGTACTTCTAAACTGAGACCCTCTCCCCTGAATCCTGTCACCATGCTGACAACTCTGTGATCTGAGATGAAAATTTTTGTGTCAATGCACTGAAGCTTGTGATTGACCTCTATTAGGAAAGGCATTTTAGCGGAGCAACATTCCCCAATAATTTTTTATAATGTGTCAGTTTACCAGATAATAGTGCTTTAAATTTTTTATGAAAGTTGGATATTGAAATAATTCCTTGGAGATTTTGCATTTGCTACTGAACCAAACATTAGGCAGTAACCCTAACAATAATAAGTTATTAAAAGCAAAGCTGTAAGTATAAACCATTTATGACTGCCTCCTTGTTGCATTGTTATAAATACACATGGTGGTGTCCTGATTGTGGTGCAGGGGGAAGGTCTGATAATTGATGGAGCAACAAATGATTCTTACCATTTGTAGGAGTTATCGAGAGATGGAGAAGAATGTTCTTGGTGGAAGAAAGCATGTGGATCAAGCATGAGAGGGGATTTGGGGAGAAATTGAAAGCCCTGTATATTAACAGCCAGGAAAGGTGGTCTGGCTGGATCAGTGGAGGGCAAATCCTATGCAGCAGAAAATGTGCAGATAATGAGTTATGACATACATCATTGCAAGGGTCATGGTGAGATACCGATGGGTCTTGTTTAAATTTATATTTTAAGGAGATATCTCTAAATGCTGTTAGGAGAATGGGAGATAAGGAAAAAATGGAATCAAGAGAAATAGTTAAGTTGCTATGGTAGAAATAGCCAGTAGCGGGGATAATTTTTCCTCTATATGTATTATTGCCCTGCCAAGAATTGGACTAGACTCATCTTATAAATAGGACAAAATTAACCTGAAGATTTTGCTTCAGGGAAATGTTAGATAAAGTTTTAATCCTTGTGAAAGCACAGCGCTTATCTTTTACCTTATGCTCTCTCTACATTGGAGTGTCATAGTTTGGTTTCCAGCATAGGTTTTCCCACAATCATACCATTGTTTCCCAACATGGCAATAATCAGCAGGAGACTCTTAAGGCTGCTCTCTCCTAGAGAAATTTTTCTCCACTTTGATACAGTTCCACCTAATTAACTTTACCTGGTTGATTTCAGTAGTCATTTGAGTTTGTTCCTAATTTAATGTGATGAAGAACTTTAAATTAAGGATTCAATATTTAAGATATGCAGTATTAGTGTGTTTATGCCATTCATCTGTCAGTAATTCAGAGAGTGGAGGTATTTCTACAGGTACTGATTCTAGTAGTATTTATTAATAGATACATATTTTGGAAATTATTCTATATATAACAGATATTATCCTAATTTCTTTACATTTTTTATGTTAGTATATTCACAGTGATATTATAATCATAGAAATTCTATGAGGTTAATGTCTTAAAATTTTAATTACAGATATTAAAAATTGTGAATGTTCTCAGATTTTACACTTCATACAAGAGAGCAGGTTAACCTGCCAGAGTTTCATATATGCTGGCAGAGGACATGAGACTCTCAGGTTAGAGACAAAGTTATTATCCTATAGAAACTAGCCCAAGCTTCTATTTGCTTTGCTTCCCCTTGCATTACAAGTTCCATGGGGCAACAAGGAATGGACTGGTGGATGCAGCTGCATACAGGTTTTCATCAGTTGAGGAACCCTGAGGTTAGAGATACCCAATTATTTATAATGGACTGCAAGAAAACGTACCCTACGTTTGCCATTTTCCCTGGAGGGAGATATTATCTTTATTAAACTGGACAGTAAACTTGCTGTCTTCCAAGTAGGGAGATCCTATCTCTTATGTTCTAAGAGTATTTACTAAACAAATGCTCTTAAAGTGAATGAAGAGTCTTTAAATACTCTGTTTTCAAATAGCATTTTAATTTTCTCATGCTAAAAAATTATATCACTATAAATTTGATAGCAAATGACAACTCAGAAGCTGTTGTGGTAATAGATGGGGGTGAGAACAAAGTATCCATAAAATTTAATGGAAACCTAAACTCTGAAAATTAGGTAAGCATAAAGTAAAACTAAAATAAATTTGAAACAAAAACTAGGGGTGGGGTAATGGGAGGGAGGTGGGGAGGGATGGGTGGGTGGGCTGAAATGGGAGTAAAGGCAGAAAACTGTACTTGAACAATGATTAAAATAGTAAAAAAATTAATCTAAATAAAACATAGTTAAATGAAAAAAACACAATTTTAAAATGTCCCATTTATGAACCAACTTTGCACCAGTAGTTTCTAATTTTTTGTTGTTGTTGTTGTTGTTCCAGAGAGCTTTAAAAACCATAGATTCTATTAGTCAACCTGAGACCTATGCATCAGAATCTCTAGGGGTTGTATTAAAAATACACTTAAGGAAAATTAATTTTGGAAAGACTCCAAGGAGAATCTGATGTGCAGGCTGGAAGAGAGTGTATAGGTTAGGAAGTTCTGAAGGATGATCTCCAAGTAGGTGAATGAGGCCGTTCACTGATGGACTTGAATCAGAGTGACCTGTGTGTCCCCTGCAGGGGCACAGTGGAATCAGGATTGTTTTTTGGAAAGCATAGAGATTTTCTGAACACAACAACTTAAGAAATAAAGAATAAACTGACAGCAACTGGAGGTGGGGAAGGAGAGAGATAATGGGGGACAGAAGGGGAAGGATCATCAAGGAACACATAGGAATGATTCATGGACAAAGCTAAAGGGGAAGTAGGGTTGAGGGTGGGAAGTGGGGGTGTGTGTGGCAGGGGAGAATGGTAGGGAGAAAATAGAGATAGTTGTAGTTGAATGACAATACAAAAAAAGAAAACAATGTAACTTTCTACTCTGTGAAAACAATGTGTTAACAAATAATGCACTATCAATATGGCATTAATGGAAGAGGACCTTAAAAATGCAGTCTTACATATTAATTTAGAACTGTAACATAGAGCATGATTGGTTCTTGTGGACTCAAGGGTTTGGTCATTGGAAAGGTGTTACAATATGCCTCTTGTGGAGGGGTATTGGCAACTCACCAGGTAGATATACACACTTGGTGAAATTCATTCCTTATAAGGGACTTCCAGACAAGATAGAGGTATAAGTAGATACATTTTTCCTCCTTGAACAACCAAAAGAAGGGCAACAACAAATTTAAAAACAAAAAATAACCAGAACTGCCAGAAAATTGAACAGTATGGAATCTTGACAACCAAGTTAAAGAAGAAATATTCATCCAGAAAGGTAGGAGGGGCATAGACAGGCAGCTGGGGCTGAGAGGATTCATGGCAAGGTGGTGGCTGGAGAACCAGGGTGAGTGAGGTGGTGGCTGGCAGAGTGGGCAGTCCCACATTTGCATGTGGATAAACTGGGAGGAACAACTGGGGAGTGAAACAGACCTTGCAACCCAGGGTTCCAGTGAGGGGAAATAAAGCCTCAAAACCTCTGACTGATAAAACCTGTGGGGGTTGAGGCAGCAGCAGGAAAACTCTCAGTCTCACAGGAGGGTTCCTTGGAGAGATCAACAGGGTCCTAGAATGTACAAAAGCCCACCCACCCAGAATCAGCACCAGAAGGGCCCAATTTTCTTGTGGTTAGTGGGGGAAGTGACTAAAAGCTGGCAGAGAGCCAAGCAAGCAGTACTGTTCCCTTTCTGACCCCGCCCCCACATACAGTGCCACAACACAGTGATGTAGGTTGCTCTGCCATGGCAAATACCTAAGGTTCTGCCCCTTACTACATGATGGGCATGCCAAGACAAAACAAAATGGCCCAAATGAAACAATAGATCAAAGCTCCAAAAACAGAACTAAGTGATGAAAAGGTAGCCAACCTATCAGATGCAGAGTTCAAAACACTGGTAATCAGGATGCTCACAGAAAAAGTTGAGTATGGAGGAAAAAGTGAAGGTTATGCAAAGTGAAATAAAAATATACAGGAAACCAACAGTGATGGGAAGGAAACTGGGGCTCAAATCAATGGTTTGGAACAAAAGGAAGAAATAAACATCCAACTGGAACAGAATGAAGAAATAAGAATTCAAGAAAAAAATGAGGAGAGGCTTAGGAACCTCTAGGACAACTTTAAAGGTTAAAATATCTGAATCACAGGGGTGCCAGAAGGAGAACAGGATGAGCAAGAAATTGAAAACTTATTTGAAAAAAATAATGAAGGAGAACTTCCCCAATCTGGTGAAGGAAATAGACTTTCAGGAAATCCAGGAAGCTCAGAGAGTTTCAGAGAACTTGGACCTAAGGAAGAACACACCAAGGCACATCATAATTACATTACCCAAGATTAAAATTAAGGAGAGAATCCTAGAAGCAGCAAGAAAAGAAGACAGTTATCTACAAAGGAGTTCCCATAAGGCTATCAGCTGGTTTCTCAAAAAAAAAAAATACAAAAAACAAAAACCAAAAAACCCTTACAGGCAAGAAGGGGCTAGAAAGAAGTATTCTAAGTCATGAAAGGCAAGGACCTACATCCATGATTACTCTACCCAGCAAAGCTATTACTTAGAATGTTAGGGCAGATAAAGTGCTTCCCAGATAAGATCAAGTTACAGGAGTTCATCGTCACCAAGCCCTTATTATATGAAATGTTAAAGGGACTTATCTAAGAAAAAGATGATGAAAGATATGAAGAGTAAAATGACAACAAACTCACAACCATCAACAACTGAACCAAAATCAAAACCAAAACGAAAACAACTAAGCAAACAACTAGAACAGGAACAGAATCATAGAAATGGAGATCACATGAAGGGTTATAAATGGGGATGGGGAGGAGGGATAATGGCAAAAATGGTACAGGGAATAAGACCCCTAAATGGTAGATACAAAAACAGACAGGAAGAGGTTAAGAATACTATGGGAAATGGAGAAGCCAAAGAACTTATATGTATGACCCATAGACATGAACTAAGGTGGTGGAATGCTAGTGGGAGGGGGGATGCAGGGCAGCGGGGAAAAAGGGGGAGAAAAAAATGGGACAGCTATAATAATATAATCAATAAAACACACTTAAAAATGTGTTCCTTATGTTTATACATCTAATTACTTTGCATCCATTCTCACACGGTTATAATTATCTTATGTACTTTGAAGTTAATAAGAAAGTACTGTGGGTTGAATAAGGAATCTAAGATCCATCAGTGTTTTAGATTTATTCCCTACTTGGTGTCTAATGCTGCCATTTATTCATATCTTTTCCCAACTCACTGATAAATATTTCAACTTTCTTGATCATTTTTTCTTTCATGTTCAATTTTTTTCTCCAACTTCAATCCTATAATGACCCTGGGAAATTTCCATATTCTAATAAAAAGATATCCATACATCTACAACTATATACTAGTGGGTCTAAATTTTTAACTCCAGACTTGTATATCTTATTATTAAATATTAAATTCTACTCTTATCATTATATAACCATTTCAAAGCATTTCTCATTCTGATATCACAGCCATTGGGTTAACCATTCATATGGCCACCCTCTGAGTCACCAAAAATTTTCCACCTCAGAATTTTTAATTATAATATTATTTTAACTGGCAACAAACTACAATTTTCTAAATCTTATACTCCTTTCCTCTAACACTCTGTTTCTTTTATTAAATTTATCTGTGGTTTTCTAGTCCATATTCTCATTTTTAGGTTAGAGACCATCACACTCCTGAACACTTGATCTTTTCCTTCCACTGTACTTGGCTAATTACAATGACGTTTCTTCTTCCATGAAAGGATCTGTACATCCATTTATAATATGGGCTATTCAGAAAGCTGAAAGTAATCTGAAAACATACTAAATTTGCACTATTTGAAATTCATGATCTCCAACTTCAGTAGAAAGCAGAATTTTCTGTTTGTTACATACTCCCCCTACATAATCAAGCTTGGGTTTCACTGATTGTGAACAGTAGTGACTAGTTTGAGCTCCAGATCTGTATATTGAAATATCTATTCAATATTTAATCTCTACAAAATGATATATAAAATACAAAGCAAGCTCATCATGTTCAAAATGAATTCATAATTCTGGGACCACCAATGATTCCTATCTCGGTGAATGACGCTACTACCTATTAAGTTTGTAAGCCATAAACTTGTGATATATTCTTGTTCTTTAGTCCATAAAACAAAAAAATCAGAAAAGCTGTGTATTTACATACCAGTTTTAATTATTCTACTTTTATGCCAATAGTTCTAAAACCCTAAAACTGTTATCATCTCTCAACAGAATTATTCTAATGGCTCCCTAACATTTTTCCTATGATCCCCTCTTGCCCATCTCTTATATTTTTGTTGCCCCTGCATCCAGAAATGCATTTCTAAATGCAAGTCTGATTGTAGCATAATTTTCTTAAAATCGGCTGAGGTTCCTCCCTATCGCCTTCCCTCTCTCCCTCCCTCTTGGAATAATAGTTTAAATGCTTAAAACTAATTTCAAGTTCTTCAAGTTTTAACTCAAATAACACACACATGATACCATTTTCTTGACAATCTTCATTCCATTCTCAATGGTAGCATTTTGGATTTAGAACGGCCAGGCTGCTTTTCATCTGAGGCTCTTTTTATATGCCATTTCCTGTTTCTGAAATGTTTCTTCCTACTCCTCATGTCTCCATTCCCAAGCTTTACATCTTACACAAATCATTCATATCTAGCAAATATCACTTTCTTATCAAAAGCCCTTATGATGACCTCCAAGAAAAATCAGAACATGCTATATGTATTTTAAATATCATTTATCTTCTCCACTATCTGTGAAGGCAATGACTATGTGTATTTTGTTCTTAATTCTGTCCCGAGATAGTTATAGTGCCTGATATAAATAGATGATAATTATTCAAGTGATGAATAAAGAAATCTTTCCCACAAATTACAATGTGTTCCTATTTAGCCTCCCTTTTCATTTGCACAACTGTTTCAAAACATCACCACTTCATTAAAGATCCCTTTGTGTTAATTGCCCATCCATCTTGGAAAAATACCTCTTCTTCTACTTCACAGAAAAAAACACTAGCCATGAGTTTAAAGCTTTGTTAATTTTCCACTTCCCTTGAATATACTGCCACTTTGCTGGCAAACTGTTCTCTATTCATTACTATTATCTATATTATATGTGTAATATATATGTATATGTATGTATAAATGCATATAATAACAACATATATATATGCTGTGATCACTATATATATATATATATATATATATATATATATATATATATATCTATCTCCATGCTATACTGAACTCTTTAGGGTTTTATTCTACCAATATTTCTATTTTAAATAATATTTCCAAACTCTCTATTTTCTCCTACCTCACTTTTCATAACATTAAAAAAAATCTGAGTTTATACCATCCTTCAAAAATGGTAAGTGATTTTATGTTGACTGCTGTCTGCTTTATATATCCCCCTTTCTTCTCAAACATTCTTCAAATAATAGATTGTACTAACTTTCTCTGTATTTTACCTCCCATTCACTTCTCAAATTCTTTAGTCTGACTTCTATCCATTTTATTAAAGCTGATTTTTTAGCTTTTAAAAATATATATTAGTACTATTTTTAAAATTTTTATTATTATGTATTGTTTTATTGTTGTTTGAGTAGAGTTGTCTCTATTTCCCCACCACCACATTCCCCTTCCCCACTCACCCCCACCTCCCACCCTCAATCCTACCCCCCTTTGGCTTTGTCCATGGGTTCTTTATACATGTTCCTTGACAACCATTTCCCTTCTTTCCCCTGTTACATCCCTACCCACTCCCCTCTGGTTACTGTCAGTTTGTTCTTAATTTCAAAGTCTCTGGTTATGTTTTGTGTGCTTATTTGTTTTGTTAATTAGGTTCTACTTATAGATGAGGCCATATGGTATTTGTCTTTCACCACCTGGCTTATTTCACTTAGCATAATGCTATGCAGTTCCATCCACGCTGTTACAAAGGGTAGGAGCTCTTTCTTTCTCTCCGCTGCATAGTATTCCATTGTGAAAATGTACCACAGATTTTTGATCCACTCATTTACTGATGGGCACCTAGGTTGCTTCCAGTACTTGGCTATTTTAATTGTGCTGCTATGAACATAGGGGTGCATAGGTTCATTTAAATTAGTGTTTCAGGGTTTGTAGGGTATAATACCAGCAGTGGAATTCCTGGGTCAAAAGGCAGTTCCATTTTTAGATGTCTGAGGAAATTCTATACTGTTTTGCACATTGGCTACCCCAGTCTGCATTCCCACCAACAGTGCACTAGAGTTCCCTTTTCTTCACAACCTCACCAGCATGCATTGCTTGTTGATTTGGTTATGATGGCCGTTTTATCAGTGTAAAGCAGTATCTCATTGTGCCTTTAACTTACATCTTTCTCATGGCTAGTGATGCTGAGCATCCTTTCATATGTCTCTGGGAACTCTGTATGTCCTCCTTGGAGAAGTTTCTGTTAAGGTCCTTTGCCCATTTTTTTTTAATTGGATTGTTTGTCTTCCTGGAATAGAGTCATGTGAGTTCTTTACATTATTTTTGGAGATCAAACCCTTATCCGAGATATTATTGGCAAATATGTTTTCCCATATAGTTGCTTCACTTTTAATTGTGCTGATGTTTTCTTTACTTGTGCAGAAGCTTTTTATTTTAATGAGATACTATTTGTTTATACTTCCCTTGTTGTCTCTTGCTCTAGGGGCGATATCAGTGAAAATGTTGCTGCAAGAAATATCTGATTTTCCTGCCTATGTCCTCCTCTAGGACTTTTATGGTGTCACAACTTATACTTAAGTGCTTTATCCATTTTGAATTTATTTTTGTGTATGGTGTATGTTGGTGCTCAAGTTTCATTTCTTTGCATGTAGCTGTCCAGATCTTCCAGCACCATTTTCTGAAGAGGCTATTTTTATTCCATTTTATGCTTCTGCCTCCTTTGTTGAATATTAATTGAACATAGAGACTTGGGTTTATTTCTGGGCTCTCTATTGTATCCCATTGATCTATGTGTCTGTTCTTATGCAAGTACCAGACTGTTTTGATTATTGTGGACTTATAATATAGTGTGATGTCAGGAATGGTGATCTCTCCTACTTTGTTCTTCTTTCTCAAAATTGCTGAGGCTAATCAGGGTCATTTATGGTTCCATATTAATTTTTGACATGTTTATTCTATATCTGTGAAATATGTCATTGGTATTTTAATAGAGATTGTGTTGAATATATAAATTGCTTTGGGTAGTATGGACATTTTGATGATGTTAATTCCTCCAACCCATGAACACAGTATGATTTCATTTATTTGTATCTTCCTTAATTTCTTTCTTCAGTGTTGTATAATTTTCTGATTATAGGTCTTTTACATCCTTGGTTAATTTTATCCCTAGGTGCTTTTTCTTGTTGCTATATCAAATGGGATTTTTTTCCTGATTTCTCTTCCTGATATTTTATTGTTGTACAAAAATGCCTTCAATTTCTGAATATCAACTTAGTATCCATTGCTTTGCCAAATTAAATTATGAGGTTGAGTAGTTTTTTGGTGGAGTCTATAGGGTGTTCTAAGTACAGTGTCATGTCATAGCAAACAGTGACAGTTTGCTTCCTCCTTTCCAATTTGGATGCCTTTTATTTCTTCTTCTTTTCTGATCTGTGTCACTAGGACTTCCAATAGTATATTGAATAGAAATGGTACAGCAGATATCCTTGTCTTGTTCCTGATCTTAGTAGGAAAACTCTTAGTTTTTGCCCATTTAGTATGATGTTGGCTATAGGTTTCTTGTATATGGCCTTTATTATGTTGAGGTATGCTCCCTCTACTCCCATTTTGCTGAGTGTTTTTTATTACAAATGGGTGCTGTACCTTATCAAATGTTTTTCTGCATCTATTGACATGATCATGTGATTTTTGCCTTTCCTTTAATTTATGTGATGTATTACATTTATTGATTTGTGGATATTGTATATTGCTTGTATCCCTGGCATAAATCTCACTCAATTATCATGTGTGATCTTTTTAATGTATTGCTGGATGCATTTTGCCAATATTTTGTTGAGGATTTTAGCGTTCTATGTTCATTAGCAATGTTGGCCTGTAGTTTTCTTTGTTGTGTCTTTGTTTGGTTTTGGGATTAGGGTAACACTGGCCTCATAAAATGAGTCTGGTAGTTTTCCCTCTTCTTGGATTTTTTTTTGGAATAGTCTGAGAAATATAGGGGTTAGCTCTTCCTTAAATGTTTTGTAATATTTTCCTGTGAGTATGTTCTCCAGTCTGGTACAGGACTTTTGTGTGCCAGGAGTTTTTTGATTACTGCTTCAATTTCATCAGCTCTTATCAGTCTATTCAGGATTTCTGTTTCTTCTTGATTCAGTTTTGGAAGATTATATTTTTCTAGGAATTGGTCCATTTCACTCAGGTTTTCAAATTTCTTGGTATATAGTTGTTTGTAGTAATTTCTTACAATCCTTTTGTATTTCTGTGGTATCAGTTGTAATCTATCCTCTTTCATTTCTGATTTTATTTATTTGGGTCCTCCCTCATTTTTTCTTGATGAATATGGTTAAAGGTTGTCAATTTTGTTTATCTTTTTTAAAAAATAAGCTCCTGGATTTATTGATCCTTTGAATTGTTCTTTTAGTCTCTATGTCATTCAGTTCTGCTCTGATCTTGGTTATTTCCTTCTACTTGCTCTAGGCTTTGTTGTTGTTCCTTCAGTTCTTGTAGATATAGGGTTAGGTTGTTTATTTGATGTGTTTCTATCTTTTTTAGGTAAGCCTGTATTGCTCTGAACTTCCTTCTCGAGACTGCCTTCACTGTCTCCCATAGGTTTTTGAGTATTGTATGTTTATTTTCATTTGTTTCTAAAGATTTGTTTTTGCTTTTGTAATGTCTTTACTTATTTTTAATTATACTTTATTAATTATGCTATTACAGTTATCCTAATTCCCCCCCTTGCCCCCTCTACACACCACCCCCACTCTCACAGGCAATCCCCACACCATTGTTCATGTCCATGGGTCATGTGTATATTTTATTTGACTACTCCACACAGTACTTTACATCTCCATGGCTATTCTGTAAATACCAATTTGTACTACTTAATGCCCTCACCTCATCACCCATTCACCCACACATTCTCCCATCTACAGAGAGTGGTTTAATGGTTTCCAGAAACTTTTTGCCTTCATCCTTGATCTCATTTTTAACCCATTCATTGTTTAATAGCATGCTATTCAGTCTCCATGAATTTGGATATTTTTGAATTTTTCCTTAAGGTTGGTTTCTAGTTTCAAGCTTTTGCAGTCTGAGAAAATACTAGATATGATGTCAGTTTTCTTGAATTTATTGAGTTTGCTTTGTGTTCTATCATACGATCTTTGAAAATTTTCCATGTACATTTGAGAAGAATGTGTATTTTGCTTCTTTGGGATTTTTGCTTATATATATATATATCTCCTTTCATCATATATATACATATTATATATAATGTATAATAAGTAATATTATATAATATAATACCATTATGTAATATAACACATAATATTATATAATAATAAACAATATAATATATATAATATCATATATTATAATAAATAATATATTATATAATATTATGTATTATATATAATATCTCCTTTCAGGATATATATTTATAGATATAAATATATAAAATATATAATATATTATATTTAGAAGCATATATTATATGTAGGCATATATAATATATAAGTGTATATTATATGTATATAATATACATATTATATATTATAATATAATAATATTATACATTATAACATTGTTATATAACATATAATATTATATATTTATAATGTATACACCATAACATTATTATATAACATATAATAAATAATATTATATATTTATAATGTATAATGTATAATGTATAAATATTATATATTTATAATATCATTATATGTATATAAATTGTGTGTGTGTGTGTGTATATATCAGTTAAGTCCATTTGATCTAATGTGTTATTCAGTTCCATGTCCTTGTTGATATTTTTTGGAAGATCCATTGTTGACAGTGGAGTGTTAAAATCCCCTACTATAATTGTGGTGGTGTCTATATCTTTCTTAAAATCCTCCAAGATTTTCCTCGTGTGTATATATATATATATAAGCAAAACTATATATATATATATATATATATATATATATATACACACACACACTCCTATGTTGGGTGCATACATGTTGACAATATTGTGTCTTTTTGATGGATTTTTCCCTTGAGTTTTATGAAATGTCCTTCTGTGTCTTTTTTATGACCTTTGTAAAACTGCATTTTAAAAATTAATCAAATACAGTGTAAAAATCAAGTAAATACTTTTCACATATTTCATACTTGACCTCTCTGAACTATTTAGTACTATCTGTAAGATATCCTACAATTCCTAAGAATTTCTCACCCTAAACTTGTGAGAAACATGGTTTTCTTGGCTGTCATCACACCACTCTGGCTGTACCTTACACTTTTCCATTCCTCAACACAATCCTTAGATATTTTAAAAAGAAACCCAGAGTATAAACTTCAGGATTCTTGTCTTGTTAATTTATACATTCTCTTAAAGTTATATTTCTACTCTATGGCTTATCTTTCATCTATGAAAATGTCAGTCAAAAAGCTATACTTCTATTCTGGATGATACATTCTATGTTCCAGTTATTAAGCATTTTTACTTTGTTGTTGCAAAGGAATTTCAAACTCTACATGTGTAAAATGGAACATATCATTTTCCCCCTAAAACTCATTCACTTATAAATATATATTTTTTATTCTGATAAAGTGCATCAAACACCCTGGAACTGAAGCTAAAATCTTGGAAGCCATTCCTTGGTATTATCCATCCTGTAAAGTAAAATCTCTTACCTAATAATTTACAAAACTGGTCAGTTTTGTTTTCCCAAATCCTTGGAAACATTTTGTGTTCTTTATGTCTTTGATTACTGTCTTTCTTCACATCCTCATCATTATTTGCCTAGATATCTTCAATGGCTACCTGTCATTCCTATCTTCCTCAATCTTTCAACCATCATGCCACTTCAGAGAGATTTTTCAAAGCCTAATTTAAACTTTCATTATTTTACTTTAATTATTTCTCATTACTTCCCAAATAAATTATAATCTTTTAAGTGTGACCTACCAAATTTCTTGTAATATGCTCACTGCATAGAATAACTAGTTAGTGCATGGATATATGAATATTTATTTTTCACTATTGCATCTTTGTTATGTTTAATTTTAATGTGCAATGCTTTATTTATATACTTTGTACATGTGACTTTTTGCTTCATCTTTACACATCCAATTCATAGTTGAGTCTGAAGACATATACCTTCCAGATGAAAACAGTATTGAAAGAACTAGAAATTCCCCAGGTTCATTTAAGTGGTAAAATTGCACCTAGTAGAAATGTCATAAAAATGTCAAAATTAAGAAAATTAGCTGCAGCAATAATAAAACCTAAGTTGTGGTCTTATTTATTTTACCACTTATTTAAAGTTTTTCAAAACAGAAATGAAAAAGATGCATATATACGCCACATTAAAAAAAAAAAAAAACTAGGCAGCCCTGGCTGGAGTAGCTCAGTGGATTGAGCATGAGCTATGAATCAAAATGTCGCAAGTTCGATTCCCAGTCAGGGTATATGCCTGGGTTGCAGGCCATGACCCCCAGCAACCGCACATTGATGTTTCTCTCTCTCTCCCTCCCTTCCCTCTCTAAAAATAAATAAATAATTAAAAAAAAAACTAGGCATCTGTGCTTCTCTACTCCCATTTCTTAAATATTTTAATTATGCTAATGAAGTCTATATATGGTGGTATCACTATATAGACTTCTAGGGTCTATATTTGCTTTTCACCTTTTTGGTTAGGTGGTCTTTCTCATAGAAAGATGGACCGTGTTGCTTAAATACCCAGTACTTAGTGCAAGGGAAACATTCAAATACATATTTACAGAATAAGTTAATGATAAATGATATTTGCTTTTTCTAAGAGTTTTATATCACTGAACTTATTAATATATTATTTTTTCTACCGAACAAAATAAAGACCAGACCATAACATTTGGCTATTATTTTAAAGTTCTGTCCCTACCAAAATCCCACTGCAAAGTTGTTTTGTTTCCTAGACAGCATGCATGTCCATCTCATCTGCTGAAGGAAAAAGGTCTCCCTAAAAAAGTGTAAAATACTAAGATACATTGTTTAAGGAATATGAAAATCTTACCTTTTTTCTGTTTGACATTATTATATCCCACATACCCAATCACATAAATGGCATAATAGTAATCAAATGTTAGTAAGCTAAAAGTTCAATTGATTCAATTTTTAAAATAGCCCTTATTTAAAATAAATTATTTTTACTTGTGATTTTCTTAGAATAATAATGTTTCTCTTTTTCCCATAAAAGTGTAATAGGTTCCTGGCCAGCTTGAAAAAAAATGTTTTTTTGTTTTTTTTTAATAGAAGAGTTATAAGAAATATGTCTTTGTAATACTTTAAAATTTCCAAACAGATCCTACATTCATAGTGATGACCTCAGCTTGTAGCTTCTGGGTAAATAATGAAGAAGATGTTGTTAAATTAATGTTTTAATAACAAAATTAAGTTGTAATCATGCAAATACTACAACAATCTTTCACTGAGGGTTCATTGTGAAACCTTAAATTAATTCTTTACACAGATTAATTGTATTTATGTTGCTTTACTTTCTTTGTATCTCATAGGTTAAACTTTCAAAGTTGTTTCCTTTAGTTTTTGAACACCTAAATATTCAGGTATAGTTTAAACAAAATACTTTCATTTTAAAGCCAAACTGCATGAAAAGAAGGTGAGAGGCTTGACCTTGGATATACTCCAGAGAAAATTCATTTTTGGAAGGAAGACAAAACAATTACAATTTCAACACTGACTGATGTATCACTTAACACTTCTTTCTGATAACAAGATGAGGATCTCAGGGCTAGAATGGGATAGGAGCAAAAGTTATTAAAAATCATCAGGATAAACAGGAAGCATAAGGACAGGATTTTCTGAAATATTCTACTTGGGAATCCTTTATCTTGCTTTTAGACTTAGCCAATAGAATGCTAAAACTGGATGTTTAGGAAAATTCAGTAAAATAACTCATCCCAGCAAATAAACCCAGATTAAAAAATAAGCTTCTCATCAGATTGGGGTAGGGATGTATAAAAAATTACGTATAACATCTTTTTGATGAATTTTGCGAAGGAGAATTATAATTTTCTTAGAATATTTCAGAACAATAAAGTTTTGAACTGATTGAATCTGATATCTATGTATTCCTAAAAGAATATTAGCAAGACTTCTACACATTTATAGATGTTTTAACAATTTAGAGTTGCCATATTATTTTTTCTTGATTTATTATCTAATTTAACTGTTGTACTATTTATATAGAATAGCATAGTAAATAGAATTATGTGTTAGGGAATTTTAGATCTAATTTTGAAACTGTGATTATCAGTAAAAGGAAACAGTGAAAAATCACCTTAAAAGGCTTTTGCAGGTTTGATAATCAATGATTCTTAATGGTGTTATTTTAAAGAACATAAATTTTCAAATTGTGATTCCCTCTAATTATTTTTTACAGTATTAAGATGTTTTAGGTGAATAAGATCTTATAATATTTTATTATTTAAAAGTATGTTTTTCATTATTTCTTCCTAAATTATGTGATTTGGACTACATATAAACATATAAATTGTCAACCAATGCTTCTGTATATAGGAAAATAATACCTATTATGGGTCACTGTGGAAAAAATGTGATTCAGAAAATTTAGTTTTAGAACTGGTTATGGCATCAAATAATAAATGGTCATAAATCTATTCCTTTCTTTGTGATTCAATTTCCTCAACTAAAAAATAAAGGAGAGGTAGGCTGCATAGTTCTGAAGATTGTTTCTATCATTCTAATATTTTACTATTTTTTTAAAGGATTTCGTTTATTTATTTATTTTACAGGGAGGGGAAGGGAGGGAGAAAGAGAGGGAGAGACGCATTGCTGTGTGGTTGCCTCTCACGTGCTCCCTTCTGGGGACCTGGCCCACAGCTCAGGCATGTGTCCTGACTGGGAATTCACCAACCACCAACCACTCTTTGGTTCACAGGCCAGTGCTCAATCCATTGAGCCACACCAGCTGGAGGATATTTCACTATTTTTACATTTCCAAGTAAATGCAAAAATTATTAAATGTTAAATGACATTATTAAGTAGAATTTTACTTATACTATTTGTATATCATTATAATAATACTGCAGAACTTTTATTTTATTTTAAAATCAATACTAATGTAATTTAAGAAGAATAACTTTTCAACATAAGTATATCTTGCCACATATTGAATTAAGATATTTAGATCCTGTAAAAATATGAAATTTTGATTAAATTATTTCACTGAATAAATAGGTAAAACTCTATTTTACCACAGTGTTCACTGGATCTTTTAATGGTCTTGGACTTTAAAAAATTACAACAGTCATTGTCTTTCTTTTATTTTGAATATATATTTGAAACCATAAAGTCTCTATATTTTTAATTTTTCACTGTAGTTAAACAGGAAAACATTATTAGAAATTATAATTTTTATTTTAAACTCAAAACATCGAAAGAGATGCAGAATTACCATACTAACATAGTGAGATAATCATGATAGAAAAATAATAAAGAAAATATAAAATAGTATTTTGCATCAACACTTTTTTGTATAAATGACATACATACATATAATCATAATGAAATCTCCAGAATAATATTTCCAAGGTGTAACAGTTTATCTTAAGAGTATAGGATAAGGATAGACACTTTTCTTTATTTTGCTTAACATTTTTAAACTAACTTAACTGTGATAAATATATTTAAAATGTGATTATAGAAAAAAATTAAAAGTTACTGGAAAGCTAAGAAATTTTAAAATGTAACTAATCAATGAGAAATAATCAATGAGAGTCTGCCAAGTCTTAAAGGTGCTTAGGTAATTTCCCAAAAGTTTCATAAAGTTCTTTAATTTATTTCAGGAGTTTAAATATATTTTAATCAATTGAATATATAAGGGGTTGGTTTGAGGTTAGTGGCTTCATTAGGTCAATATATCAAATATGAATATTAAGTTGCATGAATTAATGATAAATAATGATAATATTTTAACATAAAATGGTGTCATTTGTTATACGCAAGCCCAAATTTAAAAAACATAATGGGATACTTTAAATATATATTATAATAATAGTTCCCTCATATTTAGAAAATCACCCATATTATGACAATGACAGGACATTTAAATTAATACTTGTTTTGATGCTTAGAATAACTTTTTAAGTTTTTTTTAATTTTTTTATTGTCATTCAACTACAGTTGTCTCCATTTTTCCCCCACCACTTCCCCCTGCTCCCTCCACCTGCACTTCCCACACTTACTCCTACCCCTCCTTTGTCTTTGCTCATGGGTCATTTATACATGTTCCTCGACAACCTTCCCCTTCTTTCCCCCGTTATACTCCTCTCCCTTCCTCTCTCTGTTTAGTGTAGTTTAATAAACCATTTTTGAAGACGTAGGGAAACAAGGAACAGACTGGCAGCCACCAGAGGGGAAGGGGAATACGGGTGGAAAGAAGGGGAAGAGACTAGTCAAGGGACATGTACAAATGACCCATGGACATGGACAACAGGGTGGGGATGACTGGGGGAGCAGAGGGTGGGCTGGGCAGAGAAGAGAAAAGGGGGGAAATTTGGACAACTGTAATAGAACAATAATAAAATAATTAATAATAAATAAATAAATCATTTTTGAGATGGGAAAACTGGAGCTTCAAGTATAACTTGTACATCATGAACCTGGAATCCAACTTAAATGTTTATGTTAGTGAAGACCTAAATGCCTGTTAATATTTGGTGGGGAAGATTTATGACAAAATGTATTACTTTTGTTTAAAAATTATTTCTGACTTATTTGATAATTGATCTGGTTGAACTAAATAATTAAGACTTTCAATAAGACTTTTATCTTACTTTAAATCACACGGTAAACCCTTAAGTTCTAGATTTTAAAAAGAAATTATGTGATTTTAGAGAATGATTTATCTTCCATGCACTGTAGCCTTCACCTATCAAGTATCATTGAATCTCATTGATACTCACAAAAAAAGTCATTGTTATCTTATATTTTTAAGATGGTTAAGAAAATTGTTAATAATTATTATGAAAACTAAAACATTGAGTATTAAGAGCAAGGCATTGTTTTAAGTAAGTTAAATGTATAAATATATTTTATTAGAAAACTATATTCTAAATTTGATGCTATTTTTAAAATCTGTATTTTTTTATGTAAAAACAGAAGCACAGAGAGCTTAAGAAAAGTTGCAAACCTTATCTGTGGCAAAATGAAGAGTTCATTGAAGACATACTCTTCACCATTTTGTTTTTCTATAACCATTTTAATTTATTTAAAAAGGATCAGCCTTAAATTCCAACATAAAATAATATCAGAAAGTTGATTTATGCTGGGGATTTGGTTACAAAGTGGTTGATCAGAAGAGACTTGGACTCAAATACAGAACTGCAAAGCTTGACCATATATTTTAGTTTTGTGCCTCACAGCTGGAACTCAATATTTATTTTACCACTATGCTGTGAGGATGGGGATTTTACATATAAAACCCTCTCTAGGTATATAAAGACTTGGAAGAGAAAATACTGGGAGAGAAATGAATGTGAAAATGGAAATGATGGGAGAAGAGATGGGCATATGGCTAGGAAACAGTAATCTAAAGGCCAAATATTGTGGTCAGAGTCTAATAATTTAAACTTTTAGTTTTTCAGAATATTCAAACATAAATGAGTTGGAAGTGTGGAAATATGTTTAAAAATATTTAAATAATGTCATTGGAAGAGAGATTTTATACAGCAGTTCTCAATGAAAAACACCAGAAACTCTGCTGGTCCCTGGCAAAGCACTCGCATACGCATATCATATTCCATACAATTCAGGAGTTGAGAAGACCGTTGGACTTCACATAGCTACCTGGCATCCAGAGAGATAAATTGTCTTGCCTAAGATCATATGTCCAGAGGGCAAATAAAGATGACACCAAAATATCTTGCCCAGCAATTACTTTCACTATCTCATGCTGAGTCCAGATATTCTTCCTCGTTAGCCCAGTGCAAAAATGTCTATTGCACCTTGAGAACATGCTGTATACTATACTTTAAAGTCCTATGTTGATATATTATCATGGAAAAATCCTACACGGATAGTTTGCTGTATATTGATTAAATTATAAATATTAATATGGAGTATTAAAATGAACCACTATTAGAACTTCCTTTTCACTTGTATTCTTTTTCTTTTGACTTAAAATTAAATTGGAATATATCTGGATTAACCAGGCAGGGCTAAAAGAAAAGCACATGAGGATTTGTTTTTAGTTCCCTAAAAGAGCACTTTGAGATGTGTGCTCAATTTTCATCTAACTCTCAAACTATAGAATAAAATATCTAGAAATTTGAGAAAAGTTAGACTTTTATTCCTAGTCTTTTTTTTAAGATTTTTTTTATTTATTCACTTTTAGAGAAGGAAGGGAGGGAGACTCACAGAGAGAGAGAGAGAGAGAAACATCAATGTGCAGTTGCTGGGGGTTATGGCCTGCAACCCAAGCATGTACCCTGGCTGGGAATCGAACCTGTGACACTTTGGTTTGCAGCCCGCGCTCAATCCACTGAGCTACGCCAGCCAGGGCTATTTCTAGTCTTTTAAAAAGTATTCTTGCCCTGGCCAATGTAGCTCAGTTGGTTAGAGCATTCTCTTGGTAACCAAAGGGTTGAGGGTTCAATTCTGATCAGGACACATCACATACCCTGTTTCAGTTCGACCCTAAGTCCAAGTCAAAAGGGAGGCGATCGACTGACTAATGCTTCTCCTTTTCCCTTTCTTTGTCTCTGAAAGCAATGAAAACATTTCTTCTGGTGAGGAAAAAAATCTCACTCTAAACAAAACTTTCTGGCCTGTCAGTGGTAAAACATGGAGGGTCACAAGGTATAGTATAGACAAATAGGTATACTTTAGAGTGAACACAAGTTAAATTATTTTTATTGTACCTATTTTCTATCTACCAGCTTAATTGAGTTAATAATATATACATACTTAAAAACATTTAAGACAGATATACTGTGTTATATATTAAAGACCATAATTATGGTTTCTAATACTTTTCATGAAGAAAATTATTTTCTTTTCTGAATGGCTATTACCTTGAGACTGAAAATTATTTGTGTATGTGACAGTAAAATTCTTTTAATAGAAAGTTAATAATATATATACATATATCAGTTTATTATTAACTTGTGATTGGCTCATTTTAGAGCTTTATTACCCTGCCTCCCAGAACCACAGTGATTTTCAAAGCACCTCATTCAAATAAAAGAAATAGTTTGGGCCCATACAAATAGACTTGAGAATATTGCAAATTAGGAATCTATCACCACTCAATGAATTAGATGGGTATTCTTCACAGCAAGATTTAAAATGATTATCTATTGGAAATTAGGATATCTAAAGAGAAAGGCTTTTAAAGATTTTTAAAAATATGATAACAAAGCCAGCCATATCAAGCTTCATAATCTGCCCTCTACCATCTACAGTGTTTTTTTTCTTTTTGACTGTTGCTTTACCAGGGAAATTACATATTTGAATGAATTAGGAGGGCTGGTATTTTACCACCATTACTAGCTCCATTAGTAGTTTTCTATTATAGACTTGAAATATGTATATTAATGAGAAAAATCCAAAACTAAAATAGTCATGCAATCACCCCAAGTGATCAAATTAGATGACATATTTTAAACAAATCTGATGACATCCTAAACACATGTATGTCCCTCCCTCTGTTCATTTTCTTTTCTGTCCCCAAATCCATCTTGCATCCTTGTTTGCCTTGCTCTGTGCTCTGACAGGCTGACTTCTCTGTACTGTTTCATTCAGGTTCCTTGACCTCTGATTTTCAGTTGGAATTAGTTAATGAGAAATTTCTGGAAAGCAGGAGAAGAGGCTCGATACTGATCATTTGTCCCCCAATGTTCCCACTTGATTTAGGTTTGGATACTGGCTGTGACCTTCTCTGACTCCTGCTCTTTTCAAGCTGCCCTTTTCTGCCTCCAGTTCTTTTCTGAATCTGATAGCCCACGCATTTCCTTCAGATCCAGTGAGGATAAACACCTTGCTGTTGAGAGTACACTCCTGCTTCTCCATCCATTATGAATTCCACGATCTCTACCCATACTTCTGTGAAAATGTCATTAAAAAGTCTATAACTATGTTGTGAAATTGTCATCAATTCTTGCTGATATATGAGTAACACTGTCTAAACTAGAAAAAAGGTTTATCATCAATATTTAAAGAACACAACTTCAAGAGAAAAAACTGTATGTATTAAGACCATTGTAATTTACCCAGACTACAATTTAACACAGACTACACCAAAAGAGTGTGTTTTCTTATTAGGGAACTTGGTTGTTAGATATCAAATTAGGTTCAAATGCTTTTGAAAAAATATATTTCTCAATGATTCCAATCCAATTTCTCACATTAGTTCAAATTTGCTTTCTTCTCCCCTTTAAACACGCATTACTTAGCATTCTTTGCTTACTAGTGAGTTATATAAAATAGTCCTGGGAATATTTGAGTTTATTTCTTTCTCTAAAATGAAAAATAACTGGGCTTAAATTGGGTATTTTTGTTTATTATAGTGAACACTTTCAACAAAATTCCCGTTACACCAAAGTAATTCTTTAAACAGTATTGGCAAAGAAAGTTTAATTTCTGTTCTTACTTAACAGTTAGCATTTACAGTAACTTTATTGACTCTTTTTAACATTACTGAACTCAAATTTTAACTGTGGAACTGCTATAAATCATTGAACTTGAAAGTTATTCTTGAAATAGATTAAACCTGTGTACCTACTGGGACAATTTCTTTTTCTTAGTCATTGTTCTTAATCATTTTGTAAAGGCATTTATTTATGTAAAAGCCAGTGTTACTGAAGCTAAAGCATAAGCAGTTCCAGTACTAAAAATTGTACAAATATTCTGTGCATATTGGAGAAGTCATTTGGAAAAATCTGTATCCTTGCCTTGCATTCAACTTACGCCCACTTTACATCAAGTAGTTTTTAATTTTCTGGCCACAGGTTAATTTAAGTAAATATAGAAAGCTAATAGGAGATTACTTGAAATCTAGAGAAATAAAAAACTACTGTATTATTGAAGCAAGAAATATTTTAAAATAGTACAAGCACTATTAAGTTTCATTAAGTGATCCAAGCACTTAATGAATTCCACCAACTCCCCAAAATGAATAGACTATATTAGATCCTTCTCAGGAATCATGCTTTGTGGCTTTTGCTCTTATTTATTGTCCTGGCAGAAAGTTCCAGCTGAAGTCAAGGTCACCTTCTATCCCAAAGTTGGTTTAATTAGTATCAATTCGGTGTCTCGCCAAGCTTACATAGGAGGTTATTAACTGTGTTTTTCATGTGGAGTGTCAAGGAAGCAAGAGCAGTGCCGGCAATCTTTTCAGCTTCAAAGGCACGGCTCATCAATTTAATATGTTGGTTAGTAAGAAAGATACAACCAGTTTAGTTTATTAATGATTTTTAAAATAATTTTAAAGTTGTTCTAGAAATATATTTATTCATATATGCAGGCTGAATTTTAAAATATAAAACAGATTACCATCCTAATAATAAGTAATTCATTTAATCTTGATATTTTATAAGTGATGGGCTTTATGGAATACAATAATTATGAAAAATTTTAATTTAATATTTGCATGTATATGCATGTTATATAAAATGAATGAAAGAAAATGGCATATAGTCTACTAGGAAACATTTTCTTTTTCTTGGAAGTTGTTTTGCAGGAACTGTAAATATTATTAGATTATATTAAATCTAAGATTATTATCATAAAATCAATGAACTATTCCTACATTTATAAAAGTAAAAACAAGTAGATTGTTTATTTAAAAGGAATATAAACTAATAATACAGAGGTTTCTGTGTAAATTGATCTAAGCCAAATAGAGAAACCCTTAAAATGTTTGCTGCTTTAAATTGAACAATCCACAAGAGTGTTCTTAGTACATAGAATGGGGCATAAGTGTTCTGTTTCCCATAATAGATGGTATTGCAATACATATATATATTTTGCAATATATATAGGTATATATATATATTTGAAAATTTTAGTGGATTTAGTACTGGCCTGTGAATCACAGGTCGCGGTTTGATTCCCAGTCAGGGTATATGCCCGGGTTGCAGGCCAGGTCTCTGGTAAGGGGAATGCCAGAGGCAGCCACACATTGATGTTTCTCTCCCTCTTTCTCCTTCCCTTTCCCTCTCTCTAAAAATAAATAAATAAAATCTTAAAAAAATAAAATAAATTTTAAAATACCTATTTTATGGCATTTAGTAAACACTTGAAGAAAACTGATTTTACATATCTATCTACATATCTATCTATCTATATCTATCTATAGATATATAAATATAAATCAGCTGACTGAAAGCCCAGGAACCCCACTCTGCATGTCCACTCACACCCAGGCTGTAGCCACTGCCTTTAGCACTAACAATATGGCTCTCATAAGCAAGGTTGGAGAGCCTGCAACTATAGAACATATGTGTTGCTTGTTCTTTCCAAGTAAGAAATATTTTTAGAATCCTTTTTTTCATAATGAACTATGTTTCATATATTTAATTTTAAAACTGAGTCAAATTCATATAATAATTATGTTTTTTAAAAGACTAATGGAAATTTAGCTACAATTATTTAGCTAAATGTGGAAACCTGTCTTTTTGCAGATAAGCAGGTCTCATTATAAGGACCATCTGGAAACTGAATTATTGCTTAATTTTTGACAAGTGAAAAAAGACAACATATTGACACTTAATTTTTAAAATCTTACAACACCATGCAAATTGTGTTTTATTGCAACCAATAAAACCAGAAACACTTTTAATAGCTAAACACTCATAATATAAGCTCATAAACAACTTCTTGATTTGCACACTTTCAGATTTAACTGTGTCAAGATGATATATTTTACAGTTGTAAGTGCTCTATTTCAGTGTTCTTATAGTCACTAACTTAGAGCCACAATGATTTTACTCCATTCACTCTTTCTCAGTGTTGGCTTTCTTTTATTCTGATAAATGCTTTTTTATCTCTTTGTCTTCAATTTTTTAAAGTATCTAATTCAAAAGGGAGAGGGCACATTATTGAAAACAAATAATATATAGACTGGAATTTTTTGGACTTGAAGGAAATAGATAATAGAAGCACAGGTCAAATCATTATTACTTTTTAAACTGCATCAATTATAATTAAATAAGTGCTTCAGACAGTGGTTTGAAATGCATGTATATGCATTTATTTTATTTTAGCATATTGTATTTTGAAACCAGAGACATAAAATAATAATTGATATAGAGAAATCTGCATATAAATACTATTTCATCATTAACATTTAGCCAATTGCAGTTAATTTAAAATGCTCATTAAATATGAATAGAATTTTATAATCCATCTCAATTTCTCTATGCTGAAACAAAGTAAATACTGCAGCAACTTTTCATTTGCTGTAGCTTAACTGTGTGTACCTGACTTATTTTTTATGTCACTAAGCTTCAGAAAACCTATAGAGATGGAAAGTAGTTATTTATTAAGATCTTTCAAATAGCAATGTCAAATAGGTCCCCAAATTCATTTACAGTTAAATAATTAAGTTTTATGATTCATATGATTAAAAACACAATAGCAGTATATGTGCTAAAAATTGTGGGCCTATGATTCTAGACTGGAGTTATATTCATTCTAGCTATAGGCTATAATTCATCTTATTATACATAGGTGATTTAAAATATTTCCTTTAATATTACATTTTTAAACATTAGTAACACAATTACTGTGTAATTTAATTGTGAAGAATTCAGGACCTGTGGTATAAGTGCTTTGAATGAAGCTTTTGATTGCTAAGGCATTCATTTCAGAAGACATCCATATTGAATAAATATATTGCCAGCAATATGATACAGTTACTAGCAAAACAACCTAATGAAGACTAGGTTATGCAGCCTGTGAAGTTACCTCCTTCAGAAAGCTCAGGTATCCTAGATAACTGATGGCTTTGAGGAACTCCTTCCAGCAATGTTCTTTCCTGCCATTCTTTCTATTTTGTTTTAAGTTTGCCAATAAAGAGCCAACCTACAAAACCCTAGACACCTATCCTAGGACCCTAATAAAAACAGAGTCTCAGATCTATGCACTTGCTTTCTCTCTCTCTTTCTATCTGTAACCTCACTGTGTGGTCCTCCAGGGCCTGTGAGTTATAAATTTTGTTGGGAGCTCCTACAAGTGATAAGAACACAGGTGAGAGCCTCAGTCATTTCTAAAACACAGCATTATTCTCATTAGTCTGGGACCAACACAACAGCACCCATCTCTAAATTTTGTGTGGTTGAGCATTATCATGCAGGTTGCAGATAATTTGATATGGTTGATTTCTTAAATTAAAACAATCCTTTGTTTTTGTTTTGCCATGCCACCCTGAATTAAGGTTCCATTACAGTTAACCTCACTATAACTTATAAATTGTTTGAGATTACTGTTGGGAACCGTCTTGCCTGATTTCAGGAGCTGTAACTTCACCGACAGGCGTAAAAGCCCCATGGCTAGGGGACCTTGGGACTGTAAGCCACTAAGAAAACAAAACTTAACCTCCCAACTGGGGCGCAGCCTCTGCCCCCATTACTTCACCCTGCTTGGCCCCTGGAGGATGGCTGGATAGTCAATGACGAATAATATTCCTCAAGAAATGAACAATCTAGGATAGGGACAGCAAGTAAGGGGCCATCAGGGAAGGGATTAGGGGGTTGTGGAAAAGGGAAAAACGACCCTCACCCCTTGGCTTTACCATAGCCTAAATCCTCATTCTATTTGTAAAGTCTCCTCATTTCTTGGCTGCCTTGCTTGCCCTGCCTGATTCAGGCCGGAAATAATACCGAAGGCCGTGCAGTCCTGTGCTGGAATTGGCCATTCCCAGGGAGGGGGTGATCAGGCCTAAGAAAGAATGCATAAAGTCCTGTGAAGCATGCTTCGCTAAGACTGTCCTCAATTTAGATGTTAAGGGTCCAAGCACAAAATAAGTTTGTTTCCCAAGGTTTTACAGCCTATTGGTGTCACCCTGTCTACCAGACCCTGACTCAAAAGGATCCCCATGATCCCAGAAATGTTATCTGTAAACCATACCTCTTTTCTTTGATAAAAGGATAAAAGGATAAAAGCTCATTGAGGGAGGGACTAAAACACCTTTCTCTTCTGAGAGACTGGTCAGCCTTTCCTCCCCAAGCAGATCATGTCTTAGTAGAATTATTCTCAACCACGGCAGCTAGGGGGAGCTCTGCAAGTGGAGCCCCCCTCACAGATTACTATATAAATGATGTGATGTAAATGATAAAGTTATCATTTACAACTGTCAAAGATGTAAAACCAAATCTATATTTGCACAATTTGGATTTTTACATAGATTGTACAAATAACTTCATCATCATTTCTCGAATTTTCCCCCATCTGTTACATTGAAATGCATGAAATATTTGAACACACTAATAGTTTTAGGACAGAAAATATATGAGATATATCTTCTCTCCATATCTATGTCTTTTAGGACATTTGCAGTTTTACAGAGATAAAAACAGATAGCAGTCAGCAGTTAGCAGTTTAGTTATTCTTTCTTGATAAATGTAAAGTCAGAGTTATAAATTCTAATTTAAAAATTGTGATATATAGTCCTGGCTGGTGTGGCTCAGTGGATTGAATGCTGGCCTGCAAACCAAAGGGTTGCTGGTTCAATTCTCAGTCAGTGCACATGCCTGGGCTGCAGGCAGGCTTCCCAGTGCAGATATACAAAAGGCCAGCACACAGTGAGGCTTCCTTTCCTCTCTTCCTACCTCTCTTCTCCTCTCTTTATAAAAAATAAATAAATACAATCTTAAAAAAATAAAATAAAAATTATGATAAACATTGACATCGATATATGTCAATATGTATAACCTATGTTTCCTAAATTTTCAATACTTTTATATCATCTACATAATGAGGATACTGCTAAAGATTCCTAGATTATGATATAGTTATCATAAAATTAAAATTTTCTATGATTAAAAATAGAAAATGGTTTCAAATAAAACATACCATGATAAAATAATATAAATATTAAAAATCACAGCAGGTCATTTGGAACAATTTTATAAATTATCATATTTAACTCATTAAAATGTATCACAGTGACCTAGTAATACTATATAAACATTTATAAGAGAATATGTATGTGTGCATATGTGTGTGTGTATATACACATATATATTCTATTGTATATTGAATGATAGGGCTACTCAGGCTGCTAGTCTAAAAAAAGAAAAAGAAAAAACCCTGCAATTTCCAAAAGCAGAAATTAAATTGTGCTATAACAATGCTTTTATGGATTGAAAACAATTTGAGATCAATAAAAATGTTTTATATATGAGGTATATAATATATATCAAGAATACCATAACATGGGAAGTTTATAAACTGTTTTTAAATTCAAGGATGGATGAATGGATGGATAAATAGATTGATAGATAGATAGAAATAAAGTTCCATACACTCTAATATAATTGTTGTCTAACTTTTTCATATAATCAATTGACATAGATCTAAAATTAATAAGTAATCACTACACTAACACCAAAAATATTTGCTAGAATTAAAACTGTAATTACAATAGGAAAATGTAGCATTGTATTAACTGTATGATCCAATTACATGTAAACACATCTATGCTGTTAAAAAGAACTGAGCAATGTCCTGCATACATTGAGTGCTGATTATATTTCTAGAACTCTATGTAATATCTAGTTTTCAACATGCCCTGGGAATTAAGTGCTTCTGTTAAGTGTTTCTGATTTTCCTAATGAAATTGCTGAGGCTCCGTTTGTTTCACTGTCCAAGATCTTCTAAACAGATGAACTAAACCTTCACATCCACAGATTTCTCCAGGGTTTACTTTCTCTCTTTTCCAGGACTGTTTAAGTTTGTTCATTTCTCTGTGTTTTAATGCCTTATTTGTAACAAGCTACTGCTAATTGCTAGCTTTTCTCTCATTTGGCTGAAGATCCTCTTCCTCCAAACAGAGATACATTTCACGTACAAACTGAACAGATGTGCAGATTTTCAAGGTTATGACTGACAATTTGGGTAGTTTCTTTTGCTCTATTTCATCTTGATTTGTAATATAGCCACAACTATGATTCTTTGATTTTTTTTTTTTACACTGATGTTCACCATACCTTAAGTTGGAAAAATCAGCAACAATAGGATTGGTCAAAGAGTGTCAAAGGAGATACAAACCGTGATTTATTTGTGGTCATTATTTAGATAGCTAGACAAATGTTATTTATAAAATTTGAAGAAGTTTCATTTAAATGTAATAAAATAAAATATAGTTAGTTTACTTCATATCTGTGAATTAAAGTGATGGAACATAATCTTGTTTTAAAAAATATGCAAGCTGAAAATATTTAGTTCTCTTTACTTCTCAGCTTTTCTTAGCAAACATATTCTTATTATGACATATTTTACCATAATTTTCACCTTTAACTAATTTATAAATAAAATCCATTTAAAGTACAATTGTATTCAAAAGCTCTAATTTAATAGGTAATGCACAAATAAGGGAATATTGTACAGTAGCTTAAAAGGGTTAGAGTACAAAATTCATAACAATATTTATGTACTGACTGAATCTCCCACTCCCTCAGTTATGGACTAGAACAATTGACTATGCAGGTGAGCTTGGTGACTTCCCTTAGACCCCAAATGTTGAAGACACAAAGGAAAAGTAAGCACTAGACTAATATTTAATATCAGTGTTACTATTTTTTTCTATATAAAATAAATACTATGGATTGACCAACTTACAAAGTACATTGCTTTCCATATACATTGGTGCCACATGAAACATACTTTCAACTATTTGGTTAAAAAAAAGAGCAAATGCTGTATGTATGTGTGTGTGTGTCCTCTGAAGCTTATTTATTGATATGTTTATTTGAGGGAGATTAATGCTATTAGCACTTTTAAAGTACATGATATGAAGTTCACAACACATCTTAGGAAACCCACAAATAAGCAAATTTACTTGAAAACATATAAAACTAATTTTATTTAAACAGGTTGATTAAAATGCAGTAAGAAACATATCAAGATGCAATGCTTTTAATTTCTGTAATTTTAAGACCTAGCATTATCCCATATATAGCAGGTACTCAATAAATATTTGTTGAAGAAAGAAAGCATACCTGATTAATAGGCTATAAGTAGGTCTTTAAAATAAAAATTTAAATCAATATACTTCCCTCATTTTCTGTCAAAATGATTTGTTAGTAAAATTTCAATGTAATATTATAATTGAGATTTTGTTAGTATGAAATATATTTCATTTGAATTACTGTTTGTAAAAATCTTCAAAAAATAATAAATTAAAGCAAAGTAGAACTTTGAGCATTTTCCATTTCATATAATATCATAAAGTATTAACTTTCCTCATCTTTATTATTTTTCTCCCAGTTTTACATAAACTGGGAGATTTAGTTCAAATATAATTTATTTAGTAATACTAAAACAAAATAGTATTTTTGAAAAATTATTTTTGTTACTATCATCAAACTTTAGCTTTCAGTCTTGTACATTGTATAACAGATTTGTCATAATTATGAAAGATGAACAATTATCAAATATGATTTTTGAAACAAGAGAAAAATGCTATGATAACTGTGAAGTGAAAGCTAGCAACTCAACTTAATATTGAAAATTAATGAAAATATCAAGAAAAACAGTCTAATTGAACAATCTTTACAAGTAACGGAAAATACTTCTGAGCCTTCCCGTGTTACAACTTTTATTACAAATATATTGATGTAAGGTCTCCATGATTTTAAGTTAAATTGTTAACACACATTAGTATAGCCAACATGACACAAAACACATATAAGTAGAAAAAGACAGGCTTACATAAGACAAATTCTCTTTGAACACTGCTTTTGCAGAAATAAAGTTTAAAATGTGTTTTTCTATAATGCACTCAAACAACTCTTTTTATTTCTTCATCTACTAACCACTTAATGAGTGCTCAGGAATGCTCTTTTATATTTGTGAAGCCTATGTAAATATTTGTTTTGCCCTTAAAAAATACTGTTATTTCTTCAGGATTATTTTCCTTGAGGCAAAAATGCTTATTAATAGACTGATAATCAGCAAATACTCATGGAGCCAATATCAATTCCTATTATGCTGGGCAGCTCTAGAACATTTGTTTTTAGAACATTCTGTTAGAATAAGTGGGT
The DNA here is from genome assembly GCF_004126475.2 of Phyllostomus discolor. Taxonomy (NCBI): domain Eukaryota; kingdom Metazoa; phylum Chordata; class Mammalia; order Chiroptera; family Phyllostomidae; genus Phyllostomus; species Phyllostomus discolor. The sequence continues at coordinate 72,411,199 of NC_040904.2, read as the reverse complement.
CTACTCAGGAAATCACTTTAGGGTGCTACATTGAATACTTACTTAAACATTCTATGTTTTTATATAGTTTTTAACGGCCCATGTATTATACCCATTTTAGAATAAATTCAACATTGAGTATTTTAATCTGTTCTCAGAGAAATAAACAACTCGTTAACATTTAACTAGGCTTTTATGAAAGCAGAAGCTATCTCTGCATCTTTGAACTTACTTCTTTGTTTGCATTTAAAAGACAAGGCAAATAAACAGTGTCCATGTTCACATTTTAAATTTGCTCAATGTTGTAGAATACTTTTAACTTATATTCTGGAACAAATTTTAACCTATATTCTGGAATGTTATCATAGTAGTTATAAATGATACTAAAATTAAAGTATAACATTTGTCTCATATTCTATTCCAATCACTTTAATTAATAGTAATTTAGGTGACTTAATTACTTCCTATGATTAAGTAAAATTGGATCTCAATTTTTCTACCCTTAAAAAAAAACCTTTGAAGTTCCATTTAATGTGTTTTCCAGGCCATAACAAAGAAGCATACCATACCTCTTCTGCTGTTGGTGGTTGCAGGTGTGGTGGGGCTGGCGGTTATGGCTACAGTGGCTGTGACTGTTGCAGTGGTAAGGGAGGGGATGATAGTAGTGGGAAGCAAAGTGATGGAAACATCTGGTGAGTGGAAAAAAACAAAATATAAAACAAAATCATATCATGCAAACAGAAAGAAACACAAAGGATTCAAATTACAAATACATATATCTTATTTAGGCTTAACTTTAACAAGCTGAAACAGATTATCGGGTACGAAGCCAGCTGTACCTCACAGTTCTTGTCATTTTTTGTTTACTTCCTTTTCGTGCTCCTACACGAACCGAAGATGTGGAGCGGTGTTTGAGAACAAAGCGATTGTTCACAAGATTTAGAGTGAAATTTAAAATGACAAGAATTCATTTTTTCACTGAGTCATTTACACAGTTTGACATGCAGTAGCAAAATACAGATAGGTAAAACAAAAAATGACATGCTTTGCCAAAGATATAAACAACAAAACAACACAACGGAAATAAACACAAATAACACCACCATATAAGGTTAAAGAAATGTTAACGATGGATGAGTATATGCATGTTAAATGCTTTTTGTTTTTTTCACTTAAGAACACTTAATAAGATGAGCATGATCTTTAGAAACAAAAAAGAAGCCAGTTATTATTATTATTTTGCTTTTCTTTTTCTCACTGATGATGTTAATAGTACAGTTTAGAGTCTTGTAGTTCTTACCCTGATTAGTTGGTAACGCCTTCTAACAATTTTGCAGTACCTAGGAGTCTTTAACAATTATCGAGTCAACTAGCATGAAACACAATATTCTGAAAGCTTTATGATTTATTTTATTTGGCATACCTAGAAGAAATGATTGGGCATGTACTTGAACCATAATATTCAATCCCTAATCCACAATTAGTAAAAGTTGCCAAAACTTAACAGTAGATCCAACCACAGAGAACATAATGAACAGAAAGAATTGCTCAGCGTTTAACACCCAAATCTTCCTTCCTTTAACTCCAGACCAGCTGAAAACTGGAAGAGCAGCATGGAGAATACTGAAACAATGTCGCCAGTGTCAAGCTGTGATCACCTCAATGAGATCCCCAGAGAGTCAAATCATGTCTCAAGTGGTTAGGGATATTATTCACACAGTAAGGAAATTAGAAACAGTTCACAAATTGCCTGTAATTACTGTGCCGGGGTTTGATTTTACATGTTTGTCACACAGCCCCAACATATTCAGAGAGTGTTTGACAGATATTTTGCTATTAATAGGCTCCCTATCAGTCTTTCAATTTAAGTCTTTGCATCAAACTAAAATTTTTCTAGTTCTTTACTCCCGATAAATAGCCCTACTGGATCCTCAGACTTTAACCTGCTGAATTCTTTGCACTGGAGACACAGCAAACAGCATGAGATCACTCTCTTATGTTAGGTATTGATGTTTATACCTGTTTTTTAACAGTGAAAGTTTTTTTCTAGCTAGTCAAATTAAGGAAATAATTTTCCAAAAACTAAATGTTGCTACATTAATCACTAGCAAAAATGGGTATTGCCTGGCATGCGATTACCATGATCACTAAGTAAAACTGACTCTAACAACATAAATTAATAAATATTATATACGTGTGTACACACACTTTTTAAATTTAATCTTTATTATATTTTCCATTAACATTTAGTCCCTTATACCCCCTCCTCCCAGAAACCACCACAATGTTGTCCATGTCCATGAGTCCTTTTCCCTTTTTGCTTAATCTCTCCATCCCCTCAACCCTACCCTACTAGCTGTCATCTGCTCTCCATCTGAGTCTCTCTCTCTCTTTTGCTTGTTCTTGTTTACTAATTTTTTATAATAACTTCTTATATTCGTGGTAAGCTTTCTTGAAGAGTTTAGGAAGGCTGAAGGTAAATGAAATGTTTTGGATTTTTAATTTTAATTTTCACACATACATAAAATAGAAAATAATATATTCTTCATCTGTTTGCATAGTTAGGGCCTCAAAATATATGTATTTAATTAATGCAAGAGAAAATATCTTCCGCAGCTATCAAACATGAGAATCTACAATATTAGTTTTTTAAAACTCCATATAAATAACCAGATATTATCAAATCTATTACAGATTATAAAATGTTAGATCGTTCGCTATCAGAAACTGGGTTAGAATGATTCCACTGGATCTGAAAAGTAGCCTTTCAAATTTATTTGATTCTTAAGAATTGGAGTACAGATGACAGGTTTGTTTTTTTGTTTTTGTTTTATTTGTACTTTAGACAAAAAAAAAACACATGATTTGAGTTTTTGTTCTTCCTTAATCTGTATCAACTAAGATAGGTAGTAATAAATCTGTATTTATTTTGGAGAGAGTCTATATATTATCAGGTACTATGAACATCTTGCATTAATCAAATAATATGCTTATATACCATAATTGTGAAAATGCATGAAATATATGTTTACCTAGGCTAATTTTCATAGAATGTAAAAACAACAAGTTGTTTTAATAATTGTTGATCCACTCTAAAAGAACTACCTGACTACTTTAAAGTATACAGGTAGAAAAGATAACACCACAGGCTTTTTGTTTTGTTTTTTGACTCATAGTCTGGCTCCTGTTTATCTGCTGCTCATCATCCTCTATGATCCTCTCATCTTCACTTCATATGTACCTAAAAACAAACTGGCTGAAAGCAATTTTATGTAATGTACCTTGGTCATTATGACAACTGGATCAAGAAAATAACCTGTATAAGAAATCTTTCCCAGTCACTGTTACATGTCTTGAATCACTATTAACTTCATTTCATTCTATGTTTTCTAAAGCATTTTTTCAAAACATTTTAGGATTTCTCCATTCTATCCTGTCTTCTAACTGTACATTGATGTTCATTCAATTATTTCAACTCTATTATAAATACCAAAATTTGAAATAACCTAAATATTCAATACCAGAAGTTTAATCACAGTCCATTAAAACTTAATGATGTAAGATTAGCTGGAATTAGTTGAAATTCTCAGAAAGAACAGGAATATTGTATCCTATTCCTTTTCTACCTCCACTTTTTAAGTGACTCCCCACTTGACAATTAATCTTGGAAGGAAGGCCTTTGCCTACTTTATTGTTGAGACCCTACCTCAATGTAAAAGGTCAGTAAATATTTACCAAATGAATTTGTTCATAGCATTACAAACATATAACATATTTGTAAGGATCTAGAAGAGTCCAATTTTTTGGACAGGGTCTAATAGTTTAATATACAACTAAAAGATTTCCTTACTTCTGCTCTTAAAAAATCCATCTGTCTTCAGTATAGACTGGCCACAGTTATTTTCTGAAGGATAAAATTTTGATACTACAACCAACAACTTATTCTTTTAATAAATATCCTTGCTATCAAAACATCTTTGCCCACACATCCTGCAACTTTGAAAGCAGTGTGAATCTGATCTGAGATTCATGTCCCCATTCTCCTTATGCACTATATCCATTTTATCTTAATTTGAGACTTTTGCAGAAAGGGTGAAAAGCCAAGAAGGTTCACTAAACAGATCCTATTGTGATCAGTGGTGATTGATAATTACAAATTTGTGTGTTATTATTAGGTCCATTTAATGAATGAGATAGCTTTGAGATAGAATTTTTTGGTCTCTAAAATTACATATATAGGAGTTTATGTGTGTGTGCATGTTATATATATATATGTATTAAGTTATATGTATTATCTGTTAATTAAATTAAATAAAAAAGAATATTTTATTTAATTTGTGTAATGAATAGGCTTTTCCAATACTTCCTTTTGGAAATAATTTATTTTAGTTGTCTGATTGTAACTCTTTTTCAAAGCAAAAATTAGTAAAAGACTGTGCTCTCTTCCTAAGTCTAAATACCTGTCTCTCTGATTTTCACTTTTAAAGTGAGTGGCAATATTTGTCATCATTAATGATTAATTAAAAGGTCCAGAACCCATTGGCAAAGCCAAAGGGGGGTGTGGGAGGTGGGTGGGGGTGGGGCAGGGGAGAGCAGTGGGGTAAATGGGGACAACTGTACTTACTTGAACAACAATAAAAAAGAGAGAAAAATTAAAGAAAGGTCCTTTTTTTATTCATTCACTTTTGGCCTTTCATTTAGACATTGATGGTAAAATTGAAGCTATATATTTTTAAAAGATTTATTTATTTTTTTTACAATTAGAAGGAAGGGAAAGGACGGGGAGAGAGAGGGAAAGAAATATCAATCAGTTGCCTCTTGCATATGCCCCAACCTGACACTGGACCCACAACCCAGACATGTGCTCTGATCAGGAATGGAACCGGTGACCTTTGTTTTGTGCGACAGTGTCCAACCAACTGAACCATACTAGTCAGGGCTGAAGCTACATTTAAAAAATGTATCTATGAAATTGGATACACTAGTACTAATGACTTGCCTAATTTTTTATGTATTTATAATCCTATACATTAAAAAAACATTATGTTGTTAATGCAAAGAATTCTCAATCAAGTATATTATAGGACATAAAATATAGGTAATTTTTCTCCTTCTAAGACACATCCATTTTTATTTTTCCAAAGAATAAAAATATACTAATTTACATTCAGAAGAATTATATACATACACATACACACACTGATAACTACATCCTATTTCAACATTAATTTACTAATTCTCTTCAAAAAGCAAGTTAATGTGCAGCTACATTAATATTATAAGTAATTTGCTAAATATAACTTGTCAATTTTAGAAGTTCTTAATACATGCCTTACATGTTAATATCCTGTGAGTAAAGAATTTGAACACAGACACTAAAATAAGCATAAATAAAAATAGAGAAATTAATGGTGTATAACATAAAATTTGTAAATATTAAAATTCAGAAACATCTACTTAATAGACTGATAAATTAGTTTCATGATAGTTCATCTCTGATTTCTATAGTACATAGATGAACTGAATTTTTATTGTTATTTTCCTTTGACGATGTGTTAAGTTATAAGATATTGTTAAATGTGCCTAAAAAAAAGTGGTTACAAAGAAGTTCAGCATTTACAATTTGCAAGAGAAATTTATTGTATTATTTATTTTCTAGACATTAAAGCATAATGAATAGGAAAGTTAGTAATTGTTAAAATATGTAATGGATAAAGTAAACATATTTTGAGAAGTGAAAAAATAAAACTAATTAGATTTTATTTGTCTAGATCTCATCAGAGATATTAGTAAATATGGACAAATTATTTATATATAATTTAAATACAAGCTAAAGAATTTTATATAACATTATTCAAAAATCAGAATTAAAAACATTCTAATTAATAAATTGTTTGAATGCTATATTATAGTTTCAGTTGTTAAAATATTTTATCATAATATACATAATTATGTAAATCAATTTAGCTGAAATTGTGATTGTGTGCTTTAAATCATTTGCGAGTAAATTAAATCTTAGGAGACTGATATTTGCCTATAGTTTAAAATGGATAAAACTTGCTAAAATGACTTCATAGTTTTAAAAGGATATCAAAATAAATTCACAGAGGTCCATATTTCACTATCATATATATGTTGTGTGTGTATGCCTGTGTATGTGTATCTCCATAGTAAATTAAGGATTTCCTTTAAAGAAAAGATGACTGAATTTTATTGATAAGAAACTGATAAAGGTAAAGGTCTCAAGACATAAAAATATCTGCTTATAGTATACCTATACATGAGGTATAAATTATAAAAAACTGTACTTTTTATTTTACTTGCAAAATATAAAGTAATGTCCTCATGTAAAATAAATTCAAGAGTAATTCAATGTCAGACAGAACCCCAAATCTAGCCAATTGCACAACTGCATATTAGTGCAGACAAATTCTATGTAGGTTGCAAAGTTATTCATGTGAATGAAAGTTGGGTTTCAAATAAGTACAATGTAAACAGTACAGGTTACTTCTATAAGAACCTAATCACTATAAGAAGTGCAATTTCAGCTCACACAACAAAATTGTTGAGTCAGGAAAACAAAGTCTGTGTCTGGGGTTCATGGCTAACCTTTGTTTTAATAAATTCATCAGTCATTCAACCTGCCTGACTGTGATTTGAACACCAAACTGTATCCACCACTGTTTTGAAGCAGCACAATGTTAAGGATTTCTGGAACAGGGCTGAAGTTCCTCAGAGCATATATGCCTGACTTTTTTCTCACAGTGCAAGGTTAACACGATCAAAGATGTCCAAGCCCAGCACACAGGAAGGCATCTGACCTTGATATAAATGCCTTTCTCAATTCTAGGCTATACTCTATATTCTCAGTGCTGCTTTGTTCTCAGAACCACATCCTATTTTATGACATTAGTTTTCTCTTTCTTGTCTGTCCTTCAATTCCAGTGTAAATATGATCTCATTTATAAAGCACATTCAAAATGGCAGCGTTAATATCCTCCTCCAATCTATTTTCAAACACTTTGTATAACCCCCACCTCCACACACAAGGTTATTACATAGCATATCACCATGATATTTATATATTTCCCTTTGTAATAAAGTATAAGCTCTGTCTTTAGGTATCACTATATCTTTGTTTTTGAAAATATCACTTTACTTTGGGACAAATTTACCCTGACCCAACCCCTCAGTGTCACGCAATCCCTATCTTAAAAGAGCTTACCCTGTTTGATATATCTAATAAAACACTAGTCTCAAGTTTCAACCTGATTCTCACCACTTCTGTGAAGACATCTTTAACCAACTAAATTAGAACTGATTTCCCTTCTCTCTGAATACTCATCAGCTTTTGAGTTTATGTACTACTTTTCTCACATTATTAGTAATCCCTCAAGCCCCCATGACAATGACATATTCATAGTACCTTCAGAGCGACTGCACCAGGAGTTACGTGCCTCCCACGTGCTCCACACCTCTCTGTCTCCCTCTCTCAGTGAGGAAACATTATAAAATGCATGTGTGGTGGTATGATAACTTCAAAATGTTTTCTCTAATTTATATAATCAATACACTGTACTATTATAATTCTTATAAATAATAAGGTTCACTGTACACAAAACACACACCAAAGTTTTATGAAATCAGTTAAATCAGTGGCTGAGAGTAGTGGAAGTCTATAACTTTTGGCACTGAACATGAATTACTTGTATTTTTTTTCATGAACCACCAAGATGATAACAGAAAGCACAGACTCATGATATAACTCTGTGCTTCTTAGGATACCTTGCTCTATGTTTTGAGTTTGATTGGGGCTTTTTAAACAATGCTCCTCTGGGTGGTAATGGAGATAATATCAGTAGATAGGGAATAGTATCATTTTTAACAACATGAATTAGTAACTGAGCACTAAACAGGGTTAATATCTGCAAAAATCACTCCCCCTCTCCTTTTTACCATATATGAGGGAATTTTTAGAATTCCTGCCAAGAATCTTTAAGTCTAAATAATTATTTAAAAAATTAAAATCATAATCATATTATGAAAAATCATATTCCGAATGCAGTTTTCCAATGATTTTAAAAGTGGTTGGAGCTCTAAATCATTCCATCACATTCAAAAGGATAGAAAAGTGACCTTTTTTCACATCCTAATGAAATAATTCAAAAATATGCAACCACATTTTGTTATTGGAACTTATTAGAGTACAACAGATCCTCTATAAACCTGTCAAAGTAAAATCAGTTCCAACAAGCACTGTATACAATAAATTGAAGAGAGGTACAACACCTTTTTTCCAATAACAAGCTTTTCAGGTTAAAGGTATGCTCTGTTCTCTACAAATGCAGTGTACAGTAATTTCTAACTTGTCAACCTGTTTTGTTTTGTGGCAGTTTCTCCTTTTGAAAAATGGCATTCTGGCCCATTCAGAATGGATTTTTAAAGCAAAATTAAGTCTAAAGTGTCTCAGAAGGTAAAGCGCGTGTTTCTCTCCACGAACTAGTGTTCAATAGGGAAAAAAATGCCATTTAGTCAGACTCCATATGTCGGCTTCCTTTCTGCTTTATGTCAATAACTCCCCAGGGTGGTCCCAGTATAATCAAGAGTGAATCCAAATCAGGGATTATTAGTGGATATACAGAAGGGTCAGAACTCAACATGTATTAGAAGTATTAAGGTAAGAAGTATCTTTTTGATAGAAGCTATTCACATTTCTTAGCCTTAAAAATAATAGGGCATCCTCAACCCTTTTACTGGTAATTGCACTGCCATAGAAAGTAATTGTAAGAGAAAAAGTTTACTGTATTTGCTTTTTGCCTGTGCAGAGGACATTTATCTGTTCCCATTATGTTCAGCTACATGTAGCAGCCTATTTGGATTATAGCATAAGAATGGAAAACAGCACTAAGGCTCTTGCTTAAATGACAGCCACCAGGTTGACAAGGCCTCAGCTTGCCAGTGCATGCCTCCTGCTCAAGTGTCATATGGTAACCTCATCTGCCTCATGAAAAGAAATCCTTTTAAACATTAAATTTGAATAAATCCCTTTCATCCCTCTGATAGTTTCCACTGGCTTCACATGCTAAATGGATCCTCACACAATAAAAAATGCTATTTTTGAAAAAAAAATTAGATTTTAGACTGTAGACGGTAACTAACAGTCCTATGCAATTATAAGAAATGTTTATGAATAAAATCAGTCTGCAACTTAAAAAATGTATATGTTATTTTCTTTTAAAATATTCCTTTACATTCCTAACTGACAAAAGCAAAGTGAAACTTACAATAGGAAAAAAAAATGCCTGTGAAGTGGAGTGATCTTATATTATTTAGCTCCATCTACTTCAATGTCATGAGTTCTATCCTGACAGGACTTTATCAAAAAGTCAATCAAATAATTTGATGAAATACTTTAAGTTCTGTAAGGATGTCAAGTTCCTAGGAAAGAATTGGACTATCAGCCATTACAAGAAAAACTTAAATCAAATGTTAATTTAATTTATCCTTTTGGGGGGAAGTATCATGTATTAGAGAACACTGACTGAGAAACCCATATATTTGGATTTTTTTTATTGTTGTTTGGTTAGAGTTGCCCTGCCTTTTTTCCATTGCTCTCCCATGCCCCATTTGGATTCTTTTATCTAGATCAGATGACAATATAACAGAGAGACATTGTGCGTATAATTTACCATACATTTTGGACCGTAAGACCAACCTAGGTTTTAGAGGAGAAAAATAGGGAAAAAATTTTTTGAAGCAAAATATGTGGTAAAATATGTAATAACATAATAATTCACCAATGTAAATGTAAACAGAACTCAACAACAGCATTAACAACCATTATTCCTTCCAAATTTGGAGGGAAAGGTGCATCTTATAGTCCAAATTAGATGGTAATCTTTACCCTCCTGTGCTCTCCTATCTAAAAAATAGAGTTTAAACCTGGTCATTTATATGAATGCTTTGGACCAGGTTCTAAATTAGTGATGATCACAGTTGATATTCTAACAGAAAAATAGCTTTACTCAAGAAACTTGTAAATGAAAACTTTCTTGTGTATGACTTTAGGAGGTGCAAAGAGTTCCTATGGATGTTGGTGCACATTTAAAAACCACAGTGAAGTAAGCTCATTCAATGTTTTATATCATGTTACTGGATATGCTACCAAAGACACACAGGTTGACGATGTTGACATTAAACTGGAAGTTATTACACAGCACTAATTTTGGCAAATTCTAATGTTCATATACATGTTTCTTATATGACAATGTTTAAAGGCAGTAAAATGCATCCAGATATAATGTTTAATGTGTAATATAAAAGCTTATTTAAGTAAAAATTAAATAGAATATGGGGATGTTTCAAAGATAATTATTATAAACCTTCTATCCTATAACTTAACAAAATCAATGATGGACATTTGCAGGTACACTTTGTGCCTGCATAATAATAAATATACCTATTTTGATGAATTCATAGGAGATAACCCCTAGCAAACACTGAGAATAATATACACAGAATTATGAAGAAGCACCTATCAAGCTCCAGTTTCACTATCTTCTCCTATCACCTGTGTCCCTAATATTCAGAGTTCTCATGCAAAGCAAGTTTTTTCTTAACTTTAAAAACTTAATGTTAAGTTTTTAACATTAAGGAGTCAACTGAAAAAATGACTCCTGTATAGGATTTAGTTATAGAAATTGATAATCTTCCCCAAATTATTTACATTTAAGTTGTGGTCTTGAAATATTACAATTAATGAGGAAACTTTGAAAACATCTGAAACTGCATCACGGTAGGGCATGAGCAAAAACACTGCACTGTTATACTAAGAACTCCAGGCAAAACTGACAGTGTGCATTTATTTAGTATAGGATATTCAGTGCCTGGCCTAGCACTTTGAATATAGTAGATACTCAAAAAGATTTCAGAAATAGTAAAGTATTAGGTAGTATAGCATTGTGATGTGGATTTTTCAGGCTTTGTCTCAGAGAAGTTTTCTATTAGACTAGATACAAATGTTTTCTTTGTAAGAGATGACAAAACACACACAAAAAATCTGTTAGCAATAATTATAAAATTTTACAAAAAATAAAGACATATAAAGTCAAAGATTTTTATCAGATATTTTAATTTTTCTATCTACAATTATTCATATTGTGTACTGCTTAACTCTATAGTACCACTTACATATGGATTGTCAAATAAATATATCTTACTTTTTGTCTAATATAAGATGAAAGTTAAAGGTCTTGATTTTGGTGATCAGTGAATGAATATCAATGATCTTGATTTTATGCAGAAGTTAGGACAGTGTGTATAACCACATGCATCTCCATAAATGTATATAAGTTTATGTGTCTGGGTATAGGTGTGTATGTATGCATATATGTATGTAAACATGCATATATTATTTTATTAAAGTTTCGTCTGTTAAAAAGATAGTACCAGAAACAAATAGAGAAACAGAGAAATTTAATCATTAAAAATATATTTATTGATTGACTGCTTCTTAAAAGGCATGGTCCTAAAAAGCTAGAGTTACAGAGATAACCAAGATGTATAAGATGAAGGAAGTCACAGTCTGCTGGGTGACATAGAATATATTAACATTTACAGATACATATGTACATATGCAGTGCATGCAGATGCATGCAAGAATTATATATCTACACAGGTATACACACATACAGATGTATGTACATGTGTACATATATAATTAAGTATACAAATGAACATGAAAATACCAAACAATAATTGACCCCTTTCAGAGAATTAAAATAAAGTGACACATGACTAGGGTCACTTTAGACTGGAGTGACAAAAAAGACCCCTCTGAAAAGCATTGCTTAGTATGAGATCTGCATGATAAGAGTCACTCCCACAAAGACCAGCCATCATTCATGACAAGACTCCTTACACTCCTGGACAAACACTCTAGGTGGACTCAGGGTTCCTAAAAAGAGAATGAGCTTGATGCTTTACAGGAGTTGAAAAAGGATGGAGGAAACAGAAGTGCCTGCATGGAGAGTGGCCAGGTGTCATGGATATAAATTGGGAGCATAGTATGCTGGGTTTGGTAAACTGGGGTAATAAGGATTTGGGATTATACTAAGTGTAATGAAATGCTTTTGGGGAAATGTTAATGGGAAAAGACATGAAGGAATATGCGTTTCAAATATTTATATGTTGTACCTATATAGGAAATAGATTGCACAGAAAGATGTGTGGAAACAGAAAGTCCTAAATAATGTGAAACTAAATAATACTTCAATGGTCTAAGCCAGAGAGGATGGTACAAAAAAGTGGACATAGTTGAGGCATGGTTTGGAAATAGTGCCAAAATAACTTGCTGATGAATTGGAAGGAAGGGTAGAGAAAAATCAAGGATAAATCTTAGATTCTGGAATAACCCTATGGTATATATTGTTACAATGTTTGTGAAAACTACATTGTAAGAAGCTACAAAGCAAGTTTTATGTAAAATCTGTTATCTTCTACTAGGCATTCCTTTGCTTCTGAAAACAAATGCCCAAATTATCTCCCATGGGCCATTGTATATGGCTTGAATTTTTATATATATATATATATATATATATATAAGCTTTGTATATATTTGTAAAGTTACAATATAGCCTTATTTGCATGTAAAAAAATCTAGAAAGTCTAAGTGCCATAGATTCTATCCTTAAGTTTACATTACTATTACTGATGGAGTAGATTCTTTTATAAATAGTGAAAGAAACGGTATTTAAAATGTTGAAGTTGTTGATTGGTGGACTCTTTCCTGCCTTTAGAGAGGAATGAGGGTTTTCCTCATGGACATGTTAGTCCATCTGAATGTCACAGAAACATTTACTACAGAGTGCTATGTGTGAACAGAATTTTTACCCTGCAAGGTGAGACCTTAATTTATCCACTTCAGGCTCATCTTAAAACAGACAGATGGAATTAAGCCTAAACTCTGTGGGCTATGCTTGCACACATACGCCACATAACATGTTTCCTAATGAAAACAGTGCTCCTGTATGCACTATTCGATGTCACTCCACTGCTCTCTGCAGAGCAACAGCATATTCTTTCAGTCAGAGCTATGCCTTTTCCAGAGTCATCTCAGCTGTCCCTCTCCTTATTCATGTCCAGAAATGATATTTTATCTCAGCCTCTAAAGGAGGTGCTGTTTTCAGACTCATCTAACTAGTTTGTGGTCTGGAAACTCTCAGCTAGGGAGGGGAGCAGCAGTCATGGGGCTCGTCCATTAGTGCACTGTTTGTTGTTCCATATGGATGTCTTTTTATCTTTTTCTTCCTACACTGCATATTTTCCCATCTATGCTTCTAAAGAAAGCTTCTCCAAAGGAAAAATGCTCATTATGAGTACACAGAATTAATTTACCAACTGGTAAGTCTATTTCCATGTGCAAGAACAGATTTTAACTGAGTTCTTTTTAATGTTTGCTAGGCCATACATCTGTTCACAATCCAGGCTCCTCTTTCCTGCTCCACACCCAGTCATCTGAGCTCAAAGATTCATTGTCTTACTTCCATCAGGTTCTGTATCACCTTTCCTAACAGTACAACCAAGCAAATAAACAAACACACACACACAAAAGAATAGGTAGCTTCTCAACGTTGCTAAACGTTGCATTGCTGGGTAATGCGATAGTAAATGTACATGTGACTGCCAACTTTTTAGTTTAGCTACATATTTAATATGATGCACAGAGTGCTTTTCTTTCATTTTAATGAGATGAAAGTCCTCATTACCTTTTAAATCATGATAATCATATTATAAATATGTGAAATACATACTCTAGACTAAGAAAAAATGTATTACAATCAAATTTCCTTAGTTCTAGAGTAAAATAAATTTAAAAACAAATTTAGGATATTATATCATTATCATCCCAGTCTATTTTATAATTATTACTGCATTCACCTATACATCTTTTAATTATTTTACCAAATAGGAATAAGATGCTAATAACCCTAAAACAATTCAATTTCTATTTTGCACACTAGTTGATTTAAGAGAGCTGTTAGAGGATTTAGAAGTATTTATATAGACTGAAGAAAGCAGACCCTCAATTATTCAATTCAGCAATCTCCTGTGGTAAAAAAAAAAAAAAAAATCAACTGAAATGGCAAGTCAGTGCCCAGGATGGAAAGTGAGCTTGCATTTACCTATAGTCTCTGAAAATGGTAGATGTTTACATGAATAACAAAACTTGGAAGCTTGGCTTGACGAAGGAGTTCGTAATACATTGGTGTACAACTTTCTGTCTCTGAGTATTTTTGACATTTATTGTTAACAATAAAAGGAGAGTGAAATGAAAGGAGTAGGTGTATTGATTCTTTAAAACTGGAAAGGCATATGTAATAGCTTGATGCCTTTCACTAGACCAAAACACATAGACATTTCTAGAAGTAATATTCTTTTCTACTATTAAAATTTAAAATCAGAAACATTCTTTTTATAATGGTTCTTACCCTAACAATAAAATGTGATGAATCCTATTCAATATATGTGTTATTTTGAGGTAAATTATCCTGGAAACAAACAAAAGGCAATATTGCATTTTTCATCAGTATTCATTTCAATAGATGCATGAACAAATAAATCATAACATCAACTGATGTGTTAGGAATATCAAGTCAGTAACTGTCAGTAGGCTGATTGGCATTACAGAAATATAAACAAGCTTTTTATTCCATTTCACACTTTCCAGTATGATAATACTAGGTATAGAGAATTTTATTTGGTTTTATGTTAATAAAAATAAAATTTTCTAGAAAAGCAAAATATATAAACATAAAGTAAAAATGTGGAAAGGTTAATGGTGTCCAATTTCATTCAAAGTATTATAACAGTTAAGACAATGAAGAAGTAATGAACTATTATAAAAGTATATTCATACATGAAGGAAATAATAAAGTAATGGAATAAGTTAGAGCAGTGGCAAAAGAATTTTAAATCTCATATAAGGGTCACTATGGTAATAGGAAGAGTAAATTTAGAGAGAGATGGGGAATATAAAAAAAAATACCTTTCTGGAAAAGAACATCTCAGCTTTGTTATGACTGTCTAGGATGGCCCTGAGTATGGTCATGAGCAAATGGTTTCTCCACAGAAGATCTAATTGGATGCCCAGTTCCTCTCTTTGATAAGCTGGGCCTGCCATAGTAGAGTAGCTACTGGTAGAAGAAGAAATGCATTGCTCATTTTTTCCTACTTGTAATACTGTATTTCTTCCTGAGTCCTGGTGATACTAAAGAGTTCCAACATCTCTGTCCAGCTTCCATTTGTATTGTGAAGAATGGTTACAAACTGGTCTAGCATGAGTGTGAAGGGAGATAAAGACATTAGGAAAATTGAGAAGAAAGAAGTTTAGGATTTAGAGGGAATAGAGTAATTGGTGTTTCACACTTTCAGTAGATATTTTCTCAACATTTCCCAGGTGCTATATGTTTCTAAAACTTTCAAAATGATGTTATTTTAATCAGTTGATGAAAAATAAATATGAATACTTGACAGGGTTAAATGTATATGTATATATATATGTATATGTATATGTATATGTATATGTATATGTATATGTATATGTATATGTATGCACTTGAATTGCTTCTGACTGGAAAATAAGAGTTGCCTAAGGTCACTTGTAATTCTCTGCAGCCATCTCTCTTGTGACTAATAGTTATATGCTAGGTTCTCTATATTGAAAGATACTGATCCCCATAGTCTTCACTTAGGATGTTTACATTCATGTAAACATCTACCATTTTCAGAGACTATAAGTAAATGCAAGTTCACTTTCCGTCCTGGGCACTGACTTGCCATTTCAGCTTATTTTTTTTTTACCATAGGAGAGTGCCAAATTGAATAATTGAAGGTCTGCTTTCTTCAGTCTACATAAACACTTCTAAGCCTTTTAGCATCTCTCTTAAATCAACTAATGTCAAAATAGAAATTGAATTGTTCTAGGGTTATTAGTATCTTATTCCAGTTTGGTAAAATAATTAAAAAATGTATAGGTGAATGCTGTAATAATTATGAAACAGATTGGGAGAATACATTTTATCTAAATTGTCTGAATTTGACGTTGCATCACAGAAACAAGGGTGACTAACTATTATACTGCTCAATATATATTGAGCAGTATAAATATATATATATATGCATATATATGTATGCTTTGTTGTACTGTTAACTTTTTAAGTTTTCTATTGTTTCTATTCTATATGCATATATATGCATATATATATATGCATATATATATGCTTTGTTGTACTGTTAACTTTTTAAGTTTTCTATTGTTTAATAGGAAGGATTTAGAATTTTCTTGTTGTTTGATTGAGGTAACCTAATTTATGCTTTGGTACCATTCAGGGAGGAGTATGGGCAGTACATTATATGTAACTCTTGAGTAAGTTTCATATCAGAGCACTGAATTGATATTGCCATAGATATCATAAGGTTACCAGTAACATAATAATAGTAGTAGTCTAAGTTGTTGCAAATCTATCTGTGTATCTGACACTGTGGTGGGTACATCCATTTATGACATATGCCATTAGTTTATGAACAATCCAGGAGTGCTGTTTTTCTTTATTCTTTTAAAGATTTTATTTATTTATAGACAGAGGGGAAGGGAGGGAGAAAAACAGGGAGAGAAACATCAATGTGTGGTTGCCTCTCACGTGCCCTATACCAGGGAACCTGGTCTGCAATCCAGGCATGTGCCCTGACTGGGAATCCAACTGGTGACCCTTTGCATCATAGTCTGGTGCTCAATCCACTGAGCCACACTAGTCAGGACCTTTTTAAATTCCGGACACTTGGACCACATTCCTGTACTCTGAAAATTTACATTGTTGTATGGCCATTCTCTTACAGTACTTCCATTTTTGTACGATAATTACTTGAATGCTTATCTTCTATATCAAATTCTAAACTTCTTGAATGCTATTGACTTTTGTTGTAGAGTGCCTTTAAAACTAATGGGTAAATGCTAAGTGTAAATTTGGTGAATGCATAAATTTTTCACTTGATTTGAGTTCTACAAATGGTAAAAACAGCAATGCAACAGCATATTTCAAGACCATTAATATGAAAGTAATCAGCCATTCTAAGTAAATAACAGGATCGTGATAGTAGCATAGGAGTAACTTCAATATTTTATACATAAGCAAAAATGAAAAAAACTACAGTGACTATAAAATTAATAGTATGTCTATAACTACCAAGTTAACTGATTAATTTCTCATAGCTGAGCTTGTTAATAAAAAGATCTTATTTCTTTCCTAAAAGAATCTCCACAGTGTAAAAGTTTCATAAGTATAATGTTTTATCCTACAAGTACTTGCATGCTCAGATTTGTTAGGCCCTTTATTGAGAGTTAATTTCATACTGGCAGTTAAAATTACCATCTGTAGTTCTAATGCTGAAATTCCCAAAGGTGTAAGTAGGAGAGAAAATAAAAACACCCTCCAGTGTCCATAACACAAAATGTCAATGCTGTTAACAATTAAATGTGATACCACTTAATCAATAAACTTCCACTGACACCCAAAGAATAAAATCTAACCATTAGGATGACATCTGTATAACAGATGATTTCAGAGGAAAGTGCTCAGACCTCCATCAAGTTAGGGATCAATAGAACATAGGCAACTCTGGTGAAGCCAAAGACAGAATCTCAGCCATGGAAGGCCCTTCTGTGCTAAAGCTATATTAAATTATCGCAGTTAATGTAAAATTAACCTTGGTGTAAAAGATAAAAGGGTGAAGTTTTCACAAATGATCACTTTTCACTCCATTCCAAAATGCATACAGCATTCATTATAGACCAAAATACCACTCAAATTTCATCATTTAGTAGGGTTTAGAAACAGCCAAACCATTAACAGATGAGAGTAGCTTTTTATATTTATACAACCAGTGACTAATGAAACATTATACTCTGTGTGCAAAAAGGGAGGAAAAAAACCTTTGTTTTGTAATGAATCCAATTGGAGCCTTTTTAAACACAGTGTAATATGGTCCCACTGTTTCACTGAGCCTCTCATTACTTGTGTCAATAATCCTAGGTAAACTACTGTTGAACTTCACAGCATTTATATAGTAGCATGAATAGCATTAATCTATGGGGTGCTTTTGATGAATTGTAGTTCAGAAAGCAAAGCCAAAAATGACTTCTTGAAAAGTGCTTAGAGAAGTATTTATTAGAAATGTGTCAACTGCCAACTACCTAAAGGCAGCTTGGCTACTTAGGAAATCATGCTGTTGGCTAGATTGCAAACACTGGGAAAACATATGAATTTTCCCCACTTGAATTACTTTAAAAACGAATCACATTCTCTTCATTTGTTATTTTCTGTCACTCCCTTCTAATTCTCTATATTTTTAATGCCATGTTGCTTTCGACGCAATGTGACACGCTATGCAATATTCCACCAGGTTCCCAGAAGGGAGAGAAGCACTGAGAAAGTTAAGGGTGAATCAAACTAGACTTCATTTGTATGACTGCATGATCTACATATCAGCATGAATGGAGAGCTACTCCTGGATTCTGCTATAAGGATCTAACTTATCTTCCTTATACAACCAGTGATTGCTACATTCTCTCTGGCAGTAGGGCTGGCAGAGTGTGTCTACAGGGGGTTACCACATTTAATTCCAATTTAATATCAGTCTAATTTGATTAGGCTAATGTTTCTCATGTGTTGAAATTTGTACAACTCATAATATGTTAGAAATTAATCTCTCAGCTCTACTATCTTCAAGATGTTCACATGTGGATAGTCTATTCACTAAGAGACTTTCATTTGCCTTTGATAGGAAAGTGGTATGAAGAATTGAGAGACAGTAAAGCAATTTGGAAGTAGAATATTGACTTAATATATTATATTTTAATGTAATTTAACCTGCAGTATAGCTAAATAAAAACTTGAAAGAAACACAACTTAATTATTTTTCCCCAAATTTAAATCTCATTTTAAAGAATTAAATTTTACCACTCCTTCCATTTTTGGGAACTAACCAATGCTTTTTATAGTATTCTATACTAGATTCATGGGAAATATATCAAATAAATGTACCTGCTTAATAATTTCTAAGATCCACTGGATCATGAAAACATTGTGTTTTATACAATATTCATTTCAAACATTGCATATAGTGTAAGACAAAATACTAGTCTTAGAAATGTTTTTCTTGGTGAAATACACAAGGAAAATATTACATTCTCTAAGTCTTTCCTGTTTTGGAGATTCACAATATACCCTGGAATATAAAATAAATTCTCAGAAGTTTGGCAATAAAGAAATCCTACTTACTTTGTTTATTGCAGTATTTTCCATCTCATAAGAGTGATCTCCATCTAACAAAGCATTGGTATTACCCTATAAAAACACATTGTGGCTTTTGGAGGTTGGGAAAAACAAATACTTTTCAATCCTGTGCATTGTTATTTCTTCCCGCCATTTTGTTATATATATTCAAATTGTGAGATTAATGGAGAGAAGAAAATAATGTCTGTGGGTGTTTCAAATTGTTGTCCATAAGAAATGAAGGCAATTATTGTTAATATAAAGATCATTATCATTGGGATGCAGCCAAGTACACCTCTGTCTTGACTGCATCTCACTCACATGCTATCATTCTTTGTGAAACTAGATATAGTGATTATAAATATATTTTTTATGAGAATACAACCAAAATTAGCTTAAGAGACATATAATTTTCATGATTCTGATTTGTAACTAAAAGCATTTGAAAAATAGAAAGAAAAAAACATTAATATAATGTCACCACCCAAAATTGCATACTATATTTATAATAAAACTTATCACAAAATATTTTTTTGTTTTTTTGAAA
Organism: Phyllostomus discolor; assembly: GCF_004126475.2. Taxonomy (NCBI): domain Eukaryota; kingdom Metazoa; phylum Chordata; class Mammalia; order Chiroptera; family Phyllostomidae; genus Phyllostomus; species Phyllostomus discolor. The sequence goes on along the minus strand of NC_040904.2, from coordinate 72,391,342 downwards.
TAGACCTTTAATGCTATGAATTTCCCTCTTAGGACTGTCTTTCACTGTGTCCCATAGACTTTGAGTTGTTGTGTTTCAAGGTATCTTTTGATTTCTTCCTTGATCTCATTGTTAACCCATTCATTGCTTAATAACATGCTTTTGGCTTCCATGTCTTTGTGTTGTTTTTCAGTTTTATTTTTCTGTGATTAATTTATAATATCATACATATGGTCAGAGAAGATGCTTGATATAAAATTATTATTATTATAGCTATTATATTTTAGTATATCTTTTAAATTTATTTTATTAATTTTAATTGTAACATATTAAAAGTGAATTGCAGAGATACTTACATGTATGAGCCCTTCTAAATAAAAAAGAAAATCTGTTTAATTTTGTTATAAATATTTTGATAAATTTAAACAGTTTTTTAGGGGATTCATTCTTTCACATATAATGATATCAAAAAAGTACTCACCGTGTACAATGAGAACATACTCTGCACTGCTTTGGCCAATGGTGTTTGTGGCTTCACATCGATATGTACCATTATCCGTTTTGTTCAGGAAAAGAATGTTTAGCTCCCTACCACTCACAACCATTCGATCAGGATCTGGTAATTCTCCACCATCCTTTGTCCACAAAACAGGTTCTGGCCTATTGGATTTAAACATGCATATAGATAGAAAAAATGAGAAAGGTTGTGTATTTTGTGAATTAAATAAGTCAAGCAATGTATAAATTTTTAACACTGATTTTGGGCATAACCATGTGCTAACTTGTATAAGGTACCAAAAGAACTATCATGCACTCATTCAGAAAACTTGAAGTATGGAAAATATAATTTAATCCTATTCTGCTTAACTAAGCAGACATGTACTAAGAAACTAATTTGTTAACTCATTATAGTAGTCATTGATATATAGTAAGTAGGTCCTGTGATCCTGATCCTGGGGTTAATGATTCCTATTTGCTGTTGGGACAGCCTTCCCCTGAGGTACCTGGGATGGTATCTTTGCATTAGAGCCATCACTATGATACAGTTTTACCTGAAACCACCTAAAGCTTCTCTCCTCTCCTGCTTCTCTCATTCCCCTAAAGGTTTTTAGGGGACAGTTTTCTCATTTTTGCCTCTCTCCATTTAGCCTCTCATTTTGACACAATAATGCTGTATTAGTTTAAGATACACAACATAATAATTTGCTATATGTATATATTGCAAAAGGAATACCAGAATGAGTTTAGTTAACATCCATAACTTCACACAGTTATAAGTTTTTGTGTGATAATAACTTTTAAGTTACACTGTTAGCAACTTTCAAATATACAATACAGCATGTTAACTGGAGTCACCGTGTTATACGTTACATCTCTAGGATTTATTTATCTTGTAAATGGACGTTTGTACTTTTTGATCACATTCACACATTTCTGCTATCCCAACCCCCTCCTCTGGCCACTTTCAGGCAACATTGTACTTGATGTCTTAGCCAGAGCAATTGAGCAGGAAAAATAAACAAGAGGCATCCAAATCACAAAAAAAGGTAAAACTCTCACTATTTGCAGATGATATGGTGCATAGAAAAAGCCCTAAAGACTTTACCAAAGGAACTGTTAGAACTAATAAAGGAATTCAGAAAAGTTGTAGGATACAAAATCAGTATGTAAAATTTAACCACATTTTTATACAATAGCAGCAAACTATCAGAAAAAGAAATAAAAAAAAGTTCATTTATAATTGAATCAAAAGAATAAAATACTTAGGAAAAAATCAACCAAAGAGGTTTTCCGTACACTGAAAACTGTAGGACACTGATGAAAGAAATTAAAGAGGATGAATAAATCAAAGATATTTCATGCTCATGAACTGGAAAAAACTATTATTAAAATGCCCATACTACCCAAAGGAATCTACAGACTCATTGCAATCACCATAAACATTCCAATGGTGTTTTTTCAAAGAATCAAAACAATAATTGTAAAATTTACATGGAACCACAAAAGATCCTGAATAGCTCAGCAATTTTGAAGGATAAGAAAAAATCTGGGGGTATCACATATTCTGTTTTCAAATTATATTGCAAACCTATAACAATTAAAGTAGAATGGTATTGGCATAAATACAGACACAGAGATGAATGTAACAGAGTAAAGAACCCCACATAAATCCATGCAGATATGGTTAGTTAATTTTTGACAAGGAGCTAGTAACAGGATGGAGAATGGACAGTATCTTATATATGGTGTTGGGAAAATTAGCCACCTGCAAAAGTATGAAACTGGGCCCCTATCTTACACCATATACAAACATTATCTCAAAGTGAGTTAAGGATTTGAATATAAGATTTGAAATGATCAAACTCATAGAGGAAAACATAGGCAGCAAGCTCCTTGACAACAATCTCTGCAAAGATATTTTTTAAAATTTAAAACCAGAAACAAGAAGAACAAAGACAAAAATAAATGTGTGACTGTGTATGTTACATGCCATTGAGCCAACTCCTAGTGACCTTATGAATGATAGATGTTCATGATGTCTTCTCCCTAAAAGCCCTTCTCAGCTCCTGTAGACTCCTGTCTATAGCTTCTTTTATGGAGTGAATCCATCTCATATTTGTTTTTTTCTCTTTTTTTCTTTTCCTGCTGCTTCTATTTTTTCCAAGCATTATTTTTTCCAGAGAATTTTGCCTTTTTATTATGTGTCCAAAGTAGGGCATCTTTGTTTCTTTCTTTTCTTTTCTTTTTTTCTCATTTCCTTCTCCCTCTCCCTCCCTCCCCCCTCCCTCTCTCTATCTCTCCTTCCTTCCTTCCTTCCTTCCTTCCTTCCTTCCTTCCTTCCTTCCTTCCTTCCTTCCTTCCTTCCTTCTGTCATTTTTGCCCCAGGCAATTTTTCAGGCTTAATTTCCTCTAGAACACACTTGTTTGTCGACCTGGAGATCCAGAGTATCTTCAGAGCTCTCCTCCAACACCATGTACCAAATGAATCAATTGTTTTCTTATCAGCCTTCTTCACTGTTCAGCTTTGGCATCTGGCATAGTAACTGGGGATACAAGGATGTGAATGTTCTTAGCTTTTGTCTCCAATGACACGTCTTTGCTCTTGAAAACCTTTCCAAATTCTTCCACTGCTGCTCTTCCAACCTTAGTCTGTTCTTAATTTCATGGCTGTAGTTTTCATTTAAATTGATGACTGAACCAAGATAAGCAAAATCTTGACCAATTTCAGTATTTCCCCATGTATGTTAAAGTTGTGTATTTCTTTTGTAGTCATGTTTGTTTTCTGCTACTCAAATGCAGTCCTGCTTTGGCACTTTCTTTTTTCACTTCCATCAAAAGTTGTTTCAAATCATTGTTACTTTCTTCCAATAAAATGGTGTCATCTGTGTATCTTACATTACTGATATTTCTTCCACCTATTTCCACTCCTTTTTCCTTTGAGTATAGCCCAGTTTTTCATATATGTTCTCTGTATGGATTAAATAATTAGGGAGATAAAATGCACTCTTCTCTGTCACACTTGCCTATAAAAAGACAGTCTGTCTCTCCATATTCTGTCCTGACAGTGGCTTTCTGTCCACAACACTATGTATAGATCAGGATGGTTAAGAGCTGAGGCATTTCCTTTCTTTCAGAGCAACTCCTACCTTTCATGATCCATGCAGTCAAAGGCTTGACTGTAGTCTATAAAACATAGACTAACTTTCCTCTAAAATTTTTGGAGCACTCCAGTATCCAACAAATGTTTGCAATTAGATCTCAAATGCCTACTCCTTTTTTGAATCCAGCTTCAGCACCCAGCATATCTTGCTCCATATAAGGTAGTAGACTTTACTGAATTATGCCGAGCATCACTTTACTTGTGTGCAAAATTAGAGCAATGGTCCAATAGTTGCTGCACTTCTTGTAATCTTGTTTATTGAAAATTAAGATGTATATTGAATATTGCCAGTCTGTGTGCCATTGTTTTGTTTTCCATATTATATATATATATATATATATATATATATATATATATATATATATATATATATGTTAGGATAATGACAGATTCAATCCCTGTGCCTTCAAATAATTGTATCAGTATCTTATCTATCCCTAGTGGTTTACTTGTTTACAATACAACCAGGGCAGTTTTCACTTCAGTTTCTAGAATTACAGCTTCTTCTTCAAAGATGTCAGTCATCTTTTTGTCTCTTTTGTATAGATTTTCTGTAGACTCTTTCGATCTTTCCTTTATTTCCCCTAAATAATATTCTACCTTATTGGTCATTTAACATTTCTAGCGTAGGTTCAGATTGCCCCAATTTTCTGATAGAGCTCTCATGTTTTCCTTTTTTCTTCTTCTCTTCTTTTTATAGTGACCATAATAATATTTATAGTTTCAGTCCATATTTCTTCTGGTTCAATTAAGATTAATAGTGCAAATATGTTTTTTAATGAGGACTTTACATCTATCAGGAATGTTATTATATTATATTCTTGTGTTACAAATGTTTTAGTGCTCTTCTTTATCTTTTCTTTAATGTTTGATACTATAGTTTGTGGTCAGTACCACAATCAGCTCCTGGTCTTCTTTTGGCAGACAAAATAGAACTTCTTCATATCTTGCTCCCAATTATGTAGTCTGTTTGATTTCCATATTGACCACCTGGTGATATCCATGTATAGTCATCTTTCTGGTTGTTTTAAGCATGTGTTTGTAATGGACAAGCTGTTGGCTTTGCAGGAATCCATGAGGCTCCTCCTGCTTCATTTCTGACCCCTAGTCTAAATTTTCCAAAGATTTTAATTCTGTTTTATTTCCTAATTTTCTGCTTCAATCATCAGTAATTGCCAGAATATCTTGTTTTGGTGTGTGACCAACTTCTTGGACGCTTGCATTGAAAGCTTTCAATTTCATGTTTTTTAAAAAAAAATATTTTATTTATTTATTTTTACAGAGAGGGGATGGAGAAAGAGAGAGGGAAACATCAATGTGTGGTTGCCTCTCATGTGCCCCCAACTGGGTATTAGGCCTACAAGCCAGGTATGTGCCCTGACTGGGAATTAAACCAGCAACCCTTTGGTTTGCAGGCTGGCACTCAATCCACTGAGCCACCCGAACCAGGGCTATTTTCATCTTCAGTTTCTACCATTGGAGCATAGAGAAAATTGAATGATGGTTATATTAATAGGTGTGCCTAGATGTCTGATTGATATTATTCACTAGGGCCTTGCACTTGTGGCCCCTAACTATCTGTGGTCCATCTTGCCTCAATGTTAAAGACATTTCATTTCTTCTGAGTTCATAATTTCCAAAGTAGAACTCTTTGTAGGTGCCTGACTGGCAATGTCCCATTGCAGTCCATTTAGTTCTATGACATCAAGCTCTGCAATGTTTAGATGTTCTATTTTTTGATTTTCAATTTCCAGTTTACCTGGTTTGTGCTTCTTATATCCCAGGTTCCAATTGTATGTGCTGTGCAACATCATACCCTCCTTTTGCCTTTGTGCACATCATCTTATTAACAACAATGCTATTCATTCATTTTCCTTTGCTCTTCCCTGGTAACTGTTAAGAGTGATTCCCAATATAGCAGTTTCACCTTTTGGTACTATTTCATATTTCATTTTAGATTATCTCCTCATATGGCTTTTAAGTTAAAACAAAAGAAAAAATAAGAAAAGAACTTGTATGAGTGGTTAATCATTGTCTTATGTTGTACAGTATATAGATACAAACTAGGGTGGGACTACATCAAACTAAAAAGCTTTTTCATGGTATAGAATACTGCTAACAAAATCAAAAGACAACCTACAGAATGGAAAAATCATTGGCAAATCATATAACTGATAAAGGTTAAATACACAAAGTATATAAAGAATGCATGAATCTTTATAGGCCAAAAAATAAACATAAAATATAAGAAGGAGAACTGGACAGACTTTTTCCAAAAAAGACATACAAATGGCTAATAAGGTCTGTGATATCACTAAACATCGGGGAAATTCAAATGAAAAAAAACAAACAATGAGATCTCACCTAACACCTGTTAGGATGACTATCATAAAAAAAAGACAAGAAATAACAAGTGTTGGCAAAGATGTGAAAAACAAAGAGAAAACTTTGTGTACTGTTGTTGAGAATGTAAATTTTTGAACTCTCTGTGAAAACAGATTGAATATTCCTCAAAAAATTAAAAATAGAAATGTTACATGACTTAGCAATTGCACTTCTGGGTATTTACCCAAAAGAAACAAAATCAGTATCTCAAAAAGGTATATGCATCCCCTTATTCACTGCAGCATTATTTACTTAGCCAAGACATGGAAAGATTATTTACTGAGCCTTTGACAGATGAATGGATAAAGAAAATATATTCCAAATATAATAAATTGTTATTCCAGCATAAAAATAAGGAAATCTTGCCTTTTGAAATAACATGAATAAAATTTCAGAACATTATGTTTAATGTAATAAGTCAAACAAAGAAAGACATATACTGTATGATCTCATATGTGGAACTGAAAAAAAAACTGAATTCATTGAAATCAACTTCTCTTTGAATGAAGTACTTGCAAAGATTTCTCATCTCAAAATTTGCTTTTAAGGAAGAATACATAAATAAATCATGGATGTCTGCCTTTGAGGAGTCCACAGTGTTTTATACTTATTAATGATTAGAATCACTATTAATAATATCTACCACCATGTGTTGATGACAGTAATTATCATAGATATTTTACATATATTTTCTACAAACCTCACAAGAACACTTCATGCATATGATTTAAAACATTTTAAAGCACATAAGGATATAGGAGATTAGAGATGTGCCTAAATCTGGTCTGACTATGTTGTAAATGCTTTTTACACTATCTCTTGATTTCTAATATGATGAATATTTTCCTAGTTCTTCTAGATCAAAATTTTCCAATTTAAACATGATTGCAAAGGACCTGAACAGACACTTCTCCAAAGAGGACATACAGATGGCCAAGAGACATATGAAAAGATGTTCAAAGTCACTAATCATTAGGGAAATGCAAATTAAAACCACAATGAGTTACCATTTCACACCTGATAGAATGGCTTTCCTCAATAAATCAATAAACAAGTGCTGAGGAGTATGTGGAGAAAGGGGAACTCTTTTGCACTGTTAGTAGGAATGCAGACTGGTGCAACCACTGTGGAAAGCAGTATGGAGTTAGCTCAACAATTAAAAATGGATCTGCCTTTTGACCCAGTAATCTCACTTCTGGGAATATATCAGAAGGAACCCAAAACAATAATATGAAAGAACATAAGTACTCCTATGTTCATCGTATCATTATCTACAATCACCAAGATATGGAAGCAGCCCAGGTGTCCTTCAATAGATGAGTGGATAAAACAACCTATGGGACATTTACACAATGGATACTACTTGGCTATAAAAAAGAGGAAAGTTTTATCCTTTGTGACAGTGTGGATGGGCCTAGAGAACATTATACTAAGTGAAATAAACCAGTCAGAAAAAAAAAACAAATTCCATATGATTTCACTCATATGCAGAATCTAAGGAACAAACTGAATCAGCAAGGAAAATGGGGACAAACTCATAGAGAACAGATGACAGTTAGTGGCAGTAGAGGGTTAGAAGGTAGAGTGATGGAGCAAAAAGGGAAAAGGACTCATGGAGATGGACAACAGTGTGGTGAATGAAGGGGGGAGGAGAACATAAGGGAACTAAATAGTCATGGAAAATAAAATAAAGATAAATTATTTTTGAAAAAATTTAATTATTTGTTTATTTTGTTATAAACACTAAATTTTATAAAAAACATAAAACATAACTGCATGTTATATTTTGTTATTATGGATACAATCAGAATATATGAGGTCTGTCCAGAAGGTATCCAGCAATGTAATATGAAAAATAGAAACATTTATTGAACAGGATACAAGATACAACAAGCATTGTACTTAGGACAATGAAGCCGCAGTTCTCTTCAAAGTAACTTGGGACCTCACACAATTCTCCCAATTGCCATCAGCTGCCCATTGTATTTTCCTGAATCTCATCTATGGTCTGGAATCTATTCCCTTTCAAAGGTGATTTTAGTTTGGGGAAAAGCCAGGAGCCTCAGGGTGCCAAATCTGGGCTATGCAGGGGTTGAGTCACCTGGATGATCTGATATTTCACCAAAAATCTCTGCACAAGATGTGATGCATAAGCAGGTGCTTTGTCGTGATCAGGCTGCCAATCACCAGTCGTCCAAAGCTACAGTCTTCTGAATCATGCCAATAGTTTCCACAGAGGAATGTTCAAGCTTAACACAAAATTTGGTGCAGATTCACTGCTCCACTCCCTCATTTTGAATGCAATGGCCACACAGTACACATGCTCACTCAACAGTATCTACTGCCCCCACTGACTAGTATAGTGAAGTCCTCATTGTTCACAAATGCACAGTCCGTCCACTCTCTTTGGCTTCCAGGTTACATTGATGTCACACAAACTGTGCTCATTATATTAACAATAGTTGGACTTTTTCTGGACAGACCTCATATATCTTGTTAAGTGATAGCTATAACTACAACAGTTTTTCTGAGAAAAAGATTATATATTTTCTGACAAAATTTAGTCAAATGGATAAAACTTGCAAGCCAAATAATAATAATGATTGGAAAAAGTATAAAATAACTTGAAGAAAGAACAAGGAAGAGAAGACAATTTTATCGGGGCTGTATTCATGAAACTTCTGAAAGGGGATTCTATGGAAAAAAATAGTAAGAAACCAGTTATCCAAAACTATAGGACAAACATAATAATTTATATTATCTGATTGCATTATATAGTATATTCACATTCATACTCTCTTTTATAAAAACATACCATTAATACCTCTCAACTTGCTTCATATATCCCACATTTGCTAGTTATTATTTGAATGTACTAATTCTTATTTTAAAAGTGAGAGCCTGAAAAATCTTATACCATGGACTTTCTTTGAAGTGCTACAAAAAAATAAATATTGCATTTATCTGAAATATTAGACGTGGTGTCATTTCTATAAAGCCACATAAGGTCAACTTTAAAATAACAGTTACATTTGGATTGACTGGATTTTTAGAAGTATTAAAATGCTTATACAATGGAGGTATTTTGTTATACCTCCTTAAAATGCTATGCAATGGAAATATTATATTTATTCAAAAGCAACGCTTTCTAGAAATATGTCAGAATTTTTCAACATACACAAACATAAATCAATGCACATATATACACATTTTCATAAACTCAAAATTATACCATGCTCATCCAAACTGTCATAATTTTCTCTGATGAAACTCATAAGTTTTCAACCAAATATTAAAGCATATGACTCTGTAAATATGTAATTAAATTTATATATATCTTTGAAAATTATTTGTATAGAAATGAAGATCTAGATAAATTATTCAAGTTGTCAATTTTTATTTTAAAAACTTAAAAAAAATCCTTGCCCTGACTGGTATGGCTCAGCTGGCTGGAGCATCATCCCATAGACCAAAGGTCTCAGGTTTGATTTTGGGTTGGGGCACATCTCAGGTTACATACAAGAAGGCAACCCATAGAAGTTTCTCACACTGATGTTTTTCTCTATCCCTCTTTCTGTCTCTCTTTCTCTCAGAGCAGTGAAAAAAATGTCCTTGGATGAGAATTAAAAATGAAAAAGTGAATTAAGAGATATGAGGAGTTCCCTTTTAAAAATTACCTGTCTTAGAAAAAAATGAAAAAAATCACCTGCAAAAATAATTAACAGGAAATAACAGCAATATAAGCAACTGCTGACACTAACATTGCAGAATTCTTTTGTTTTAAAGATTTTATTCATTTATTTTTTTTTAGAGAGGGAAGGGAGGGAGAAAGAGAGAGAGAGAGAAACATCAATGTGCGGTTGCTGGGGGTTATGGCCTACAACCCAGGAACGTACCCTGGCTGGGAATCGAACCTGGGACACTTTGGTTCCCAGCCCGTGCTCAGTCCACTGAGCTACATCAGCCAGGGCCTACATTGCAGAATTCTTGATCCTACAATGTATGATAGTAAATCTTCAAGATGGCAAAAAAAGTTAGCAGCATAAAATGATTTTAATAAAATGAAGGTTATAGTGTGTATCAGTTAAAAATAGCCTACATATTCCAATTAGTACTTACAATCTTCAAACTTCTTAATATCACCATAAATATATGAATAGTTTAACTAGTTTTGATACAATTTGTGTTTCATCTTAATAAAGAGGGCCCCTAAGCTCCTTCTAATTGGAACCCAAGAATGATTGAATTTCTTGCTGTAATGAGTAACAATCTTCCCTGCTGTTCACGCAACCAAAGGTGATCATTTAAAAAGTGGTTCCAGACTACACTTCCTATATGTGATAAGGCTGAAAAAGAGTATTACTCTTTTTTGTGTTACTGCTCCACGCCAGGAGTAACAGTATCAGGCATAACACTGCTTAACTCCATAGTGAGAACATGAACATAGTCAACCCATCGAGTTCCCCCTTTAAAAGCCCAAGTAATTAGAAGCTAAAAACATATCATAGGAGTTGAAATTTGTTTTATGTTTCTGTCTACCAAATCTATGGAACTAAAAAATATATTTTATTGTCCTATGACGCTAAAGACACTTTTGCAGCAGTTTCTGAATGCCAGAAAACAAAAACAAAAATGAAAAAGGAAACCAAATATGCTCTTGCATTCTCTTGTATTCTAAGGCCTTGGTAAAGAAGTTTTTTTTTTTTTTATTTTAATAGACAATTTAAAAACTTTTTTATCTCAATGTTTTGTTCTGTATATATCCAAAAAGAGATTATTCCATATCTTTAACAACTTTCTATTTATAAATTAGAACTTGGAAAGAATTGCCCAACTCTCTCACACTCTCAGTGTATTTAGTATCTTGAACCGGATACAAACCTGATTCATAATTTCCAATGAAACTCTTTAGTTAGTCTTCAGGGAATTTATTCTGTAAAGCTATGCCATAGTATCCTCTAATTCTCCTAACTGTATGTGGGATTATCCAGTCTGTAGGTATTGATGAGTATGGAATCTTGCTTTGTCATCAAAGCAATCATTTTCTCTTTTAGGCTCAAGCTTAAGAATAAATATAAAAGATGAGTAGTTCAGTCATGGAAAAGTCAATTCCATAATGTATGTTTCCTAGGAAAAAAATTTTTTCTGATATGTTTGAGGAAATGGACAGGAGTAAATGCCTTTTTGAGTTTGGGATGAATACACACTTCATTAGCTTCCTTTTCCAAAATGGTTATATCCTCTTTGAGTTCCTTAACAAGTACTGAACATGTTGAGCTTTAATACTAAAATTAATCTTTTAAAAATTAAATTGATATTAACTAGATAAGAAATAACAGTCACTGTACTAGCATTCAAGTAAACATTTTGCTCTTGCTTAAAGCAAAAATTGCATATATATATATATATATATCTTTCATTTTCTTTAACATAAGACAAAGAAGGAACTTAATAACTCAGTACCATAGGTATTAAATTTATATCGCACATGAAGCCTTTATTTCAGTTTAGAAATTTCACAAGGGGTGATACATATGATTTAAGTTTTAATGCCAGGGAGAATTTTTAAAGTCTAATTTTCCTCTGCTTCTGGTAATATTTTTCACTCTAAAGTGAAAGAATGTGGTAGGAGTTAAGTAAATATCTTGGATTTCATTTTCTGTTTCAAGCAAAAACTTTTAAATCAAGAATTATACTAAAGAATTTATGAAAAACTCTGTTTATGCTATCAAAATTTTAGAGAAATGGAGGGAAAATGAAATGCAAATTAATTCATAAATGAATTTGAAATTGGTTCAAGTAGAAAGGCTTAGGTTTTAGGAATTCTGGAAGAAAGATTCTGAAAGAAATCTAGCCTACACAGTTCCCCAATGGGTAGACTGAAATAGTAGCCATAAACCAAAGTCCAAAAATTGTTAACATAGTGGGAAAACAAAATATTGGGGAGAAAAAAACCCACCAAAAGCTGGGGTCACTCGCTTCTTTTTAAATATTTAAAATATACAGAAATTAAAAGGGATTACTTGTGAAGCTATTTGTATATTAATTACTTTAAATTTAAAGATACACAAAGGGTTATTTTGTATAAATAAAAATAGCTGTTTCTGAGCATAGTTTGTGAATAGCATTCTACATATATTCAAAATCATATTCTTAATTATTGTGAAAATCTAACCTCTTGAAGAGTATATCAGGCTGTGATTTTCCTCAGATTTGATTGTTGTGCAACTTAATTGTAATGAAATTTGTTGTCCTTTTATTCTTGATACTGATTTCATATTTTTATGGGAGCAATTTTAAGTCATAATATAACATACTATTTGCCAACTTTAGATGGTTTACTTATCATAATTTAGGTTCATTTTAATGAAACATTTATGTGCCTGTCTTTATAGATATAGCTTTGCTCAAGGGAAAACAAACCTTCAGAAACATTTATAGTGGAATAGTCTTCAACAAGAATTTAATTACAGAGAATGTTCTACTTTTACACTGATATCTTAGGAGAGATAAAAAAAAATTAATGAACTTTGTTGTTGTTAAAGCCTATATATTCTTGACTAGGAATCTAATAAGTTTATGTTAGTATTGTTAGACAAATATTTTTAAAGATTTTATTTATTTACTTTCAGAGAGAGGGAGAAAGAGCAGGAGCGAAACATCAATGTGTGATTAGTCACCTCTCTCACACCCCCAACTGGGGACCTAGCCCACAACCCAGGCATGTGCCCTGACAGGGAATCAAACTGGTGGTCTTTCAGTTCACAGGTCAGTGCTCAATTCACTGAATCACACCAGCCAGGGCTATTAAACAATTATTAATAATCCTGTGCAAGTTTTAAGCCAGGAATTAATGAAGGAAATAAGGAAAATAAGATAAGTATCTGTTCTTTGTGATATTATATTTTAGTTAATTTACATAAGATAATAGTCACCAACCATAACATTGGGCAGGACATGATAAGTAGCATAAATAAGTTATAAACATAAAAATTAATTATATCTAAATTAGAAACATTATAACAACCTTTATGAAAGATGTAAATTTTGATTAGTGTTTTTAACTATGATAGGTTTTGACTGGTAGAAATGGAAGGTGCCATCTCACAAGGAGAAAGAATCCTAGATGTTTGTCCCCCAGAGGCCATATTGTTGATGAGATCAATTCAAATATGGTGAATGTCCAAAAGCGAGAATGCAGTTGATAGGTAAAATTGCTGTGAGTTGAGTCAATTTAGGAAAGAGTAAAGTTAAAAGTACTTGAAGTAATAGAGTCGGGGTCCTTTGATAGGTGATTGGATAAAGAAGATGTGGTACATGTAAACAATGGAATACTACTCAGCCATGAGAAAAGATGAAAGATTGCCATTTGCAACAACATAGATGGACCTCGAGGATATCATGCTAAGCAAAATACTTCAGACAGAAAATATTAAGAACTACATTTTCACTCATATGTGGGGTATAATACTGAAAGCAACAAATGAACAAACAAGAAAAACAACCAAACCAAACCTCATAGACACAGACAACAGTATGGTGGTTACCAGGACAAAGAGGGTGGGGTAGTTAGAAAAGGGTAAAGGGCATTAAACATATGATGACAGAAGATTTGACTTTGGTGGTGGGCACACAATGCAATGCACAGATAATGTAGTACAGAAACATACACTTGACACCTATATAATCTTATTAACCAATGATACTCCTATAAGTTTAATAAAAATAAAATAAATAGGCAATAAAGGGCCTTTTGTGACAGACTAAAGAATCTAGAATTTCTTGAAAAATGAAAATACTTTGTAATGGCTTTTAAGAAGTGGGTATTCCTGATCAGCGTTTTCTTTAAGTCTACCATTGTGAACTATCTGAAAAAGGAAATTCAATGAATGGACCATACATAGAGTTCTGAAGAAGGCAAAAAACGCCCTACATAAAATTGAAGTAATACTAAAGGAAAGCACATAATAGATAATAAAAGAGCTATTGGGTAAGTAATATTTTGCCTCCCAAATATTCTGCCCCCAAATATTTTGGAGGCAGAAAATACACAGTGTTAAGGAAGAGAAAGGAAAACTCTATGGTGTTTGGTCTGTGTCATAGGAACTTCAGTCCTACATAGGAGAAAATAACATGCAAAACCAACCAACTTATCAGACAAACAAACAAAAAATCATAAACCAGGAAAAAACAAACTGAGATACAGCAGAAAGGGAGGATTGGTGATTTCATTTTCAAATATGCTGAATACAAATGCTAGAAAAAATAGAAAATACATCGCCATCTAGCAATAACAAAATGAGAAATTGAAATCAGGGCAGAGGACAGGCCTGGAATTTTTTACAGAGAGAATCTGGAGCCAAACAGTGTCTTAGTTCAAGGGGGAAAAAAGCAGATTACCCAATATCTTGAAATACTTTTATTAGTACATGAGAAAAGAAGGGTAATGAAGTCTTAGAGGTCCAAGTAATGTTAAAAAAGGATAATGTCATAGGAACAAAGTAATCTAAAATTTTATTAACCCAAGCATTTGTACTTAAAACTCATCCAATACATTGAATGAACTCTTAATACTATGACCCCCCCTCACATCCAATAATTATTTTGTTAGCCTACCTCAGCCATGATCACACACTAAATGTCCTCATCATAACTTCAGTATCTCAAAAAACTCAATTTTCCAATGACAACCTCCCATCTTTTGACTAACTTTTCTGTTATACATCATCAAAACCTCCAGTCGTAACTAATAGACTCACCATTTATTTACTGTGTTCTTCAGTTCCCTCCAAGTACTCTCTTTAATCAATCTTACAATTTTTTTTCTTTGCCCTATCCATTGTGCTTATCTGGTTCTATTCCAGCCCTAATGTAGACAACTTTTATATCTTCCTGAGTCTTTATCAGAACATTCAGACAAGCTTAAGAAAAAATGAACAGAGATTTTGAACACTGTTCTTAAAGTCATCATGCATAAATGCACATGAATAGCAAAGAGAAAGACAATTTTAAAGCCAAAGTAAATTTCATTATTATTTATTTGAGTGTTTCATGTTTATTTTATTTTGCTTTTGTTTGTGTTTTTCTAATCTGTACATATGCCTTGTGTATTATCATAAACATTTTCAGAACAAATGATTAGATTAATGCATTTCCATTTTCCCTAACTCTTTAACATAATATTTAAAAATACATATTTGTACAAAATCTAAATTTTGATACCACTAGTATCATCGCTTGTTAAGTTGATTTTGACCTAACATTTCAAATATTTAGGAGTGGCATAGTACAGCAAATGAAGGGGGAAAAAAAGCTAGAAGAAATTACATGAAACAAATTTTTACAACTTCTCTTTTAAATTTGTAATTTTTCATTACATTTTTAGCCTTTTGCAGTTGTATTGATTTATTTGATAAGTACAACTTTGTGTATTTGCATGAAAGACAGAGAGAGTGTGACGGAGAGAGAGACAGTTCCTTAGCTTTTATCCACATTGGTCTCCACTGCCTTCTGCTTTTAGTGGTTTCTGGTTGCATTCTTTAATCTCTTGTTTTATCCTCATAATTCATATGGGTTCATCTTTGCTCAACATGAATATGATATTTCCCATACCTACACAATCTTTTTAGAAAAGGCAATGATATTTTTGTTTTCCTTTCTATCTGCAGTTTGAGAATTCTACTGGTTTCTGTTAAAACGCTCAATAATGAGAACCTCCACTCAAAAGTCAACATCAGTAATTTTTTCTGATGGAGCCAAAAGTGCTGAATGCACTAAAAATTAAGTGAGTTTGAAGTAGAAAATTCAAGCCTACTTATTCTTTTAAATTATACGTTAAAACTCTGAGTTTATCTACTCATGTAAATTCCTGAAATCAACTATTTTACCAGTATAATGTCAAGTAGGAGCAGTATTATTATATTAAAGGTTAGATTTAGATGGGACAATAATAGCAATGTCAACTTTCATGAGATTTAAAACCACAAAAGCAAATAATAAATGGACTTCTTTTATCCTCAATCTGAGCATATGCTACTGGATTATAATTTTTAAGCCACTTCTTACCTCTAAATTTAGAAGCTTGTTGTTAAACAGAACATAAACTTATGGAAGAGATAAGTGCTCTATAGAAAACATAAATAACGGCATTTGTTAAAATGCCTGGGAAATCCTGGACCACTTTTCATTGATAGGTAGTGTTCATTGATGTTTATTTTGACCACCTTTAAGAAACAAAGCAGTCATACTACAAACTGTATAATTTCAGCCAATTTATGGCACACAAAAGATTATCCCTTGAAAAGATAAGATTGCTATGATCCTAGAGCAATGACAGATTTTAGTACTGAAGAGAAAATATTCAAGATTGTGAAAAATGCTTAAACTAATCTCCAAGGACTTTGTGCTAAAGCAAAACAATTACTCACGTGCCTTATCTATACCTAACATTTTTTTTTTCTTTCGTAAGCATAGAATATTAATTCCTGGTTAAAGGATGAATAAATCTCTACTAAACATCCATATCCACATCTGAACAATATTATTAAATTAAACTTAAGATCTTAATGATATATTTAGCAATGATCATTCTTAAGAAAATATATTTCAACTTATTTGAAATTTAGCAGCTCCTGAAAATCTCAATTGACTAAGCTAGACTTTAGAACATTTTCATGGTTTTAATATTTTATTTTATTATTTTATTTTTTATTTTTACAGGAGGATTTTTTAAAAAATGCTTTTGGAGAGAGAAGAGGGAGAGAGAGAAACATTGATTGGTTGCCTCCAGTACATGCCCGCCCTAACCAGGGATGGAACCTGCAACCTAGGTATTTGCCCTGACCAGGAGTAGAACTGGCACACCTTTTGTTGAAATTCCTAGTGTATGGGATGATGCTCCAAACAGCAGAGCCCCTTGGCCACAGTAGAACATTTTCATGTTTTTTAAATAAAGTATTTATGAGTCTGAGACTTTATCAATCTTTGATAAAGATTTCAGAATCTGCCACTTTATCAATCTTTGTACATTATAAGGACAATTTGATTCCATTTCAAATGCATCCACAAGGATTAAAATCAATTAGGTGCCTGAAACCCAGTCAGCTCAAGAGCAGGTTGTAATGATAAGGTCGTATTGTCCATATAAGGATTACTTTGCAACCCATTACTTCTACTGCTATAAAGTAGTGCTAATTAACCTTATAAAATCAAATACTTATGTTAATCCCTCTGCTTCTGCTCCATAACTTTTTTTTTCTAATATCGAAACCAATAGTCTTAGAAAAGTAGAAGTAAAGTGCACATAATTTATCTCTTAGTTGGGGAATTAAATGTTCCGTATAAATAATTGCTGAAGAAAATTAAAATTTAAGACTTAAAAACTTGAAAGTACATTTTAATCATTTTGTCTTCAAAGGATCAAACTTTTCTGCACAAATAAAGAGAACATATTTAGTGGCATTGGACTGTATTTTTTGTGCTAAGATCTCTTAAGTTTAAACATACATTTTTGAATAGTGATGGTTGTAGAGAACCTGAAGTGAGTAGAACTTAACATGCTCTTTGGATGAATATCCACAAGTCCAGCTTCACCACAGGTGGTGCTAAAGCAATGATTTTCAAACCTTTTGGGTGTGACCTATAGTAAAAAGCATATTTTACAATCTCATACACTACACAAATACAAACAGGAAATAAAATTTGCTCTTTCTAATGTACTGTGACATTTTCTTTTCCTTTTCTTCCTTGTATTTTCCATTTTATTTTCAGTTCTTTAAAAGGATTTTTAAACTGATCTTCTAATTCATTAATAAGTCACAACCATCAATTTGAAAGCACTGCATTTGTGACCCACAGTGAAAGCTCCTATTACCTCTAGGTCTTTTTGCCCCTACATTGCTAAGCTATTGTATTTTTAATCTTGCTTCTTTATAATACTGTACAATGCTGATCCCTGTTATTTGTATTTTGAGCATTAGTGTTTTCAGTCAATCACAGCTAGCCATTTCAGGGACAACTGCTGGTTGTATGTCAAATAGTCATTGCTTTCTTCTGCTGCTTTAAAAAATTCTTGTCTATCTCTGTTTTTCCTTTCCTTGAAGTGTCCCAGATATTTATAGTAGTCTGAATTTGCAAAAGTTGGGCTTGAAGGCCATCATCAATCACTGACAGATTCTTCCTATTCTAATAGGAGACATTTGTAAATGATCATATTTTCTACAATTTGGGGCATTGTTTGCTATTTTTTTCTTTAAACTTTGAAGTCAAGAACTTCTTTATGACTATAACTCTATATGAAAAAGTGAATCGATATACACCATATATTTTATTTTTATTTTTTTTAAGATTTTATTTATTTATAGAGTGAGGGGAAGGG
The DNA here is from genome assembly GCF_004126475.2 of Phyllostomus discolor. Classification (NCBI taxonomy): domain Eukaryota; kingdom Metazoa; phylum Chordata; class Mammalia; order Chiroptera; family Phyllostomidae; genus Phyllostomus; species Phyllostomus discolor. Next base: position 72,372,941 of record NC_040904.2, on the reverse strand, counting down.
AAGGAGAAAGAAAGGGAGAGAAATATCAATGTGTGGTTGCCTTTTGCATGCTCCCTACTAAGGACCTGGCCCACAACCCAGGCATGTGCCCTGACTGGGAATTGAACCAGTGATGCTTTGATTCCCAGGCCTGCACTCAATCCACTGAGGTATACCAGCCATGGCTAAACCATATATTTTTAAAAAACATGTAATGTAGGAAATCTCCTTTAGATTGTCTGAATAATTGGCTTTCTGGGCAAAAGAATTTTCTTGGTTTCAATAATAAATTGAAATAATACCAAGTATCTACAGTGAATCCAATTTAATTTTATATGCCATACTTTGTTTTATCTGTGTATTTTACAAAAGTGATAATCAAAGCATTTAATGCAGGCATAATTTAATCTACTTCTCAGTAACTTGACCAGATGGATGTTAATTCTAACATTATGATGCATAATATGAAAAAACTACAAAGAGACAAAAGCAAAGATTATTGAATGGCACTTGTTGAGCTATTGGTTACAATTTCTTTAATCAAGGATATAGTATAGTATTTCACATGTTTAATGTTAAATGAATAGTTTTTTTTGTTTTGTAATTTTCCTACAATTAAATTTTGATGACTTTCTTTTTGTATAAACCCACATGCAATGCTTGTATATCTTTAGATATAAAGTAAAATGCTTAGATATAATCTTATAATAATATATAAATGTAAACTACAGAGTTTTTTAATATTTTACTTTTATTTATTTATAGAGAAAGGGTAATGGAGAGAGAAAGAGAGGAAGAAAAACATCAATGTATATTGCCTCTTGCACGTCCCCTGTTGGGGACCTGGTCCACAACCCAGTCATGTACCTGGACTGGGAATTGAACCAGCCACCTTTTGCTTCACAGGCCAGTGATCAATCCACTAAGCCACACCAGCCAGGGCCAGAGTTTTAACCCTATGGGCCCAAAAGTGCATCTTGAAATTCTAATAATGTCTATGATAGCATCATTCCACAATGGCATATTGAGACATTTTTGTTTTAGAGTTTCCTGCTAAAGATTTACATAATCCCTCAAAATAATTAGCTTTTTGTTGCAAGAAAACTGCTTACCTGGGAAAGTGCAAAGTGCAAAGAGAACATTTCCTCTACGGACCCATAATTGTGTTTCTGCACACCTTATGGGACTTTCACAGACATAGGAACATTAAATTGAAAATGATTGAGTGCTCAACACACCACAGATGCCCAGCAGTAGAGATTACCCAGAGTCAGCTTCTTGTTACAAAAGCAAAACCAAATACATTCAGTCTCATATCTAAGATAAGCACTTATGTGCTTCCAGAGAGTCAATGAGTGATTAAATTTGGAAGCCATGAGATGGAAGAAAAAGACAATATGAGTCTCAGAAAAGAAACACAAAAGGGAAGGAAAGCACACTGATACATATTTTTTAAAAATTATGTAAACTTCCCAATATTATACCTTTGAAAACATTTTAGAAGAAATTGACTATATTACCCTTAATTTAATTAATTGAGACAATGTCTCAATTAATCTATCTCTCTAGACATCAGATATAAGTAAAGAAAAAACACTCTAAATATCCTGTAACCTTCCTTATCCAAGGACTGCCATTGCAAGAGTATCTTTAATGATAAGGAGACCCTCATTATGTTTATGCAGCCAATTGTTTTGGAAACATATTAGGCATAATATTTACTAAGAAATACTACTTTTAAAGAGTGTTTACTTTTAATTTATTGCTTATTCTATTTACTCTATATGACTTCCCACTGTATTCCATTGCATTGGCATGCCATCTGCATTAGTATTGTTTTTCAGTATTAACCTACATTCTTAATCTTCTTAAAGTTATATAAAATTAAGGATATAATATAACCTGCTTTTTAAAAATAAATGTATATAACAATTGAGTAATTATTATATAGCTAATCACAAATCTAGGTAGAAACTAGATATGTTTAGAAACTCTTTAGACCATATTTAGATATACTAACATTAAGCTTACATAACTGGTAATTTACAAGTATTTGATAAATAGGCTTTCTTAGTATTTTATGAGAATACTCTCATTCTTGCCAACCTCATCAAGTTATTGTGAGAAATCAATATGATCGGAGAACTGAAAATACAGTAAACAAGGTAACATACATTAGTATTGTTAAAATTTTAAAAGGGGGTATTATCCCAATTCTACCATTTATCAGTTGTGGGAATGGAAAAAGTCATAGAACCTATAAGACTTATCATCCTCTGATGATACCACAAAATGGAAATTATTATGAGTCTTTGTGAACCTCTTATAACAGGATAGATGTGTGGTTTAAATAAGACAATAAGCATCAGTGAACTTGGAAATCTTTGTCAAAACAAGACTGTACATCACAGACCGTGGATGCTCAACCACTCACGAGACATGACATTCACTTCGTTCTGGTTAAGGCCTCCCATCTCTCCTGCTTTGTCTTCTCTGTCAAAACTCACTAACTGATTAGTTCCTTCATCCCAGTAGAACTGCTCTGGAGTATAGCCTTTCACACATTTGTTGTACCAAAACTCATTCTATTCCCTTCCAATGCTCTCCAGTTGTTCTGAGAAACTCCCTACCTTAACATTATAAGGGCACTGTTCTGTGGCTCAAAATAGTCCAGTTTCCCATTTCTAGCTATATTATATTTTAGAGGGTTCATGCACCTGCCTCTCTTCTAGCAGCTCATAATTTCTATTTATCCTCAACTGAAACAGCCATGTTGGTCTATCAGTTTTGACATTACTTTAGCCTGGATTTCTTTGCTGTTCAATCATCCGTTTGAAAGTCACAAGCCATCATCCTAGAATGTATTTATTCTACTTGGAACCTTCAATTTCAAAGCCATGGAAGAAATCTGAGATAATAACATAATTTTCAGAGTTGTCATAGTAGCCCAATATCAGAATGTGTATTAAATATAAAACTAAGAATTCTGAGTTTAAAGCTTGGTTAAATACACTGCTCATAATTCTTATAAATATAATTTATCATCGTTCTCATGGTTATTATTTGTTATGAAATGACATGGGGCAGAAATGTTATATATATTATCATTAATTTTTGAAAAATTGTTCACTATATTTTATTTTCTTAACCTTATACAATAAAAATATTGAATGTAGAATAGTGAACCCTAGTGTAAACTACGGGCCTTGGGGCAATAATGGCATGTCCATGAATGATGCCAGGCCCATGGGTTCGTTTCCTGTGGTAGTGTACCACTGTTGCATAGCATGTGGACAGTGGTGGAGGCTGTGCATGTGTGGGAGCAGGGGAATTGGGGAACTCTGTGATTTCTACTCAGTTTCACTGAACCTGAAATGGCTCTAAAAAATGAGGTGCATTAATTTTGAAAAATATTTTGCATGGTTATGTGACTTGTCCAGGGCCAGTGAGGCCAAAGATATTCACAATATTCATAATTCAAATCTAGTTTTGTATTTCTCTTGCCACTTTACCACATACTATTTGTGCCTAAGAGCATGATAGGTTAGGCATTATATCTGAAGATAAACAACAGGCTGATTATTAATTAGATAGCTTTCAATAGCATAGATGGTAGGTGAGAAACAAATTTTGTAAAATTAACATCTGTTATTCTTTAGGTCAAATGATATACAATTGCTAATATTGTAGAGCAATTATTTTTCTTCAAAATTCATATTTTGTCTTGTTTTGGCATTTCACTCTGGATGGTAACTTGCCTTTTTTAACTATTAGTTTGTCTTGTCATTTCTTCTGGCTGTGACTGAGTTGTATGACAATTAGAAAATAATGTATAGTTGGCAAAAAGGGACATGTAGGCTGAGGAAACTGACCTGATATAAAACTGTTCTGCTTTCATTTGAATCTCATTTTTAATCTCTATTATGCTAATTGAAAATGCATCAGTATGTTCTTATTAGATTTCTTCCTAAATTCTTGATAATTTAAAAAATGGCTGCTTAATGGCTGCCCTAAGACACCTCACTAGTTGTTATATGGTATGCGATTTGTCTTTCTAAAAATTAAAATCTTTCCTTTTGTACAGTATAGGGATCTAGGCAATTATATATACTAAATTAATGACAAGAACACAAGAAAAAACGTGCTTACCAGAAGGTAAAATAGTAAATAAAACATAAACATTGTGCTGGATACACAGAAAAAATGAACAATACCTACAATTATTTTCTTTTATAGAATAAATGTCCAATACACACTTAATTGAATATGTCCCACTGCTTTACTAAAGTATATTTAAAAGTATTAAACATTGGACTTTGGATTAAAATGAACAGTAATTCCTTGGTTATAGAATGTGGGGTACAAACCCACACCTTTTAAGGTCATGACTTTAATGTAATATAACAGCTTTTTATTATTTTTATTATACCCCTCTCTCTTCTTCTCTAAATGAAAAATGGTCCTGTCTGAAAGCTGTCTGGGAATGCAGCCAAAGAAAGAAGAAGATTGAAAAAACTCTGGGGACTTGAAAGCAAAGTGGTTGGCATTAGTTCGGTCTTCACTTTAAACTAAAATTAAAACAGTTGACAGACATGTACAGTAATCTCTCTTTTAAGGAAAGAATAGAATGCCTCTATAGCAATGTCAAGTGGAACAATTTGGTCCTGGCCCAAGTTATGCAGCTGTTCAGTGGGAAAACAGCAAAAAGGCTTCAGTACAAAGCAGGCGAGTAAGGCAGGATTGTTCATCAAGAGTTACTGGGGCCCTCACATTTACAACAAAGAAAACGACATTAACATACAGGACTGCAAGTTACAAACATTTTCAACACAAGTTCAGCCACACTATCTTCTGTGATTCATACAAAAGATAGCAGTATTTTGTTCATTACCAATATGCCTAACAACCTTGGATGAATCATACATTAATCATTTTGAAAGAAACAATAAATATTTGGTCATTGATTAAAGATACTATTTATGTCAGCAACAAGTTATAAGGAAACATATATCCATTATCCATTTCTGAGTCCCACTTGCTCATTAAAGGTGGATCGGGTAAATGGAAGGGTAATAGAAATTAAGGGTTTTGGGATCCAATCAACTGGGCCAGTGTTGCTTGTCAGTGACTCCAAAATAACAAAATGGGAATCAAGTATAATTGCTCCAAAGTAATGGAGCAGAAATTTGGCAGTAAAATAGGAAACTCAGACCTACCCATTTGCTATTGTGATATCACATGCTTCATTTCTATTCCCACACTTTTCAGGCTTTTTGATCCTATATTAAAATATAAATAGCCTTTCTATTATTTTTTTTTTTATTTTATAGCTTCTGTTTGACATAAATTCCTTTCCTTCTTTCTCTTCTATTTTTCCTGATTCATTTTCTGAAATGGGCAATCCTCCCATTACCTTTGCTTCCTCACCATCTACTATTTTCCTGATTAATCCATTTCAATTTGCCTTCTGTTCTCTCTGCTCTGGTGAGACTGTTTTCTTTATGAGCAGTAACATTTCCTTTTGGGAAAATTCAATGATTTCTTTTTAGTCTTCTCTCTTTTTTTTTTTTTTTTGTTCTATCTGCTTCATCTAGCACTGTTGGAGATATAATATAAATTAAAGAGAAGCTAGAAATTAGACTGTCTTTAAAGGAGTTAATGCCTACATTTATTGGACATGATTGGTACTTTGAAACTGTAGAAGAGTAGATTTCAAGATGATTAGGAAAGACATAAGAAAACCAATGTTCTAAAGGCAGTAAGGAACGTTAGCTATACCTTTAATGCTAATGGCCTGGCAGTCTACAAGGGAAGCTAATGTTAAAAACGAAGATGGGAATGAGAAGACAATATAAGAAAATAATATACATTTACTTGTGTACCACATTGGGACCTATAAGGGTAAAGAAAGAACATAATGACTGCACTGATTAGAGGTTTTCTATATGCTGTAAACTCATGCTAGAAATAGTCTGGTAGGAATTTGGCAAGTTTTGAGTAACAGAATAAATATAGAAGAAAGTCTGATAAAAGAGCATGAATAGCAAGAGTAAGACATGTCTTGAGACTGGCTAGTTCTTCACCTTCAAGCTTCTGAGGGTTCAACTTCAGGGCTGAAAATCATTGTAGGACCCATGTTAGTTTTTCAAAAGTTACTTTCTAACATAACTGGCACTTTATAGTTGCAATAGAGATAGTAGAAAATAGCTTAAAGAATGTAAACTTTGGGTGGATAAGGTACATATACTTGGAAACAAAACTATGGAGGGAAAGTAAAAGCCCAAATCCTTTGCTATGTATGCCTTGATCCCAATTATGTTAACTTTGTGTATTCCAATGCTGAACCCCGAGGTTTTATGGGAGAACAGAAATGAACAAACAAGACAGAAGCATAAAAAGAGAGAAGGAAGAGAAACAGAAAGAGTCAGAAAGTAATATGCAGAAGGAATAGGAATGAAGATAGAAAAGAAAGTGGAAAGTTCCTGGTGCTAGGTACACAAAATCAGGAGTAAATAAATTTTGATTTAGGTATGTCTAAAGCTGGCTAGAGTCTGCTACACGTCTTTCCCTATTTAAGGTACTGAACTTGAAGCCAAAGCTCTTGTTAAAATTTTAATACTAGCATGCACTGTCACATTTTGATAGCATATTGCAGTTGAAAAATGTTTTGTATAAGCAATTTAATTTTATCAGATAGTAAGAATTATTAAAGTGAATTGTGAAGGATATATGCAGAAAGGCTACTAAGGTAAAATATTTTACCTTAGGTAAAAATGTTTAAAATGCTTAAATGTTTCTTAAAAGATAAATTAATACATTAATTCACAACTGCTCTTTGAATCTGCATCTTTATATCTCTAGGAAATAATTACTGAAAGAAAACAGTTTTAAAATACCAAAACTATGATAAGGAAGTATAAATATGTTTAGTGTTAAAAAGTACAATGCTATGCAATTGAAGAAGTTAACATTTTAAACTCTGTCTTAAAACTTTTAGAAAAATTTCTCATAGAATAACATGAAATCTACACTTAAATAACAAATATTTTTAAAAACAATTTTTTAATAATTTGACTTGACTTGGTATTTCAGGATTCATAGGATATATTCCAGCAGTGAAATTGTTGGGTCAAAAGGCAGATCCATTTTTAATTTTTTGAGGATATTCCATACTGTTTTCCATGGTGGCTGCACCAATCTGCATTTCCAGTTATATACAGAGAAGAATTAAATCTTAGTTCTTAAAATTTAAATGAAAATGCAAGTCAATTGGAAAAAAAATTTTTAAATCAATCAATTTATGCTAGACCTAGAGTGTTACTACATTAGAATGTTCAAATGGCTCTCAAATAATATTTGAATAATCTATATTTGGATAATCCATACTGATTTGGGTTTTGTATAAAAAGTAAATTTTCTATGAGTTTGCAGTTTATAAACATGAATGTGAAAAAGTATAATTCTAAAGTTGAAGTAATGTTAGGACTAAAGTATTCTAATAATGAAATACAATTGAAAATGTTGGGCTTGTGACACTTTTCATTTACATTCCCTCCAAGCAAATGACATTCACAAATTACATTTTGTGAGAGCTATCACATAAAAAATTAGAGTTGATTTCCCCTATTAAGAGACTGCTTCCTCATCTAACTTTAAAACTTGGGCACATTTTGAATACGCTTCAATATTTTCAAAGCTTTTCATGGAATAGTAAGTTCAATAATGTCTAACTTTTATCAATCTGATGACATAAACAGGGACTGATTAAGCTTACTCATTTTCAGGTTGAAATATCTTACTGAGAAAAAAAAAATCACAGCTGGATACCGTCCCAGAAACTTCACTAGATGACAAAGAAAAAGACCAATCTTCCACAGACACTTAATGAAGACATGGTTCAGGGGGTTTTCTGTTCTAGAGATCATTTTGCCCACCAAGCCAAGACAAAAGCAGTGTTTTTCTACAGTTAAAGCCTGTAATCAATGCAGGATAGAAGAAAAAAAAAAGAAAAAAAAGAAAAAAAACCTTCATTGCTCATTAAATCACTTACAGTGGTTTTCCCTTGGATTCACAAGTCAGAATTAAAGGCTGTCCTTCTTGTGGAAAGGGAGTGGATGGTATAATCTTAACTGATGGTGTATCTAGAAAAAAAGTGAAAAGAGCATTAAACACATATGACACTATACATTTAGTAACTGTACATCACACTGTGTGTTCATGCTCTTTTTTATAATTGTGTACATACAAAAGGGATTTTTTAGATTTGGTGAAACAAAAGTATGTAATTTTAAGAAGCTACTATCCTGTCCATGGAAAGCTAACAGAAGTATCTGAATATTTGATGAGCACCACTGTTGTATTTTTTCTGAAATCTGAATTTAAAAGTGAAATTGCAAAAAAAATGGGTTCAGATGAATATCAAGCACTTCATACAATTGTTTCTTCAACTATTTATAGACAGCTATGAATACTATTATTGTGGACTGAATGCATTTTTGTACATTTGAATAACAACACTTTCATTGTTGCAGGAATACCTGAAGCTTATAATAAGGTATCCACAAAAAACTCAAGATCAACTACTATCTCACAGCATTATGCAAAATCTTTTTGAAAAATGCAATAACACAGTAATTGGTACATGCTGCTTGCTCTAAAGTAGTTAGGAAGACATTCAAAATAGTTATTTAGAATATTGCTAAAAGTTAACTTTTTGTTATACATGTTACAACATAATTGTTAATTATTTCCATTTAGTAATAAAATCACCCTTAGTGGAAAAAGATTCAAGAATACTTTAAGACATTTATATTTATAACTTTATGCTATGTAATATTATTTAATAAACATAAAGATACATATTTCATACAGAAATCAAAAATAAGCTAAAGAAAGGGGACAACATAAACCATATCATTTCTTCATGAGACTTTGCTAAGTCCTGGCATCATGTATCCCACAGTCAGCATGGAATTGCCTTCTCCTCTTATCTCCATTACAAACAACATAGTCTCTGAGCATTCCTGATAGTCAAAGTTAGTCACATCCTTCCCTTAGTTGTGATGGAAGAATGGAAATATCCTGGGGTTATAAACACACTCTAACTTTGAAGCCAATTAAATAAATATCAATCAGCTGTTTAATTTTTATTTCTTTTTATTTTTAAAATATTATTTAGTTATAGAGAGAGGGCAAGAGAGGGAGAAAGAGAAGGAGGAAACATTAATGTGTGGTTGCCTCTCACGTGCTGCCCATTGGGGACCCAGCCACAACCCAGGCAAGTGTTCTGACTGGGAATCAAACTGGTGATCTTCTGGTTTGCAGGCTGGTGCTCAACACACTGAGTCACATAAACCAGGGCTAATTTTTAGGTTACTCTTATTTCAGAAAAATATTTAGACTTGTCACATATAGAAAAATAAACCTTATAAACTATTTATTCTTTTTAAACTCATTCTTTTCCAGTCATTTTAACAAGAAAATACATTTAAGGTAATCAACAATATTATCCAGGTTACAAACAGGCATTCCATATATATCATAGCAAATAATTTCAGTATAAGATTACCCAGGAAGAAAAAAAAAGAATTTGAAGAAATATGACACATACTCATCATATTTTAATTAGTAGGAAAAAATAAAAGATTTAAATACACCACTATAATTTCTATTATTATCACAGTTAATGACTAGACTTCTCATATAATTTTGTCTTCAAAGCAGAACATTTTTTAAAGTGAAGAGAAAATATTTTTTAAAGATTCTATCCATTTATTTTTAGAGAGGGAAGGGAGGGAGAAAGAGAGAGAGAGAGATACATCAATGTGCGGTTGCTGGGGGCCGTGGCCTGCAACACTGGCATGTGCCCTGGCTGGGAATCGAACCTGCAACACTTTGATTCACAGCCTGCGCTCAATCCACTGAGCTACACCAGCCAGGGCTTGAGAAAATATTAACAATTATTCAGGGAAACAGCTGTGAGCAAGAACAACTCTGGGCAAACTGAGGTCTATGATTTTTTGAAATTTGACTATGTATATGCATAACAAAATTTTATTTTCTTCTGACAATTTAAAAGAAAGCTTTATTTCCAGAAAAAAAGTAGCAAAAGAGAGATCACAAAAGTATGATTTTGGGAAAGAAAATCGTGTTAATTTAGGTGTCTGTGATGGGTAATTTTATGTGTCAACTTGAATGCATCATGGGACACCCAGATATGCAGCCAAACTTTACTATAAGTATTTCTGTAAGAGCATTCTGAAGCAGATGAATGCTTATTAATGTTTCATTTTAAAATACAGTTTAATACTATTTTGTATTAGTTTTATGTTTATAGCATCGTGGTTAGATGGTCATATACTTAACAAATTGCTCTCCCCAATATTTCCAGTACCTACCTGCCTCCATACATAGTTATTACAATGTTGTTGACTGTGTTTCCTGTGCTATACTTTACATCCCCATGGCTATTTTGTAACTGCCAATTTGTACAGCTTAATCTAGAGAAGATTAATATTTAAATTGGTAGACTTAAAAAGCTGTTTGCTTGAAATAAAGTGGGTGGCTCTCAAATAATCCGTTGAAGGTTTGACTAGAACAAAAAAGCTGACCCTTGCCCAACTCTTTCTATAAATTAAAATGTTAACTGTTTTTGAGCCTTTAGGCTTGAACTGAACATCCTGGGTCTTGAGCCTGCTGGACTTCAGGCTGAAATGACATCAGTTCTGACTCTCAAGTTTTGGACTCAGAATAAAAATAAATAATTGGTTCTTCTTGTCTTTTGCATGCTGACTCAGATGGAAGATTCAGAGACTTGCCAGACTCCATAATTGTGTGAGCCAGTTGCTTAGTGTGTGTGTATATATGTGTGTGTCCATTCCCACTATTAATTCTGTTTCTCTGGAGAACACTAACTAATACAGGATCCTAACAGACAGAAATTGGAACATGTTTTTTTTGTTTGTTTGTTTGTTTGTTTGTTTTTTATGAGGAGTGAGCTCAGAAAGCACTGAGAAATGAGGGAGAAAGGGAAGGAAGAAAATTTAAAAACAAAAACAAAAACTGTGTTATTGAGCCGATTACACCAGAGATGACTGGTGATGACTTGGGGTTAAATCCTGCTGTGAACTCTGAGAAACAATGTAGGGCATGCATCAGAGTTATGTTCCTTGATGGGCACAGGAGTATTTAGGAAGTACAGGTCTGCCCAGAAGATATCCAGACATACAATATGAAAAATAGCACATCTAGGGAAGAAAATACAAGATATAACAAACATTGTACATAGGACAATAATGCCTCAGTCCCCTTCAAAGTAGGCACCTTGGGACCTCACACAGTTCTCCCAGTCACCATCAGCTGCCCCATTTTATTTTCCTGAATCTCATCAATGGTTGATGAGATTCCATTCCTCCATGGAAAAGCCAATAGTTGCAGGGCAACACATCTGGGCCGTAGGGAGACTGAATCGCCTGGGTGACTGGTGTTTTGCCAAAAAACTTCATGGGACATGGACCATGAGCAGATATTTTGTCGTGATGAAGCTGCCAATCATCAGGTGCCCTTAGCTATGGCTTTCTGAATCATCCAAATAGTTTCCATGGAGGAATGGAAAATATGATGCACATTCATTGCTGTATTCGCTGTAGTCATTTTGAGTGTGACGGCCACACAGTACACATGCTCACTCAACAGCATCTACTGTCCCACACTGACTAGTACAGTGAAGTCATCATTGTTCACAAATGTGCATTCCAGTCCACTCTCCTTGGCTGCTAGGTTATATCATGTTGTGTAAACCACTCCCATTATATTAACAATGGCTGGACTTTTCCCAGACCTTGTTTTTACCAATGCTCATTAGTTCTTGGTGAGAATTGCTCTGGAGGGAGGAGGGAATGTTATCTCCCTGGCACTCCTGGTTTATTTAATGCAAAGGAATGGTGTGTGTCAAAGGAGTATGGATAGGAAAGTATCTGTTTCAATTATGTAAAATATACAGTGGCAGGTAGCTATTTGAAGAGAGGAAAACAGAACATGGTCTGATTTCTCCTAGCACTGCACTTTTTAGATTAAATAGTTTATAAGATACGTAACAACTTGTGTAACAAATAGTTACTGAAGCATGATTCACCATTCTCTTCATATTCAAAATTCAGAATTCAGTTATAACTACATGCCAAGGCAGATGATATGATCACATGTATTTCTACCAAACATTTATGAAGACCACCACATACCCACTAAGTTACCAAAATCAAGGGATATAATACAATACTCTTATTTCACATCAGAATATTGATGTGAAATAAAATATTGATTAGACGCAAATATTCCTAAGAATTATCCCTAGGTTATATTATTCTCCATCACTTACCCCCACATTTCTGACTCAATTCTTACATCTCTAATTACTTTTTCCCAGATTCGGTTCAGTTATCTTCTTATGTTTAATCTTTAGATATTGAGATCACCAAGAATGTGATTCACAATCTGTTCTCACATAATTTTCTCTAGGACCTTTCAGCAATATGCATCTTTTCAGTTTCTCTGTCCTCACCAATCACTCTCAGATTTATATCCCACGGCAGTTCTGTGCCACAACCTACACTTACGTGTATGCAGCACCTATTCGCTATATCCACTGGAATATCTAAAAGACATGGAACATTTGATATGTCCAAAATGAATTCAAAATCTCCAGCCCTCCTTCAATATGTTCCTCTTCCAGCAATCTCTGTTCTACACACACCACCAGTCTCCATCCACTACATACAGGACACACCTCTTGTTCTTTCATCTTTTCTAAATCAATCAAGTAATCACATCTGGTTGATCTACCTCCTAAATAATTTTCAAATCTCATTTATCTTTTTATAGTTCCACAATCACTTCTTTTATCTGCTTTGCCATAATAGTGATCTCCCTTGTACCAATTTTCCACCCCTCTAATATTTCTAGAACTAAAGAAAATTGTGTTCAGAAAACATAAATGAGATCACATCATTTTTCTGGTTAAAATATTTCATGGTTAATCTTTGCTTTTAGGATTCCAAGAAAAATCTTTAGCTACCCTTGCTAACAACCATTTATTACTCCAAAATTTGGTCAGATGCCTCTGCCACATGTTCTGCTTTTCACCTTGTGTAATTTTTAAAAAGTTGCTGCTGTATGCTCAGTGTCTGTCAGTGCTTCATACAAAACCCATGCTTAACAAACAAATTATTAAATAAATGAGACAATTTTATGTATCTTATTATCAGATTGATACATTAATTATGAAATATTAGAAAAAATAATTGAAATTTGTTGGTGCCTGGTATGTGTAAAATTAACCTTAAATATTCATATCACAAACCTTAGGTTAACTTTTACTAAGCTTGTTTTTATTTATTTTTTAAATACCACTGCATTGACCTTTGTTTATTCTTTTAATATTTTTTACTGTTGTTCAAGTACAGTTGTCTCCATTTTCCCACCACCTCTTCCCCCCCACCCACCTCCACCTCCCAACCTCAAACTTCATGTATTCTTTACATGTTCCTCGATGACCCTTCCCCTTTATGTTAATTAAATAGCAATTACTGACTTTCCTCCTTGTACACATTTTCTGTATTAGATATCATTAGGTAACACCTTTTCAGGATTAAGAAATGGAAAACTGTTTTTTAATTAAAATACTATGTACTAATTTTCTCATCTGATTTTGGCAGGGAAAAAACTCAATTTATGAAGGAATTTATTTGAAAATTCACCCAAAATTCTATTTCCATGATATATGAGCATTCCTCTTTAAATATATCATGTTAAAAACATCCTCAAAATTGCATTTTTAACCATGTCAAACACTACAATGACATGGTTTTACCCCAAATCTGATTCCATCTCAATATATATTTTTTTAGTAACAGGAAATGATTTGGTCTATAACAGGTTTTTACTTAACACTACAGATCTGTCATTATTACTGCTATTTTAAATTCATCACTCATATTAGTATATTCATAAGGGAGTTGATCAAGTACTCCCTTAGGTTAAAATTAAGGTAGAGTTAATTTAGTGAAATATGAATGACATTCTAAAAATAATACCTTTAAATTGGTATAGAACTTCTAAACTCAAGTGTCTCAGATAAAAAAAAGACAAAACAAAAATTGTAACCACATAAAAAAGGGTTAATTTTAACTTTATAACTTCCAGAATTTCACCAAAATATTTATTATTTTAATAATTGAATGCCTTTTGTAAATATTTTGTCTCATATATAACTGGGGAATCAGGAATTGCACAATGCATAAGAGATAATAAGATAATTTTATAAAATAATCTTAAATTTCTACATATATTATGCTATTAATCTTTTTCCTAATGAAGACTTGAGTCTGAATAGAATGCAAATAATGCAAAATTAAACCTTTTATTATATGTATATGTTATGCCAAATTATCTATTAAAATATAAAAAGTGCTTTTCCCATCTATATTTATTTGTAAATTTTATTTGGCTGTAGTTTTTCATTTCAAATACAGCCAAATCTCAGTTTCCAAATGTCTCCTGTCTTGAACAACTAGGTTCTCAGCCAAGCTGTTCATGGAAAATACATCTCGATTGTCCAACAAAGCCCAGGTTCTTGCCCCGACAGACCTCTCGCACCGACACCTGTTTGATCAGTCACACATCTCTCAGGCACCGCTCAGTTTTTGAACAGGAATCCAGAACAAATTAAGGTTGAGAACCCAGGTTCCACTACATATTTCAAAGTATTGAAATTATTTTTTGAGCAAAACACATTTTTTATTTAAAAGGTTGCTTTATCCACCACACTTTGAGCATTCAAGATCCGGGATCTTAATCTATTGAACTATATGTCTCCAGAGCCTAATACAATGCCTTCTATAATCTAAGAGTTCTTTAAATTTTGGAAGAATAAATGAATGAGCTACTTTCTATTTCTCTCAGAATGAAGCAAATGAGGAAGTGTTGCAAAAGCTCATAAAATAAAGATATATACACTTATCTACAAATACTATTTTAGTACTTCTTCAGAATTAATCTTTAATAAAAACATGAAAACACACTTTTTTCTTAAATATTATTTTTACTTCTGAAAAATTTAGAAAGAAACAGCCCTAGCTGGTGTGGTTCAGTGGATTGAGTGTGGGCCTGTGAACCAAAGGGTTGTTGGTTCACTTCCCAAACAGGGCATATGCCTGGGTTGCAGGCCAGGTCTGCAGTAGAGGGCGCAGGAGACACCTGCAACAACACATTAATGTTTCTCTCCCTCTCTCCCTCCCTTCCCTTCTTTCTAAAATAAATAAAGTCTTTAAAAAAAGAAAATAAATGAAACAAAATTACTATCAAAAGATATATTAATAGACAAATGTTCTTATTCAAAAATTTAAAAGCTTTATTAACATAGGAAATAAGGGCATCTCTCGTTCTATTTCAGTGATTCAGGATTTGAAATAAAGTACAGATATCTAGTAGGGTGGATTTTCTATATCCTTAACAATGATTTCAGCAAAGAGAAAAGACCTGTGGTGAAGCTACTATTAAATCATCTCATGGACAATCTTGAAAGTACAAGCTATTATAGCATTTAGTGTCAATAGTTCAACAACATTATTTATCTATCACTAGGGGTTTTTCAGGTTAATAAAAGAAGTTAAAAGTCAAATGTTTTACCAAACAAAAAGCCCTTACCCCTTCATAATAATAACAAAATATAACAAATGTAATTCTATAAATATTGATATAGTTCCTAAAACATTCAAAGTACAGTATTATACTCATTTATATCTATTGTTTTACTAGAATTGTAACATTGTAAGATGGTAACATTATACATTGTAACATGCACACTGCAACAACTGAAGTTCAGGTGTTTTCATAAGTGGTATTACTCATTGCTTCTTATATGCTTAGAAAAGCTAGCTCCTCAGAGCAGAAATGGTCTCAATATTACTCACTGGTTTATCCTGAGTCTTTGAATAACTCCTGGACCTGAATTAAATATTTCTTCAATAAATTCATGAGTAATGACTTTTGTAATTTTTCCAACTACTTGTCAGGAACACTAGTGCATTATAAAATTAAAACTGTCATAGCTATCTTCTAAGAATAGTAAACAGTGGTCAAGTACTTGGTAAATAATAGAAAATACTATGAATGCTCTATATGCATTGGTTCAGCGAATACTTTAGACAGCACACAGAGAAAGTCTGTCATTGACCTCTTATATAGACCATGAAACCAAGACCCAGAGGGTCTTGAGGTATCAGAAAGGTCACTAGTCAAATTTCATCACTAGCAAGGACATTTTGACTCTTCTGAAAGCTCATTTTAAAAATAAGACTGCATATCATCATTTAAGGGACAAAATGAGAAATCAAAATTTATTGTGTCCCTAAACATTTTCAAGTTGTCTATGTTTGGATGTTGTTTTAAGTAAATGTTATCAAAGCACCATGGAAAAACTTCACCATGAGTATGCAAAAAGAAATAGTAAATAATGCAATGAATACAAAGATGCACATTAATACAAATATGTTTTAGGTTTTATAAATCTGCCATGGGAGGGCTTATGCATTCAATGTTTATTTAACAAACATGCAACAGTAGTAGAAACCGCATAGGTTAAGTCAAGTGAAATGACATGCAAAGCTATACAAACTGGTAGAGTTAACTTAGTTTTTGTTTGTTAGTCACTTTGTCAATTATCAGGTTTATTTTCATTACATACATTAGCTAATCTTTGAAATGTTCTCTTACATATCATTTTGGTAAATATGAGAAAACCAAAATCATCACCATCATCATCAAAAAGTAATTATAAAATAATTCTTAAATTTTGTGGTATATTTTGAAATATATTTAAATTGAGTAAAGTCAAATAAAACAGTAACTGCATAGTTACAATAGATAGTTTCCAGGAAATTTCTCCTTTAGGCTAAGGGTATTTTATTTGTAGCTTTTATTATTGGAAAGAAAACATATTTTAAAAATTGTTCTTATTTTCTGGATATAATTAAGTTTGATTTCTATCAGTGATAGTAAGTAATGTGTGCCCTAGGCAAAATTATAAATATTTAACTATTCCACAGGCTCCCTGTTTTTATTCCCAAGCTTTTCCATTCTCCTCCACAATGTACAGATCCCACAGAAAGTATTAGCTGAACTTCTTTGTATTCATAAAGAATATTACTTTCCAATTAATAACAAAACAGAAATCCAAGCACTTGTGTGATGCATTATCTGATTTAAATGCTTACAAAATACATAAAGTAGGTACATTTCCCTGAGGAGGAAATTGAGGTTTAAACTGACTAGTATGAAGTCATAAAGAGAACCTTGCTTTCCAACCTATCCTAATCTGACTTCAGAACTTGAATATTAAAATATGCAATACTGATTTTCAAAGTCACGCTGTACTCAAAATATATTTTCTTAGAAAGTTTATATTTCATACCAGAGATTGTGAACCTGTATTTGGACACTAAACATTAAAGTTGTGAAAGTATGGCTCAGGCCTCTACGGGCACAGCTCACATACCGCCTTGAAGAATCAGTGCACTTCCATTGCCACCCACTAATGGGCGGCAGCCTCCTAGGCTCAAACCAAAAACTAAATTGCAAATTACAAACTCATGGGAATCATAAAGAAAATTAAAAAGTTATTTTGGAGGGCAGAATAAAAGTTTCTGTTCTGTAATAATCACTTAAATCACCGACCTTATTTTTCTTAAATATATGCAAAAATTTCCCTCCTTAAAAAATTATAAGATTAATCCTCAGAATAATATTTGAATCCAATGGTCTCAATTTTAATTTTTGAGTCTTATTAATAATAGTTCTATTTTTAAATATATATTTCATAATTCGTATTTTTTCTTAGAAGTCCTCCAAAAAACAAGGAGATATCTTACTTTTAAAAATAGATTTAGCCCTGGCTGGTGTGGTTCAGTGGACTGTGAACCAAAGGGCTGTTAGTTTGATTCACAGTCAGGGCACATGACTGGGTTGCGGGCCAGGTCCCAAGTAGGGGGCACATAAGAGGCAACCACACATTGATGTTTCTCTCTCTTTCTACCTCTCTTCCCCTTCCTAAAAATAAATAAATGAAGTCTTTAAAAAATAGATTTAATATCATTTTACCTTACAATTATAATATAAAAACATTGAACTCATAACTATGAGATACATATGAAACTATAGTGGTTTTATATTTCTTATGAAACTTCTTCCTATATCAGCTTTCTATAATTATGTCATCATTTTCTCACCCTTAGCTCATCAATTATTTCCAACTATGCTAAAAATAATGACATAAGAAAATGAAAGTATGATGAAATCATTCAGAGCGGTGGTGTCCAATGGAACAAAATTTAAAGCAAATTTTCTTTTTTTTTTATTTTAATCATTGTTCAAGTACAGTTTTCTCCCCCCTACTCCCATTCCAGCCCACCCACATATGCCTGCACATTTCACTTAATAGGTAACAGCATATTTTGCACCTGAGCAAAGGAAAAGACCAGTTTCTTTTTATGGATGGAAATTCTCATTCATTTTCTTGTTTTTATACAGATCTTATTGAAATAGTAACCATTCTTTGCTGATTTAATTGTTAGAAGAACAGATTGTATGAGTCAGGCTTTATTTAATTCTAAGTAAGAGTAATGTATCTGTACTAACAGAAAGAACTATGCACAAAACAGAAAAGAAGACAATAGCTGAACATATATTTTCTTTATGTAATATTGACACAATTACATTAAAAATCATCTGTTTTAGAAAATGAATAACACAAGAGACAGATTAGAATTTTTTTCCAGAAGGAGTGTTCTGAGAATGCATTTAATATCATGGCATTAAGATACCAGTATGCATAAATAAAAACCTCAATTTCAAGTCCATGTTTGCGTATGTTGTACAGTATATTTCAATAAGTTCTAAACTAACCACCTTATTTTTTTCAACTCTTTTTAATTCCCTCCACTTGCATCTGTGGACATTGCCATATCACACATGTTGCTCCTTGCACCTAGGTAGATTCATAATCTACTATCTCTGAAAACAACCATTGAGATGCTTAGATGTTTATAAAGACTGTACCAAATTTGTTCTAATTTTAATGTGGACTGTTGCTAAATGTCCCCTCTCCACTCTCCACTCCTCATTTCATCTCTGGGGAATGTTCTGCATCACTAAAGTAACATTCAGCATTATCATCAGTTAGTTTTAACTAACTTCACATACTTAAATGATGGAATGTATGCTAGATTTTAGGGAAAATAATTTAAATAGATCTGATTTCTGCCTTCTAGCCACTTACATATTAAACCATGATAGAATGAGTTGCTATTTTTAATTGGCCAGCAAGTTTAACATTTTTCACACAAAACTTTCTAAAAAATTAGGCAACTCAGTTGCCTTCCTCCATAAAGTTTGCTAAATAATGCATGCTGAAATATGATGAACTAAAAATGCCCAGGAAGTGTATAATAGTTCCATTTTAGACTCCCAAGAAAATGAAAATGACTTTAGCAGCTGACAACTGGCATCTGACAGCTAAGCTGAAATATTTTCAAAAAACATAAACAATTCTCTAGAATCTAAACAGTAATCAGATGAAGCCATTCTGTGAATATGGAATGGAGTAAGATAAAGGCACGTCTACTGCATGATCAGGTCTGAAACAAGACAGAAACCAAGACATTCAGCAACCACAAAAATTAGCATACTAACCATTGCATTTTTATAACAGCCAAAGGAGTTCTGCTTTAATATTTTTGCTTTCTAGGTAAAAGTTGCCAACATATCCATTACTAGATTGCCCCCCAGTTTGACCTCATCCAATCCCAGAACTGTTTTTAGAATATTCAGGACAAGTCTTTCCTAACTCTTGTCATAAAGCCACTCCTAACTCTTACCCATACTCAGAGATTGCCTGGTTTGACTTCTCTTTCATCATAAAACACCAAATAAACCTAACTTGTCTAGGCTACTAGCGGATGGCCAATGGTCTTTGGCTGGCAATCTTCAACATTCCTCATGACTCAACTTTCATTAGTTTTATGTCAAAGACTACAGTTAAATTAGTAACCAAATATCATTTTTAAACAGTTTTACTTGCCTTTATATGTAAGGAAAATAAGTTTAAATTACAATGCTGATGATCTGGCTTCTCTCAGCATGTCAAATTACACTTTTACATATTTTGAAAGACATTGATGAAGTAAGAAAAAATAGAAAAGGGAAGATTCTATAGACATGTTTTTCTTGCCCAGATTCATATGTTGAAACCTAATCTCCAATGTTACAATAAAGAGTGGGGCCTTGGAAGGTCGTGCTTGAGCTTAGTGTCCTTATAAAAGAGAGCCCAGAAAGCTATTTTAGCCCCCTTCACCTGCGTGTACAGAGAGAAGACCATCCGAGACCCAGGAGGCAGGTCCTCACCAGACACCAAATGTGCCTGAATCTTGATGTTAGAACTCTAGCATCCAGAACTGTGAGAAATAAAGTTCTATTGTTTATAAGCCACCTGGTCAGGTATTTTTGTTATAGAAGTCTAAGTTAACCAAGAGGGCAATAGACATATTAAATTTTGTTTAATGCCAAAAACTTGACTTAAGTTGCTTAGTTTGCTATTCACAGAAATTAATTCTCTAGGTTACATTCAAATTCTAATCAGTTTCAATCATTGTTTCAAGGTCTTACTGCAAATAAGTTTTGAAATTTGGAGCTAGTCTCAGTTTCAGCTATAAAATATGCTTCTTTCTGCATCTGCTTCAATAAGAACAGAAAATTAATAAAACTAACGTAATATAATTGTAAGTATATAAAATTATAACAATTTTAATGATAAACTGAGAGTAATTAAATCACAATGAACAATGAAAAGTTATAAGTATGATAATTTCTCAACTAAAAAAAAAATTTAAAGCCTAGTTCCCTTGGTATTTCAAACTTTTTTCATAATTTCCTCTTGAATTTTCCCATAGTCCACTCCACCCTGATTTCACTGATGCTTTTGGTGTTCCTAGAACACTAGGGCATGCTCTTATCTCATGGTCTTTATACTTGCTCTTCCTTCTCTTTTCGTATGTGTATATATAATGTTACACATATAAGATATACCCCAAAAAACTCCATCCATTGTTAATATGATAAGAATGGTTTATGTAGCATCAATGTAACCTATCAGTCATGGAGAGTAGACTGGAATGTGCATGCATGAACAATGACATCTTCACTGTACTGGTCAGTGAGGAAAGTAGACACTGTTGAGTGAGCATGTGTACTGTGTGATCATTGCATTCAAAATGACTGAGCAAATAGAGCAACTAATCTGCATCAAATTTTGTGTTAAACTTGAACATTCTTCAGCAGAAATTATTTGGATGATTCAGAAGTCTGCAGGTATGGGCAACTGGTGATTGGCAGCTTTACCACAACAATGCATCTCCCATGCATCACATCTTGAGCAGAGTTTTTGGTGATACATCAAATCATCCAGGTGATTCGACCCCTTACAGCCCAGATTTGGTGCCCTTCGATTCCTGACTTTTCCCAAAACTAAAGTCACCTTTGAAAGGGAAGAGATTTCAATCATTGATGAGATTCAGGAAAATAAAATGGGCATCTGATGGTGACTAAAACTGTGTGAGGTCCCAAGGTGCCTGCTTTGAAGAGGACTAAGGTGTCTTTGTCATTCTATGTACAGTGTTTGTTGTATCTTTTATCTTCTTCAATAAATGTCTCTATTTATCATATCACTTTGGTTGGATAGCTTCTCAACAGGCCTCCATATATATATAATACATAGCACACACACGTGTGCGCACATACACACACTAATTTCCCTTGATCCCCATTCCCACCTCTCCAATTGTACTCTTTATCATTAATGTTGTTTCATTTTTCCCCATAAAACTTAGTTTGTGTACTTATGTTGTATTAGTTCATGTTGTATTTATTTATTTTGTTTTTCTGCCATTCCTGCACAGGACAGGTGCTGTAACAGAAAAGGAGTTTGTTGCTGTTGATTTTGACACTTGAAGTGGCAGTGATTTTGACACTTGAAGACCATCTTGATTTGTTTTGTTGTTCTTTTTTGGTCACTTACATAACCCCAGTGCCCAATACAATACCTGTTACATAGTAGGCACTCAATAAGTTCTTGTTCAATAAATAAGTGAAAGCAAATACAAGGCATATTCAAAGATGGGTCCTTACATTTAAACTTTTAGGATTTAATGTAAGTTTACATCTTACTTAAATTCTAAACTCAATCTAGAACTTTAATAAATAACAAAAGCAAACAACAAATTTCCAATATTTTAAAAAATCAAATAATCCAATTCAGAAATATAACATCCTGTGTTCTGCTCTTTTTCTTTTCTGTTTTATCTTATATATTTCAATTCATTCACTTTCATTTTGATAAATATTTATAGATCTCCTATACCTAGGACCTTGCTAACTACTGAAAACATTATGAAGACAAGTCCACAATTTGCTAGTCATGTGAACTTGGTCAAGTGACTCAACCTTTATATTTGGTGTCTTCATCTGTCAATTATGACTAAACAGAGTAACTACATATCAGCTTCTAATGCTGATGCTCTAACAGATAACATGAGATGAGATAATGCCAATGAAGCATTTAGCACTGCACCAGGCCTACTGGAGTCATCTAATTAATATTGTTCTTATTGCTTCCAAATAATATGATATTGATGAAGATAACACACTTGATATGCCCTTGCATTCATACAAACTTAGTATATTTTATAGAGAAGATAATAAAAACAGTCTAATAAAAGCACAGATAGAAAGCCATATTTGCATGTAACAGAGTTTCTTTCATTCAGTAAAGCTCACCAATGACCTTTTCAGATTCCCCAACTCTCTGCTTGTCTCAAAATTACCACTCTTCCTCCCCCAACCCAGATGTGCACCCAAACATCAAGCCACTATTTGAAAGGTAATTAGGAGCTTTAACCTGTTGATGCCTCCTTTTCCTTCCTTCTGTGTAATGATACTCAGCCAAGGACTACTTCCTTTGAACTTGATTAATACTATTGAGAGTCATTTTACTTTATTTGGCTGTAGATTTTGCTGCACATTTTCTGTAACTTTGAAATGATTTTAAACATAGATGAGGAGATTTGCTCATTTACTTACAGTGTATTTCTAGCACCTGCATGGCCACTTGAGGAGTAGCATTGAGGGATTCATGGTCGACTCTGCAGATTACTGCCACTCCATCATCGCTCCTGTCCACTCGAAAGTCCAGAGTGCTGCTGACAGTGAAAGTCTTGCGATTTGCATCCTCCTCTTTTAAATATTTTACATCTGAAAATAAAATACAAATTAAAATTTTCTGTGATATTCTCTTACAAAATGTAACAGATTCTATGTGGAGAAAGGGGAACCCTTGTGCATTGTTGGTGGGAATGCAAACTGGTGCAGCCACTGTGAAAAGCAGTATGGAGACATCTTAAAAATTAAAAATGTATCTGCCTTTTGACACAGTGATCCCACTTCTGGTAATATGTCCAAAAGAACCCAAAACACTAATTCAAAAGAACATAAGCACCCCTATGTTCATTGCAGCATTATTTATAATTGCCAAGACATGTAAGCAGACTAAGTGTCCATCAGTAGATGAGTGGATAAAACAGCCATAGGATATTTACACAATGGGATACTATTTGGCCATAACAAAGGAGAAAACTTTACCCTTTGCAACAATATGGATGGACCTGGGGAACATTATACTAATTGAAATAAGTCAGTCAGAGAAAGACAATTGCCATATAATTTCACTCGTATGTGGAACCTAATGAACAAACTGAACCAGCTAGAAAAATAGGGACAGAGTCATAGATGGAGACCAGGATGACAGCTGGTGGGAGGTTAGGGAAAGGAGGGATTAAACAAAAAGGAGAAAGGACTCATGGACATGGACAACAGTGTGGTGATTACTGGGGGCAGGGAGGTATAAGGGGACTAAATGATAAGGAAAAAATATAACAAAGATTAAACTAAAAAACTCTTATTGGAAACAACTTTTCCCCTTTATCAATTTTTGAAAGAAAATATTTGTTAGTTTAATATTTATCCAATATGAATTTAAGAAAATAAAAATACACTATAAAACAAAATTTAAAAGTTAAATATAGAAAGAATAGAATGGGACACCGTACTTTTAGTCCTTAGGACAAATATTTCTTATACTCCCCTGGAAAAATCAGACCATTTTACAATATTAATCCCTCTTCTTTAGATTTCAGTTTTATTAAAGGATAATCTTAATTCTCTGAGCCACAAGCACATTTGGGAAGAGCATTTTCACAACTACTTGGTTATGCCTAAAAGACTGTACAGGGTAGTACATGAACTAAGACTTTACCATGAACAATGTGAAGTGGACATAATTGCTAAAAAATACCTAAGATGAGAGAAAGTTGCCATCTTTGGTAAAGAAAATAAGGTAGACAGTCACCTAAATATTTTGAGTATTTTGAGTATTTAAATATATATTTTTGAGTATTTAAATATATATTTGTGTGAAATTTCCATTGAGGTAATTGTTCTTCACTTGACAAATTAATTTCAACACAGATAGAATACTTGCCTTAAGATGTGAATTCAGTCATGAGTATTTAAACTTACTGTGCACAATTCAGCTTATGGTTAAATACTGCACTTAGGAATTATTTGTTCTCTATGGGAAAGAGGTTTAATAATATTTTCATTTAATTCAAAACTTCTCAAGTCTCAAGTAGCTGATAGGAAGAGGGCAATTTTAATTAATTAGAAATCAAAACCATCGACTTATGTTAAGATATCATTATAATAGGAGCTTAAATATAGTTGTGGGAAAATACCATTCTGTTTTCTTACACTGACATTTTAAATGAACAATGATAATCTTAGGAAAAAAGTTATTTCACAAAACCTGCATTAAATATTTCCATTTACTCTCTGCCAAATAATTTATTTTAAACATTTATATTGATAACAAATTAATGTAAATTCAGCTTCTCCATTTGTGTGCTCTATGCAGAATTTTACTTTAAAAATATTGTTGATTGTGATGCTTATAATGGGCAAACAGTTGCATGGTCCATTGCATTTTACTTATTGCAAAGGGGTATGGTTTTATCTTACTAATTTTAAAAATAAAATAAGATAAATATTAATAAAAGATAAAACTAGGTATATTTTTATGTCTTGTTCTTAAAAATATGTTTATTATTATGTTTATAGTTAGAAAAAACACCTAATTAATATTTTACCACAAAAAGAAGTTTTATGTAATTTAGGCAGTTTTACAGAGTAAGAACGATCTCTAACATTTGAATAGGTAGGAAGGGTATAAAATCTTAATTCTATCTTTTAACTATAAATCAGTCATACAAGGCATAGGGTTTTCAATAAACATATACCTTACAAAATATCTCATGAAATATATCATAAAATATCTCATGAAATAACCAAAGTTATTTCTGAGGGTGAAAATAATTTTCATCTTCAGTTTAAAAATTTTAAATTAAAAGGATGAAATGATGTCTTTCAGTTAAAATAAATCAGAATAGCCCTGGCTGGTGTGGCTCAGTGGATTGAGCATGAGCCTGTGAACCAAACGTTGCCGGTTCCGTTCCCGGTCAGGGCACATGCCTGGGTTGTGCACCAAGTCTCCAATGCGGGGGCACATGAGAGGCAATCACACATTGGTGTTTCTTTCCCTTTCCTTCCCTTCTCTCTAAAACTAAATAAACAAAATCTTAAAAAAATACATCAGAATAGTATAATTTAGAGTTCTCCAAATTAAAAATATATATGAAGCTCTTTAATTTTATAGTGCATTATAGATTTGTATAAAATGTTGCCTTGTTTTTACATTTTATAGTCTTTCCTATAAGTGTATATCCAATGTTTTCTTGTTCATAGCTCTAAGGGTTGGCAACATAAGAAAATTTAGATCTTTAGGTAAACTACTTTTATAAGTATGCTATACCACATCTAAAATATTGCTGCTATGTTTAATATAATAGCAGCTGCATTTTAAGAACACACACATCTGCTTCCTTTAGCTGTTTTACTTTCCTGTACAAAAGCATCATTTAACATAATATTAATTGGACACATAAATTTTGATAGTAATTGTATAAACATAAGATTTTAATACCATTCAAATAAAATAAAGTATAATTTGTTGTTTTAATATTAGCTTATGTTACAGCTTATCAGGTTACTAGAAGATATTAAATGAATGGGAAATGCACCAAAAAGAGCCAATCATAATATTTCCCCATATTTTATGCTGACCACATCCTCCCCAAACAGACAAAAAAAATAATAATTAAAGTTTACCTCTATTTTTATTTTCTACCTTTATAAAATAACTGATGCATTACACAATTACAGGTCAATAGAAATTTTCTTTAGGTTGCATAGTTAATTTGTTGATTGCCTGTGTGCTTTCGTTTCATGTTCTGTCTTGTTTTAAAGAGTTCCTTTTTTTATCCTTTGTAATGTCACTACCAGACACTGTGACTGAAAACACTATTTCTAAAACTGGAATGTGCTTTTTCATCACTTTGGATCTTAGTAAAATGCAGATTCTGACCAAATATGTTGTGAGGTAGACCTGAAAAGTGCCCTGCTGTCCGACAGACTACAGTTTTAGGAACAAGGGGATAGTGGATGCGTAGACACCAGAGATATAACCAAAGGTAAAGGGGGAATATTGGAATATTGAGACTCATTCTGCACCTTTCTTCTCTCCTTTTCTTTTTCTTTCTCTCTTTCTCTCTCTCTCTCCCCCCATCTCCCTCTCCCTTCCTTTCTTCATTACTTCCTTCTCTCTCTCCCCTCTTTTCTTAAACTTCCATTGTACCTTTACTGTTTTAAAACATATATTTTTATATTTTTTACATTTTTCAAACTAAACATGTCACACATTATATAATGCTTTGGTGCAATGTCTACAATTTGATGGCATATGATAAACAGAGAAATTTGTAGGCCTACTTTGTTTTATAATCTTTGTAGCCACCTCTCTATCTCCATCCCCCCTCCGCCAAAAAAAAAAAAAAAAAGAAAGATTTTGGGCATTACTTGTTCCTCAATAATCAGAATACTGGTTGTTTTGGTGGGTGGCAGCTGGGAATTATCTCATTATATTATTGAATTCACCTTGTAATTAATAGACATTTTTAATAATAAAAAAAGTTTTTAAACATCCGCCTAGGAAAACCTTTTAGATATACTTCTCAACATAATTTATTTTCCTAAACATTTCTTAATGAAGTCTCAAAAATACAAGTTTTTATATTATGCATATTTATGAAACTCAGATTGTAAAATAACAACTTGCTTCTATTTGGGATTTTAAGTTGTTTATCTCATCAAGAACTACAATGGAAAAAAATGGCAAATGTGTGAGTTAGACTGCTGGACCCCTGCCCACCTCCCTGCCCACCTCCCTGCCCACCACCACCACCACCAATCAGCAAGTTTAAAAGTCCTGAGTCAGGTAAGTCAAGGAAGAAAGCAATGGTCATCTGGACTTTTTACATCCAAATCTTCTCATAAAATGTCAGACCTCAGGAGCTACCTCTCCATATACATACAGCTATAATAGCTATTCTGATACATTAGCTTCCTTCATTTTGAGATTTTGATGCCATTTAAGTAGACCTAAAAAGAGACATTCTCATTTTTTGAGAAACAATAATATTTTATCATAATTGTGTAAGGGAGGCAGTTTTTCTATTTTATTTTCCATTTTGTTATTGTTGTTCAAGTACAGTTGTCTGCCTATTCTCCCATCCTCTCCCCCCACCCCAGCCATCTCCACCTCCCTCCCCTGATTCCACCCACCTTGGTTTTGTCCACATGTCTTTTATAGTTGTTCCTGAAAACCTTTCTCCCTTTCCTCGCATTATCCCCTCCTATCTCCCCTCTGGTTACGGTCCCGTTGTTCTTAATTTAAATGTCTCTAGTTATATTTTGCTTGCTCATTTGTTTTGTTGATTAGGTTCCACTTATAGGTGAGATCATATGGTATTTGCCTTTCAACATATAGCTTATTTCAATTAGCATAATGCTCTACAGGTCCATCCATGCTGTCACAAAGGGTAGGAACTCCTTTCTTTATCTCTGCTGCATAGTATTCCATCATGTAAATATACCCTAGTTTTTTGATGCACTCATTTGCTGATGGGCACTTAGGTTGTTTCCAGCACTTGGCTATTGTAAATTGTGCTGCTATGAACATTGGGGTGCATAGGTTCCTTGGATTGATGTTTCAGGGTTCTTCAGATATAATCCCAGTAGTCGAATTCCTGGGTCAAAAGGCAGTTCCATTTTTAGTTTTCTAAGGAAATTCCATACTGTTTTCCATCATGGTTGCACCAGTCTGCATTCCCATCAACAATGTGCTCGGGTTCCCTTTTATACACATTCTCTCCCATAATTCTTGTTTGTTGCTTTGTTTATGATGGTCATTCTCACTGGTGTGAAGTGGTATCTCATTGTGGTTTTAATTTGCTTCTCTCTGATGACTACTGATGTTGAGCATCTTTTCATATGTCTCTCAGAAATCAAAGGCATTTTTGTATAACAACAATAAAATATCAGAAACAGAAAGCAGGGAAAAAATCTCATTTGATATAGCAACAAGAAAATAAAATTTCTAGGAATAAATGTAACCAAGGAGGTAAAAGCCCTGTACTCAGAAAACTATAAAACACTGTAGAAAGAAATTAAGGAAGACACAAACAAATGCAAGCATATACCATGTTAATGGATTGGAAGTATTACCATCATCAAAATGTCTATACTACCCAAAGCAATTTATAGATTCAGTGTAATACCTATTAAAGTACCAGTGGCATATTTCACAGACATAGAAAAAACACTTCAAAAATTTATATGGAACCATAAATGACCCTGGATAGCTACAGCAATTTTGAGAAAGAAGAACAAAGTAGAAGAGATTGCAATACCTGATATCAAACTGTATTACAAGGCCACTGTAATCAAAACAGTTTGGTACTGGCATAAGAACAGACACATAGATCGATGGTACATAATAGAGAGCCCAGAAGTAAACCCAAGTCTTCTATGGTCAACTAATATTTGACAAAGCGGGCAGAGCATAAAACGGAGTAAAAATAGCCTCTTCAACAAATGGTGTTGGAAGAGCTGGACAAATACATGTAAAAAAAATGAAACTTGATCACCAACTTACACCATACACAAAAATAAATTCAAGGTGGATAAAAGACTTAAATATAAGTCATGACACCATTAAAGTTCTTCAGCAGAACTCAGGCAGGAAAATCTCAGATATTCCATGCAGCAATATTTTCACCAATATGTCCCCTAGAACAAAGGGCATAAAGGAAAGAATAAACAAACAGGATCTCATCAAAATAAAAAGAAAAGTTCTGTGTGGCTAAAGAAAACAACATTAAAATGGATCAAAAAAACTATGGTACATTTATACAATGGAATTCTCTGCAGCAGAAAGAAAGAAGGAGCTCCTACCCTTTGCAACAGCGTGGATGGGGCTTGAAAGCATTATGCTAAGTGAAATAAGCCAGGCAGTGAAAGACAAATACCATATGATCTCTCACCTTTAATGGGAACCTAAACAACAAAACAAAGACACAAGCAAAAAAAAGTAGAAGACATTGAAATAGAGGGCAGGCTGACAGCAACCAGAGGGGAGAGAAAAGGAATTTTTAGGGGAGAATGGGAAGGGTTTATAGGAACAAATTTAAAGGACACATGGACAAAAACTAGGGGAGGGTGGTAATGGGAGGGATGAGTGGGCAAGCTGGTATGGGAGAAAAAGGCAGAAAACTGTATTTGAACAATGATTAAAATAAAATAAAGAATTAAAAAATATGGGATTCTTATACAATACAATTAACAATAAAAACTATTGTCCTTTAAAAAAAATGAAAAGAGAACCAATTGTATGGTAAAACATATTTTCCAAAGATATCTCAGACAAGGGTTTGATCTCCAAAATATATAAAGAACTCACATAACTCCACTCTAGGAAGACAAAAAAACCCAATTAAAAAATGGGCAAAGGACTTGAATAGACAGTTCTCCAAGGAGGACATACAAAGGGACATTCTCATTTTTATAAAGGGAAATCCTGCCCTGAATCCTATCACAGCCCTCTGAATCAAACACGTACCTAAAATGAGCGAGTTTCCTTTTAATCCACTGAAAGACCTATAGGCCACACTAGGAACAATGCCAGGCTGAACACACATTTTCTGCCTTGTTTGCAGTACATTACTGAACATGCCATTTATTCTCATTATCTGGAGATGTCTTTCGGAAATAATTTAGGATACTATGTGACTTCTCCTGGCCCATTAGGGGCTTCCATTCTCTGACTATCCACCACCATCACTGCAAGGTCTCAGTATACATCCCAAATACTGATGTTTATCTAAAACTTGAATCTTATTGTTATTTTCATAGTCAGAGTTTGTAAAAGTGTTTCTTGATGGATCAGAGATAATTTTAGTAGAAGAATTCAAGATATTTATTCTGAATCCATACCACTGTTATTAATGGTATGTTAATGATTTGACACCCTTGTTAGTAAGCTGTCTGTATGTAATTGTGAGCATTATATTAGATAACTTGTCTTTCTTGTCAAAAAGTTAGGGTGACCAAATCAGAAAACTGGATATGTTGTCTAACTATTGTTTCAAAAAGTTTTATAGATCAATCATTCTAAAACAAAATACATCATTTTTAGAAGATAGCCAACACCCCTGATGTTTTTTAAAAATTGCCATAACATAACTATATCTGGTTAAATCATTTACTCAGAGATGCATATTTTAAAACCAGTTGATCTTAGATGAAAAAAATCAGTGTATTTTTCTTTAAATTTAGTGTTGAAATGTGTTTTACAAAGCATTTTTCTTTACTAGTCAAGGTAAGAATTTTATTTTATATCAGCTTTAAACTTTCTTCAGACCAAAAATATTGAGGGCAAATCTTACACAGTACGGTAGAAATTTAAAGTTTGATAAACACAATCACTTTTTCACTGGTGAAGACTGCAAAACAAAGTCTCGCGGCAAATCTCATCATTGCCCATGAGCACTCCTTCATACCACTGCGAAGGGGTAGATTTTTATAAATCCTTCTCATAATACTTTGCTTCTTTATAGAGTGACATTTGTAACCTTGGTTTTTCAAGCTATGGCTCCACCAACAACAGGCAATGAAAAAAAAAAAAACATTTCACCTGGCAAAAGGGTTTTACTGAAACTCAGTTTCTTGTTAGTAAATTTGAAAAGCTCAGATGAGCAAAATAACATTTATGGAGGGCTGATGAATGGGATGCACTCCATTCAGGGGTGTCCAACCTTTTGATGTCTCTGGTCCACACTGGAAGAAGGAGAGTTGTCTTGGGCCACATGTTAAATACACAAACACTAACAAAAACCGACAAGCAAAAAAAAAAAAGGTTTCAAGTAAATTTACAGTTTTGTGTGGGGCCCTATTTGTAGCCATCCTGGGCCATGTGCAGCCTGTAGGCCTTGGGTTGGACACCCCTGGAAACCGCCTTCAATTAATTTAGACAAGTGGAATGCTATATTTTTTATCAACTTTCTTTTAAGTATTTTCCCACAGGCCTACGTTGAGAAGTACTATAAAAAACACTGTATAAATGTTGCTGTATACAGCCTTAAGCCAACTCAATTCAGCACATGAACACTTATGTAAAACATATGGACTCAGAGAGGAACTCTCTCTTCTGACTGTCAGTACCAACATATATTAGACCTCTTTTGTATGACTGTCTGTGGACATGATAATTAACTGATCTTGTTTCTCTCTTTGAAATGACTAAAATTACAAATAAGAACTTATGATCCATTATTGGCAAATATAAAAGGCTTTATACAAAATTTTGCTCACTAATTTTACTTTAGTTTTTATCTTACTTTTCTATACTAATCTGGCTGTTGTTCTATATTTGATAACATTGCCTCTATACTAATCAGGGATTGTTGTATTTACCCAAATCCTTCTAGAACAAAATGAATTGTAAGACTTACTTTCCATCAAAAACACTGGATCTGTTCAAATTTCTGCTTGATGGCTCAGGAACCACATTTAAATATCTATTAAGATTTAATATTTTAGAACACTAATAAAAATGTTGCTCAGTCCAAGAGAACAGTTGGTATAGAGTAATTTTTCTTTGAAAATTATTGAGGTAAAACATTAGGTCACTTTCACCCAAATGATGGATTAAGTCTATATTGAATTCTCCTTAGTTTTCTGTGACTTAGAAGAATACTAACATCTGGAATATCCAGTCCAGGAGAAATCCAATAAAGAAGAGAGTCACTGACTTTAAAAATTATTAAGGTATCATCCGAGACCATTTTAACTCAAGTGATTCATTCACTCTGTATATAAAATCCTTGAGCTCTTACCATGTGTTTTACATCATACTAGATTCTGTATAAAAGTTAAATGAGGGAAAAAGATCTGAGTCTAGGAAGTGAGACGGATATGTTGATATATTATCTAGATATTTAAAAAAGACTACTGGTACGTTAAAAATACCAAAGAGGATAATAATTTAAGTATTAAATTGTACACTAAGAGTTAAGTATCAGGTCTCCTCTCTGACTTTCACCCCATCAGATATCTCTTTAGAAAGGAGCATGGGAGATACACTAGAAGAACAATGGTCACTCAAAAAATTAATTAATAATTGCAACAGTCCAAGAAAGGGATTAGCTTGTCCTCAAGAAAATCTTCTTTATTTTACTATGACTTTCTTGGAATAATCAGAAGCAATATGAATATTACTTGTTATCTCTGTGTTACTAATAAGCTAAAAAAGCAGAATGTCAGTTTCAACAAGGTTTTTCTTTTACTGTTGCACACAGATGATTCATGACATGTAACGGTATATCCTGCATGACTTGTGGAATTTATCTTGGACAGTTTCAGCTTAGTATACACTTTACAAATTATTCATAAATTTGAAAATTCAGAAAGAGGTATGGAAGGGAATAAATAGCAGTCTTTTTTGGTACATAGAGAGGTACTATATATATATATATATATATATATATATATATATATATGTCACATAAGGCATACACACACAAATATTTAAGGTATTTATATATATGTGTATATATAAGGTATTTATATGGTACATATATATTCTTTGGTTCAAGAAGACAGAGTCTACCTGTACTCCCCCGGCATCCTGCTTTCAAAACAGGAGTAATTGTACTTCAGAAGAAGCAGGCCATGCCCCCAGCTCAGGAGGGGCATCATAAAGATTTTGCCCAGAGGAAGAGGCAGGCCATAATGAGAGGGTTCTGAAACTCTCTCTAGAGTAACTGACTATTTGGAACAGAATGTGGAGAAGCTCAAGCCCAAGGCCTTCTTGAAGTCTATGAAGATTTGATAGTAGGTGAGTAAAAAGATAGTGGTAGGTCCATGAGAGCAATAGGGTAATCCAGAGCCCAGCTAGTTTATGAGAGAAAAGCAGAGAAACAGCTAGAAAGAGCCTTACTGCAGTCAAAGAAAAGCTCTAAAACTGGAATCAAAAAGAAAAAAATCTCTAAGAAACCATTCTCAATTTTATTGGATCAGTTTTGAAAGAATTTCTGCACAGGGTATTGTTGAAAACAATAGAGAAATCACCTGACAAGTAGTGGAGGGGAACAGCTATGCATTATACCAGCAGAGCTAGATAGCTTAACAGAGACATCAGGGAAAGAGACAGTCAAAGAGAGCTCTTCAAAAACCATTCTCATTCCCAGAGTGGTTATCCACATGTGCAAGGCTGTGCCCTTTGATTAACATCACAGGCTTTGCAGTACAGTGAATATAGTCCATCTAAATCATCAAACAAATACATAAGCAAACAACAATAAGCTGTAGGGTGAGAGCAGCATCCATAATTGTTCAATATATTATCTAAGTGTCCTGCTTTCAACAAATTTGTAACATGACAAGGAAAAGGACAGTGTGACTCCTACATAGTAAAAAAAAAAAAAAAAAGCAAACATTAGAAACTGCTGGTAAGAAGGCCCAAAAGATGAACTTAACAGATACTTCAAATACTTCAAATAATTCATTTTAAATACATTCAGACAACTAAAGCAAACCACCATATTTGAAGAGGTAAAACAAAATAATTGTGAACATCAATAAAAAAGGTGAAATTATAAAACAAACCAAATAAAGTCCTGGAGTTGAAAAATGCAGTAAGTGAAATAGAAAATTTAGTTGAGGACTCAATAGTAGTTATGAACCAAAAAAATTTACAGATTAGTACAGACAAGTAATCTGAAGAAAAGAAGAAAAAAAAAGAAAAATTAACAAGGGACTCCCTTAAATACAAGGGCACTTGTGCTATGAAAACCAGAAGAAAAGAAGTAGAAAAATGTAGAAAGAAGAGAAAAGAGTAGAAAAATTTTAATGAAAATGCTGATCTAAATCTACTTAATTTGATGAAAAACATTAATCTACACAACCTAAAGGCTCAATGCATTCTAAAAAGTTTAAATACAAAAAAAGATCTAGAGCCATATATACCATAACAAAAAGTAAAAAGACAAAGAAAAAAATCAACCTTGAAAGCAGAAAAATGACTTTCACAAAGGAACTCCAAAATATTTAATTAACTTACTTTCTATCAGAAGCTGAGACCAGAAAACAAAATGTGAAACGGTAGATTGAAATCAATAACATTATGTGTCAATCCATTAGAAAGATGTAACAATTACAAACATATGAACATCTAAAATAGAGCACCCAAAGAACATAAAGCAAAAAAATAAAATAAAATAAAATGACCTACTAGTACCTTTCCTAGGTATATATCCAACATAAATAAAAGCATACTTCTACATAAAAACTTGCTTCTAAATTTTCATAGCAGACTTTTTCATAATAGCCAAAAAGTATAAAAACCCAAATTCCTATCAACTGATCAATGGGTAAATAACATATAGCATATGCATACAATGGAATATTAAGTGAAAATATTTAATGAAAAAAAACAAAGTACTCGTATAATACAGATGAACCTTAACATATTATGCTGAGAAACTAGTCACAATATGGTAGAATTTCATTTATATAAAATGTTTACAATAGGCAAATTTATAGGCATAGGAAATAGATTAATGGTTCCTAGAGATGGTGAGAGGAGGTTGGGGGAAAATAGAGAGTGATTACTAGTAGGGATGGCATTTCTTTAGGGTTATGTAAATGTAAAACTGATTGTGGTGAGAATTATGTAACTGAAATTACTGAAAACCAATGAATTGCAAATTTTAGCTAAATTGATGGTATATTATCTCTCAATAAAGCTGTAATATAAAAGATAAATAGAAGTGGCTAATCCCCTGAATTATTGAATGAAGAGAAATTTCACATTGATCACTCTCTGGGAAGATGAAGATTATATGTATGACCACTTGCAAGAAGCAGAGTATTTAGTATTCCAGCTACTAAATAAAAGAGAGAATGCATTTACTACTTTATTAACCAACATTAATATACACCACTAGAGAATAATCTCAGTAAAATAATCTATCTAGAATTTCCCATTATCAATAGAAATAGAAGAAAGGTTACCCATGCACTTAGATACTGCTATACTAAGATGTCAATCAGGCCATAATATTGTGAAAAACTATTGGAATCCAATGACTTTTCTTGATCAAATAAATTAAAGGATCATTTTTAGAAATATCTAATTCATAAATTTTATAAAATAACCTCCTGAGTCCAAAGAATATTATTAAACAAAGTTGATTGGAACAAGATTTTCTCTCCCCAGATTCCACAAAAAAACATTAAAAACTGGATTTCTGTGAAAAATCTAAAGCTAAAGAATGGGAAAGACTTCTTTCATAGTGCATGAAGAAATCATAAAGGATCCTTAGGAAATAACCTGAGGAGAACTTGAGCAGCAATTGAATCCCTCCTTTAGTAGATGAGAGCTCAAAAGCTAGCAGCTTTCGATATTTATCTTATTATAATCTTAAGATTGCTTATAGACTGATGAGCCCTGGATTATTGTGGTATGTACCTTTTAATAATTAAATAAAAAACAAAGTTAAAAAACTTTTCTTGATAGAATGCTTATTCTTGACAATAAGTGACATCCATTAAATAATTATATTTTTCTTAGCTCATTACACACATGCTAGAACTTTTCTTTCCATTCCCACAATGTATAAGAACCCATAACAGCACTGAAATTCTGTAGCTGAATAAACAATTTCTAACTTTAAAACTAGTAAAATTGTTCATCTAAAATATTCTGTTAAAGTGAGTAGAGACACATTTCACTCTTGGTTTCATTCACCCTTTAAAATTTATTATCTCACCTCAAAACCAGCAAGCAAACCAAATTAAGTATTGCCATTGAAATAAAAGTATTATTCTTCTACATTTCAAAAACAAAGACAGAACCATCTTCTGCTGCAAGCCTAGATGGAGTAATAGAGACAGATTTACCTCTCACCTAAAAACAAAAATTTTCAAGATATTGAACATCATACCAATGGACAGTGATCCCTGAGAGGTGGAAAATGAATGAAGTGAATGCTAAAATGTGTTCCCGCTTAATGTGTTGAGAGATTTTCAAGTTGTGGACCATGTAGGAAAAAACTCACGTAGAAACCGACAGCTGGCCTGAGGTAAGGAGAAGAAGCTGGGTGTGTGGGAGGGTCAATGCAGCTCAACTTTGCTATGGCACTATATCAAAAGGAGCTGGCTGCACAAATTCAAGACTCACATATCTTCAGTGTCCCTTCCAGGATTCAGAAAAGTAAGTACTAACCAGTGCATCTGAGAGAGAAAGCTGAGGCTGGGACAATAACCACCTAAAAGGATTAGAGGAAATAGTACATGATGTACACACATATTGGTAATAGTGCTTGTTCCAAACAACCTGACTGGTGTACTGAGCATTCAGAAGGATTTCACCTCAGTATTAAGAAAAATATTCTTAGAATAAATACTGTTCCGGTCTCACATTAAGAAATTTAAAA
The DNA here is from genome assembly GCF_004126475.2 of Phyllostomus discolor. Classification (NCBI taxonomy): domain Eukaryota; kingdom Metazoa; phylum Chordata; class Mammalia; order Chiroptera; family Phyllostomidae; genus Phyllostomus; species Phyllostomus discolor. The sequence continues at coordinate 72,335,856 of NC_040904.2, read as the reverse complement.
GGAACTCTGAAAGGACTAAATTTTTTCTAAGTAACTTAACCAGAACAAAGCTTAAGAATGCTTATAGAAATATGAGAATATTCAGCACCTAAAAGGTAAAATTCACAATGTTTAGGTCTAATTAAAAATCTACTATGCATTCAAAGAAGGAAAATGCTATCTATAATGAGATCAATCAGTCTATCAAAACTAACCTAGAAATAATGCAACTGAGAGAAATAAAAGGGCATAAAAATATAAAAGAATTCAAAACATATTCAAAAGCTAAAATTATAAAGCTTATGGAAATCTTAGTGATCTTGAGTTAGGCAAAAATATCTTACATATAATACCAAAATATGGCTCGTAAACATAAAATAATAATAATAATAAACTTAACCCAAAGGTCTATTAAATGGATAAATAAATGATGGTATAGATTTATACAATAAAATGCCAATCAGTAATAAATAGGAAGTACCTTATACATGCAGCAACATGGATGAATCTCAAAATAGTTGGGCCAAGAGTTATAAATCAGAATAATAAGAATACATACTATGTGATAATACTTACATAAAATTTTAAAAATATAAATGAACTATAATGACATAAAGCAAAACAGTGCTTGTTTGGGAATGAAGAGGGAGGTAGGAATGGGGAAAGAGATTCTGGAAGAATGTGACCAACCTTTTGTACATAAACATTCTGATCATTTTCTTGATTATGGTGATGGTTTCATCACTATATATACTTATAAAAATATATCAAACTGAGCACTTCAAATATGTTTAGATTGTTTTTGTCTATTTTATCTTAATAAAGCTGTTTTTCAATAAAAAATTTTAAAAATTTTCTCAAAGGTTTTTGGTGATTATTTGCCTTTATAAATCATTTATACCAACATGCAATGATTGTTTTATCTCTTTCCATAAGATGCCATAGTGTGACAGTCTGGAGAGTCTTGGGGTAATATACTTAGAGCATACAGAAAACTTCAAGTGTTTTATATATATATATATATATATATATATATATATATATATATACACATAGATATTATTAATGCTATTTCTTTTTTATATATAATACAGTGCCTAGCACAGTCCATATTTAAATGAAAAGAACACTTTCAGAGAAGAAAAAATATTGATGCATGGTGTATACTGTAAGTTTAAATACTAATACTATGGTTTCTCTCCAAATTGTATAAATCTTCTGCCTTTTAAATACTAACACCAATACTTTCAGTTAAATCTTGTTGTACTTGATATAGGAACTTTAAACTCAGTGGACCCAAATCTTTCTTTTTCATTTTCTTTTATGTTAGTGTCAAATAATTCAAAATCTCGTATTACAAGTTAATATTTTACTAAATTAAAATTTTATATAGCCTATATTAAGTCTTAGGCCAAAATTAGATTTTCAATACTAAATACAGTATTTAAATCAAAGGTATAATCTACCATTTCTTAAAGTAGACTCTGTGGAGTTCAATAGAAACATGTATGAAACAAAAATAACAGCAAAAATGTAAATGAATAAAGCAGAATATTTTCTTCAAGGTACTCACATTTGGAATATAAACCTATAAACAGATCTAACAGTAATGGTAATAAATATATGGACTGGCTAAAGATTTTATGTTTTAAAAAAGCAAACATTAGTCCTACTTTGTGGGAGAGGTGAACGTTTAACAGTTCAGTAATAAAAGTAGGCACTCAATAAATATGTCTTAAATGAATAATACCTCTTAAATAATGAATGGAATTTATCCTATGGGTTTGGCTAAAAATAGGTAGTAGAGCATTCCAAAGAAAGGGACTTCGTGTATCTATGTGGAGTAGAAGCTTGTGACTTGTTGAAGTAACTATGAAACATTCTGTGTGATAGAGACATGAAAAATAAACAGGAGTGCAGGGGCCAAATAGTCATGTAAGATCTTTATCTAGATAAGCTGTTTAGAATTTATTCTGTAGCTAATGGTAAGACTTTGTTTTTCTCCAGTTACCTTTAAATAGTAGAATGAAGCAATCACAATTTTCATCTAACTCTGTTTTTTCTACCCCTTCACCTCAAGGGTGAGGGCTGGTTGCCAGTAAAAGCCAAGCATATGGTCAGAGGATTAGAACTTTTAGTGCCACAACTGACTTCCCAGGAAAGGAAAAGGACTTGAAGTTGAATCAATGACCCACGGTCAATTTTAGTAAGTCATGACTATGAAATGAGGCCTCAGATAACCACAAAACAACAGCTTGAGGATCTTTCTCAGAGAGCTCCCACACTAGGGAACCGAAATTATTGTTGGTGTGGGAAAGCCTCCATACACACATGATGGGTTTTGGTCCAGGAACGCTTTCCACAAGCCCTGCACCTAGAAGGACATATGCAAGGTGCAAGAATTCACTTCCTGTAGCTTCCTCAAAGAAAGAAATCAGTTAGTCCAAAGAAATCAGATTTTAAACTTATTCTGCAGGTTAGGGCTTTCCATCAGAAGTGCTTAAGCAGAAAGAGTAAGCTAAACATAAGTATGAAACAATAAATGACATGCAAGAAGACATAGGTACTAAACTTATGGACCCTGGTCTAAGAGATGTAATAAATTTGACCCCAAAGGCAAGAGAAGTAAAGGCAAAAATAAATGAATGGGATTATATCAAAGTAAAAAGTTTTCCCATGGAAAAAGAAACTGCAAACAAAACTAAAAGGCAACCAACCGAATAGCAGTAGATACTTGCAAGCAACAGCTCTGACAAGGGGTTAATATCAAAAATACATAAAGTACTCATGTAATTCAACACCATACAAACAAACAATCCAGACAAAAAATGGCAGAGGATCTGAATAGAGGCCTTTCCTAAGAAGACATATAAATGGCCTACATATATAGCAAAAGATGCTCAATTTCATTAGCTATTAGGGAAATGCAAATCCTAACTACAATGAGATACAACTCACACATGTTGGAATTGTATTATCAAGACAAGTGACTACAGATATTGTCACTTGGAGAGGTTGTGGGGAAAAAGTAACCCTCATTCACTGATGGTGGGAAAGTAAACTGGTGCAGCTGTTAGGTAGAAGTTAGGAATGAGCTTCCAGAGGGGAAATAAAGCAGGGCCCTTGCCATTACAACAAAGAACCTAAAAAAGAGGCTAGAAATGAAAGGGAGACATGTCTCACCAATTAACTCAGCAGTACTGAGCTGGGCTTGATAAGATTGCCAAGTGTTCTGAATATCATGAGCAAAGATAGAGCAGGAGGAGGAGAGTCCTCGAGACTTTGTGCTGGGACAAGAAGCCTCTGCAATAATTTCACTAACTAGATAGAAAGCCTTTACTAATAAAGAAAGCAAGCCTTTTTATTAATCCCAAGGTGTAGACAGGGGAAAAGGAGAGGTACCCCGAAGCTAGCTAAGGTATATAGCCCCTGAACCCGAATAGTCAGTGCACTTGGATTAGCTGAGTGCCTGCTTAATCCAACTGCCTGTTTATAGCATTTTTGCTCATGTGTTTCATAAATAAACTTTCATTCTCATTTCTATTAAATGTGTTTGCTCTCACTTGAATTTGTCTCCTGTGAGCAATGCAAGAATCTAGGAACAAGTTCCGGTATGGGGTGGGGGTCCCTGACTCGGGTCTCTCCTGGGTAACACAATCACTGTGGAAAATAGTATGGAGGTTCCTCAAAAAACTAAGAATAGAGCTACCATATGACCCAGCAACTCCTTTTCTGGGTATATAACCCCCGAACTTGAAAGCACTTATTCACAAAAATATACACATACATATGTTCATTGCAGCACTATTTACAGTGGCCAAGACGTGGAAACAAGTGAAGTGTCCTTCAATAGATGATTGAATAAAGAAGATGTGGTATATATATGCAACAGAATACTACTCAGCCATAAGAAAAGATGACGTACTGCCATTTGTGAGAGCATGAATGGACCTTAAGAATATCATACTAAGTGAAATAAGTCAGTCAGAAAAAGCTAAGAACCATATGATCTCACTCATATGTGGAGTATAAAATTCAAACTTATACACACAGACAACAGTATAGTGTTTGTCAGAGGGAAAGGGGTGAAGAATTGTGAAGAGTTAAAAGGATCAAGTATTTGGTGGTGGAAGATGATTTGACTCTGGGTGGTGAGCAGATAATGCAATATACAGAGCGTGTATCATAGAAGTGTACATCTGAAACCAATATAACCTTATTAACCACTGTCACCTCACAAACTTAATAAGAAAAGATAAAGTTCCTTGATCAGATTCTTGTCATAGTAAGTTAAATCTGGAAGTACTGTAGGGGTTTCATTTAGGAAAGAGCTACACAGGTCCAGGCAAGCCTAATCAAACATATCCTGAAAGCAGATTTGAATGGCAGAATATAAAATGAAGTTACATTATAACCTGAAAGTTTAACTCTGCATAGCAAGATATCTAACTTTTGTCTTAGGGACTTTTATTTCTCTAAATTTTATCCAATAAAATGAATGTATTAGAAGATCTGAAATAAAGGTTCTGATTAGAGATAAATTGCAGGTAAATCTGATTTGGGGAATGATATATACAGAAAGAGTAATTAAAACAAAAAAATTAAATAACTGTATGGATTATAAACCATGGTAGTATAGGCAATCTTATTTGTCAGGCTGTATGCCTATTAGTAAGAATCATTTTAAATCTGAGGTAAGATAATAGAATCATAAATTAAAATAATCACAATGGTTTGTATAAACCTCTCTCCTAGAAGGTCGCTTTGAGAATATGACATTACTATGCACAGAGGGAATATTTTCCACAATCATCATAAACAATTCTTATACTTAGGTTTTAATATACATATGATATCAAGTTCAAGATACCTGTATGTGGGGTACAAAATACCACTACTAACCTTACCTGTCATCTCCCCTGTAAACTTATGTCCACCTTAAGAGAAGGTATGTGTGAATATTATGTAGCAGAAAGAAAGATGGAACTCCTACCCTTCTCAACAGCATGAAGGGAACTGGAGAGCATTATACTAAATGAAATAAGCCAGGTGGTGAAAGACAAACACCATATGATCTCACCTATAAGTGGAACCTAACCAACAAAACAAACAAGCAAGCAAAATATAACCAGAGACATTGAAATAAAAAACAAACTGACAGTGACCAGAAGGGAGGAGGGAGGGGGATAATGGAGGAAAAGAGGGGAGGGGCCATCAAGGAACATGTATAAAGGACTCATGGACAAAACCAAAGAAAGGAAGGATTGAGGGTGGGAGGCAGGGATGGGTAGGGTGGGGGGACATGGTGGAGTGAAATGGAGACAACTGTACTTGAACAACAATAAAAAATAAATATTGAAAATGAATGTATGTGTATTTAAATACACACGTCTATATGTCTACAGGTATACATCATTTTATTGTGCTTTGCTTTATTGTGCTTCACAGGTCTTGCGGTTTCTATAAATTTAGGGTTTGTGGCAACCCTGCGTGGAGCAAGTCTATCCACACAATTTTTCCAGCACCATTCACTCAATTTGTGTCTCTGTGTCACATTTTGGTAATTCTTAAAATAGTTTGAACTTCTTCGTTATTATTATATTTGTCATGGTGATCTGTGATCAGTGATTTCCAATGTTGCTATTATCATTAGGGTGCCACAAACTGCACCCACATAACATGAAAAACTTAATAAATAAATTGCAGTTTGTGTTCTGACTGCTCCAACAACCAGCCACTCCTCCTTCTCTCTTTCTCTCCTTGAGCATCCTTATTCCATGAGACACAGCAATACTGAAATGAGGCCAGTTAATAATACTGCAATAGCCTCTAAATGCACAAGTAAAAGGAAGTGTTGTATAACTCTCACTTCTCAAAAGCTAGAAATAACTAAGCTTAATATGAAATGCAAGTCAAAAGCTAAGATGGCCCAAAAAGCTAGGCTTACTGCATCAAAGAGTTAGCTAAGTTGTGAATGCAAAGGAAAAGTTCTTGAGGAAATTAAAAAGCTATTCCAGTGTACACATGAATGATAAAAAACCGAAACAGCTTTATTGATGATATGGAGAAAGGTTTAGTGGTCTGGATAAAAGATCAAACCAGCCACAACATTTCCTTAAGTTAAAGTCTAATCCAGAACAAGACCCTAACTCTCTTCAATTCTATGAAGGCTGAGACAGGTGATGAAATTGAAGAAGAAAAGCTTGATGCAAGCAAGGGTTGGCTCATGAGGTTTGAGGAAATAACCCATATCCATTACATAAAAGTGAAAGTTAAAGCAGCAAGTGCTGATATAGAAGTTGAGGCAAGTTATCGAGAGGATCTAGCTAAGATCATCAATGAAGGTGGCTACACTAAATAATAGATTTTCAATGTTGACAAAATAGCCTCATATTGGAAGATTTTTATAGATAGAAAGAAGTCAATGTCTTCTTCAATGCTTCAAAGGACTTGATGACTCTCTTGTTAGGGGCTAATGCAGCTGTTGACTTTAGGTTGAAGCCAATGCTCATTTATCATTTTAAAAATCCTAGGCCCTTAAGAATTATGCTAAATCTACTGTCTGTGCTCTATAAATTGAATAACAAAGTCTGGATGACAGCACATCTGTTTATGATATGGTTTATTAAATATATTGAGCCCACTGTTAAGACATACTGCTCAGAAAAAAAAAATCCTAAAAAATATGGCTGCTTATTGACAATGCACCTGGTCACCCAAAAACTTTGATGGATATATATGAAATTCATGTTGTTTTCATAACTGCCAACTGAACAATAAGGTATTACAACCCATGGACCAAAGAATAATTTTAATTTTCAATTCTTATTTAAAAAATATATTTTGTAGAGCTATAGCTGCCATAGATATTGATTCCTCTGAAGGGTCTTGGAAAACTCAATCAAAAAGCTTCTGGAAAATATTCACCATTCTAGATACTATTAAGAACATTTATGATTCATAGGAAGAGGTCAAAATATCAATATTAACAATAATTTGGAAGTTGATTACGGCCCTCATGGGTTCAAGACTTCAGTGGAGGAAGTAACTGTGGATGTAGTGCAAATAGCAAGAGAGGCAGAATCAAAGTGAAACCTGAAGATGGGACTGAATTGCTGCAATCTCCTGAAAAATACCTCAATGGTTGGGAAGTTGCTTTTTATGGATGAGCAAAGAAAGTGTTTTCCTGAAATGGGATCTCCTCTTCGTGAAGATGCTGTGAAGATTGTTGACAACAAAGGATTTAGAAATTACATAAACTTACTTGATAAAACAGCAGCATATTTTGAGAAGAGTGATTCCAATTTTGAAAGAAGTTCTACTGTGGGTAAACACTATCAAAAGACACCACATGCCACAGGGCATTGTTTGTGAAAGAAAAAGTCAACCAGTGCAGAAAAGATCACTGTTGTCTTATTTTAAGAAATTACGATAGCCGCTCAACCTTCAGCAACCACGCCCTGATTAGGCAAAGGCCATCAACAATGAAACAGTATTTTACATCAGCAAAAGATTACAACTCACTGAAGGCTCAGATTATGATTAGCATTTTTTAGAGATAATGTGTTAGTAAAATATATACGTTGTTTTCTTGCACATAATATTATTGCACACTTAATAGTCTACAGTGTAATGTAAACATAACTTTTATATGCACTGGGAAACAAAACAAATTGTGTGACTTGGTTTATTGTGATACCAGCTTTGTTGTGGTCGGGATCTGAACCTGCAATATCTCTGAGGTATGTCTGTATTGTGCATTTTTGCTAAGATGAGTACATTGTATTTACCCTCTGTGAGATTTACTAGGACTCAGGTTTATTGGTATTTAGTCAGCGTTATTATCCAAACTTTGTAATGTCAGAAACCAACAAAGTTAAAAAATAATTCATGAAGTTTCTCTGTCTATAATCTAAATATTATAGATGAGTTCTGAAATATTATCTAATTTATACTTGGTACTTATTATTGCCAATCACAAATCTACATGTTTTTTATATATTAACTCATGTATTTTTTAATACATTGATTCATTTATTTCTCCAACTTTTCCATGAGTTATATATTATTTTAGACTTGTTTTACATAAGAGGAAATGGGGCACACACATTATGTTAAAATATATTGTAAAACTACCTAATTTAGGAAATGGGTAAATCTGGTTCAGATTATACTCAGAAAGTGACCGTGATTTGAAAAAGTGAGTGCAAAATGTATCTAACTTTTCAAACTACTTTACACACATTAATTTTTATTTGGGGAACTTTTCCCATACTTTACCTTTAATCTCTTTGTCATTTTTGAACCATCTTATATCAGCTGCAGGTTTACTACCAGATGTTTTACAAGTCAGCTGCATCAAGTCTCCCTCCATAACTGGTGATGAAAATCCACTAATCTGAGGCTTTTCAGGAACACCTGAAATATAAACAAATGAATGACATGAAAATCAATTCCCAAAGTTTGTTCATTCTATTGCTTTTATAAACTATTACTTTTATAAACAAAAGTAAACAGCTAACCAGCTGACAATAAATTCAATCAAAAATAATAAACAGCTATAAAATAAAATAACCTGATTATAATATATAGATATAGATAATGTATATATATATGCATATATATATGATTATATATGTATACAAGTATATTATATACATATAGTCATATATTTAGTTCAAAGTAGTTAAATTAAATTTTACATATAAAAATATACTCTTTGTATATCTTAAAGACAACCATTCAATATATTTTCATATTTACTAGTATAGGGAGTTAAGAATGTACATTCTTTGCATTGGGATAAACATTCACAAAGCATTTTTTGTTCCTTTGCAAATTATGATTAAACTTAAATAGCACCTTTCATTTCTGATTTCATAATTCTAAAGCTTAAAAATGACATTATCCTCTGTGGACTCTATTCAAGAAAAGGCATTTTGTTCAAGAAAATCCATCAAAACACTCATCAGTAAGTGCAACTATACTTACTTTTCTGATTTTTCTAAAGTGGAGAATGTCTCTTGATGTAATTTGTATTAGAAATGCAAGTGTAGTTTTGTGGAGCATGAAGTGCATTAGTATTAATACTAACCAGTTATCGATTCTTCTAGTCTAAACCATCCAATCAATAAGCAGATAACTAATATGGAGCAATAGATAGTACATAGGTAACTTAAATAATAGAATATTCCATGCTTTTTGGGCATTAATATTCTCTTATCATAGTAGAAATTTACTAAAATTTCTTCTAAAATTATTCAATAATAAAGGCAGACTGGACGCTTCTTTATCACAGTATTTAATTCAGTTTTAAAAGAATAGAGCCCTGGCTGGCGTAGCTCAGTGGATTGAGTGCAGGCTGGGAACCAAAGTGTCCCAGGTTCGATTCCCAGCCAGGGTACATGCCTGGGTTGCAGGTCATAACCCCCAGCAACCACACATTGATGTTTCTATATCTCTCCCTTCCCTCTCTAAAAATAAATAAATAAAATCTTTAAAAAAAATTAAAAAAAATAAAATATAAGCATGTTGGAAAGCAACAATAAAAATACACATTTAAACAAAACAATAAAGATAAATGACAGATCAACATAACTCCAATTAGTGGGCTAATTTTTTTCACCTCTATATTGCCTTTTAAAAGAAAATCTATATCACACCATCATTTAATAAACTGAAACCAGCCAGTTGCCTATTCTTGGTGTCTCAAGTTGGCTCTCTACAGAACAACACATTAACTTTCCTCAGCTGGTACCCTGAAATACTGAATGGTAATGGTTATATCTTATCTTTAATAGCAAACTTGTGAAGATTTTTGATAAAATAGTCTCAGTGGGACTTGCAAAGAAATATGTTTCTTATTCTATGCACAAAACCAATTCATTCGCTGGATTAACTTTTATATCCTCACCCCCTAAAAAAATAACAGCATGTGTTAGTTATTTTAAAGACAATGTTAGGGCTTTATGTATCAAAATAAAAATGCAAACAATAGCAAAAATATCCTTCTTGAAATTCCTCTAACTTGTTCAGTACACAGGTATGCTTTAGTAAACTGCAGCAATTTCAGCTGACTGAGTCACTAACATTGGTAGAATTACAGAAGGTTCTGACATGCAACTATATTTCCTTGGAATCTCTACGAATGTATTGCTTTTTTGTGTCACTTTAACCTCTTGAAAAATGGCTCAATATTTTGAGAATAGAATAACAAAGAAGCTACAAGCTGCATGCACAAGTGGCGTTATGTACTTCACTGAAAAATCTAGAAAACGTCACATTTAAAAGGTGAGAAGACACATAGAAATGTCAAGGCCATTCAAATGCACTGAAATACACAAAGGGGTCACATCTGAAAACCATAACATATTAGAGAAGGTTTCTTTCAGATGGCTGATATGATAAAATGGAGAAGCACCCAGTACACATGTTGAATTCGTTATATTCATTATTCCATCACTTTATGAAAGAATCACCACATGTATAATACGTAGATGAGTTGATACAAAATAATTTAATTGAAATACAAGAAACCTGGTGTCTATTGCTGGCTAAAAATTAAATGACTCTGTGCTCTCAGAAGTCATACAAATTTTTTTGTCTCCCTTTGTCTATTTATAGAATGAGGAAAGTGATTTTTAAAATTCTTTTTGTTATAATGTAGCAAAGAAGGGACTAAACTACATCTATTATTATGATCCTTAAAATATATATGTGTCTTTGAATCATGTTGCTTTAGTAGTACATATCTCTCTGGCTTGTGATTGCATTGTGTTTATCCCTTGAACTTACCGAGAACAGTGAGATAGGCCTTGGAAGTTTTGACAGGCATCGTAAATAATGAACAGGTATACTGTCCTTCATCAGAGAGAGACACATCGCTGACACTGATACTCAGTTCATGCCAAGAAGCCCGAACCAGCTCGATCCTATTGTCTCTTAAAGCTGGAAAGAGAAAACATTGAAAATGTGGATGACAACATTAGAAAAAGTCAATGCTGTTAGGCTGTGCATTTTTAGCACAACATAATATACATTTTTATCTATACATCTAAATATTTCCTAAAACAGTTAAAGGACAGTTTAAATAAGGTTAATATCCTAATTTTATGAAGAACTTGTAAGGCTCAGCACCAAAAAACAAGTAATCTAATTAAAAAATGGGCAAAGGACATGAATAGACAATTCTCCAAATGGCCAATAGACATATGAAAAGATGCCCAGCGTCACTAGTCAGAGAAATAAAAATTAAAACCACATGAAATATCAACTTATACCTGTCAGAATAACTATCATCAATAAATCAACAAACAACAAGTGCTGGTGAGGATGGGCAGAAATGGTAACCCAACTGCACTGGTGGTTGGGATGCACATTGCTGTAGCCACTGTGGAAAGCAGTATAAGGTTGCCTCAAAAAATTAAAAATGAAACTATTTTTTAATCTACTGATTCCACTTCATGGAATTTATCCAAAGAAACCCTAAACACTGCCTCAAAAGAATATATGTGCCCCTATATTCATTGCACTTATTTACAATAGCTAAGATCTGGAAGCAGCCCATTCATTTGCAGATGAGTGAATAAAACAGCTATGGAACAAATAGTGTAAATGATAGGTAGAAAATAGATAGAGGGAGGTTAAGAATAGTATAGGAAATGTAGAAGCCAAAGAACTTATATGTACGATCCATGGATATGAACTAAGGTGGGGGATATGGGTGGGAGGGGGTATGCAGAGTGGAGGGGGATAAAGGGGGAAGTGAGACAACTGTAATAGCATAGTGGATAAAATATATTTAGAAAAACAGCTATGGTACATTCATACAATGTAATACTACTTGGACAGAGGAAGATTTTACCTATATGGTGGGATCTAATGAACAAACTATACTAACAAGCAAAATAGAGACAGACTCTCACAGATAGAAATCAGGCTGACAGCTGTTGTGGTAAGTTGGGTGGTGGAGGAACTAAGCAAAAAAGAGAAAGGACTCATGGACATGGACAACAGTGTGGTGATTGTGGGATGGAGTGGGTGGAGGACAATGGCTCAGTGGGCAGCAAAAGCAGCAGAGTAATCCCTCCACAAATATCCAGCCCTAGATATGATCTCCCAATAAGATAGAGGATTACTTACACATCTAAGAGCCACCAGGTGCCTGCCCTGGGGAACCACCTTCGCCCTCTTAGGAGGCACCAGTAGACATCAGTGCATTTTCCAGTGGAATTAAACAACTCAAGCTGACCACATAGAACTACAAAGGTTGTGACAAATTGATGGAACCACAGCCTGCAAATGTATGCTAGGACCTGTGTGCTAAACCTAAATAAATGACTGCTTTCTAGAATAGAAAATTTAAATAGAGTCTAAAATGTCCAAACGTAATAGCCAAAATGACTAGAATATAATAATGGTAATAATAATAAATATCTGGTCACACCAAATATCAGAAAAATTATAACTTGAATAAGAAACATAATCAACAGGTACCAACACTGAGATATTGAATTATCTGAAAAAAATTAAAGAAGCCATCGTGGAAAATACTTTAATAAGCAATTACTAATTATATTCACACAAATGAAAAATAGAAAAAAATAGCAAAGAAAAAAGAGTTATAAAAGAGAACCAAATGAAAATTATAGGAATCAAAACACAGTTAACAAAACCAAAACTCGCTGCATTGGCTCGGCAGTACAATGAAGATTACAGAGTATAGAATAAGTGAACTCAAGGAAAGAGCAATAGAATTCACTCAATCTGAACAAAAGAGAAAAATATATTTTAAAAAAGAAGAACAGAATATTAGGGACCTATGGGACAATAACAAAATGTCCAACATTGGAATCATAACTGTTCCAAAAGAAGAGCAAGAGAGGGGCTGAAACAGTATCTGAAGAAGTAATGGTTGAAGACTTTGTAGATTTGGCAGAATAAATTAATTAGAGAATCAAAAAGACAAGCAAATATTAAAAAGGATAAGCCCAGAAAGGTTCATGTCAAGATAGATCAAAATTAAACATCTGAAACCAAAGACAAAGAAATTTTGAAAGCAGCCAAAGATAAAGGCATGTTACCTATCAGAGAAGACCAATTCAAATGACAGTAAGTTTCCCATTTGAAATAATGAAGGCCAGAAGTGGCACATTTTTCAAAAGAAAAGAAAAGAACTGTCACTGATGGATTTTTATCCAATGAGACTAACCTTCAGGAATTAAGGGGAAATAAATATATTCTTTTTTTTTTTGATAGGGAGGTGGGCTTAAAGCCTTTTCATTAGGTCTAGTTTCAGGGTATAGGATTGAAAATCCACTGGAAGTTAAAATTCAGTTAGTTCTACCTATGTGCATGTTAGTAGACAGTCAAATGTAGAGAGAACGAAAAGAAAGAAAACTAAGAACATGTGTTTTCATCAGATTTGTCTTAAGGGAAAATTAACGAAAGTTTCTTCAAGCAGAAAATAAGAACTCTTGGAGCACCAAGAAGGAAGAAAAGACAACTGAAAGAATAAAAATATCGGTAAATATAATATCGACTACCCTGTTTTTCTTGAGTTTTCTTCATTATGTAATGGTTGAAACAAAATTATAATAGCAACTGATGCTGTGCTCAACACATGTAGGAAGAATACTCAAGAGAAATAAACAATGAGTAGGGCAAATAGACCTAATGGAAGTAGTTTCCAAACTTTACTTGAAGTGGTAAAACATTGTACTAGCAGACCAAAGTAGTCCACATATGTACATTTCAGTGCCTGGAACAACTCCTAAGAAAGCGTACAAAGTGATACAGTAAAAACTCTCTATAATAATTGAGATAAAGTACATGTATACAGAGTCTTCAGATACCATTATAGAGATGAGAAAGAGGTCAGTAGTTAGCAAAGAATAAGAATATTAAGGACTGGAAGGGAGTAGTAAGGAAATGAATTTGGTTACAAAAGAACAAAACAAGAAACACCTGTAGTGGTGACAGTACTCTGTCTTGACAGTGGTGAGGGATAAATGAACCTACACATGTAATAACAGTGCATGGAAGTAAACACACATGCACACACAAATGCATGTAAAACTGGTGAAACCCAAATAAGACTGGTGAGATATATATTATTGTCGATCCCCTAGTTCTGTTATCTTTGCAAGATGCTATTTCACTGAAAGGTAGATGCGATCTCTTTGAATTATTCCCTACAATTAGGTATGAATCTATAATAAAAACTCAAACAAAACATATTTATGTACATTTGATTGAGTAGAGGAAATGATTAAGATATCAAAGCTTAAAATTCATTGTACATATTTGCCAAACAGGAAGAGGAAGATCCCAAGTGCCACATATTCTTAAATTAGCTGCAGCTTCTATGTGTGCTTTGGGATAGGAGTAGGCAATTATGAAATATTTAAGATTTGGGAAATTTCTAAATTTTCATTATTTTTAATGTATTTTTAAAAACCATCTTCCCACACACTCAGATAACACATATGTTAATGATTATAGTCCCTCCGCTACCATTCTCTGTTAATTCTAATTTCATGAGACATATTGCAAATATTTTTGAAACTGATTTTTATTGAATATAAAAAGTAAGGCAAGTTTGATCATGATTGCATTTGTGACTCCATTAGACAAACTCATTGATTGTAAATGTTTATTTCATACTCTATCTCCTACATGTTTTAATATAAATGACTGCTATGGGAAAACAGTGGGACTCAGATGTGTCTTTTCCCCAGTAGGACCACATGCTATATCAACTGCTTTTCAAAGCTATGATTTATTTTTAAAAATATTTATCACATATTTCTTGTTTTTTTAAGAGGTCACCAGAAGAGAAAACCTCAGGTTCCTGCCATGATATTGTATGGGTAAAACATGTTACTCACCCACTGTGTTCAATTTCATTTCCTCTGACACAGTAACCCCCAATGATAGAACTTCCAATTTTCAGTCAATTTGGCAAAAGAAATTTAACTCTCTTTTGGTTGGATTATTTTTTGGAAATCATATAACATCACCAAAGACAACCTGAATTACTCAGTACATACAAATATAACACTTATATTTAAATCATTTTCATGGAGAAAAGCTAAAAGCAGTGACTTCAGAATTAAGAGATCTGCTCTAGGTACTTGTATGAGGTCAGATTTCCTGTGGATAATAATTCTTGATTCATTCCATCACTGGATTATGATGAGAACTGAATAATATCATGTAGCTTGTAAAGTACCTTAAAATAAATCTGCAATGGTATATTAAAATATTTTTGGTTTGGACTCCTGATAAGAACCTGAATATTTTAGTGTATGAAATGTCTCAGTTAGTTAAGCTTACCAAATTATATAATATTTTGAATTGTTTTATGATTATTCCAGCCTTGACTAAACACTAGGTTCCGAGAGCAGAATGCCTCATCTTTATGTACATTCTGTTGTAATTAACCATACAAATCTAGGCAGATCACTTAAGTATTATGCATCTCAATCTGCTGATTGTAAGGTACAGGTAATAATTGAGTACAAGTATAAGGAATATAATTTAGAGAACTGAAATATATTAATATGTATCTAAAAACCTCAAAGCATATTGCCAAGAACTCAGAAACTGACACAATTAGTATTATTTGTATAATAATAAGTGATTATTTATTGTGTAACAATCCTTGATAACTTATTTGTCAAAACAAAAAAAAAACTGCTTGAAGAGATTCTCATTAAACTGAACATTTTAAACAAATCTTACATTCAGAACATTTATCTTTTCAAGTTTGTAAATATGTTTGATGTCATCTTCAGTTCACTTTATGATAGCATGTCAAATATGAAAGAATACAGGGAAACCTGTAATAGTCCAGAGAGGGTATAATATAACTCCACAGGTTCTCTGTGAGCAGGATCCTTGTCTTGCTTGTCTCAGAACCCTGCACCATCACTATCTGCACAGGAGGTAGTCAGTGAGTGGCTATTGAATTGCAACTGAGAGCCAAATTCTGTCTGTACACGATGAGAACAGAGTGAAAAAGAACTGAACTAGGAAGTCCTCTTCACTATATCTCCACAGGTCTCCCCATGGGAGAGAAGCCAAAAAAAGAAGAAGAAAGGTGCCCCATTTAGACACTATTAAGCATAAAAGTGTTAGAAATATCATGCTACAAAAATTTTTAACAAAGTAATAGTTCATTGGGAAATGATTTGAAATACTGAATGAGTATTCAGTATTTCAGTGAGTATTCAATGAGTATTCAGTATGAGTGATCTCTGAAACTATTGTCATGCTACTTTATGATTTTCAAATGAACACAAAAGGTAGTAGCTAACCAGACACAAATCATATCATTTAACTTCTACACAATAAGTCCAAATATATGTGGACTTAAATAAAGGATTATAATATTTTCAGTTGAAGTGAATTCAATTTTAAAAAATGCTCTTTTGAGGATATAAAATGCTCAGCAATATTTAAATATCTTTAAAAATATAAATACTCAAAGACTTATTGAAAAATAAAGATTTTAAATATTACTCCAGGAAAAGGAATAACTTAAGAAAAGACATGAGGATATTAAAAAAATTAAGGATTTTTTAAATGAGAATATGTAACAAAAGATTTAACTGTTCACACATCATAGAGATAAAAAAATGAGCTAATGGGTTAAGTAGGCTGCTCCGAGGCCATGCACCTATGAGGTACCTGCCCCCACTGGTGAGGTGATTTAACAGATACAAAACTCTGAGATCTAGAGGATTTAACTTTAGCTGTAAATAAGGAGTGGTGACCAATGAACAAGAATATATTAAAAAGTACTTAGTGTAAATATTATTTTCCCAATATGCCACTGGCTCTAAATATTTATCAAACATACAAATGTATATTTGAGATTCATGCTGGGTAAAATAAAAACTCCTTAGACAATTAATAACTTAGAGGATTTTAGTTGCATTATATATTCATGTGTAACAAAAGTTACTAGCATAGTTAATAAATTGTATATTACATTTAAATCAAATTAATTTAATAATAAGTACACTGAATTTAGCTGACATTATTCATTTAAGAACCAAATAGCAACGTGTGCATATTTTCATTAGTTTCCCTTTCTTAAACATCATAATATTTATAAAGGTGGTCACAAACTTATTGCTAGAAACATTTTTCATACTATTAAGTATGTTTCCAGTGAGCAATAATTCATGTCACAATTTAGGGTGCTTAAATAATAAAACCATATTTCAAGATGTAATCACTTTAAAATGATGAGTAAAATGCAGTATAAACCTCATTATTTTTGCATTTTTCCTAGTCCACCCATTTAACCTAAAACTTCCCCAAATCAGTATCATGTTATATCTCTTTGTATTTCCCATAAGACCTTACATATATTATGATATATACAGATGCCCATTAATAATTTATTGGATTAAATTTAAAATGTGGGTCATCAATCTTTTGCAGATAATATTCTATAATTGTATAGATTAAAATTATTTTAGAAAGTTCCATAGAAATGAATTATTATTTTATTATAATTCACTGTATTTTATAGGCAGGTACTAAAGGAAAAATCTACATCAAGATGATAGAAGTCAATTCAAATATCATCTTAACTAATTAAATTCTCAATGTTGAGCACAAGTTTCCAAAAACACCCATAGGACTTGAGTCAAAACGATCATTGCCTACATTTAAACATTGAAAAAAAAAACATTCATTATCTGAACAGTAAGTAAAGTCAGTTTAACGTGATGTGATTAGTTCTTGAGAACTAGAGCTGTGTTAGGCATCATTCTCCTCGCTATCAGCACAAGTCCCCACCGCCCACGTGACTGCTACAGGCAGTTCAGATGTATCAGTAGGATAACTCAGGTTCTGCCTGTGGGAAAGGTCTGAGAATGCTGCCTGTGGCCTTTGATTCAATATCAAGTTTTATTTTGCTGCCTGCTGTCTGATGATAGACTTTTCCCCATGATTTTGATACTACTCTTTCATGGTTGCCCAGATCAGCAACCTGCTTTGTTTCCCTATTTATTTAATAGGCCTACTCTCTGCTTACTGTCCGCCTAAATCTGTGCTAACTGCTGGCTTGCTTTGCCCCAATCTATTTCTCTAGAACTGATCACTGACCAACCTGACTTCTACAATCTACTAGCCACTATTTTTTTCAGCTAAAATATCTACTGTTCCCAAGGGTAAGGAAAAAGACAAAGAAAACTTCAGTGAGGTCAACTTTCTTTCGATATACCATGATTTTTCTGTTAAGTATATCTGTATCCTAATAAATCAGAATGAAAAAATAAGTCAACTAAGCTCTAATAAAACTTCTAAGGAAGCAGAAATTCAATGCTTAATTTTTGTAAGAATTTACAATTGACATATTTATTTGCATGGTGTCAAAACATGCCTCTAGATGTTATAAAACAGACAAAAGAAAGAATCTAGCCACTCATTCTTATAATAGAAGTGTTATTTTATTTAATAGTCCCAATATTTTATTTCTTAATATTATAATTAAATACTGGTTGTCACCAGTATGTGTTATTTGTGATAGTACTATGGATTGCCAGGAATGAAGGAATTAAGATATATAGACAGAATAAAATATCAAGCTAGTAAATACTTTTCTGTCTGTTTTTGTTTTGTTTTTACATAAAAAATAAAACAATCTAAATCAATCTCTTGGAAAATTGGCAATAAAAACAACCATTGTTCTAGAGCTGATATTTGGTATACTAAATTTCAGCTTGGACTAAATTTTTACTGAAACCATAGTAAATGGAATTTTAGAATAGAAAGATGAACAGAATCCAAGCAATAAATGTGGAAACTGTCAGTTTTTGAAGGGAGTTTTTCCAGTGATATAATTTCAATTTGTAAACCTCAGCTCCTCTTACCTCAAATGTTTAAAAAAAATCACTACTTTTAATCCTATATTTGTAATCTGTTATGAAACATTTGAAAAAAAAAACAAAATATTACCACACTGAAAACACTACTGAAACAACAAACCTGGTTGGGTATAGAAAAATTATCAATATGTTTGTGGAATACACAAGTTGCATTTCAGTGGCTTAAAATATAATGAAGTTTCTCTAACTTTTAACAGCAAAGGACTGCTCAAGGTCATTGATGGAGAGTAATATGTACTGTAGAATTATCAGGGACATAAACTGCCATCTTTAACTTCTAACTTTGAAAGTCTTCTGAGAGTAAGTGAGCCTGGGGAGCCTTGTGTAAGACATTTTACTGGAAGGGCCCTAGAATTGCACATACCACTTCAGCTCCTAGTCCACATTCAGGCACATGGCCAGACTGTAAAGCAGACTGGCAAATGCAGTCTAGCTGTATGCACAGAAAGGAAGGATATTAGTGAGCAATTAGTATTTTCTGCCTTGCTAAGTAGACTTACTTGTACCACTATATCTATACACACTAACATTTCTATATAAAAATTAATGTAGATATCCAATGTCCTGGAAAACAGTAGATAATGTACTTTCCCTAAAATAGTTATAATTTTGGTGTGTTTTTTTATGAAAGTTTAACTGAAGTTACTAAATTATAAAACAAAACTATGATTCTTGTTCATGAACACATTTCCTCAACAACACCTTGGGTTCAGCAAAGAAGAAATATCCATTGAGGTTACATTATAGAGATTTCCTAATGACTATATCATCCTCAAAGCTATGAGCATGATCCTAGTTTTAAAAAATGAGAGAATAATTTTTGTTCATTTTCTATTAAGTTGAATTTTAGGATAAAAATTATTTAGCATGATTTATAACAATTATAATTGTGTATTAATTTTATACATATGTATATATATTTGTAAAATAGAATATGTAGTAATCATTTCACTTTAATTCTGATAAAATTTTGATAAAATACAATATATATTATTATAAGTTAATATAACTCAATTATTAAGATATTATAAATTCTATATTTTCTTTATACAATGATGAAGTCCTCTGAAATATGAAATCCTCATTTGAAAGTTCTCAATAAACTTAGATTAAGGTAACTATGGAAAAAGGAAAATGTTGTTATCACACACACATATGCATATATGTTTACGAGTCTGTACTAGTTTTATCTCTCTGATAATCTGTATAGTACATTTTAAGAAATAATAAAAATAGTCCAAAGTCCATTGTGTGTGTGTGTGTGCATGTGTGTGTGTGTGTGTTTAAAGTATGGAAATGTGTTCCCTGGAAAACCCTATGAACATAGGATGTGGTTACTGGCACATGAGTGGAAGATCATATTTACTCTTGTCAAATTCATTGAATGTTAGAAGCTAGTCAGTTGATTTGGGAGTAAGACAGAGAATGTCTTTTTACTTATTGAGCTCCTCACAATTGTATTGAGTAAGTCATGAGTTAGTAAGCTCTATCAAAAAAGGTGTTCAAATAATGGCTACCTGATCTCCTTACCAGGAATGTTTAAATGTTTTTCTCACATTGCAGGAGAATATGACCTAAGTAACTTTTGAAGTCCTTCTAGTGACCTTAGAAACTTACCTTTGAAATTTACTTAGGAGTAACACTTACTACTTTTAACCATACCTTTAATTCATTCAATTTATTCAATCATGAATAACTACTGACTCAGTGATCAGCAATCACTAAGTCAATGATACAATATATTCTATGTATACATTTTAGAATGAAAATTATTCAGAATGATGTATAATTATAATTCTGTGTTAATTTTGTACATATGTGTATATATTTTAAT
This sequence comes from Phyllostomus discolor, assembly GCF_004126475.2. Classification (NCBI taxonomy): domain Eukaryota; kingdom Metazoa; phylum Chordata; class Mammalia; order Chiroptera; family Phyllostomidae; genus Phyllostomus; species Phyllostomus discolor. Next base: position 72,315,138 of record NC_040904.2, on the reverse strand, counting down.
TTTATCTATTAAAAAGCTTCAGTAGATTTTAAGGTGTTTTCAATGAATAATGATGCATTAATTTGATTAATGATATTATTCATCTAATTTTAAATTATTTGATATGAATTAAACTTCAAGCTCCATATGTAGCTTTAGCTTGCTGAATTTTATTCTGAAAATATTGTCACATAGAAGTAAATGGTTCAGTGAGAATTACTCAGATAATCAAGTATGTTTCAAAATTTCACCCTTACAAAATTAGTATGCATACACTCAAAATGGTTTCTCTTTGTCTTAGGTCTCAGCATTCTCATCAAACAGATGCAAAATGAAGTATATATAGAGTAACAGAAAGTTAGGAGAAGTGTGCACACATGTCTAGTTAATTTAAGTGAAATCCTAAATGACGAAATTCATTTTGGACAAGTCAGAAAAGTGTATTACTATGTGTGTATGTGTTTTCATATAAAACTGAAATAGATTAGATGATTCCCTTTTCCTGGTATCATCTTTCTGTGATGAAATCTGGAGGTCTATCATTATTAATAGTGTATCTAGCCTCATAAAAATGGATTAAGGAAAAAAGAACATATGATTTTTCACATGGAACAAGAACATAACAGAAGCTTAGCTTAAAAAATTCAGACCTAAAATACCAAAAGGTTCAACTATCTGCTGACTTGACATACTCTGCATTTGAAATATTATGAACAACCATATGCCAACAAAATGGACAATCTGGACAAAATGGATAAATTTCCAGAAACACACAATCTTCCAAAACTGAATCAGGAAGAATCAGAAAATCTGAGTAGATAACAAATAATAAAAATGAAGCAGTAATCAAAACACTCCCAACAAACTAAAGACCTGGACCAGAAGACTTCACAAGTGAATTTTAAAATCTCTTGTATTTCTTCAGAATTATTAGTTGTTACTTCTCTTCTTTCATTTTGGCTTTTATTTATTTTGGCCCCTTCTCTTTTTTTCTTGATTAGTCTGGTTAAAGGATTTTAATCTTGTTTTTCTTTTCAAAGAACTAACTCTTGGATTCCTTGATCTTTTATATTGTTTATTTTTTAGACTCTATTTCATTTATTTCTGTTCTGATCGTTATTATTTTTTTTCTGCTCAAGTGGGGCTTTGCTTATTATTTTTCCCTTGTCCTTTAAAGTTAGATGGTTTATTTGAGATTTTTCTTGTTTCTTGAGATAAAACTGTAATACTCGGAATTCCTTCTTAGGACTGCTTTCAGTGTGTTCCATAGATTTTGGGTTGTTTTGTTTTCATTTTCTTTTGTTTCAAGATATCTTTTGATTTCTTTCTTGATCTCATTATTAAACTATTTTTTATTGTTTAGCAACATCTTATTTAGCTTCCAAGTCTTTGGTTATTTTTCTTAAGAAATTATTTTTATATTGAATTCTAGTTTTATAATATTATGGTCATAGAAAATGCTTGATATAATCTCAATCTTCTCTAAATCTACTGAGACTTGTTTTGTGTCCTAACATGTGGTCTGTCCTAGAAAATGTCCCATGTGCACTTGAGAAAAATGTATATTCTGCTGTTTTGCGGTGAAATACTCTGAAGATATCAATTCATTCCATTTGATCTAGTGTGTCATTTAGAGACACTCTTTCCCTTTTTGATTTTCTGTCTGGAAGATCTCTCCACTGCTGTCAATGGGGTGTTAAATATCCTGCTATGACTTTATTACTGTTGATCGTTCCCTCTACATCCAACATTTTCTTTATATATTTAGGTGTTCCCATGCTAGATGCATAAATATTTGCAAGGGATATATTCTGTCATTGGATTGTATCCTTTAATATTATGCAGTGTTATTTTCTGTCTGTTACTATATAGCCTTTGTTTTAAAGTCTATTTTGTCAGATATAAATATTGATACCCCAGCTTTTTTCTTCTTTTCATTTGCATTAAATATGTTTTTCTATCCTTTTTTTAATCTGTGTGTATCTTCTGTTTTGAACTGGGTCTCTTATAAACATAATATACATAGGTTTTGTTTACTTACCCATTCAGCCACCCTATGTCTTTTGATTGTAGCATTTAAGCCATTTCTTTACATTTAAAGTGATTATTGATATAAATGTATTCATTACCATCGTTTTCTTTTAACTATGTTCCTGGTATTTTTTTTTTCTTTTTCTCCTTAAAGAATACTCTTTAACCTTTCTTATAACACTGATTTGGTGGTAACAACCTCCTTTAGCTTTTTCTTGTCTGGGAAACTCTTTATTTCTTCTTTAATTTTAAATGATGGTCTTACTAGGTAAAGTAGTCTTGATTGTAGGTCCTTGTTTGTCATAACTTTAAATATTTTATGCCAATTCCTTATGGCCTGAAATGTTTCTGTTGAGAAATCTGCAGACAATTGTCAATCAGTTGACAATTTTATGGGAGCTCCCTTGTAGGTAACTGTCTTTTTCTTGCTGCTTTTAGAATTTTTTTCTTTAGTTTTTAACACTTTATTTGTTTTTTTTTTAAGATTTATTTATTTTTAGAGAGGGGTAGGGAGGAAGAAAGAGAGGGAATGAAATGCCAATGTGCAGTTGCTTCTCAAGCACCCCCTCCTGGGGACCTGGCCTGCAACCCAGGCATGTGCCCTGACTGGGAATCGAAACAGTGACTCTTTGATTTGCAGACCAGCATTCAATCCACTGAGCCAAACCATCCAGGGAAATTTTCAACATTCTAAATACAATGACTCTTGGTGTGTGCATCTTTGGGTTCATCTTGTTTGGGGAACTCTGCTCTTCCTGGGCTTGTGTGACTTTTTCTTCTTGAGATTAGGGGAGTTTTGGTTATTATTTCTTCAAATAGGTTCTCAATTCTTTGTTCCCTATCTTCTCTTTCTGATACCCCAGTATTGCAGATGTTGTTGCATTTCATATTGTCCCAAGTGTCCCTTAAATTATCTTGATTTTTAAAAAGATTTAATTTAATTTATTTTTTAGAAGGGAAGGGAGGGAGAAAGAAAGGGAGAGAAACATCAATGTGTTTGCCTTTCATACACCCCTTACTGGGGACCTGGCCCACAACCCAGCCATGTGTCCAGATTGGGAATTGAACCAGCAACCCCTTGCTTTGCAGGCCAGCACTCAATCCACTGAGCCACACTAGCCAGGGTTATCTTATTGTTTTTTTTTTTTTTTTTTTCATTTTGCTGCTCTGATTGGGTGTTTTCTGCTACCTTGTCTTTTAACTCTCTGATTTAATTCTCTGCTTTATCCAATTTACTCTTTATCCTTCTAGTGTATTTTTCATTTCAGATTTTGCATATTTCTTTTCTAACTTGTTCTTTTTTATGGTTTCTGTGCCTATTTTCTTTTTTTGCTTGTCATCTCTGTTGAAGTTCTCAAGTTCCTTGAGCATCTTTAAATCCACTTTTTTGACCTCCATATCTGGCACATTGCTTGTCTCCATTTTATTTACCTTTCTTTTTCTGAAGATTTCTTCTGTTCTTTATTTGAAGCATATTTCTTTGTCTCTCAGTTTTGGCTGTCTCTTTGTGTGTGTGTGTGTGTGTGTGTGTGTGTGTGCGTGTGTGTGTGTGTTCTATGTATTAGGTAGATCTGCTATGACACTTAATTTTTGTAAGGTGGCCTTATGTAGTAGGTGTCCTGTGGGACCAAATGGAGTAGTTTCCTTGATCACCTGAGCTGGGTGCTCCTAGGTTGCCCCTATGTGGGTTATATGGGCCCTTTTGTAATTGAGTCTTGATTGCTATGGGGCCATTTATGTATGGAGTTGCCTCTCAGGTTAGATGACTATGAGGATTAATCCTGAGCATGGTGTACAACCTGCTGTGCAAGTGATGACCACACAAACCAAAATTTGCCTTAGCAGGGTTTAGTACCTGCTAAAATCCCCATTTGAATATGCCACTTGTGAAGCTAATCAGATCCTTCTATGATGTGTCTGAAGCAGACCACTGGGTGTATTGGCTCTGTGGCCTCTTGGGAGGGACTCTGGTGCTGGCCAATATCAGATACTGCCTGTGTCTATCCCTGGGAAACCTATTTGGAGCTACAAAGAAATCCAGTTTGTGTCTTGTTCTGCTGGGCCTGGGAGTGTGCAGGAAGGATAAGCTATGCACAAGGCTGGCTTTTACCAGCAATGGGCCTAGTTGCAAATCAACAAATTCCCAAGGCACTAAAAGATATACCTCCACCAGCTTTTGCCTGCCAGTTGTCTGATAGGCTCAGTCACTGAAAGATCCTCTAGTGGTACTTTAGTTTCATGGTAGATTCTCAGTGAGCTACCAGTTAGGAGGCAGTGGCATTGACCAGACTGATACAGGATCAAATTCAGTGCTAGGCTTGTGACTGATACTAGTCAGCAAATATCCCAGGATATACTAAATTTAGCTGTCACCCAGTGGCTGCCCATTTAATTTATGGCATAGACCTTTATGGTGGGGTTGGGTCTCAGGAAGTCATCTGGGTGAGGCCGACAGTTTATCAGGACCAAACAGAACAAGATTAGGCCATGCAAGGGGAGGGTTCTGTACCAGTCAAACATGCAATGGATAAATGGCTCTTGCACTAGAGCCACACAACAGTCTGTCCAAGATTCCACCAAGAGTTTGAGATCAACAGGGTGGGGCCCCTGGGGATCTTTTGTGAGGGGAAAACTCTGATCAGGCTGGGGCAAGGTTGAAGGAGTGGTCCCTGCCTGGGCCACACCACTCAGCCTGTCCCAGATCCTGCCTGGACATTGGCAGTGCAAGGTAACTAGGAGTTGAGAGATTGGGGTCACCTAGATCCCAGATGGTGGGGTTAGAGGATCTCTGATTAGGGGGAGGTGCCAGCCAGGTTCGCCAGAAATTGGGGGGAATTGTCCCCACCCCAAAGCCACACCGCTCAATTACTGATACCCCCTAAGTCTTTCCAGACCTCTACACCCTGGACCAGTTGGCTAACACCTCAGCACAGTGTGAGTTCCAAAGGGTCAGATGAGAGAGTATCTAGAGTATAGGGATATTGCTTTACCTCAGGCTGATGCCATATAAAGGAGAGTGCCTCACCCAAGAAGGATGGTATCTGCAGTGTGGGCCAGAGACTCAACACCAGGATCTGGGCAGCTATCCCTTCAGTTCTCTCCTTAGAGCCACATACTCCTGTCTCTCCTCATGCTGTTCTAGTCCAGTCTGCCCTCTTTTTGCTGGAGCCCAGGGTGAGTGGCTATGATTGAAATTTTGTGTGTTGGTTCCTTAGGAAGGTACCTGTGTCTCTAGCAGACTCTTATTTCTTCCTGGCAGACAGATTTTCATAATTAGATGTTATTTGGGCATCACTTCCCAGCTCTGGTGCTCTAGGTTGGGGAATCCAACATGGGGTTTAGAACTCCCACTTTTCAGGGAGAAACTTTGCAGCTGATATATCCCTCCTGCATCTCAGCTATAGCCTGTGGGAGTGAGACCAGCCCATTTTGTATCTCTACCCTTCCTACCAGTTTCAGTGTGGTTTCTTTTGTAAATCCTTGCTTATACAACTTCACTTCAGCTAGTCTTCTGTTGGTTATTCAGGTCAAGTTTCTATAATTTAGCTGTAATTCTAGTCTGGTCCAGGGAGGAGGTGAGTGTCACACATACCTAGTATGCTGCCACCTTGGATCTCCTGTGAATATTTTGTTCATTTCTTCAAAGTAGTATTTCCCTAGGTGTTTAACATATTATTCATTTTTCTTGAGAAAATATCTTTCAGCATTTGGTACAGTTCATAATTTGGTACAGCTCACTATATTCTTGGATTTATAGAACAAGAAAATGATGCAATATTTGAACTAAACAGTTTCTGTGAGTTTCCTTTCTTTCTAATAATCTACAATATATTGTTCTCCTCATAGGTATAAGAGATTTATTTTTATATCCCACCATAAAGCCACCATATGTAGCCATGTGGCATAACTCTCACTGAGTATTTATATTAAAGAAAGAAGATTATGTGTTATGCAATTATAGAAATATATACACAAAGATATATTGGGAGTGAAAAACATCTGCTTTCATTCGATAGAAAAACATGCCTTTGGTATTTGTGATTTTGCAACTTTACAGGACCCTCTGCCCTGGGAAAGCTGTAATTTGGTATTTGTAACATGGGGTGGGGGTGGGGATGACTCAGGACTATAATGCATGTTCCTAACAATCCCAGTCTCCTCTCCTACTCTCTGAAGTTTGGATTAAATTTTCACAGTCTGCCTTCATTTAGGGGATAACATAATTATCAGGTGAAACATATTCTACAGTTTACAAACTTTAGAAATAGAACAACATGTTGAAACATTTAAGAAAATAATTTTTATATTTTTGAAGTTCTGACACAGCCATAAAAGATATCAATGTAATATAGATTCCATCAATAATAGTCCATGTATTTCTATGAAATGGGTTTAGTATTTTTCATTGCTAATTCAAATTTGGGGCTGAAAGTTTAAAAACTTAATCTTGATACTGCTTCCTTTCTGCAATTTCTCCACTTCTTACTATATTTTCCTTTCTTGTGGGGAGGAAACATGCATGTAGCTTCCAGAAAATAATTATTGTCTCTAAGAAATTAGCAAATTAATAGTGATTGTGAATTTTTTTCTAGAATATCTTCATTCACAAATTAAATGTCCAATTAGAATGTATTAAATCTCAGGGCAATAATAATTACAGTGTATTAGGTAGAATTTGAAAAATGACATTATTTTCTAAGTTTAAGGCATTTCTTATGCTATTTGACTTTTTAACTTAGTTCTCTAAATTCACTTTTAAAAGTACAAATTTACATTAGATTATATGCTAACTTTTAGAAGTCTGTCTGTCAATGTGTTAAATGAAATGCAGAGCATTCAAATTTTACTGGTAACAAATTTTAGCAAAGGGCAGTTTCAGTAACTTTAAGAAGAGGCAACATATCTTCATATGTCACAATAACTAAAGTATAAAATTTTAGAAACTCTTTATATGTTTATATTATACTATATATACAGTATTATCTTTAAAAATGACATACACACAATTATTTGTATTATATATAAGTTTATATGAATTACATAAATACATACACTTCCATGTACATATGTTGTATATGTTAAGTAGGGTAGATAGTAAACCAAGGCAAGGAGAAGGAGAGAGACAGGTCTCACCCACTGACTCAGCAGTCCTGAGCCTGGTCTGATAAGATTGCCAGGTGTTCCAATATCACAAGAAACATCATGATAGCATAGGAGGAGGAAAGTCCCTGAAAGTCTCTGTATCGTCTTCACTATCTGGGAAAGAAAGCCTTTGAAACTGTGTATTCATCCCAAGGCCTGCAAGGGGGAAGATGAGGGGGCCCACAGTGCCCAAAGAAGAAGCCCATAAAACAACTTTGGTTAACTGCCCACCTCTAGTCACTATCTGTTTTATAAGGGGGTCCATAGTGCTTATAGAAAGAGCCCGTACATAACTTTGGGTAACTGCCCAAACTTTAATTAACTGTCTCCTGTCACATATCTGTTTCACAAAAAGATAGACAAATGTGGTTCTGGAACAAGATAAGGATTTGAGCTAACAGACCCCCACACATACTTAAGTTTGGGTAGTCACATCCCCCTGGGGGAAGCTGACACCACCTTTACCCACCAAACAATATGTATGTAACTTCTTTACCCCATCCGGCCAACTATGTAAGTCCTCAGGACAAAGGACCTAATGCCGGCCTTGCTTTTTGCCACCCACACCTATGCGTTTCACCACCACCTCAGCAAGGCCCATTGTCTTCCATGGAAATGTATCACTAATAAACCTAATAAACTTTGCTTGCATACTAATAGGCTTGCTGATCTGTAATTTTTTACTGCATTGACAAGAAGAATTGAGTTTTTCCATAACATATATATATATATACTCACTATATATATATATATATATATATATATATATATATATATATATATATTACTATATATATAGTAAAGCAAATAAGTGAGGAAATTTAAAATAAATGGGATAAAATTCCAAGTTATGGCTAATGTGGTTGAATCTAAGAATCCTAGGACATGTGAGGAGTGACTGATAAAAGTTAATTTGATAAAAGCTATTTAGGAGCAGTATAGAAAGCTATTTTTCCTGTAATTCCCCTAAGTAGTATTCTAAAACTTACCGAAAATATGAAAAATATATACATCAAATTAGACACATCATGTGAAATCTGCCATTTAAAAAAGTACATTTTCTTTATTGAATTAAATGCAGTAGTTCAGCAGTAACCTTGAATTTCTAGTTTGTAGCTGCATGGAAATGAGATATACTGTGGAGAAACCTGAACACACAGTACTCCTGTTACTTCTCAGGAGGGAAATCCATGGTGTGATACACACTGGCTATGCTTGCTGCCTCCACAATTTTTATACAAAGCTCTGAGATCTGGACTTCGAGGCTTTGAGGTAAACCTGGCCTTGGAGACTGAGGAAGGCCAACAACCAGTCTACACTGTGGAAAAGATTCTGGCTCTTTCTCAGAGAGCTTTAAATGAGATAGTGAGGGCCACATCAAAGGGAAGAGTATATAAAATAGTCTTCCAATGCAGAAGAGAACAAGAAAAATACTTGTTTTAGAAACAGTCTGCTAAAAAATTACATTTTCTTATACATTCCATAGCACACTTAGAACATCCCCACTATGCAAATACTTTTTGGTATTTCACTATTGAAAAAAAAATCATTCTGCCCTGGCTGGTGTAGCTCAGTGGATTGAGCGCGGGCTGGGAACCAAAGTGTCCCAGGTTCAATTCCCAGGCAGGGCACATGCCTGGGTTGCAGGCCATAACCCCCAGCAACCACACATTGATGTTTCTCTCTCTCTCTCTCTCTTCCTCTCTTCCCTCTCTAAAAATAAATAAATAAAAATCTTAAAAAAAAAGAAAAAAGAAAAAAAATCATTCAAATACTAAGTGCTACTTTTTAAAGCAACCAGATTTCTGTTTCTGTTGAGCCCCAGAGATCTGATGTTATAATCAGTTTGGCAAAATAAAAGTCATATTCTGTCATACAAGTTGGATCTGAAAGTGATAGTGGTACATTGTATTCAAGGAGGTTTGGATTTCATAAGTAAAATATGTATAAGCAGAAGGTCAGCACAGGGAGAGCTTTGGTAGTAATGCACCATGATGACTGCAATAGTACTGAATTGTGATTAGTTAGGAATAGTGGAGATCCTAGAAAAATTAGGACAGTTGAGATCCCACCTGAGACCTATCGAGACACTTCTAATCACAGAGCCACTGGGATTTTTCCAGGACCTAACATATTATCTACCATCCAGTTGTAGGATAAGAAGAGAATTGAGAGTAATATTAACACATTGAATATCATTGTGAATTAGATGTGGGTAGATTTCTCTCCATTAAAGATTGTTTGAGACGAAGATGATTATTTTCTACAAAAACATATGTGCTCTCCATTCCTTCTTTAGATCTAAGAGATACTTGTCTAGTGAATGTCTATTTGTCTCAGCAACTTTTTATTTTGAAGTAAAGCCATTTGACTACATTTAGTCAATTGAAAGTGAGTAAAGTGATATATTTTACTTTATTGCTCAGGTTTTTAATAGCTTGTAAGAACTTCTCCACCCTCTCATCTTCCTACTCTTGTTTTGAAGCTGAGGCTTCCAATGTTCTAGACAATGAGCATGACAGAAAATGGAAGAACCCTGGGTATCTCAATCCTATGGATTGAAAGGTCATGCAATGCTAAAAACTTTTGTACTGAATACTACTTAAGGGAGTAGTATTGTCTTTAAAATTCTATTGTCTTTAAATTTTTAAATTTGTGTTTGTTTATTCATGAGACTAGCAGTATTATAACTAAAAAAAACAAGTTAAATTAAAAAATATGGGTTATACAAAAAAAATATATATAATGGGTTGGCCAAAAAATTCATTTGTGTTTTTCTTTTTTTTCAGTAAGATGGCTTTAGTAGTGCTTAGTTGTCTTTAACTTCATTTGACACAATCTTGTTAAATTGTATTGTACAATTGTATTGTACAAGCTGTCATATAAGCATGCATTTAAAATTATCAAAATTGATGAATTATTGTATAGTCATTTTACTATTGAAGATGAAAGAAAATATGCAACATTTTTGGTGTATTATGCTTTATTATTTCAAGAAAGGCAAAAACACAACTGAAATGCAAACATAGATTTAGGTAGTGAATGGAGAAGGTGTGTGACTGATCAAACATGTCAAAAGTGGTTTGTGAAGTTTCATACTGGCAATTTCTTACTGGATAATGCTCCACAGTCAGGTAGACCAATTGAAGTTGATAGCAATTAAATCAAATTGAGACATTAGTTGAGAACAATTGATGTTCTAACACATGGGATATAGCCAACACACTCAAAATATCCAAATCAATAAAGTTATTAGTGAAAATGAAATATGTGTCTTTCACTTTATAGAAACCAAAAAACCTAAATGGACTTTTTGGCCAAGCCAATACTGCTTATCAGAAGAAAGGGACATATTCCAAAATAAGTTTGTCAAATTTGCTATAGAAACCAGAAAATTATTAGATAAGTGTTTAGAACCCTTAGAGCATTAAGAGAAGATACAAACCCATTTAAAAAGACCAGAAAGGCACAGAGAAAAAATAATTTGAAATATAATGAAAACAGGATGCAATAAAAAATAGAGAGGAAGATAGAATAAAAATACAAGAAAATTCAACTCCAAAAGAAAAGCAGCAGTCAAGGCCATATAAATGTAGTAGTAGAAATGGAAAAAAAAAAGTAGACAACAAATTTGAGATGTCTCAGAATATGGAAGAAATGGTAGCACATATAACAAGAGAAATAATATATGTATACAGTCTTTTCTTCTGTGTGTATGTATACTCAGTTATGAGAAATTATTGAGAAAAATATTGTAACAACTGTAACTAAAGATACATTAATATCACAATTTCTATGGTTAAAATTAATCTGTTTTGATTCTAAAAGTTATTAAATTCCTTAAACAAAAGGACAAATTCATCATAACTGAGACTGAAAGGTTACAAAGCCAAAATTTTATCACCAACAATTCATTTTTCACATGATGTTACAACAGAAAAATAAATGTGAGACATTCTATGTCTCAGAAAAATACCATCTATTTCCTTTTCTTAAGAAAAATCATTTGAAAGTATTTTATTATGGAAAGGAAGAAAATCAAGAGAACAGGCTATCAGTAGGGAAGTATTGACATAGTTTCTCCATCCTAGTAGAAGTTGTTTCAGTTTTAACCAATATTTATGCAAAAAAATAATCACCATAACATTATATATAATAAAAAGTATAAATAGATTAATATTCAATATTAGAAAGCAAACCTTTTAAAATATGTTTATTGATTTTAGAGAGAGAGACAATTCCATGTGAGAGAGAAACATTGATTGGCTGCCTAACATATGTACCATGATTGGGGATCAAACCCACAACCTAGGTATATGCCCTGACCAGGAATCGAACCTCCAACCTTCTGATGTATAGGACAACACTCCAACCAACTGAGTCACACCAACCAGCACTAGGAAACAAACTTTCTAATGGACTATCAGAAACCTTCATTTTTTAAACAAAAATAACTTTAACACAGGGATATATTATAACCCTAATTAAAAACAGAGGGCTGCAAAACTGAGCATTCAGTAAGGTATGGATTTTGTGATAAAACAAAGAGAGTACCTAATGGAGTATTTGAACTTGGGTTGATATTTTCTCCTGCATCTTTGTACTTTTCTGAACTTTATAATTCCATCAATTGTTATATTGCATCTCTAGTAACATTAAAACTTTAAAAATTATAGAATAAATTACATTTGGTGCTTTATCATGTGGTTATTACAAAAAAGAAATTGTCATTATTATATTAAGCTCTTCTTATACTCTGCACTTCACCATTTTTATCACCATTTCATATCAGATATCAGTTTTCTGAACAAACATGCATTATTAAAAGAAATATCCCATATCCTTTATAATAAACATAATTTAAAAATTTTAAAAATATTTTTTATTGTAGCACTAAATATCTCATGGGTTTATGCCAAAAATATTAAAAATCACTGTTTGAATTATATGTTATACAGATGTAGAAATTCATTATAGTTTCCTTGTAATACAGAATTTTGAAAAAGAAAATCCACATATCATATTTACTCTTTCATTTACTTTAGAATTTTATTTTTGCACAAAGAATCTCTATATTTTTGAGGTTTTGGCAACAGCATAAATGTTCATGTCTGTGGTACAGGACATGTATTATGATAAAATATTTATGTAATAAAATAATACATCATCAATATGAGGATTATGAAGAAAATAGGCTTTAATACAAATAGGAGAATACATTAAATGTGACAGACTTGAGTGATGATATAACTCCTACCCTCTTTTCTGTGACAGTGACACAAAATGGTAAAGGACACAAAAACTGTCAATCTTATTGTTTATCTTCCCCCGAAGGCTAATAATAGAAGGAAGGTGATTGACAGCACATAGACACAAACACTGTCTTAGACATACAGTTGTTACCTTTTCTACACACATAAAAGTACTTAAGTGTTGATTTTAAAGACACCTTACTTTTCTAGTTTGATAAGATGCTATCTTTACCTAAAAGAGCAAAGAAATGTATAGTTTGATTATATAATTTGAAGATTGCACCTCTTAGACATGAATGCTTCTTGATATACTATTTGTATAGATACTATAAGTTCATATATGTGTATGTATATATGCATATTCATGTGTTCATGCAGAGAGTGAGCAGCAGAGTCCTACTGACAGAGGCACAGACAATTAGAGACAATTTGAGAAAAGCAACATCAAAAAAGGAGAACACCAAGAATGTAGATTATTTTTTCTAATGTGTTTCTTTCAACTACATAAATTATTAATTAAAATATTTTTTCAAAACATGAATTATGTATAAATGAAGTCCAAAGAAGTAGTAAGTATCTGTACTGATTTTTAAGAGTGTGCAATTTATTTGAAGGAGATTAAATGTACAGCTATAAGATACATAGGTAATAACGGCAAAGCAACATGAAAACAAGTGAATGATAAAGTGCCATAAAACTTTTAAATCAGAGCTGGGGATAAAATCTACTTAGATAAAAATCTAATGAGTCAAGACAACCATTTCAGAAACTTTGAATATAGAGTTAGGCCTTGGACTGGCAGTGACAGGTCAGAGAATTAGTACCAGCAGATGGAACAATGATCTTCATAGCAGGGTAGATAGGCCCAGAAAAGGAGTATGTATTTATACATACATAAATATATTCTGGTCCCTCCTAATCTGCATGCATGTTTCATCCTCAGTCAAATGTAATTAGTCACCACTATGCCTATAAATGTGTGAACTTCTGGACCTCTGTTCTCCTTGCTTCCACTGCCTGGGGTGTCCCCTGTTAATCTCCCAGGTCCAAATCCTATTTGTTTTTTAAAGATATCTCTCCCATGTTCAGCATAGATTATACTTCTCATCTTTATTAAGATGACTTAATTCTCAGAATTCTTTAAATATAGATTATATTTCTCAATATTTTAGCTTATAAAACTATTACTCATTTTATATATACATATACATATATATGTCATATTCTGTCCATATAAAATCCAGCCATTGTTAATATAATGAGAACAGTTTGTGTGACATTGATGTAACCTGGCAGCCAAGGAGAGTGGACTGGAATGAACATGAATGAACAATGATGACTTCACTGTACTGGTCAGTGGGGTGGTAAATGCCATTGAGTGAGCATGTGTACTGTGTGGCTGTCACATTCAAAATGAATAAGCAAGTAGAGCAACAAATCTGCATCAAATTTTGCATTGAACTTGAATATTCTTCTGCAGAAACTGTTTGGAGATTCAGAAGGCTGCAGCTATGGGCAATGGGTGATTGGAAGCATCATCATGACAACGTGCCCACTCATGCACCACGTCTCATGCAGAATGTTTTGGCAAAACATCAAATAACACAGGTGATTTAGCCTCCCTAACGCTCAGATTTGGCACCCTTCAACTTCTGGCTTTTCCCAAAATGAAAATCATCTTTGAAAAGGAAGAGATTTCAGATTGTTGATTAGATTCAGGAAAATATGACCAGGCAGCTGATGGCAATTGGAATAACTATGTGAGATGCCAAGGTGCCTTCTTTGAAAGGGATGAGGTATCATTGTTCTATGTACAATGTCCCTTGTATACTGTATCTTCTTCAATAAATGCCTCTATTTTTTATATATCATGGTTGGATACCTTCTGGACAGACCTCATATATTTACTCAGAATATATGTATTACCAAATACTGTTTTGGGTTCCTGGAGGCACATGTGCAGCTAAACTGAGATCACGCCCCTGTATTCACCAACAACCTCCTCTCTTGTTTATTTTGGTACTTCTGCTTGGGAAGATGACACTTGAGTTAAATAGAATTCAGACATCTTCACTATGCATGCCTGTAGTCTGCCCATAGGCTGATTTCATCTTGTCTCATGGCTTCAGTGTCATCAATAGGCTCACCAATCCCATATTTATATCTTGAAACTGGACCTTTTTCTTGAATTTATGACCTATTTATTCAACTGACTTGACACCTTTAATGAATGCCTAAAATGCTGCTCAGAATTAACATGTTCAAAGCAGAGTTCTTGATAATATTTTCTCCACAAAGCAGTTCTTAATCTTCCTCATATCAGTTAACAAGTCTAAGATAAGCATCTAGCTGCTTTGGCTAATAAACAAACAAACAAACAAACAAACAAACTTCTGAGTTATTTCTAGGCTTTTATTTTTCACCCACCAGGCATCAAATCAAACAGCAAACACAGGCGAATTTATATTCAATTATGTCCAAAATTCACCACCTCTCATTCCCTCTTCTGTTTCATCATAGATTTAGCCATGCTGACATCTTTCCTTGATTTCTAAACATCTCTCTGATTCTATCCTTCCTCCTTTGGTTTATTTTCAACACAGCATCACCAGTGATCCTATTAAAACATCACCGTGGCTGGTGTAGCTCAGTGGATTGAGCACTGACTTGCAAACCAAAGGGTTGCTGGTTCAATTTCCAGTCAGGGCACATGCCTGGGTTGCATGCCAGGTCCCCTGTAGGGGGCGTGTGAGAGGCAACCACACATTGATGCTTTCCTCCCTCTCTTCCCCTGACCCTTCCTCTCCATCTAAAAATAAATAAATAAAAATAAATAAATAAAATCTTAAAAAAATAAAACATAAGTCAGAGCATGTGTTACCCATTTGTTGAAAAACCTTCAGTGGTTCTCATTTTATTCAGAGTAAAATTGTAAGTCCTTATTCTGATCTTCAAGGCCCTCATGACTTAGTTTACTTTCAACTATTGCTAGTTACCCTTGTTTATTCAGCAGCCAGTTTGCCTTCTGTATCACTCAAAAGGTCTTTATTTGAAAATGATTAGCTCCTTCCTTTCCTCCATGTCTTTATTCAAATTCCACTTCTTCAATGAGGCTTTCTCTTGCCACTATTTTCAAAATTTCAATCTTTCCCTACCATTTCGAGACAATGGCTTAACTCTTTTAGTTTCATAAAATTGAAGCTTTAAAAAGGGCACAATCTTTGTCATTATGTTCAGAGAAATATCCTAAGTACCTAGAGTAGTTCCTAATGCAGGAGAGGTGTCCATAAATAATTTATATATGAACAAATAACACACTCCCTACAGGTAGACAGTTCCTAAAGAAAATGTAGAAGAATATCTTTATAACTTCAAAATAGTGACAGCTTTCTTAAACAAGACACAAAAGCACAAGCCAGAGGAAGCCATTGTTAAATTTGACTACATTAAAATATCCAACCTCATTGTAAGCAAGGACATATTATAAATATTAAATGACAACTGTATGTCAATTATATCTCAATAAAACTTAAAGAAAAATAATAATGATAAAACACTAATTAAATATATTATCAAAACATACAACTGATGAAAACAAGTACATCATAAAGAAATAATCTTGTATGGTGATGGTCAGAGGGAGGGGAGCGTGGGGACTGGGAAAAGTGTGGGAAGGGAGAAAATGGCGATATCTGCAATAGTGCCACTGATAAAAATAAAGAATAGAATTTAAAAAGGGAAAAAAGAAAAATGTATCATGTTTAGCTCTTCTCTTCTTCACATCCTACATCCAATCACCAACAAATGTTTTTATCTCTATTTCTATTTACATAGCAAGAATCTGACCACTTCTGCTGCTAATACCATAATTTAAGCCACAGACATCTCTCACCTGGATTACTGAGCTTCCTAATGCACCTTTGTAATTTCCCCTTCATTTAAGTTAGTTTGCGGTGTCAATTTGTTTGGGCCATGGGATGCCCCGATACCTTGTTAAATATCTGGGTTTATCTGTGAGGGTGTTTCCAGAAGAAATTGACATTTGAATTGTTGGACTTCGCTGTCTACCAGAATATTTGAGCTAGACAGACTCTGAGGGTGGAATCTATGCCATTGGCTTTCAGCAATCAGCTTTTCAGCTTTTCCTCCTTCCTACCATTACTTCTATGACCCCACTCTCTCCCTTTTTCATTTTGCTCCAGCCACTCACCTCACTGCTTTTCATAGAACAGGGAAGATGTGCCCCCACCTCAGAGCTTTTCACTCTCTATTCTCCTGTTCTGTGAGGCTCCCCACTCCCATATTCATACAACAACTTCCCTCACTTCCTTTAGGACACTCCTGACTATATTATTCTCCCCAAACTATGTCTCCTCTTCCCTGCTTTATTTTTCTGCTTAGAATATATGTGTATACCATATAAAAATATAAACATTGCTTGTTTTATTATCTAACATCTTCACTAACATGTAACCTCTATAGAAGCCACAATTTTTATTTTTGTTCCCTTCTGTAACTTCTGCATCCAGAAGAATATATAGCACATAATAAGTGATCAAGACATATTTTTGAATGTCTTACTAAATCTGCTAATAACTACACAAACGATGTTCTAAAATATGTATTAAAACTTTGAAAATAATACAGAGTTCAACAGTTTCTATACTTCATAAAATACATACAAATATCAATAATTTATGATATAACAATCCAAACTGGTTTAAGATATAATAGAAACATGAGCTAATCAAATATTAACTAAAATAACATAAGAATAGAATATGTTTTCATACTGTAATACGTGAATGGATTAAATGGAAATGGAAAAGATTGGGATGGAAAACTCATATATGGAATGAAAAAAAATGAATATTGTAAATATAACAATATTTTCCTAATTAACTTATAAGTGTAACATAATTTCAGCCAATATCCCATTGATTTTTTTTCAAAAACTCACACAAATAAGAATAACATAAAAACTGACATGAGAACTAAAAAGAAAATGTTTGAGGTGCTGTGAGTCCATTTAACACAGGAAACTGCTCTTACACGTGAAGTCGGGAAAGCATTCCTAAGAAAGTGATGATTTGAACTTGGATTTGGGGAAAGAGTAAGAGTCAACAAGGCACAACTAGTGAGCCAAATTCACAGAAACACTTATGTGTAAAAAGGAAGAACACTGCAGTGTCAACAGAGGTTGTGTCAGAGTGATGGGATTGTGAGTGATGCTTATTCCTTTTACATCATGTCTATATTCCCAACCATAATACAATGAGCATGCTCTATTTTTACATTAAAAGTGTTGCAAATGGAAAATTTTTTGGCCAAGTCTTTCAAATAGATATTTTTTGTTTATAGGTATTAGATTTAAAAAAAAACAAACTCCAACAAACATTCTGAGTTAAGCTCATTCTTTTGGTATATATCTGGAGCATCCATTTGTTTATTAACCTATATAATAACCCATTTCATTCTTTTTTCCTTTATATTATAGTGGTAACAACCCACTCCACACCAAGCTTTGGCATATGATTAATGTGTCTGCACGGAGGCTCTTTAGTGGCCTTTGACATTCTATTGCTAAAGGTGAACACCGCAAAATCCAGCAAGACACACTTGCCGATCCCATAAAAATACAATATAAACTGTTGACTTTCCAGTTGCATATAGCAGGGAGGAAAGTGTAACTGTATTCAGCTCACGTACCTAGGTAATAACAGAGTAGTTTATTATCATTGCAGGTGCAGAAACCTGCCAACATTTCAGCCATCTGGGCTTCCTCAGGGCAGTATACAAGTAAAATATATGAATGAAATATGTGAGTTGAATATGGTTTTATTCATTTTTTTTGCTGTTATGGGCTCTAACAAATCTGCTTTTATATCTGGGAAAAGTAATGCTGTAATGTTAGTTTACTTTAGAAAGCCATCAACTTTTACTAATTTAATCCTATTAGTATTTTTACTAAATTGCTTATGTCTGAATGATAATGGATATTCATTCAGATGGCATTTTATAACAAGAAAATTGTGGTGAATGTAATATAATTGAATAAACAAAACTGGCAATCCCTGAGGGGTTAATGAACAATCTATATCTTAACCTATTTCACCAATTGAAATATGACATGGCGCTTCTACTCATTAGCAGTTAAGCATATGTTATCACAACTTACCAGGTTTCACTCAGAAAAACATGCTAGACTACCTCATGGCTAAAGTCAGAAATGTTGTGAGGCTCCAGACTGTAATTTTTTCAACTGAAACGTGTTTATGCTCCATCAGTGAGTTTTCTCCATTGCTAACACAAAACTAAGTAAAATGATTAAGACTAAAAGTTAATGGTAGAATCAATAAACTAACTTATTCCCTCCACTCTATAAATTATTGCCCTTCTGTACCTTCTGCATGCAGAAAAGTACATGGCACAAAATAAGGAATAAGGAAATATTTTTGAAAGAATGAATAAATTTGCTACTAAGTTTATAAATAGCATCCAAAAATGTATTATTGTAACTCTTAAAATTATATAGAGTTCTATGAAATTTCTACACTTTATAATAGACATTCAGATGCCAAGAGATTCACAATAAAAAATGCAAACCAGCTCAAAATATAATAGATAAATGATTCATTAAGTATTAATAGAAATAACACTTAGGAATACAATGTTTTCAGAATTTAATACACAAATAGGTTAAGTGGAAATCAAAAGAGAATTGAATGAAATATTCATTTATGGAATGGTAAGAATGAATATTACAAACCTGACAATACTTTTCTAATAAATTTACAAGTTTAATACAATTCTCAAAACAAGGGAACTAAAATTAAACTTTTGTTTTGTTTTGTTTTGGCTAACAGTGCCAAGTGTCAGTAAACAAAGGTGTTTATTCTTCTTTCATCTACATTACTGATGGTGGTGATTAATTGAATTTAAAATATTTTAATAATAAAGAAAAGAACGATGTCAGGAGCTTCTCCTGAAATATTTCATAGAATACAGCAGATGTCAAAATACTCTCAATCTCTTCTGTGGGGATATTGTTGTAACAGCTGATTGCATCTTTGCAGTACCACTGTGTTCTCTTTGTCCCTCTAAATTAACCAAGCATACCTACACAAGTAAGCCTGGGATTTATACAAAAAAATATATGATTATATTAGGCACTGAGCACTCTGCTGCAGGTGTTCTCCAAAATTTCTCTGCTTAGTCCTAGATTCCCTGCAGTTTCCTACCATATTTGGCTATGATCTTATCTTTCAGGCATCTGGCCTCTTGGCTTGCGCATTTTACTATGTTTCTGACCTTAACATCCTTCAGAAAATGTCTTACATGGTCTTTTTTAGGGCACCACCTTACCTATCTCACCCAAGACAAAAGGGGGGAAATGGCTTTCCTTAATTTCCTAACCATTGGCTCTTTATTTTTCCTAAAGGTGATTTATAGACAAGCTTTTATTTTTTATAATATTAATAAAAACAACAAAGTGAGATAACTTCTCATTTTGTATTAAAGATATCCAAGAGTTAATTAAGCCTTTTTAAAATGTTTCATTAAATATCAAAATCTAAACTAACATCTCAGGTTTTGCATTTTACCATTTTTAAACAATTTCTGATTTAAGCATAATATGTTAATACCTATAAATCCTTGATCCTGTTTCTGATGGTAATTTAATGATATAGACTACAAATGAAAAGTTTAAACATTACATGATGTTCCTGAAGAAACAATGGGCAAAGTATAGATTGAGGCCCTTTTTTACAACTGGGGAAATGTTCTCTCATTTTAAATAAAGCATGCTTCCAACAAGTTTAGAGAAACTGGCCAAAATCCAATAAACTTTTTTATGAAAGAACACAGAACAGTTAACTAAATGTGTACTATTTTCCTTTATAATAATTATAGATTGTGTGGTAATCTCCAGTATTTTTGGAAATAAAATGGATTATCATATATTTCTAAACAAAATAAACCTAAGTACTGATGCCAGGTAGCCTAAAAAGTTGTATTGACACTCTTTTTATAATGTTCACTGGGGTGGGAATACAGAAGCTTCATATTATTCTTATTATCAATGACCACTAGACTGTAATAAAGAGAAAAGAATTTCCATTACTATAAGTAAAATATTTCAATTCTAATAATTGTAAAAAAGGATATGGAATGAAAGGGTATGGACTAATGTAATGTGTTATATTGATCTCTCTTTTAATCAGCCTATAGGTAGCATATAATTGCTTAAAATTAAAATGTTTCTTATAAATAAAAAAAAAAATCCTTGAAGTCTTTACTGAAGTAAAAATGTCAAATTTTGCTCAATATCTCTTGAACAAATCCCTCAAAAAGAGAAGATTGTAAATCTATACATCACTAAATAAGAACCCTCTGGGATTTAATATGAAATTTCAAATTAACAGGAAAAGTAACAAAATCAGCATGTAATGGAATGTGCACATTATTTGTGTCAGTCTCTTCTAAGATATATGCAAGCATTTTCAAGGCTTAACTTGGAAAACACTTTGGTCTGAGAAAAGATATTCAAGGGCAAGCTTAAGAAGCAATAGGTAGTGATTTTACTGTCTTCCAGGGAGGGTATTCTTGAACATTGCAGGTCCTTTTATGTGTTGGGTGAGTTGACTGAAGTAGAAGGGAATTAATGGAACAGAACTATGTAGTTCTAGGTGGTGGAAGAGAGGAGGTGGAAGAGAGAGAGGGGAGTAGACTGAAAATCAGGGGAAAATACCTCATGGTGATTAGCATGGAAGGTCAGGGATTTTGATTGCATATGATAAAAAATTTCCCATGAGTGTAAGATGTAAATTTCTCCCTCTTACAACAAAATACCAAATATATGGATACCTAGTGTATCTATACGGTATAATATTTTTGGCCAATGGTGAGTGTTACTAAGATATATCTGTATTGCTACAGGGCCAACGAACAAGGACTATAGGTGGATATCTGACTTGGAGATGAGATATATATTTACATTATTTTATAAGCACTTTCAGAGTGATTGCAGAATATGGTGCCTTGAAAGAACATTCAATTAACAGTACCTACTTCTAGAATGATAAGGGTACATACACAAGTGAAGTTTATTCTGCAGAGCTATTTAAAATTTTGCCCTGATAGGATAGCTCAGGTGTTCAGAGCATCATCCAGACTGGTACCCCAAGGTTGCAGGTTTGATCCCCAGTTAGCGAACATTCAAGAAGCAACCAACGAATGAATAAATAAGTAGAACAACATCTCTCTCTCAATAAAATAAAATAAAAATGTATGTAAAACATAACATCATGTACTATATCCTACAAACTTGGTAGTTCTATAGTTAGCTGACCGTATATGTATGTGTCTGTCTCCTTCATTAGGCAATACGTTTTTTAATGGTCACTGGCTCATTCTAACATCACCAGCAGAGTTTAGAACAATATATTTTACATTCATGCATTTAAACTTTTACTCAATATGCAGGCGGAGGTTGGCTTATGGAAAAGTTACCCCTTAAGCAATAACCCAGAAAAGTCTATTCTGTTGTTTTATAAAAGTCAAATTTCAAGTATTATACTGTTTTCACTACCAATAGCATTTACCTATCATTTTACTGTTTTCTTCTTTTTAAAATCTTTATTAAAGAGATCTAAATATTAAACTACTCTATATTTTCTTGTGATTCCTCTTAAATAATTATATAAATATTATTTCTTTCAATGTCACTAAACGGCCTCTAATTTTTGTTGCTTTGAAAAATATTTCATATTTCTCTCTTTTTTGGTACATTACATATTTATAAGAGGGATAAAAGAAAAGTAACCATGTATGTCAAGGACATTTAATCAAGTCATTTTAGCAATTTCATAACAAACTACAAGGGTAAGAGAATCATCTACTTTATGTTTTATAATTTAATACTATAAGCTTTGTTATGATATTTAATGAATTCCCTTAATTTTGAATTTTTAAATTTAAAATATTAAAATGGAAATAATTTAAGACAAATAAATATCCTATTCATTATCACTATTTCTAATTTGTTCTGTATTTTCTATTTTTTGTTTGTTTCTATTTTTTGTTTGTTTTTTCTAATTTTGTTTTTATTTCCCTTGGCCTCCAGTGCATCTTTTAACACCTAAACAATTGATTATGTGAAAAATGTAAATTCCTTCCTGCCTATGATGCTTAATTGTTCTTTTTCAGCTGCCCAGTCATCTAGAACTTCCACTTATGGTTTTAATTACTGCTAATGTTCTCATGACAACGCTGGCAGAGAAAGACATTTTTTAAAAAGAAAAATTATTTAAAATTAAAATTTCTGGCCCAGCTGGGATTTTAACAGATTTCTTACCTATATCCAGGAATTTTGCTAAAATTTTAGGTTGAAAATGAATCACTATTGGCAGTGTACATTCATTAGTTCATTCGGCAACAATGTATTGATTGACTGCTGGGTGCCATGTGTTGAGGCTACTAGGAGAGAGCTTTCCAGTGAGGCAAATCGTCTGTAAACAAAGAAGCATAATGCAACCTGTTTCATTCTATCCAAATTTTGTACAAAGTATAACAGTAATTAGATGATTTTGTTGAAAAATTGTCACAAGATGCAATTATAGACTTAGAAGTTATTACAAGCTTCTTTGTCTTTATGCCTTAATATTGCCTGTTTCTAGATTTTCATTTCCTTCACTATTCTATATCCTTGTCCTATCTCTGTACGTGATACATGTTCGATATATTTTTCTCTCCATATTTCCCATAAAATATGAAAAAATAAAGCAAATTAGATGACTTATTTTGCAGGCACACTCTAGATTGTTCAACTGAACCAGTGTATCTCACTTGAATATCCATGAATCAATGAGTATTTACTTATTGTCCATTAGTGTGTTGTACATGATAATGGATCTAGAAGAAGATTAAGACAAGACCTTTGTCTGCAACCAGCCATCTGTCTTTTGGAGACAAAACAGACAAATACACAAGTCTCACTGACGTCTCTAATCCACTTATCTGTTAATTCATTCATGCATGCAACAAACATTTATTGAGTGCCTATTATGAACTGCAGCTGTAAAAGCACATTATTTTATTTCTAAGAATATAGGTTGAGGGGCCAACCAACATATAAATAGAAATTTAATGAACAAAAATTGCAGTAAGCATTTGGTATACTCTGGACAGCGGAAATGAAAATCTAATCCATTATAGAAGATCAGAAATATTATACTCGCAAAAAAAGACCAATTATTTCGAAGGCTATTGCAGATAAGCTTCAACACTTAGACCCATGTTTCAATATGAAATTTGCATGTAGATATATTACAAGAATCTCAAACTTAAACCTAAATAAACCACATACTTGTTAAACTTTCATCGCCGATACACATCTGCTCTCCATCATTCTTTATCACCTCACCAAGTAGCACCTCAGCCACCAAGGCTGCTCTGTCTAGAAATCTTTAGATTCTTATTTTTTCATTTCCTACATACATCAAATTTTATAGATTTATAAACCATATTTCCAATATCTCTTTAGATTCTGTCTAGTTCTCATTATTCCCCCTGACATCCCCTGCTCCAAGTTTAGCTATTGCTTATTTTTCCGAACACAGAAAAATGTAATTTCTGGGGAGAGCCTTATCCTTACCAAATTCTCCCTTAGTTTAAATTAGTTTTCTTGTTTGTCTTTTTTCATATCATCCAGTCCTTTCTTTGTTAAGGTAACATTTCTCACAATTTATATTTTATTTGGTAGTGTTGTTGATTCTTTTATTGCCTTATAACTATGCTAAAAGAAAAGAATACTACTGCTTTGTCTACAACTATGTACTCAGTTCCAAAAATTGACCTGGTAGGTAAGAGCACTGAATAAATATATTTTCGATGAACAGATGACCATCAATGTTTAAAATTAGGCATTAAAGTAAAAATGCTAATGATTCCTTCCATAGCAACTCAGAGAAAGCATGTGCCAAACAGGCAAGGGTGCTGTGGAAGTTTTCGATGATGTGGGGGCAAGTGTTTTAGGAAATTACCTAAACTTGGTAAGAAACAAATAAACACACACACAAGTAGAGAGATCAGCTTTGAGGTGGCAGTAGAAATAGTCTGTAGTAACAGGATGACTTTGGAAATGAACATGTAGGTTTGGTAGTAGAAAACATGTTTTATAAAAGCAACTTCATAATTTTAAAAACTCAGACTTTCAGAATCATTCATTCTGCTTATTTATTTATTTAGTTATTTACTCACTTACTTATTTCACTTTTTTATGGCTCAAAAGCTCACATAGACATAACTCATGCTAATTATAACAGCATCATTAGTAAACCAGACAGCTGGTTTTGAAGTTCCATAGTCACAGGTACATACAGACTTAATTTTTAATATTATTTTTGTCAAGTCTGAATATCTTTGTATATATTCCTAATACATACTAGTTTATGATATCTAACTTAATATATTCATTTTCCTGTATATAAAATCTTTGGCAGTAGCATACTGATTTCAGGAAATTTAGATTAAGCTGTGCTGACAGTGGGAATTAAATTTATAAAAGAAATAATGAAGTGATCAGAATAACAGAGTACAAGAGCTTTAGTTTTATTTGGACTTTACAAAGTAATACAAGATGTGGTCCTGAAAACCGTTGTGCTTTCTAAGAGGAGACATGAATATTTTTTCAACCTGGGGACATGATAAGTGGGATGAACTTTCACCCCTGTTTGTAAAATGATTTTACATGAAAAAGACAAAGAGTAGAACAACTGTGAGCAATTTAGGAAAGATCACTCCAACAGAGTAAGTCACAGCTGGAAAGAATCTTCAACCTTCCTATGCTTATTTCAATTAATCATAAGAAACAATTGCAAAATGGTCATCACTGTCTCCTAGACTCTAAATTTAAACATGAAATAGACAGCTCACTCAATTATGAATCTTTTCACAAAATATTCAAACCATATTTTTATTTTATTATTTGTTTCTTTTCAAAGAGATAGTTTCCTTAATATAGTATGTATGTGTGTATGTATGTGTGTATGTATGTATGTCTTGTTTTATTTTTACTTATTTACACTATTCATAGATGTCCCCAGTCCCCACCCCTCCTTTGCCCACCTCACCACCCTCTTGCCCGCCTTCAGCCATCAACAGTCTGTTGTCTGTGCCTATGGGTCATGTGTACAGAATCTGTGCCTAATTCCTTTCACTTTCTTTCATCCCGGCCCTCCTCCCACCCACTCCTCTGACAACTGTCAGTCTCTTCCATGTGCCCATGACTCTGCGTTTATACTCATTCAATCATTTGTTTTGTTCATTAGATTCTACATATAAGTGAGATCATGCAGTATTTGCCTTTAATTGACTTATTTCACTTAGCATAATACTTTCCCCAGTCCATCCATGCTGTCACAAAAGGAAAGACATCCTTCTTTTTTGAAGCTGCATAGTATTCCTTGTGCATAATTTGATTTTAAACAGACACTAAAATTTTAGTATATTCTATAAAATATTAGGCAGAAAATGTTTAAAATGTTCATAGGGAAGAGAATTTTCAGAGTTACTTAGAAGTGCCATTATATCAAGTTTTGTGTGAGGACTACTTTCAAACTGTATCAAATTAGAAGACTCTTCCCCCAAAGGAATTCAAATGTCCCTCTCTTTGTTATAATATGCTAGAGTTCTCAGCATTCAGTAAAAGACCACCATGGCTTGGATTAGAGAGAATGGCCCTAACAGGTGTGGCTGAGTGGATGGGGCATTGTTCTACAAACCAAAAGTTGCCAGTTTGATTTGTAGTCAGGCACATGCCTGGGTTGCAGGCCAGGTCCCCATTTGGACCCTGTGAGAGGAAGCCCATAAATGTTTCTCTCCCTCGTTTTCCTCTCCTTCCCCCTCTCTCTAAAAATAAATAAATAAATAAAATCCTTAAAAAAAAGGGCAGAGTGACTATACTTTATTCCCAAGTTTACCACAAGAAGCAGCCAAATTGGTGAAGAACATATTGGAAGGAATCTCTGCTTTCATAAAGCTTTCTTATGACATTAAAATAAAACTTCTATTTTAAATAAACCTTTGGTGTTTGAAGATGCAATAGGTAAAAACTTTATGTAAATCACAATAAGTCAAAAATAGAACAGTACACAAAACACATAGGGTGAACATCCTGCGGTTTGACACATTATATGAACAGGGAAGCAGCATTCCCATAGACCATAAACAGAGAGCAGTCACACAGCCACGTTGTTCAAGAGTTTGCCATGGTTTTCTTTTCACCATTACTTGTCTAACTGGTAGCTCACTGTAATAGCAAATAATTCCCTCAGTCCTCAGAGATAGAGCTGAGGACCGATTAGCTCCCAGACATAACAGCCTTATCTATTTACCTGGATTTTCCAAAATTAATATTGTTATTTTCTATCTGTGCCAAGATGTGAAAAACATCTGGGAATCACTGAGTTAATAATAGACACAAAGTTTTCATTCGTTATTACAGATTCAGTCATCCTTAATGTTCTTGGTGGTATCCTGAATTTCAAACACATGAAGTTATGTTCTTTCCATTTAGTGTGGCTCAAAACTGAAACATCTGCCTCTTCTTGGTGACGCTGTGTAAGAGCATCAGTGAACAAAGTCTCTGGGAAGTCCTGTACCAAACTAGTTCCCTGTACTCCTCTTGAGTCTAGTATGTACTAAATTTGGTCACATTTTACCTTAGGACACACCTGCTAAAGTGAAGCCCACAAATGTTCCACAAAAACAAAACTAAACAGACAAATAATTTCCCTAGTTTGCAAATCCCAGGGCTAAAGAAATACACCTAAATATCTAAAGTGTAGTGGATTTTACATGATGGCTAATACTCAAAACATGATATTCCTGGTGAGTTAACTGGTAAGAAATATAGAAAGCTGTTCTAACTGGGTTTATTTTTAACCACTAAAGCTATTGAACAAGGTGAGACTGTTGCCAAACTCTGAAGTTGGAAATATTTATGGGGTTATTTTGAAATTCAAGACATGTTTTATAAGATGAGAATGCTAACTTTAATAAAAAAGAAATTCATTTTGGGTTAAAATCCTTCAGAAAATAACTTGATTAAAACATTTAGTTACATTTCCCAAGTTAAAAGTATTTGTTTCAATAGTCTAACATGCAATCATTATTGTTAAAATAATGCAGTTCTAGGAAAGAATGCAATCTTACTGATCTTTCAAAATACTACTGAGACTGACTGGACTCCATGACTCCATGACTGGCCGAGAGCATTCACCTGTATATAAACAAGCATTGGCTCAGTTTGGGCAACATGACTGTGACTTAGAGGGTTGGCCATGCTGCTGAAATGCAGGCTCCTTCTACCATTCTGTACCTTTGTCTCTGGAAGGCAGAAACTATAACTTCTAGTTTCCCTTCATCTGTTTGGGCCATGTGATTACTTTTCACTAAATGGGATATAAGAAGTATAGCCTGTGCAGATTTGTATTTTGATTCAGCCAATACTTACCATGTGAATTTAGGACAGTTATTTAAAGTCTCTGAGGCTTAGTTTCCTTTTCCATAAACAGGCTAATAAAAGGCCCCACTTCTAGTTTGGGCATGAGGACTATATGAAGTAGACTAGCACCTGGCACATAGTAAGCAAATGAAGTTGTTTATTAAATAAAAAATTTCAATATTTATCCATAATTTCTTGCAGTTACTCAATTATGTGCATTTCTAAAATTCAGGTTTCAAACTGGGAAAATGTTTTAAAAATATAGAATAAATAGTGAAATAAGATTCACCGTACACTTTCATTATGAAAGTTAAGAATTGAAGGCAAAACCACTATATACTAATAAAGTTTTCTGTAATTTCAGGATTGCCAGAACATACAATACTAAATATTATAGAAAAGTTTTATTCCATTAATACATACTCATTTTAAAATTATAGTAAATGATTAAAAAACTCACTGGGAAATCAAATTTAAGTTTTTAATTTTTTACTTCTGTTTATTGTTTCACTTATTTTTATAGAAATATCATATGCTAAAAATCTAAATATTACATAAAACTAAGATAAACATAAAATACTTCTAATAAAGTTTTATTTCTTAAAATGGTAATAGAGGAAATTAACAAAGTCTTTGTAAAGTCACTCCCTTCTGACTTATAAGATTGGGGATGAGAGTTAATGTATCAAATACTGGTATAAAAATTATTGATAATACAGTTGGTGCCTATACTGAAAATCCATGTTTTTAAATTTTTTGTAATAGAAGACTAATCTTTGATATATTTCTTTCCTAGTTGATCTACTAAGTTTTATGAATAGCCATAGCCAGGCTACATAATGCTTTGTGGGGTAGAGGTTAGTTAATATGTACAGAGAAATATTATTCATAGGAGAAACAATCACTATTTTGAACAAATTCTATCAGGTTTAATTTAGTATGGCAAAATAGAAATTATTAACAAGAGAGCATGCTATTAATAACAGCATCATGACTGGGTTTCTTTGTGTTTCTTTTTTCCATGGTGCTCTGAAGACCATGGTGCTGAGAAAATGCACCATGACTATGACTTTCACATGATATTCTGATTCATTGGACTGTGGTAACTGTACAGTCATACCAACCAAGTAGATCCCACTCTGACCCTGAATTCCTCCTGGTAGGACTCCGTATTTGCTTTCATACTCACTCAATATGGCACTTGCCAAAGGGAAAAGTAAGGCACGTAATCTTAAATTTATATTTCATTTATGCTTCATTGCAAATACTTTCATATCCTTAAAATTTGTTCTTTTTGGCAAAGTATTCCCTGAACACCATGTATCTTAAACTTCCAACCCATATACTTTGGAAATTTTAAACTCGGAGAGTTCCAAAATAAGACACTGAAGCAACGGAATACCTACTTGTTTTCGACTGTTCCTTAGTGTCTACATTAGTCATGCAAATGTGTGGGTGCTTCTTACACATCAGTTGAATGATAAAGTAAATGAATGAATGCAAATTTTTATAAATTAAAAATTTGGAAAGAAATTAAAATACAAGACTAGAAAAATTTCAGTCACATATAATTTATTAAAAATATAGTAATGTGTTAGTAAAAACTCTCAATTCTATAACATTTTGTGTTCTAAAGTTTGAGACCTAATATAAAATAATACAGGCATAATAGCAAAATTTTCAAATACAAATGCTTTTTTGTCCTTCTCTGTTCCTCTTCTATAGGAAGGATAGCCTGTGATTTCCTTTGGTATTGCCCAGGGAGCCCCACCTCCAGTCCAACCAGAACCTTGGCTCTATAGCCAAAAAAGTTTGCTTTGCATCCAGGGTCACCCTAAAGCCTGATTTAAAGAGCCATATTCTGATTTGTTGGACTCTGGTGAGACATCACCAACCAGACATCCCTGAAGAGACTTTAATATCCCACCCAAATTTCTGACCACAACTTAAAAGTAAGGTTGGAATTGCCTTATATCCCAACAATTCCACTACTAGGAATTTATCCAAAGAAACACAAAATGCTATTTCAAAAGAATATGTGCATCCCTGTGTTCACTGCAACATTATTTACAATAGCCAAGATCTGGAAGCAGCCAAGTGTCCATCAGGAGATGGGTGAATAAAACAGCTATGGTATATTTACACAATGGAATACTACTCAGCCATAAAAATAAAGAAAATTTTACCCTTTGTGATAGCATGGATGGGCCTGGAGAACATTGCGTTATGTGAAATAAGCCAGTCAGGGAAAGACAAATATCATATGATTGCACTTATCTGTGGAATCTAATGAATAAACTTAGCTAACATGCAAAATAGGGACAGGCTCACAGATACAGGATAACAGTTGCTGGGGGGTGGGGTCTGGGCAGTGGAGGCATTGAGCAAAAAAGAAAAAAAGAGAAAGAATTCACAGACATGACCAAAGTATGGTGATTGTAGGGGAGGGGGGATTGAGAGGAGTTAGAAGAGGTGATAGGGAGGACAAAGGGTGATGGAAAAAATTAAAAAAAAAATAGATAAAATAAAATGTAAAAAAATAACTTTGCTCCTTAAAATTTATTTTATCATCTTCATTATGTATAGTATACACATACATGTGTATGTTATCAACATACTAACATCAGGAATGATGAGGGTGAAACTCTCTGCATTAAAGGTATACATTTTAGATCAGTTTTTCAATTATAGTTATTTTATGTACACAGAAATATATGGAAAACAAATGCTAATTTTAATATCAATTAATCAAAAATTTGCTTCAGAAAATCTTTCCTTTATATTGTTTCAAGTACATTTGACCAGATAATTGAACTAATTTTTAACTAATTTTCAATGCAGGCTTCTTATTTGGTTTCCTTTTTCTCCCCTCTCTTCATTTCAGGAAATTTTATTGTGATTATATCAATCCCCATAAAGCTAGAGCAACAAATATTCCTTTATATTTGTTCATGACTCTCATCCTATTTTAAAGTTATGTTTTACTCCATAAGAGTTACTATAGAAAATATTATAATTAAAATTTGCCAAAGGACACTGAAACAGATACAGAACTCTAAACTGACTCTATCAAGCTACAGCCTGCTCTTCAGGATAACAAGTTCAGTGATCTTTTGTAATTGGTTATTATACTATTAAATGGAGAAAAATGTCTTTGAGGCCCAGGAATCTCTAAAATCTGGATTACATCACATACTCTTCTAAACAACTCCATGAAGAAGATATTAATATTATTACCCGCCTTGGAGAGGCGAGGAAACTAAAGCTTAGATATTTTTATTGCCTGTCCAAGGTTACACCTATGAAGAGGCAGTGCTGGGACTAGACCCAGAGAGTCAGGCTACAGAAGCAGAACCCTCAAAATCCCTGTACTCCCTGGGTGGGTGGGTGGGTGTGGAGGGGCACTTTTAATACCTAAACTAAGAACATCAGGCTTATTTTTTATTTATTGCAGTTGGCATACATACACATACACATACATGCATTCTCTCCTCACACCCTGATACACACAACCGAAACATTTCCTGAAAAAAATTTGTAATAGAAACTCTTCCTCAAGCTTGAGTTTTGGACACTTACACAGCACATTTGCGTTATAATTCCTCCTGGAGTTTTAGCTTCTGTTGTTTACCAAGAACATTAAGGTGATCTTCAAATGCACTGCTGGGCTTGGGAGAAATGCCAGTTTAAATGTCTATAAATGATAATCCTGCATATAGTTAGTTATCACTTCCCGCACCTAATTGTATAAGGGTATTTTTCTCTCAACCTACTAAACTGATGAGACAATGTCAAACTAGATACTTTCGAAAATCAAGGCAATGGAATGGTTAAGAAACACAATATTTTAAAAAGTATTTGTGTTGTATCTTATTTTAAATAATGAAACAATATAGAATTAATTTTAAAGGGATAATTAACCTTTTGTTTCCTGATTAAAAAAATAAAGAATTACCATATATCTCATTTTAAATTTACACTAATGAATGACAAGAAGTGAGAGAGACCGTATCCTAAGAAATAATAATAGAAGACAATCATTCTACTATTATTTTGATTCCATGTATACTTAATGTCAGCTGAAATAAATAAATAATCAAAACAAATTATAAGATTTATCCATTTTATAAATGTGATCTAAATATAATTTAAGAACAACATATTCTGGTTTAGGTTACTATTCTATGTTTTTCCAAAATGCATTTTTTAAAGATGTTTCTAATTTATCTAAAGGACACAGCAGTTCTAAAGCCATAATGATACTAAATATTTATCACAGTGTTATGGTCTTATTTTCTATTTTCTCTGTAAATGCACTTAGTGACTACTAGTATATAATTACATATATTCACTTATCCTTTGTTCTTACATATAGTGCCTGCAACTGATTATTATATGAATTTGTGGCCACAATAACATCTTTAATTTATATTTTTTAATCTGCTATTTAAGGTATAGAGATTAATGTTAATTAATTTTGTGTATAGTATCAACTCTAATCATTAATGAAACTCATACCTAAGGAGTTGATCTGTAATCATTTGTGAGTTCTGCCTCCTGCAAGAAGTTAATAGTAAGAGCAAACTCATGGTAATTGAAGGGGAGATATTAGGGTGAGTTCAATAAATAGAAGAAATATTGAATTAAACATATGTGGCTTCCTCTGTTTATCCTCAGTTCCTCAGTGAGATCTACAGAGAAGAGGTGGAGAGGCATAGTTTCTCTCCTTCCATCTGCCCAGGAAGACGTGTGATAGTGCCCAGTCTATAGGACAGCTTCCAGAAAGAAACTGAGCTTTCAGATGAATTTAAGTGACCATGAGCAAGAAATTATTTGACCCAAGAAGATAGATCCCATTGATTTAAGTCTAGTTTTTGCTACAAAGCTTTGATGAAAAAAAATAGCAGGTGTCCTGAACTGAAAGGGCAACATTTCCTGAAAGAGGGCTGAGGACAGCAGGCAAATATAGCTTGCATTCAAGCAGAACATTTTATTTTCTCTATCACTTCAGCTGTTGTTCCTCATCTCCAGAGGCTGCCAGCCACAATCATTTGAGAAGTTACAATGGATCTATTCTATTCAATCCTCTTGCGGGGATAGGTCATTACACCAGCAGTGTGGAACTTCCCAGAGCAGATTTTCCTCCTTGTGCTAATTTGTTTTTCTCTGGAGCAATATGCAGAGGCACTAATCATGATGTTCATCGTGAATGTTTTCTTGATACTTTTTTTAACCTCTGCAGCAGCTGCAAAATTGGAAAATATATGCATTAAAGCAATTAAATTTTCAAAAAAAGTCATATAAAAGGCATAGTATGCCAATACTGTGTGTGTGATAGAAGGGTTTATTATAGAAAATAAACCTACATTAAAATTACTTACAAGACAGAAATTGTGATTTTTGAGAACTACATGCCCTGAAAATTGTCTAACACTCCTGTAAGGACTTCTTAATAAGGCATATCAATGAAATTAGGAGGACTGGAGTTATTTTAAGGTCAATCAAATGAGAATGTCCATTCTCTGACTAAATATGAATGAAACAAGAAAATATTTATATGCGAATATCTGTTATTATATAATACCTTTATTAATGTATATTTATTAATAAAGTTTATTGATCTTAATTATCATGTTATTCTAAACCATAATTATGCAACATGTACTAGAGACATAAGATGTATCTCTCTCCTTCCACCAACTACCATCCATATGGATTGATTGGGTAGCATTAGAAACCAAGGATGAAAGCGACACCTTGTAGATTTTAGCTTAAAACAAGTATTTCAGGAATAACTGAAGATAGTATGGACTGCCTTTAAAGCAGGGTGTTAAGCTCATTTTCACTGGGGGCCACATCAGCCTCGAGGTTGTCTTCAAAGGGCTGAATGTAATTTCAACTCCTTAACAGTTAAGGAGTAGTTAGTTACATTTATACAGCCCTAAAATTATTTTGGTCCTTTGAAGGCAACTGTGAGGCTGATGTGGCCTCTGGTGAAAATAAGTTTGACATCTCTGCTTTAAAGGTAGTGAGTTTCCTCCAACAAGAGTAGTTAAACAAAGTTTGCATGAGCTTTTGAAAATATAGTGTAGAAACGAAGGGAATGTCATAGATGCTAGGTCTAGAAAACTTAAGTTCCTTCAAATGTCAGGGTTTATATTTTCTAAGCGAAGTATACCATATTCATATGGCACAATACCTATAACCCCTTATTTTCTCTGTAACTCCTTTGTTACACTTCCCCAACCCCCATATCGAATTGTAACCTGGCATTAAATTATAACAATACCCAACATGGTAAAAGTTACAACTCATTATGATAGAGCTACAGAAAGAAGTTTGGTTTTATTTTATCCTAAGGGATATTATGAGTAGTAGTTTGGTTCAGCAAGACTAAATGTGCAATACATTTCTGAAATAAGAATAGTTATTTTCTGTCATATAATTGAATACATGAAGTGCCGGTCAGGGTTTTTAATTAAATTGATGGACCAATGAGAATATAAATTGTTTTAAATTAGTTATTTATCCATTGTAAAATGTGAAAATAGAGTTACATTATTTTTTAAAAATTAATCAGAAGCAACTATAAAAATGAAAGTTCATGGGAAAATTATTGATGCAAATGAAGAAGCTACAAGTTCTCACAATTTTGTTTTGTAGGTCTCAGGTAAGACTTCTGGGAACATCAACTTGTAAGTCATGGATATGCTCACAGAAACAAAGAAAGTGGGTGTCATTTTTCTAATAGGAAGGAAAAAGAAACAAGGCTCAAAACTAATTAAACTTGCTGCAACAGAAATTAAAGCATTTTGATGCAACTTATTAAAAAGAAAATGCTTTGAAATTAACAGTAATCAAAAGCTAATTAAGGTTGATGCAATAGGAATAGTCAAAGAATGCTTGATAATATTATTGAACTGAAGAAACATGGCTACTAAAAAAAAACATGTGGAAAATTCAAGTAATTACAGAAAAGAAAACACTAAATATAGGAGGCAATGGGAATACAAAGAAAAATTTTAATATATTTTATTAATTATGTTACTACTGTTGTCCTTATTTTTCCTCTTTTGGCCCCCTTCACCTTGCACTCCCATCCCCTCTGGCAATCCTCCTCTTAGTCCATGTCCATGGGTCATGCACATAAGTTCTTTGACTACTCCATTTCCTATACTATTCTTAACTTTCCCCCATCTATTCTGTTCCTACCAATTTGTACTTCTTAATCTCTGCACTTTTTCCTCCATTCTCCTCTTCCCCTTCCCAACTGATAACCTTCCAAATGATCTACATATCTATGATTCTGTTCCTGTTCTGCTTGTTTGCTTAGTTTATTTTTTAGATTCAGATGCTGATAGCTATGAATTTATTGCCATTTTAATGTTCACAGTTTTGATCTTTTTCTTAAATAAGTCCCTTTAACATTTCATATAATAATGGCTTGGTGGTCATGTGTTCCTTTAGCTTTCCCTTGTCTGGGAAGTGCATTATTTGCCCTACCATTTTAAATGACAGCTTTGCTGGATAGAGTAATTTAGGTTGTAGGCCCTTGCCTTTCATCCCTTTGAATACTTCTTGCCAGTCCCTTCTAGCCTACGGTGTTTCTTTTGAGAAATCAGCTGACAGTCTTATGGAAACTCCTTTGTAGGTAACTAACTGCTGGAGTCCTAGATATGGTGTCACTGCTTGTGGCTGTATGTGGGGAAGTCAGAGAGGACAATGCCACTGTCTGGACTCTGGAGTTTTGTCCAAGAGGAAGCTGTTCTCCGCAACTCTCCCTGATACAAACACTTTAATTTTATTCTCATATGCCACTGGTACCCATCCAGCTGTTATCCAGTGCTGAAGTCCAGAGGGAGTAAGTTTGTGTAAGTCCTAAGTCCTTTAAGAGAACACTCCTGGGAATCCTGCAGTTTACTCTCTGTGTTCCCCCCTACTGATTGTTTAACCAAGTTATGGGGACTTATTTTCTCTGGCGTTGGACCCCTGAGCTGGGTAGTAACATGTTCTGTTGTGGGGCTGGGATCGTGCTACCAAGGTATTCTCCCATCCAATTTTTTATCACACCACATGGGTGGTGGGGCCACCACGTCCGCTCATCGCCTCTTGGTCTCTTGTGCCTTCTCCATGTGTTTCCAACATCTCTGCCCCTCCTATCCCCTCTGGGATGAATGTGGCTTCTTCAGTTCTTTGGTTGTTGGACTTCCATACTACTTGATTTCTGATGATTCTGGGTAATATCTGTTTTGCAGTTTAGTTGTCATTTCACTATGTGGGGGCAAGCTATGTTTATTTACACCCTCATCTTGACCAGCAGTCTAAAGAAAAATTTGAAATACACAATTCCTGGTAGAATTTTGATTTAGTTCATGAACATGTCTCTATGAGAAATAAGAGATGGCAAGGAATAATATTATCTTTTATTGCCTCTTTTCTACTACCCATAATTACTGTGGCTCTCAAATGGTAATGATAAAATTATTATTTTTTATTGGATAAACTATTTCATAAGATCTATAAAAAGTACATAGCCACTTACTTAATCTAAGAGATAATCACTTAATTCAGTATTTTCCAGAATGTGTAATATAAGAAAATAAGATTTTGATGTCTCCCTTTTGATCATGAAATAGAAAGCTGGGTTTTGTACATGATATAACTGTACTAAATGCAGAATACATTCACTGAGTTCCACAATGTAATTACTGCAATAGCCAGTAGAAAGAAGTGGTCCTAAGGTTCAATCAGAAAAAGGGCAAAGAATAACTACTAACCACAGGTTTTTATTGCTTATTACTTATTATTAGCCCTTTTTCATAAGACCTAAGTATAGAATAAAAAAAATATATATATAAACCATTAAAATAATTATTGTAAATATTACCAAAGGGACATGATATATAAAAATTGTAGTTTCCAAACAATGCAGACTAGTCATCTTTAACCAAATAGAGAAGTAGTAGTATTTCAGTAACTAAAAACAAGTCAATTCAACCAATCAGCTAAATACATAAATAAATAAGTAAGTAAATAAATAAATAAATGCAAACAGATCTTTAAAATCCTCCCAGACACTATGGTACACTATGAGTTATAGTCACCAGGTGAGCAGTGATGCTAATGAAATGCTACAATGTTTGCTGTTGTTACATTTACTTCAAGAAATAAGAGCTGAGTAGTAGACATGTGGCCTTAGACCATGGCTCTTAAACTTTCACACACATATGTTCAAGAGAGGAAATTGGTAAAATGCATCATCTGGGGCCCACCTCAAGGAATTCTGACTCAGTAGGTTAGAGTAAGTCCAAGGCATCTGAAATTTTAACAAGCAAACCCAAGTGAATTTGCTGTAAGGGCCTTTCAATTGCATTTTGAGCTGTGGGTTATAAATCCCTTAAAGACAATAATTGTTTACTTTCTTTTGTACAATCCATATCACCTTATTCACCTTTGTCACTCCTTCCCCATTCTAATATTGTAACTGGGAAAAATATTTTTTTAAAAATCTATGACTGGTGTTTATATGTAGAAATAAAAAAAAAAACTGTACAGAGCCAATAAGAAGCAATTTAGTTAAATACCTGGTGATTTTCAGTCTTGGCTGCACATCAAACCCAACAGGCAGATCTTTAACATACTACTGCTGGAGCCAGGCTCCAAACCAATTGACCAGAATCTCAGGGGGTAGGCCTGGTACATCTGTACTTTTGAAATCTCCCCTAGGTGATACTGAGGCACAACAGAAGTTGAGAGTCACTTAGAGGAGGGTAGTTCTAGTAATTTATCAATGATGTTAAGTTTCTAGTAAGAACATGTAAAAAATTTCTGATAAACTTAATTACTATAGGCTCTGCTTTACCTAGCACTTTGCTTCCTCTATGCTATAACGGTAATGCTTTGATTTATATTTTTTTCCAATTTTTCCTCAGTTGCTATTTTAAATCACTAGGTTAATTTCTCTCTTCTCTAGAGAAGATTTAGTTTCTCTCTGAGCTTAATTAGCATGTCTGCCTTCACCATGCTGCCCTATTCTGGAATCAGATCTCTCATTACTAGGCTGTGTAGGGGGGGGCCTGATCTGGACACAGGTTCAGCACTCAGTGACCTTGTCTGTACTTCTTGAGGACTCAACCCAGTCCCACCATAATTTAGCATCTGGAGCGCAGTATTTTGGTGCCTGGGCACAATGGAATCATACCTCTTTCCTTGAACCTTTTTCATGAAGCAAAAATGGAAAATAAAAGTTCCTGTCATTGTTCTTAGAAGCCAAATGATATAAGTATCACTAGTTATTGTGGTACATTTATTCATTTATTTTGTTATTAATTAAGCTGGTCACTATTTGGGGAGCATGAAGGCAATAAGCAGAAAAAATCTACAAGAATGAAAGAGCAAGTGATACTTAAGTCTACAGTTGCAGTTGAATCTGAGACCTA
The DNA here is from genome assembly GCF_004126475.2 of Phyllostomus discolor. Classification (NCBI taxonomy): domain Eukaryota; kingdom Metazoa; phylum Chordata; class Mammalia; order Chiroptera; family Phyllostomidae; genus Phyllostomus; species Phyllostomus discolor. Next base: position 72,276,787 of record NC_040904.2, on the reverse strand, counting down.
ACTTTATTCTGATCCTTCTCACAGTTGAATTACTAGTATATCTCTATTCTGTGAGCCTTCAGCAACTCGGTTTCCATCCCTTGTACCCAGAGCAGCCCTGGATATTAGAATCTTGGCCAAAGTGATCTCCCTATGATTCAGCATCCCATATTCATACTGCTCACCTCAAAAGGTCTTCCAAAGGAAAATCACACAACATAATTGGATTCTTCTCTACCTTTCACTAATCCCTACTCTGTACCTCTGCTAGGGACAAATAACACCCTCATTTGACCACCTGGCATTTTAGAGACCACGTTGTGTTATTACTTACAATAGCTTTAAAATTTCAAAACAGAAAACAAATATATATAAAGTTAAGGTTCTTTTTCAGAAAAAAAATATATATAGCCAGAGCACTTCAAATAAAAATGTTTTAGAAACATATTTGTTAAAATTCTTTTTGAGTGATTAATAGGTGTTAGGAAACAGTCTATATACTTTTAATTTGCAAACTCATTTAATCTCCACAACAATTACAAATGGCTGCACGGGCCCTGTGCTTAGATGGGCTCCACGCTTGGCTTGCAGTGCTGCTGTCAGTGGTTTAGTTTAATGCTCTGCTCTTGCTACTTGAAATTGGTGATGAATTTTGAACAAGGTGCCTCACAATTTTATTTTCTCCCTAGAACCTCAGATTAAATATCTAGTCTTGATTCAGGAGATAATTTTTTTTCTATCTCCTTTTAACGATACAGAAATGTCAAGTTCCTTGTTTAAATCCCCATAGCTTATAAAGTGGTGCAACAATATTCCCAAACTGGCCATTTAGCTCCATTAACTAATTCCTCAGCCATTATTAAATAATGAGGTAGCCCCTAGAAATTCAAAATGAACATATAGATGAGGAGATGATAAAATATAGTTGGGTGGAGAGGTATAAGGACACTAAATGGTATGGAAAAATATAATGAAGATTAAATTAAAAAATAAGAAAAATTAAAAAGATGACTCTTATCTAAATGACCAAACATTTCATCTGATTTATAATTATTCTGTATGTCAATAACAATGCCCCAGAGAACTGCTGTCTGTGTACCGAATAGCACTAACATCATCTGCTAACGGCTATCGAGGGAGAAAATATATGAATAATTTCCTATCATGAAGATGACTTGCTTCAATCTTTTATCATATTAGCCCTGTTAAATAATTTCCTAACATTACTGAAGATATGGTGCCAGCAAATTTTGAGTCTAATTTGAGAAGTTACATGTTATGATAAAAATATACCCTAAGGTGATGTGCCTGCAGAATTTCAACAGAGCAGAACACTTTTTAGTTAAAACAGTATATTGTTTGTCAGAGTTCACTTAGATATTATTTTTAAGGAAAGCTTTTGCTCTAGTCTAAGATTCTCCTGTGTATACAACCTCAAAAAATGATTGCTGAAGCACATCAGTCAGTTCCAAAGAATGGTGATAAGATACAACTGATACACACTTGACAAAACAAAAACAGAAACAAAAACACTGTGTACAAAGGTGTCTCTCCTTCTTGTGGTCCCTTTGCTCTACCCCACCCAGGTCTGAAGCTTTAACCACCACACAGAATTTCTCTACATCTGCGTTTCTTTTCCTAATGGGATTTTAAGCAAAGGAGAAAGACTTATAAATGCCTAGATGGGCTTCTATTGCAGAAGCAGAAAAAATGTTAGATAATTCAGTAAACATTTAGCACGCTTATTTTCCCTTTATTTTTTGGCTTTAGTTCACTCACTAAATGAAGCAGAGTTCTCCAAATTTAAATCAATAAGCATAAATCACACAATATCGTTAGCTATGCTAATTCTAATTTGTGTTGTTTGGAGCTGAGGAATAAGCTAAAATAAATACGATTTAAACATCATCCTTATCATACTTCAGGCCATAAAACACTCCTCATTAACCAACCCAGGAAGTAGTAAATTGTTAATGTTTGCTTTTTTGTTGTTGTTGTTAAATTCCTTGAACTAACCCTATAGAAACTGAGGCCTTCATTTTCCAACTTGAAGGAGATGCCAGTCTCTCCAATGGTAACCATGATCAGTAAATTCAGTTTCTTTCTCAAAGCATTAATTAGAAGTCACCTGAAATAAGTTTGCCTGTTACCTGAATTGCACTTTTCTCTTGCTTTAGCTGGCCAGCCACTAATATACATTAATGCCACTTTCCTCAGATCAAATCTTTAAAGATGCAGACTCTGGAGCCAAGAGATTGATACTTCGGTTCATGTAAATGGAAGATAGCTTTAAAATGCCTTTTCTGTTTCAGTCATGCAGGATGAATCGTCTTCAGAGTTTCCTTGGCCCTCTTCTTCAGTGCACAAACATAAATTACTCCAGTTTGGTTTCTACTACCTTCTATTCTATGTCCATCAAATCGTTCCAAACAGCTATTCTTTTTTTTTAGGTTTTATTTATTTATTTTTAGAGACAGAAGAAGGGAAGGAGGAAGAGAGGGAGAGAAACATTAATGTGGTTGCTTCTCATGCCACCCTCTACTGGGGACCTAGCCCGCAACCCAGGCATGTGCCCTGACTAGCAATCAAGCTGGCAACCCTTTGGTTCACAGCCTGCACTCAATCCACTGAGCTACACCAGCCAGGGCCCAAGTAGATATTCTTTATGTCACACACATACAGGGAAATTCAAGGCCCTTTTGATCATATAGTTAAGGTGTCCCATGCACTGCTCTCAAATACAAAGAGTAATTCCACATTTTAAAGCAAAAAATCAATCCTGACTCCACTATGGACTCTTGAAGGAGTCTGATCTTCCAGGCCTTGATCAGTTTGCCTCTAAAAATTTTTAATTAATGTTATCAGTCAACAGGAGGTAGAAAGAATGAGAACTTGAAGCAATATGTGACTGTAATATCTTTTCTTTCACTGGAATAAATTACTTTCTACACTGGTAGTGAATGGTCATTTTTACATCCATGCATCCTGGGCTTTTCCTTTGACTATTTTCAGTTCACTACACTAAAAGAAAATGCACTTCACTAGCACATTACTACACTCTTTAAAGGGAGTTTTTTTCCTTTTCTTCTGAAAACTCTTTAATAAGTGATAATAAAAGGTCAGGTTCTATGTGCTTCAACCCCTTCCATATAAATCAATAATATAATTTTTATTTCACTTGGCACCTCAAAAGTAAAGTTCTTTTTTTTTTTGAAACTGAAAATTTATAGGCAAATATGGTATTTAAAATATTCCTGTATGAAACAGTAGGGAAATATTCTTCTTGAGTGTTTTAAATACAGTGCTTTATAGCCAGGACTTAACTAGAATAAGATTTTCAGTAGAAATAAAAGGAGTAACAGGGGAAGAGCTAATTAAAGAAAAAAATTCACTAGAGAGAACATGCTGTACTACAATCAGCCTAAACTGTGTCTGTCTTTTGTAAGAAAGGGATACATCTATCTTCTAGCTATCTAGATACAAACAAGGTCTCTAAGATTCCCTTTGGGAATTAAATAGCAAGTTTTTTATTAAGAAATTAATAAAAAATTACATAAAGTTCCATACAAAAAACCACCAACAGTCACAAATAAACAATCAAACAAACAAAAACATTAAATTTTTCCAAAATACACTTGATTTACAGGGGAATTAAAATTCACTCAGAATTTAAACAAACGGTTTTTGTGCTTCTGCCTCACCTATAGGTTCACAATCCCAAAACAGCTCTTGAAGTTCCCAGAATGAAAAATGCCCCTTTGAGCTCAACTTCTGGGCAATCTTTGGTTATTTCCCTACAGCTCAAGGTAAACAGTGATTAACAGGATAAGGCCAACAAGTCAGAAAAAAATAGAGCAACTGTTCTCATAGTAGTTACCTCTCACACATATCAAGTTTTAAAGTAGCTTTTTACAAGCTATCAAAAGATGGCCATCAAAACATTAATCACAAGTCTGTGATGAAAAAGAAAGGCAATCCCAACAAAACTACTAGGGCTGTGGGCAGAGTGAAGGTTTTTATTTTATTTCTATTTTTGGTCTACCGCACTTTTGCTATTCTTCAGGTTAAACATGATTCTAATTTTAATTCTCTAATTTTAATTTTTATCATTTTATTGTCCTCAGAGGCCATCACACCATTGCCTGAAGCATCCACACACACACAGTCACGTGGACAAGCAGGCGTAATAGTTAGATTTCATCCGTGTCCGTTATGAGTTCTATAACCATTAACAATCTGCTTAACTTCTCTGGGCCTCCGGTTCCTTGAGTGAGAAAGTAACATAATATGTCACTTGTGAAACCTCAACACTGATGATATACAGCAATCACGTTGAGAATGTTAATTCATTACTGTCCACTCAAGGCCAAACTTTCTTTTCCCCTAAGACACAGATGGCAAACACAAGGTCCCAGGCTGAATCTGGCCCTCCACCTTGTTTTTATTGGGGCAATGGTACCTTGTTTCATGCCACCGGCAGCTTCGAGCTTTGGCTTTACTGTTAAGGAGTAGTTACATTTATACAGTCCTAAAATTACATTTGACTTTTTGAAAAGAAGCTCCAGGCTGAGCAGCCCCTGGTGAAAATGAGTTTGACACACCTGCCCTAAGAGGAATGGGGAGAACTGAGCAAGCAGTATTTAACCCTGCAAATGAGCTACTATTGTAAGCATTCTGCTCCCCATGTGCCCAGTAATTCATCATGATCTATTTCCCAAGGGGGTGCAACTAAAGTCAATTCGGAACATGGGGCACAGATCTAAATCAGGAGTAAATGCTGATGATTAAAAATATATCATCATTCTTAGAAAAAATAGTTGTTCAACACAGACGGATCAGAAAAACTTTAATATGTTAATATAACACAAACCCAAGATATGAATGTGATGAAGCAAAAATGGGTTGTTCTGTTTATCTGACCAAACCTTTCTAGTTAGTTGACAATTTTTATATTGGCTGTACTATATGGCTGTACTATAACCAGTTTCCTTAACACTATCTAATTAAAAACTCTAACCAATTAAAAGCCCCATAGCAATCTTTTATTTGCTATAGTATTTGTGTTTATTTATTATAGGATGGCATTTGTGTTTAGCTTGCTTTACATAGATTTATAATTTGTAAGGACAGATAGCATAACAGTTATGTAACATAAATAAATATAACATTTATATAATAAAATTGCATAAAATATAAGCATAGATGACATTTATATAATAAAAAGTGTTTTCATTTAAACAAAGTAAAATGGAAATATATAAGTAAATACTAGATCCATAATATTTTAGTCTTTGCTTTAAGAAATCGCTGACAATCATAGTAACTCTATTTTTTACTTTTATTTTCTTAATAAATATTTTATAAATGATTGGTACAGAAGTACTATAAAACTTCCCAGTAGAAATATATAGATTTCTTCATATGGTTAAATGTGATTGGGGAAAATACAGCACAGAAGCATTCACTACTTTTTCCTAAACACATTAAAATAAGCTTCAGGAAGACTTTCCTTATGAACATTCAAGTAACCTCTCTGATCAATTGCAGCTCAAGTAGCCTCTGGTCTGACTCCTATGCAATAAACAACTGGAATTTCCAAAATGATAAAACATGTTGAAAATAGTTAAGCTTCCATAAAAAATAAAGCCCCTATTGTCTAATTTACTGATAATCACTTGAATTTCTAAAGAAAATCATTCATCATTTCCTTGTCAAAATTTTTGATGCCAGAGAAAATATAGCATTTGTGTGGCTCTACATAGCCCATCATTCAATATAGTATATGTTCATTACTTCTGCACCTGAAGAAGTAATAAAAATTCATATTTTATGAAATGTACCAGAAATGAAATGTACTAGAATTTAGACAGCCATTATAATTTTCTACTGAGTTACCACCCACTATAACATTTGTAAGAGATTGCAATTTCCACAAGCACTGTTGGAGGGCTATCAAGTTTTTATGGTCATATATTTTCATATTATGTTGTCCAAAAATGATTATTCATTTACTTAAATGTTCAATTTTATTCAATAAAAAGAATGATTTCAATGAAACCTACTGTGATTTCCTTAATACTCTTGCTTAGAGGTCATTGAAAGAGGCAGTATTAATGATGCTTTTCAGCATCCTTGATGCAATTTTCAGCCTGCTTATATGACCTTCCATTTGGGGGGTCAATTTGGCAACTTAATAAAATTAGAACTTTCTGCATAGTTTCTGAACCACAAAGAATTCAATAATTCCGTACTACATTTATCTTGCAATCAGAATATAGCAATGCTATCTCAGTTCTAAATTCCACTTGATTTGTAATTGCAGTTATACTTCTTCAAAAGTGGTTGCTAATTTTCAAGTAGAGTCCCAATTCCCCAAATGTATTAAAACAGATCTTTCCATTTAACAAAATAAAACTTTTAATATTTTTAGGTGGGTTAATAGTCTTTTTCATTAGGATAAAGGAGTGCACAGTGAGAATATCTTTCTGCCAACTGAGTAATCAATGAGCCAATATGGTTGTAAATCTTCCAGATATTCCCTATGGTTCACTTCAAAGAAAGTGTTTATTCTTCTCTACTCCCCCCCACCCCCACCACCCCCCACCACTCTGACTCCTTCATTCCTCACTATCATTTAGTAACTGTAAGGGGAATTTTTGCATATTACAATTAAGAAAAAGAGAAACTATTATACACTTTTTCTTAACAAATTCATTTGTGAAAGTAGTCCCCTAGTCCCCTTTATATGCATTTCTGCTAATCATAACAGAATAAGTGATATAAAATTTCATTTGGGGAAAAAAATTCTATAAAATCCCTATAATCAGGGAAATCATTCAGTTCATTATTGTTAGTTGAATGATTGAAATGTGAATATGTGATTTTTCATTATTTTCAAAGAAGTATGGTGCAAAGTAAGATTAAGTATAAGTGCATTTTTAATTAAATAGTACAGTGGGCAGATTATATAAAAAGTACATAGTCAAGCTTGCCAATAATTATATATATATGCCACAATTAACTCATCGGGTCCAAGTAAATTGATTGATAATGTACTCGGAAAATTTACAATTAATAAATTATGTCAGAATGAGAAGTTATTTTTTAAACTGTGCTGAATTTCTTTAAAAGTATGAGATGATATGAGAGGTCAGTAATTATATGTCCATGATACTGTTACAAAACTAATCTCTTAGCTATATTATTTTACTTGCAAAGATATATTACTGGAATTATAAAACATAGCAATCATTAATTAAAATAGTAATACTGAATCATTCTGAGTACAATTCACAGTTTTCACCAGTAAGAAAAAAACAAAGCATCTAGAAAACATTAAAGCACTGAGAGTAAGCTTGCACACCAGACTTATACTTTGAAGTATCTGTACACACTGACTTTAAAAAAGATAAAGTTCATTCAGAAAACACTCACAAAATATGTATTCCAAATCTTACAGATCTATCTTACAGATAGTCCTTTAAAGATTATTCAGTGAATAAATTTGTTTCTTATATCATTGTGTCTGGTTTTATCATTTTTACTCTTTGAACTCTACATGGCCTGAGCAACAGGCCCCTACAGGATGCCTTTCCCTGGTGCCCCTGCTTTCTGGCTTCAGCCAAAGCAAGGGCATAGCAGAATACTGTGGGGTAGGAGAAGAGCAAGGAAAGGTATTGCATTTAGCTGTGGTAGTGGCTGCATATTCTGGTTACAGCTTAGGTCACATGTCATTTCAGGTTTAGGGATAGTAATAGCTTCACAAATCATTGGTCCCTGAGTAGATACTCTTTTGTTCATTCCGTTAAGATCTCCCATATCTTTGCAATAGTACCTTCTTTAAACCCTCTTAACTTGAACTTTTTAATGGTGTCCTGTGTTTGGTGCTGTGATCTCACTATATATTATTAGGGTGATTTTACTTTAAATGGTTATTAGTTTTATATTGCTCTCAAGCAACCCAAATCAAGTACACTTCAGTTTATATTCTACATTTATTCATATATGCAAATCATAATTTTCAATATAAATTACTCTTATTTTTGTCAGTTTTCAAGAATATTCATTCATTACTGTCTCTAATTTCATCCGTTTAACCCTTACTCCTCACATTCATCTCCTCCTTCTTAAGTTCCCATTTCTGTTGAGGGCACCATAATACATTGAGGTCTGAGGCCTGAGTACTAGATTCAGTCATTTTATTGTCAATATACATTCAAATTTCTCAGTGTTTCTCACAGTTGCCTTTTCTGTTCCTTTACCACTTCCTAGTTTGAGTCCTTACTGCTTCTCAGTTGAATTACCTGGCCTTGTTGTATTCAGAAAAGATTGCCATCCTATTCAGCTAGCAAACACACTAGAGTGGAGGGGAGGTCTGAGGAATATGTAGCTGCTCTTTCCTCAAATGATCTTGCTTCTCACATTCAGCGATTTTTGTCACTTTCAATCGATTGAAACTTTACAACTGATTTTCACCTTTGGGTGTAATCTTTAGACCTAACCAAGGAATTAAATGAGACTCCACACTGCCTCATTTTTTCATTCCCCACCCTGCTGGTAGCTCTCTTAAACTGCAGCAACTTGCTCTGCCATCTCTTTAAGCCTACTCAAAATCTATTCCATTTTGAGATTTATTTGGATCTTACTTATCTAATATAATTTTTCTGCATATGCTCTGACCACTATCAATTTATTAGTTTTTCTTATAGAAGATATTTATATTATGATTTATATCCCTATACATCTATATGTATATACCTAGGTATGAATAAATTCATACAATTCTCTATAAGATTTTTCAGGCCAAGCATAGTATTTTATTTCTTTTTGCAATCACAAATTTGCTTAAAGTGGTGAATATAATATTTAATACAATTTAACAGCTCTTTTAAATTAATTGCCTACTATTCCGTGGGCATTTTCCCAAGATTATTGGTAATCTTACTCACACCTCTGCAAAGTAGGCATTATCTCTACTGCATACATAGTAGTGTTTCTCAAAGTGCCAGTTATAAACTGTGTATTACTTACATACAAAGAAAGAACTATAGAAGTTGAGAATAAATGCTTACAAGGTTTAACGGTATTTTGACATTGCCATGACTTCTAAGCATTTGATCTCTGTTAGCATATTTGGTTTGTGGACTAAGTTTTTTTATAGCAGTACACTGGCAAGCTACAATGGCAGTGAAACATTTTGGGGATTAAAACGCTAATGAAGAACATAAACCAATGTACTGCTTTTTTTCATCAAGAAAGTCTTTTTTAAAAAATTTTATTTTAATCATTATTCAAGTACAGTTTTCTCCCTTTTACTCCCATTCCAGCCCACCCAGCCAACCCTCCCCACTTCCCTCCCATTACCACCCTCCACCTAGCTTTTGTCCATGTGTCCTTTAAATTTGTTCCTGTAAACCCTACCCATTCTCCCCTGAAATTCCCTCTTCTCTCCCCTCTGGTCACTGTCAGTCTGTCCCCTATTTCAGTGTCTTCGGTTATATTTTGCTTGCTTCTTTGTTTTGTTATTTAGGTTCCTGTTAAAGGTGAAATCATATTGTATTTGTCTTTCACTGTCTAGCTTGTTTTGCTTAGCATATGCTTCCCAGCTCCATCCATGATGTTGCAAAGGGTAGGAGCTCCTTCTTTCTTTCTGCTGCATAGAATTCCATTGTGTAAATGTACCATAGTTTTTTGATCCATTCATTTACTGATGGGCATCTAGGTTGCTTCCAGCACCTAGCTATTGTAAATTGTGCTGCTATGAACATTGGGATGCACGGGTTCCTTTGGATTGGTGTTTTAGCATTCTTAGGATATAGCCCCAGCAGTGGAATTGAAGGGTCAAAAGGCAGATCCATTTTTAGTTTTCTGAGGAAGTTCCATACTGCTTTCCATAGCGGTTGTACCAGTCTGCAGTCCCACCAACAGTGCACTAGGGTCCCCTTTTCTGCACAACCTCTCCAACACTTGTCGTTTGTTGCTTTGTTTATGATGGCCATTCTGACTGGTGTGAAGTGATATTTCATTGTGGTTTTAATTTGCATCTTTCTGAAAGCTAGCAATAATGAACATTGTTTCATGTGTCTTTGGATCTTCTTTATGTCCTTCTTGGAGAAGTGTCTGTTCAAGTCCTTTGCCCATTTTTTAATTGGGTTACTTGTTTTCTTAGAGTGGAGTCATGTAAGTTCTTTATGTATTTTGGAGATTAAACCCCTGTCTGAGGTATCATTGGCAAATATGTTTTCCCATACAGTTGGTTCTCGTTTTATTTTGATACTGTTTTCTTTAGCTGTGAAAAAGCTTATTTTGATGAGGTTCTATTTGTTTATTCTTTCCTTTATGTCCCTTGCTCTAGGAGACATGTCAGTAAAAAAGTTTCTGTGTGAAATATCTGAGATTTTCCTACCTACATTCTCTTCTAGGAGTTTAATGGTGTCACAATTTATATTTAAGTATTTTATCCGCCTTGAATTTATTTTTGTATAAGGTGTAAGTTGGTGCTCGAGTTTCATTTTTTTTTTGTACGTAGCTGTTCAGTTCTCCCAGCACCATTTGTTGAAGAGGCTATTTTTATTCCATTTTATGTTGCTGCCTCCTTTGTCAAATATTAATTGACCGTAGAGACTTGGGTTTATTTCTGGGCTCTCTGTTCTGTTCCATTGGTCCATGTGCCTGTTTTTATGCCAGTACCAGACTGTTTTGATTACAGTTGCCTTGTAGTATAGTTTAGTGTCAGGTATTGTGATCCCTCCTACTTTACTCTTCTTTCTCAAAATTGCAGCAGCTATTCGGGGTCATTTATGGTTCCATATAAATTTTTGAAATGTTTGTTCTATGTCTGTGAAATAAGCCATTGGTAGTTTAATAGGTATTGCATTGAATGTGTAAATTGCTTTTGGTAGTATGGACATTTTGATGATATTAATTCTTCCAATCCATGAACACGGTATATGTTTCCATTTGTTTGTGTCTTCCTTGATTTCTTTCCTCAGTGTTATGTAGTTTTCTGAATATAGGTCTTTTACCTCTTTGGTTAGGTTTATTCCTAGGCATTTTATTTTTCTTTTTGCTATTTCAAATGGGACTTTTTTTCTTGGTTTCTGCTTCTGCTGTTTGATTGTTGGTGTACAGAAATGCCTTTGATTTCTTGTGATGAATAGGACTTTTTTTTAATAAGCTGAATATCATAATGTTTAGCAACATAGTAAAACTGTGAATTGTGTTAAAGCTTAAATGAAAAATTATTCTCTTTCTTATATGGTTGTTGGTAACCGCCCTGACTGGTATCAGAAGCTGAAACCCCCACCTAGGCTAAGGCTAAGGGAACACCCTTGGAACCATAAGCCAGCAAGGAGACAAAAGCTTATCTCCCTGGTGGGAATGCTGCTTCTGCTGCTTTATTCATAACTGAACCCCAAAAAGCTTGGTCGGTTAGCCAAAGACGGGTAAGATTCCCCACGGGGGGAACGACCTAAGCCAGGCACGATCACTTTGGGAGGCCCCCCAAAAGAAGGACTTGGGGGGCTGCAGCAAAAGCGGGTGATGGACCCTCGCTCCTCGGCTTTGACATAGCCTGAGTTCTCATCATCTGGGAGAAAATCTCCTTATTGTCTTAGTTCCCTTGCTCCACCTAAGCCTGAAACAATGGCAGGGTGGTGTAGCTCTATGCTGAAAAGGGCCAATTCCCTGGGTGATCAGGCCTAAGAAAGAACATGTAAATTACTGTGAAACCTTCTTTGTTTAGAATGCTCTCAGTTGAATGAGAGGGGTCCAAGGAGGAAGTTAGTTTGTTCCTCAAAGTCTTACAGCTCTTTGATCCCAACTCAATAGACCAGCAGAGTTCCTTGTTTTCTATGGTCCCTTGCTTCCCCCGATGAGTACTGTACTTTACCTGAATTATTATGCAAAATGAGCCCAATAAAAGCAGGTATGGACGGTAAATTGGGGCGCTCCCCACTAGGAGGGGTGGCCATTTCGTCTCTACTTCCCCACAGAAACTAGTTTGTCTCTGTGCATGTGTTTTTTTCTCGCGTGTTTTTCGGAGAGCCATCCACAGCGTTCCTTGGTCACTGCTGGCCGGTGACCCACGCATCATATGGTAACACAGGAGTTGATTATAAACAACTTTACTGCATACTGAGACACAAAGGTTATAGACACAAAAACTTCTCTTGAAAATGTTTGTACAACAAAAGCTCTTGTTCATACAAGGTAAGAAACCAGCCCAGGGGATTTAGATATGTGGGTTAGAGAGCCAACCCTCTTATTTGTCTGATATATTTGGTGTCATTAATGATCTTCATACCTCTTGCAAGGAAAGAAGGCAGCATGTTTTGCAATGCCAGGTAAGATCAAAGGGTAAGGCAGAAGTTAGAAGCTTGAAAGAACAGTTTCTTTAATTATTTAAGACATCATCTATGAATTAAGTACAATGTGACCTTAAACTTACACACTTGTAAAACGTCATCACAGGCCACCTTCTGATATTTGTGAACATTTTGAATGGTATATTCCATCAAAAAGGTCTACGTATAGAAATTCATAGATCCTGAATCAATTCCTCTTATCAAAAAATGTATTTAACTCAATTTTACAGGATAAATATAAAACTAGCTTCTAGTAAAAATCGAAGCTGAATTTTGAAAATGCAGCAGAAGTGTCTCATTTCACATAAAAATTAGAAATGAATATCTTAAGATTGATGAAATAAATATAAAATATCTTCTCCATTCCTGTTATTATACGTTTCTGAGATTAATTTCTCTACTGTGACTGTATTAATAATGTAAGACATGGATACAGTTTATATTATACATCATTCCCTGTATGAAAAGCTATAGTCAGTCCAAGGAGATTGAATAAATTAACAAGCAAGCAACAAACACATGTGTCACATTAAAATGTTAATAATTGGTATATATGATGTTCATTCAAAGTGTGCATATGGGTTTTTAATATGAAAAATTACTATTTATTTTATAACTTTGTGTTCTAGTTACAGAATAACAAAAAAATCACAGGTATTATAATTATCTGTAATAGCCCACACTCAATGCATATATACAATATTGTAATTCTATTTCATATGTTATTTTTATAGAACTTAGTAAGAAAAAGTTGTGACTTTCATTTTGCATGCTTCGTTATTTCATTTTCTAATAATCCAATTTTATTGTAATTTACAAAAGTACCTATCACTTGCACTTGATGTAGAAAGTAAAACGGCCCATACCACCGGTGATTTGAGAAGTACCGACAGTTTTATGAACAAGCTTAGCTTGTTAGTTGTGGTCACTGCTGCAGCTCCACACTCACAGCCTAGTGCAGAAATTGCATGTTGCATAGAGAAAGGAGCCAAATGGTGGCAAGAAGATAAAACAGTTCTCAACACTAAGTGCTATGTGTTTACCTCAGCTGCCTCCCAGGCAACAAAATAAACAACTCCCCTCTTTTCTACTTCCTGTAGAAAAATTGGATTAGACTAAGGGAAGGGTAAGATTTAGGGAGGGTTTTGCTTTGTTTATGGTTGTTCTTGTTCTAACTCTGTATTCTTCAGTGATAGAAGTGAACTTAAAGTAACATAAGAGTAGAAAGTGTATGGTTCAATTCCTAATAAATTGTAGATGTTTTTAGAAGCTTTCCTGGATGCCCCAGGCAGACATGGGTAATTCTCCTACCACTCCCATGGCCTGCTGGTAGGGGCTGCTTCACTAGCAGAATCACTGATGTCTGAACTTCCTCTCCTTATCCTGCTGTCCTCCTGGAAAAGAGGACAAAATTTCCCTACCTGAATATACAGGGTTTTGAGGATAAACAAGACAGGGATGGGCACCCTTGGGAAAGAGAATCTCATCTAACAAAGCTCTAATTATAATGAGACATGTATGGTGAGAATCGCAACATGATTGTGATTGCTTTACCTTCTGGATTTGTATGGTAAGGTATATAGAATAGCAGAAAAAAAAGTCAGAATGCTTGCAACTTATAAACACAGGGGAGATATTAACCTACTACATGCTTTTCAGAATTATTCTTTAGACCAAGTGTCACAATACGTAGAAAGCTGTAAAGTTAAAAAAGAAGAAGAAAAGAAAAGAAAAGAAAAAGGAAAAGAAAAGGTAAAGCATATTTTAGTTGATCATTGGAAAGCTTTTTCTTCCTAACCTTCTTAGCCTATTAGTGGTAGCTTCCAGGGCTCATTCCTTGGACCAGATTCTCTTGATAACAAAATGCAGTTTCATGATGCCTGCCCACTCTCTGCTAAAGAGCTTTAACTCTAATCAGTCTCTACATTCCAACCTCATATGAGAGGTGATCCCCCAAACCCAGAATTTATTTGTAAAAAAATGCATATTTATTCTTATGTGTTTAAACTTCGGGCACCTTCAAAGTGCCTGATGCAATACATTTATTGTGACACTTTTTCCATTGCTCAAAACAGGTTTTGAACTCAGCAAGTTTGATACCTTTCAGTGCTTCTGTTTTTGTTTTTTAATTTCACCTCTTCCACATCTTTTCCACATTGACAAAACTTTTCCCTTTGACTTTTTTACATCCCAGGAAACAAACAAACAAAAAAGCCACTGGGGATGAGATCAAGTGAAATAGGGAGGTTTGGGCACAAGATCATGCCATTTTTTCATCAAAAACCACTGACCACTCTGTGTGGTGTGGGCAGGTGTGATCCTAAATTACCCATCATGAAATGGCAAATTAGTTGAAAGAGTCTTCAAAAAAAAAGTTCACTGAAGCAGAATGCAGCCTCTCACACCAATGCCAACTGGTACACTGATACAGATGGGTTCCTAGAACACCCACCTACCTGGGAAGCCTGTACTACAATGGGCCTGCCCTCCAGAAGAAGATGCTGGGGTTTTTTGGGTCCCTCCTCATATACCCAATTGTCTCCTCTATGACCCCGTCTTGTGTGTTTAACAAGCTCAAATGAAACAAGGCCAAATCTCCACCTTCCCTCTGCTTAAAACCTGCTAATGGTTTCTCATCTTACTCATAGAAAGAGCCAGTATCCTTTTGTGACCGACAAGACCCCACTTATTCATACTCGGGCATGCTTTTCCCTTTCTGCCCTTATCTCATTTCTTCTCCCCATTCACTCTGAACTGCACACGCTGGCTGAGCTCTTGTTCAAACACACTCAGAGAACTTCATTTCAGGCTGCCCGTCTGCTCAGCTCACTGTCTGCGCCCCACTGCCCAACCGACAGTCAGTCCCACCTCTAGCTTTTTATCCTCTTCCAAAGCTTTGTTTCAGGGTTACTTTATTAATGAGGCATTCTCTCAGACCCTATTTAAAATGCACTTCTTTTATCCCTTTGTTTATTTTTTTCTTCATAGAATTCATTACCATTGATAAAATATATGTTTACTTAGTAATTTTACTTATGGTCAGTTTCCCTCCACTTAAATCTAAATTGCATGAGGACAGAAATTTTTCCTGTTTTTCTTTTTTTCTTCTCTGCTATCTCCAAAGTGCATAGAACAACTCCTGGTAAATAGCAGCTCAATAAATGTTGTTGAATGAAAGACTGAATCTTAATCACTCTAAGGTACATGTACAGTCAATCTGTATACATATAGTAAATGAAACACCTACTAATTACTGTGAATCCATAATCTTAGGATCCATTAACAACTGAGAGTTATAATTAATTTATATTGTCACCCTTTTTCTGACATAAGTAGATGGTAATAGATTAATAATATAAACATTCATATGTCTATTCATAATTAGATTACTTTGCACCTGGCTGGAAAACTAGAAAATAATTTTTGGCTGCCTGACTACTTCACCAAATCCAGACAATTCCTTGCTTGAACGCCTTATAAATATATTCATTTTCCCTATTTCCTTTGTTTTCATTTTCATTCAGGACATCATCACCACATCACACCAGAGATGCTAAAATCATTTTTATCATCTTTTCACCTCTCTATACTCAAAGCCTCCCTTGCTATAGCAGTTCAAACACTGAACTTCTTTTCTTTATTCCTCTAATTTTAAAAGACTTGATACTGTAGCTGATATGCTCAGGCAGGAAAGAAAGTAGAATGATGGCTATGAAAAGGTGGAAGCACAGTTATTTGCAGGCAATGAGGAGCAGTGTAACTAGAAACCGCAAAAGAAGTTCAAAAGGCTATGAGAACTAGTAAAAGAGGAGTTAGTGAGGAGGCAATCAACAGAATAGAAATGCACATTTTGAGTGGCTAGGTATCCAGTCAACAGAGAGAAGGGGGAAGAAAACTGTTAAAGGAGCTCTGTATCCAGGCACCAGGTCTGATTTTCATTCTCGCTCTTCGCAACTCTTTGTCACAGACTCAGGGGCAGCTCTGCAGGTGCAAAAAAAAATTAGCATGTCCTAACTAAAGTGCTTTCTCACAAAAAAAAATATCAACTCAACCCCTAAATTAGAAACCTTTATGCATTTTACCTTCAACATAGTTATAGCACCTAGGAAGTGGTAGGGCTAAGTATTAGCATGGAAATACAGGGTTTGTGCTTTATGTTCCATTAACTAAAAGGCCCATTTCAAATATTTACTCATACACAGACACTTTCAGTCAAAAGGGTTTTTTAAGATTTCAACTTCCTGTTAGATAGAAACTTTAAAATTTCATGGCAGACTTTTGTTTTGCTTTTCATTCTGTTTGATATTGCAGCCTATAGGTTGGACTGAGATTGGTTATATGGTCAGTCAAGGTCGATTCCAGATCACACACAAACCCATAGTGGAATTTTGATTTGATTGCAGCTCCCCTGACTCCCAAGCCTATAAACTTCACAAACCGACTCATCTATGCCAAAAAAGTTCATGAGGCAGAATTTAAAGTGACTAATGACAATTATCACCTCCATGAAAGAACATAGTTACTAGTCCTTACAAGATACTCATGTCATAATTCACTATATAGAAAATAGTTCATTCATTCCATCTCACTGCATACAGTTTGCATCATTAAAAGATGGGCTGTATATATTTCAAGGGGCTTTGAAAGTCCAAAAACAATATGCCATGTCTAGATTCATATTAATACTAAACTACTATCATTATTTCTAAAATGTAAAAGTGAATGTTACAGTATACACAAACCAGCCACCCAGTATCTTTCCTTCCATTTGCTATTTGTACCCGAAGTCACTAAGTTCAACACAAATAAAACTAAGAGATGCAATTTTTACAGACACCCACACTTCAGCACTAAAAATAATGCTGCCTTCCTACATTGTACCGGAGCCATAAAACTTTGCTTTCAGGTGTTTCCCAGGATCACACATAGCAGCCTGCTGGAACTGAAGAAATAATAAATTTTTAAAAAGCAGAGTGCCTGTACTAATTTAAACCCTTCATGTTCATACAATAGAAAACAATATATTAAGATGCTTATCAGGAAGGGTACTTCTGAAGTGTAATATTTTGTTTGAATGGTGAAGAAATGTTACCTGAAGAGAGACACAGGGGAAGAAAAACACTCATTATCTGTAAATATCAGAAACATCAAAAATAATCGAAGAAAATAAAATGAATAAATCAAAAGTAGGTCATGTTCATTAACATTTTTAACTATAATAAATTCATAATCTAATAGCTTTTTAAATTAGTATGGTCATTAATTATTGACTATGTATTTTTATTTTTACTTTTTTGTACTTGGATCAATATGTCCAAGCATATTTATTAAAAATAATGCTCCTTGGGATTAAAAGGAGGCTGTGCTTACCAGGGGTATTTAAATAACAATATTTGAAATAGAGGTTTCTTAACACATTTTATACTTTATGATAAAGTTATTTTCATAAAAAATGATTCTGTCAAGAGAGAAAAATGTTCTGCATAGGTGCTACATGCTGGGACTCTTGAATGGGCTCTTTATTGAATGTAGAAAATGTAAATTATAGCGATTGCCTAGCTCAGTGGCCATAAACTCCGTTACAACTCAAAACACAGCAGAGGCACCTCATATAAGCTCAACCAATCCATTTCTTTCTCCTGGTATTTCTAAACTAGAACAGAGAAATACAGTAAGATCTAAGTTTTTGAGTAGAATAACCTGATGTCTGTGTTCTAGGGCTAAATCAGACCTTAAATTCATAAATCTTAAACTCAAAAATTTGTATCATTTCTGCAATGTAGATTCACCACTGGTGGTGATATCACTGTCTCAAAGTCTGGTATAAATTATTAAGAAAAACACAAAATGGACAAAATCATTAAAATTAAATAGTAAAATTGTAAACACTATGTTTTATCTAAAATAGAATTAAGTGAATATGAATCAAAATTATGATATAAATAGAATTAAATTGATACACTGTGGACAATACTTTTTGATACTGTTAAGGCTTTCTCATACTTGCTAAATAACTGCAATGATGATGCTATTTTGAAACGTACTTTAAAAATATTGGGATATCTTAAATTCTCCAAGGTCTCTGTGCTGCTCCTGGTTAAAAGGTTATTCAATATAGAAACCATATCAGTATGTCACCAGGAAAGCAGGTCTCCATGCAGCATACTATTACTTCCCATATTTGGCAAATGGTACATAAGAGTTCACTTTTAATGCTTTCTTTAAAGAACTTAGTTTCATCAAAAAGCATGTTTTTAGTCATGCATATTTTCAGGTTAAATTGTTTTCTCATAGGCTCTTGGAGGGTACATTTATCAAGTATTTTGGGTAATTTGCATCTGCTACAATGAGGCTTATTATGTAAGAAGGACACTTCCACTTACTCCCCTGTAGAAGCTTAAACAAATACTTTCCCTTACTTCCCCTCCACCATTCCTAAATAGAGGTGATATGTGAGAACCCGCTACTTGAAGGCAAAGTCCATGTTTTATTTATTTTAGTAGTCCCAATGCCCAACATAATTCCTGAGACATAGCAGTATTTCCCAGATATTCAAAGAATTGAATTGATATAATAATTTAGAAATCATTTAAATATCAAATATATTTAGATATTTGTAGATTAAGGACACTGAGTAAAGCCTGCTTTCTTTAATGACTTAACTCCCAAATTAGAGGATATGAAACATTACAAATGATATTGAGGCATTTCTGAAGAAATTAGTCATTGTTCACTTTTTAAAAAACATTGTCTTAGGAGATGGACATAGATGTCCCATGGTGGTGATGATCCGCCCAGTCTGCCTCCATCTAGCCATGATCTCACTTCTGCCACGATGATAAAAAGTGTAACAAGCAGTGTTCCCCAGGTGATTTATGCTCATTGCAATAATTGTTGATTACTTGCTCACTCTGTATGTCTTAACGACATACAATGCACTTATAAATTGTGTGCCCAGAAACTATTTGACTAGAAGATAAAGAAAATCTCATTTTAATAACAATGAGGTTTCTTTCAAGCAGCTCTATTAAATATGGGATGGATGCCACAAGAATTAGTGAGCACGATAACTGCAAACAACCTAGCACAGTTCTTATCACAAAGTAAATGTCAGCAAATAGTTATTAAGTGAATAAATAAATACATAAGTAAGTCATCAGAAAGCAGAATGTACTATGTCAGTGTTATAGAAATAAACTGTTTTTTTGTAGAGTTTTGCTAAAGAACGTTAGAGAACAGCAATGTTCAATCACTAAGAGGACTTAATTTAGAAAGTTGGTCATTTTCACAGAGGTACCCTTACCTGTGTAGTAAATTTTACTTTTATTTATAAATAAAAACATTAAAATAGTGTACAAAGTAGTAATATTAGTGAATCCTAATTTCTCTAAAACACATCACATATGAAAATTATGTTGAATTAAAAAATGTACAAAAATTAAATTTTGCTGAAAGTATCTGGACGCATGTATATGGCTTTGAACATCGAAGTTCCAAATATTGATTCTATTATAGCTTAACTGACTATATAACCAAAAAAATTATGCCTTTGATTGTCTTTAAGTTTTTCCTGAAATTGCTGAACTTAAGCTACACTGTCATAAAGAGATAAAAGCAGTAATTATATGGTGTGCAACTGAAGATTTTGCTTATACTTAATGAGAATTTCCAATAACAGCTTTCTCGTTAACAGCTTAAATGAAAGTAGTTTATTTCTTTAAGAAATCTACAAGCACACACTTGAACATATATATTAAATTTTAGGGACTCTGAAAAAATGAATATGTGTTGGAAAAGCCTGCATTGTTGCAACTTTTTTCTCCCAAAATGAACTAACTGAGGCTAGCTGTGAGCATAGAATAATGCAAGGTATTCAATAAAAATTATCTTTACTAAAAATTGAATAGGGAGAAATGTCTGTTTACACTTGGTAAGTTGTGCTAGTTACTTTCTGCGTATCTTTCCAGACCTACTGTCTTCCCTGCCCTGGGAAAGTGAACTGCCCTGGGATGACTGGACCCATGACTTCCATTTGTGTTCAGACCATGGAAGGCATTGAAAAGACATCAAAAGGTAACAGAAAAGAGAAGCTAAATTCCATATTTCCATACTCCCCTTCTTCCCAGCCAATCACAGCTTCTCATTAGAAGCCTTCCCCCACAACTGAAGTTTTTGCTCCCCCATTGTCAGCCTTTCAGGCCCAAGGGTACAATGGTCCCTACTGTTGAAAGCCCGTGGATGCAGCATCATCTTGACTATTTCCCTTACTCATGACTGTGTATCTCTAAATAAAGTGGTCATTCTTCAGCGACTCAAGTGCATCATTTATTTCTTAGTGGGAACCTGATTCATATTAATTTAATATGTATTTTTTTCTAGGAAATCTGCTAAAACAAAAAATTCGTATTGTGTGACAGAATTGAAAGATGAGGTAAGGCGATTTCAGAAGATATATCAAGAAGAAGGAGAGTCTGGAGTAAAGACCTAAAATGAGTAATACTTTTCATAGGAGAAGTAAAAACATGAAAAAAATCCCAAAAGCCATAAAATGAAGCCTTTATCAGAATGACATAGTAGGAAGTTAATCAGACTTGTAAGAAAACTCATGTCTCATCATTATTTTCTTGTTTACAACTCAAGTTATTCAAATCTGCAAACTAATATTTCTTATATAAAATGGGAACATCCACCCTAAAGGATTGTTATGACTACAATAAGAAAACATAACCATGTTGAGATTTATCTAGAAATTTTAGAATACTATGTAACTGTAAATTGTCATCATTCATTTCATGTCTTTATACTTATACATGGTATCTTATACATGATGCCTGATTTTTTTAAGAAAGCAAGAAGAAGGGAGCTATTGGCCACTTTAATACCTCCTTTTTACTGAGTTCATCTTTAATATTTGAAAGCCTGCCAGATTGATTGAAACCAGTTGTGAGGATAGTCACAGTCTGCTGGCATTGGTTGGCATGCAGCCAGGAGAGCCTGCACCTCCATTTCAGGATCATTTAATTTTTGTTCTCATTATCACACCTTGTTTTACAACTCCTTATTCATGTTCTTCCTCTTCCATTGTCCCAGTATTAATGTAAAATTATCAGCAGGGTAATTGACTAATTAGAACTAGCAATTTTTGGCTATGCTTTTAATAAAATTTTATTTTATTTTCTTCAGAAATAAAATTCCCTTCAGATGATAATTGAAGATCATGGAAATGCCATTCAAAAAAGCAAAGATACTATGAAAAGAAACATGAAAAATGTAACGTATTTTATGTTTTTAGATCAAAACAAATACAAGCACACAGAGATATGTGTATTGAAAGCATACACTATGAGCTCTTGGAGATACTTGTCCAAAGTATTCTTTGTCAGTAACAGGAAGGAATTGAAGTGTACTTTCCTGAGCATTAAGTGATTAGATTGTACACTTCAATTGTTTTTCCACACCTGCAGAGAAGCAGATGCAATGATCTAATTGATTTTTTTTATTTCTATTGCCAAATACCACATAGCATTCATGTGGTGTTTCAATGACCTCTACTCCCTGCTCTGTCTCTGTATACCCACTCTAATTCAAATGCTTCCTTACTATTTATAAAAGATGCAGAAAGATTTGTATGCAAAGAAATAAAACAGGGCCATAAAAAGTGAATATTGCCTAAGCTACATCTGTTCTAGGCCCCTCTGACCCATAAGAACCTGTACATTTTCATCTTGACTTTCATTTTCTATTTGCATTTGCATCTTCTTAAGTATCACAGAAAATGAGTCATAAGAAACTGTGCAGAAATAAAATGGAATTGTAGTTAAATATCGTAGGTTAATTATTTCTAGTGACCAGGTATACACACAATAGATAGCAACACTGTTAAAATGCTGTTCTCATCCAACCACCAGGACATCTAATTTGGTCCATTGTCAATGTGCCCATTTTATTATTCTGCTAGTTGGTGTCAGAGGCAGAATTAGAAGTCAGATATGACTCCCCATCTCCTGTGCTATGATGTCCCCATTAAAGCTGTGCAATTTAAACAGCAAAATTTTATTTACTTAATATTTGATACATGTTTTTATGATGACCTGGGGCTTTCTCAGTTAGAAAGCGGGCATTCCGCTGGCCAAGGCTATAACTGGGCAAGGTCTATTATGACATCTAGAGAGTGAATCAGCGTGTGGGACGGTGCTTTCCAAAATAGTTACCATGATGCACATGTGGCTATTGAGTGCTCAAAATGTGACTAGTGTGACTGAGAAATTTAATTTTATCTCATTTTAATTAACTTAAATATCTACACATGCTGCTGGCTGCACAATTATTCCTCACAGACATAGAACATTGGCACCAGCATGGGGAACTCTACTGGGCAGTTCTGACCGTATTGTAGACCCCTCCTCACTCTGGGTACATCTTCAATGTTTAAAAGAAATTGCTGTTCTTTCACTAAAAGGCAGCTGCTAAGATCAATGCAGAGGCCAGTTGGGCTATATGTGAAGTGACCTGGTGCCCAGTTGCCTTTGATCTCAGGAGCATTCTGGTCAAAACTAATACAGAGGCCACACTTGGATTCAAGTCCCATCATTACTAGGCATTAGCTGACTGTGGATAAATTTCCTCCAGTGTTTGATCCTCAGTATCTTTATTTGTAAATGACAACAGCTACTGATCATGTTAAACATGTTCAAGGTAGCAAAAACTGAATTCTCTGCCCTCCTCCATATTTTACCTGAATGAGAAATATTACAATATTTGTTTGATTTATCCAGCGCTCCCCTGGACACCAATCTCTCTTGTGAAGAGATTCCTGAATAGTCCCATTTTTACCTCCCTGACACAGTCTCCTAGGGAAGGGGTTCAGTGTAATTTTTCCTTACCTGATCAACTCCCAGCTCACAGCATGCTTTTCTTTGGGTAATACTTCCAAGTAAACAAGAAAGGCTTTACCAATTCTAATTGGACCAACGGGCTGCCATCCTGAGTTTTTTGTTCAACCTTCACAGCTAGGACCCTTAGGGCCTGAGTCTCCAAGTAGCATGAAAGGCTCTCAGAATGCCTCTTAGAGCTCACACTGGTACCAGCAATGATAATGAGAAGCACTTGTTCTGTTCTTCTGAGCAGCTTCTGTCCTCCCTTCCTCCTTCCTTCCCTCCCTCCCTGTCCCGCTCTTTTCCTTCTTTCTCAATAGCCTATGTAAGTACAGAAATCTAAGTGTAGGAGTACAGAACTCTTAGGAAAATGGATTTGCTTAACCCAAAGCTTCTCAACCTCAGCTGCATTTTATAATCATTTGAGACACAATTAAACCACTGTGATACTGCATGCCATGGACTATTCTATTCAGAAAGCTCCCTAGAACAAAGGGCAACATCAGCTGAGACAGAAATAAAAACAGGCTGTAAATGAAGCCTTTAACAGTAGCAGCCACCTGTAGGAACTGGTGCAATCAGTGACACAGACAACCCACCGTTTTCTCTATTGTTCTGAGCAGTTGTCACTTGCACAACATATATGGGACACTCTAGTCACACTAACCCAGATTTTCTGCTTTGGCTCTCACACAATGTAGCATGTTTGTTTGCTCAAGATAAGCCTTAGGATTGAGGTTCAGCATGTAAATGCAGACAAAAAGACAGTGTGGGGAAAACTCTGACATGGAATCTTCAGAAATGTTTTCATTATCAAACTCTTGCATTTGATGTATGTCATTGTCCAGAATACCTTCCACTAAGGCATCCCAAGGAATTGAACCCAATACTTGTGAGAATGTACAGACTTGTCAGATTGCCACTCATGAAAAGTTCTTTATTCAGAACTTTCTGCTAATCTTTTGCAACTGACAATTAGAACCACAATAGTTAGAAAAAGTCTAATATTGAAAACAGAAATCTGCTTTATTATAAACACATACACACGTATATACACACTAGCTTTTTTCAAATAAGTCTAAACTGTGTAGCAATTATGATAGGAAAAATGAATAAGAGCAAGTACATACTTCAACAATTCATGGAATCAGATGTATCATTTTATAGCAGTAAGACACAGGAATACATTACTAAATATTACAAATATAACATAATGGCTTTTCTCACTATAATTATTACTCAGAAAAGAGGAGCTGCCTTATTTCCAAGTTATGCAAATCTTGCTTTACAAGTTGTTCTCTATTTGCTACAGGAAGGATGCATTAGCTTGAAATACCCTGAATCAATTCTAGTTTTAGATGTTATATAGAGAGGATAACTTATACAATCACTACAAGAGGAGGCAGAGACATTTTGTATAGATTTTGTTTTTGTGCTTGAGGATTTGAACTCACTGATGTAGATGTTGCTATAAACATGACTCTCAAAGACCTGTTTAAAAAGTGGTAAAATAAAATAAGTTTCTACATAGTGGAGATAATTATTATACTCTTGGTGAATGAATGAACAATAAAGAATGCTCTGATGTTATAAAACTTTATCATTGTTGCTTGAGACAAATTTGTCATTGATAGTATCTACACTTTCAAGAAAATGGCTGGTAAGTAAAATTATTTCATTAAATGCAAGGGTAGAAACAAATAAATATCTCCAAATTAGTATGTTTTATATTAGTTTAAAAGTATGCATATAATTAAATTGATGCATTACATAGCATACTTATATATTTATTGTTGTATTAACATCCCTAAAAGTCTGTTTTCCTCAAAAATATTTTCTTTTGTTTTATAACATTGGGCAAATGAGAGGCTTCTTTAAAACTGATACAGTATTATATTTTGATACACACATATGTTTTAAATATTTGTTTACAAATACTTGTAATCAGTACTAAAAGCAAAAGCAGTTTGTTAAACCTTTGTGACTTCTTGCTTATGTATTTAATTATTTTAACTAATAGAACTTCATTCTTTGGAAAACAACATAGATCACTTGATTTGAAACAACTATAACAAACTCCTCCAAACATTGTAAAGGAGTGAAAAAAAAAGTAAACACTAACACTTTTTGTTATAGGACATGTATCTTCACTACCTAAAAAAAATGGTAAATTTAAGATAAATATATAAAGCTTATATAATATTAGCATGACAAAACTACAAACCAATGAAATTAAAAAGTTGTCAAGCTTTGCATTTACTTATACAACTTCCAGTCCCATCAAATTTACCTAAATATAACCTGGTTTATGTGAGTTATACTTGTGAATTCTAGTCGCTTAGTTAATCCTTTATAAGATGGACTTTTTATACAAGAATAATACATTTTCTTTACAAATGCTTAAAAATATCACATTAAATATTCCTTCGCTATTTCTCAAATTGAAAAGAGATGTTTTATTGTCCATAAGTATATTTAAAATTTTCCACAGTGTGATAAAAAAAGCTCTTAATCAAAAGCATTAAATAATCAGTAATATAATAAGGATTAAAATTACATTAATACTGCTATAGTGAGTGTTTAGCAGATGAATGCTTTAAAATCCATTTTTTAGACTCCTTAAAATATTCTTAAAGTACAAAAAAAACTTTATGACACAGAGTTTCTGTTAAACACGAACTGCACATCAAACACTATAATCAAAACTTAAATACAGTCACGATGTTGGCTCCAGGTCTGGCCGACAATTAAGTCATGATGTTTAAGTCACAATGACTTTGTTTCAAAATAATTATGAGAGCTTTAACTCCTTCCTCCCAAATACTCCTCTTAAAATATGGTGAGTAGTATTATCTGTCCTTTTTATCTCCCAGATAGCAAAATGAAAGAGGGCAAATAAAAGCTCCTTCTAAATAATAAAGTTCTACAGAAATGCTAGCATTCCTAAACCTCTTTGATAGTTATAATTAGCCCATGGTACTTAGATCCTTGATCAAACACCATCCTGGGTGTTGCTGTGAAGGTATTTTGGGTAAGATTTACGTTTGAATCATTAGACCTTGAGTAAAACACATTACTTTCATTACATGACAGCCTCATTCAATCAGCTGAAGGATTTAAGAAAAACGATTGAGGTCTTTAAAGAAGGGATTTTGCCTCCAGACTGCCTTAAGACTGGGATGGAAATATCAACTCTTTGCTGAGTCTCCAGTTTGCTGGCTTACCTTGAAAGTTTCAGACTTGCCAGCCTCCGCAGTCACTTGAGCCAATTTCTCAAACTCAGTCTCTATCTCTATCTCTCTCTGTAGATATCTATCATCTATCTTTCTATATAGAGACATATGTGCCTGTCTATCTATTAAGAGACAGAGAACACTTGTCACTTACCAATATACTCTAAAATATGTTGTTCACATGTTGTTTAATTATTGTCTGTCTCCCCTACTAGTCTGCATGCCCTATATGAGCAGGGATTATCTATCTGTCTATTCTAACTCAGCCTTGTACAAAAGAACCCTCAAAATATAATATTTGTCAAATCAATGAATTTGATTTTTCATCTACTTATTATATATTAAAGTTTAAAGAAAGCCACAGATTCATCTTAAACCTAAAGGAAAATTAATGATCACTACAAAAATTATTTGAATGTAAATCTTTATGTGTACATAGGAGGACAAAAAATTTACAGGAACATGTAAGGGAATATAAAGGAGTCCCTTACATTAAAGAAGAAAAACTGTAGCAATGCAGACAATATAGTAAACTCATATTTTAGGTAGAATGGGCACATTTACTGGATTAATATGAATATACTTTATTTAAATGAAGCTGATTGCAAATTATCTTATCTATATAGAGTCAAAAGAAATTCAGGTAAAAGATCATACTGAATAGATAGAGTATAAATAAATATTAATAGCCTATATATTTTAAATTTAAATAAACAATTCCATATTTTCATTAGAGTTCATGAACTCATTTTCCACCCAAGGTTTATAATGATGAGTGAATACTTAGAAACTCAGAATACATTTTTAGTTATTTGTCAGAATTATACAGTATAATTTTTTTACTTCTCTAAAAATGTTTAATCAAAATCTTTCATCTAATTCAAAGCCCATTTAACTGATAAAGTCCAACTCAATTTGATGTAAATAAGCTTCTTATTTTAATTTATTTTGGAAACATGGAGTTACATAAACTTATGAAAATTATTTCTATAATTCTTACTTTCAAATACAATTCATGAAAATAAATAATAAAACTTTCCAAAATCACATAGCATCTTCTAAATATATTAAGGCAATGGTAATAGAAATAACATCACAATACCATAAGTGAGAAAAAATATTCAATCTGCACGCAATGCAGCTACAAGAACAAAAGAATATGGTATCTGGAAAGAAGGCGATTGTTTAGAGAAGGCATAAAGCTATTTTTGAAACAGAATTAGAACTGTTTATTTTATTAAAAAGTTGACATAGGTTATCTTTAGTGTTTATGACTTGCAAACTAAAGTATTTAATATTTAACATGTTTAAACACAAGCAGAAGTAGTTTAGTAATCAAAAGGAATAATTTGAATCATCTCAGAAAAATAAATTCATTATAATTAGGATATTTTAGAATATGATTAAAACATTTAAAAGAAAATGTATTCACCTTTCTTGTCATCAAAGTAGAGAGTCTGTTGAGCTGGATTTGACCACTGGAGGGAGGTGTTATCATTTTGATCAACCCTGCAGGTCAAAATTGCAGTTCCTCCTTCAACAACGGTTACATTCTGTGTGAGTGGAAACTGCCCTTGGCTGCCTAAGAGGGGATTTAAAAACATGTTGATTAAATGAAAGTTAAAGAAATGGTTAACTTCCCAAGAGCTATACTGTATTTAACTGCTCATTACAAATAAAACTTAAATGAACCAAACAACAAAACTATGTATTACAAAAAGACAGAAAAATAATTAAAAATCCTTAATTAGAGGACAACAGTCTTAACATAAAATTAGGACCCCATTATAGTCCTTTACATTTTTTAGAAATCCTTCTTTTCCTTCTAGACACACGAAAATATTTATATTTTAGTAGTAACATTGCTATTATTAATTTCTCTTGGCCTTGCAATAATTACATACATGGTCATCTTTGTTAATAAGGAACTGGGATAATTTTGGATGAATTGAACTCTTTAAAGCAGCAGAGGGAACACATTAAGTGCTTCCCTGGTAGCTTTTATAATTTTGAATAAAATCTATAAAATATGGATATTAGGACTTTAGATTCAATTTCTGATAAAGGAAATGTTTTGAAAATTCTATTCCATCAAGGTTTATTGTTTGTGTAGCTGTTTTTAGAAGTACAAATCTGTGATAGAAAACACTATAAATAGTTTTCAAACTGTTCATCTTGTAGAATATCCATCAAAATCTTAAAGTGATTACTCTAACTTAGGAAACAGAGATAATCTCTGTTCTTTTCTGAAGTGTTTATGTTTTGAGTACATATTTCTTTCATAATCAAGAAAAAAGTTTTAAATGACCCTTGTCAATTTGCATATCATTAGAAATTAAGTTTTCCATCTTCCTAAGTATAGTTATTTATTAAAGTAATGCATATACTAACTTTATTTAATAACAGCACTTCTGATAATTAAAACAAAATTCATGCACATGGAAACAAAACATAATGCATAAATTTCATCTCAGCACGATGAACTCGGCCAAGTCTGGTAACAATTATCAACATGGATAAAAAAATGTACTTTCTACAGCCAGGTTAAAATACTCTTATGTGAGCAAGGTAGTTCATTAAGTCCAGAATAATTTACATATGCAAGAACATTATGATGACTTAATCACACCCATGAAATATATTTCCTTCTTTTTTCTTTAGTTTTGTAATGATTCTATCATTACTACAAGCACCACTTGAGGTTATGCTGGAGATACTGGCATAAAGAATCTTATTACCAAGAAGCCTGTTGATTGGCACCATAAGAGGCAGAAGAGCCTAAAGGAGAAATTTTCTTTCCAGACCTAAATGACATGAGCACAGAGGTTCAGGACCACTTTATATAATTAAGCCTATCAAATATAAAAATCTGGTATCAGTAGCTTTGTCTCCTCGATGCCAACCTCTTAGAGTCATTCTGGCAACTCCCCAGGATATCTCCCTATAATCTTTAGGGTGGAGTTTTTAAATTGAGGTTAGCAGATGTCTGGAGGAAATTCTTTGATAGTTGACTTGAAAGTCAATAGGAGCCAGACTGAGATGTGTTTTGCCTTCAGCTCAGAGGTGACCTCTAGCAGGGAAACATGGAGAACTATCAATTTTGTGAAGTGAGGTGAAGCAAAAAACTACATCAGAGAAAACCTGAGCTAAAACAGAAAGAAGAAATAATTACCATGGACACAGGATTGGCAGCTCATAAACATGAAGCTCAGAATAATTTTAAGATACTTTACTTGAGTTCCTAGGTATTGACCTAATGCTTAAATAAAACAATCTAGGGGCAAGGAGGATTCTTTAAGCAATAAAAAGCACACAACTGATAATAAATAAACACTGTTCATTCCAGATGACAATTTGACTATCAACTAGTACATAAATAATACTGTCTGCTTCTTTAAAAATGTAGGGGTGGGGGGGGAGCAGTGACACTTGCCTCCATTTCATCTACTACATTTGCAAAATAATTTTAAAACATCACTACAAGAAAATATTATCCTTCTCATTTCACAGGTGGGTAAATTGAAATGGGGAGGCAAAGTGATTTTTCCATGGAATTCAATGAACTGTTCAAAGTTTGTTCTGAAAGTTCACTGTTTTATTCTTAGTTTTTCACAAAGGCTTCTGAGTCATAGCCAACTTTATCACTATTTGTTTAAAAGTGAATTAGACAACAATGAAAAGTATAAATGAGTAAGCTCTTTAACAATGAAACTTTAAATTACATACCTAGCTGAACTATGCCCTCATAAATTTCAGTTATAACATTAAAATCAAATGGGAAAGGATGTCATTATTGGCCTTAAATATCCTATTCTATTCAGAACTTAGTTTTGATCATTATTTCAGTCTTTCCCCATGGCCCATAGAAGAAAGAAATATTTCTTGGGGGCATCTACAAGCCAGGTTCTCTACATACACCAGGACACCTGTACTTTGTCCTTTATGGTAGGAGATTAGACAGCTTTCCTCCAATTTCTCCCCATGTAAATTCTGACTTTAAAGTATTACACCTTCGGTACCCTGGGACCTGCAGCCTAACGTCCTATTGGTCAAATAATTCAGTTTTTCCCTATACAGAGCAAACTCATGTTGAGAATCTACAAATCCTAAATATCCTTAGGATATGTGATTTACCAAATTAATTCAAAAGCAAGTGTTGTAGGCAGTCAACAAACTTCTCAAAGATTTCAATTGCCTTTTAGTTCTGCATATAATCTGGAAAAAGCATCAAGTTAGCTGATCCCTTTTGCTTTTAACTCCTCATGGCTCAATCAATGTCAGCATTTAATTCAACCTCAGAGAGTCCAAAGAAATTACTAACATATTTGTCAAACTATAAGACACACCCCCCTATTTGGGAGGAAAATGGGTGTGTCTTATAGTTTGAATGTAGCTTACCTGGCTAGTAAATGTAGTTTACATTTACATTGGTTAAATATTATGTTATGTTATTAAATATTTTACCACATTTTTTGCTACAAATTTTTTTTCCTATTTTCCTCCTCTAAAACCTAGGTGCATCTTATGGTCTGGTGAGTCTGAGAGTCCTAAAAATACAGTAGCTTTCACAGTTAGCAAAACTAGTAGGCTGCCACATTGAGGATTCATCCTCAATACTTTCATCAAACAGATATCTTGGGGGATCTGCTACATGTCTTGCCCTGTATGAGTCAACATCTGAAAGATGTATAGAGGAAGAAATATCTGCAAAATAATTTAAAACTTCAGGAGAGGGTGAAGGCCAGGGAGAAGGCAGATTAGGCACAGCCCTGTTTACCATCTACAAGGATTTCTAAAATGCATTGTTCATATCATTGAGGCCTTATTTTAAAGTGACCCTCCCTCTGGCTGAGCACACCACCATCCTAGGTTTCTGAGGAGTCATTGTTAACAAACAGGTCATGATGAGATTTAAAGGCAACAGAACTTCCAGGTGAGAATTGCCCAAGCTGTCTATTTTCCCATTTAACCTATTTCCAGCATGTTCCTCCTGTCCTCTTTGAGTTTATTTCCTTTTATTATTTGCATAAATATCAGTCTCTCATACTTGTTTTTAAACTAATTAAGGGTCAGGTAACAAGGATACCTTATTTATCTTTAAATCAGCTATGTTGCTTAACATTCTTTTTTTTTCATTGAATATATATTTTTCTTTTTTTTTAAATTGCTGTTCAAGTACAGTTGTCTCCATTTTCATCTCCATTGTGAATTAGATTTCTCAGTGAGTACTCATTGTTCAAAATGAAAGCATCTTCTTAGAACAGTTGGCACTTCTAGAGGAGCCTCTGCTAGTAGAATGACTGCTGTATTTGTTCATAGTCAAAAGAGAGGAGCAGGAGAAACTAATTCTTCTCACAAAAAATAATATGGAAAAATTAAATTTGTGGATGAAAAAGAGGCTACATACTATACCCGACAAGCTCAGAAGAGGCCTTACAAACTCAGAGATCTGAAACAACCACAAAGAATGGTCTAAAATAAAACTTTCTACTAAAAGCAGCTCAAGGCTGTGCTGGTCATATCCCAGGGCAGTGTTTTTCCTGAACAAAATTCGATCTTCACCTTAACGGAGCCTGTTGTCTTTTTGTACCTAAGATTACTTACCTGATAACATGCCTTTGTAATATCAAGCTAATTTCTTTTTTGCTGGACCCCTCAAAGCACCACTCAACAAACACCTCATTAAGAATAGAGACCGAAGATCCCCTCATTGTTATTATTATTATGTTAATTGCTAACTGTTAACTATCCTGTACCTGCTTACTCAAAAAAAAAAAAAAAAAAAAAAAAGAGAGAGAATGTATGTCTCTATTCATTTTTTTAATACAATCTAAGAGATTTCCTCCATTTGCTTTCTCCCACTTCCCTAGTCTATCACCAGTGGATTTCATGTAACACCCTTATGGCATTCTCTTTGATTCTGATGTATCAAGTAAATGGTAAAATTGTCATTTCCTGACCATTTTCTCAATTCCTTGAGATTTTGCTTCCCACCAAATGTCATGAGTTTGGTTCAAATAAACTCATAAAAATTCTCACATGTTTGGATGTATTTTATGTTGACAAATCATAAATGCCTTTTAGTTGTAATATCTTAAGAGAATTTTTTATGTTGTACTTGAAAATCATGAAAGTTCATAAGAAGATGTAACAGGCAGTGATCTAGCACAGACAAACTTAGGTACTGCCGGCTCCCAAAATGGGACAGGAAAAGACAGACTGTGCCAAATCTCTGCTCTACAGTGGAAAAAACATAAAAGATAATAGCTTTTCTTGACTATTAAATATAATAAACACTACTGAAGTCCTTTGAAGAAAATAGATCTCTGTAACTAAAACTATTTTACTTTCTCTTCATGGTGCAATTTCCCTTGCATCAACATTCATTTAATAGCATCTGTGGATGGGAAAAAAAAAAGAAAGGGTTCTATAGAAAGTAATCTCACAGGATGATCTGATCATAAATTCCTAACTGGGCAGGTCATGGTGGGTAGTCATGCCTCAGGCCTATAACTTCTTTATTAAAGATATTAAATCAGCCCTATCCACTATTTTTGTGCATGCAGATGACCACACACCTTAGAAATATGAGAAATAACACCCCTCAATGGGGGTATTAACTCTCAAAATTGCACATAATCCTGTTAACTACCCTGTAATCCGATCTCCCTTGCTTTCTCCCACCCTCCTGTAATTTTCCTCTGTCCCCTCCTTGAATCCAAACGCATAAAAGAAGCTGCAGAATTGCACATTTGATATATTGCTCCCTGGCATGTGGCATATATCCTCAGTTTGGCTCAAATAAACTCATGAAAGTTCGCTAGAGGTTTGGATTTCTCTCTCTCTTCTTTTTTTTTTTTTTTTTTTGTTTACCCTTCCTATGTCATGTTATCCCTCAACCATCACTAAAACAGCAGTAAACACATGAAAACATAGTTAATCCTAACTGAACATTCACAGTATGCTAATTCCAAGTACATCCCCTTTAGCAAGGATTTAATTTTCATGGCCAAAATGCCATAATCTGTACCTTGAAAAGGAGGGAACAGATGCAAGAAGACCTTAAATAATGTGTTCACAGTCATAGCACTAGAAAATGCAGGGGCAGGCTTTGTACTCTTGCACCCTGTCTTCAGGTCTCAGGTGTTTAACCACAGAGCTGCTTTGGAAATAAAGTGAAAATGCTGACTAAATGATTATTATAAAGAAGTATGTAGTTTGCTGCCAAATATTTCAAAGATGCAATTGGACCGTTTGCATCTCTTTTTAATAAACAGCTTCAACTTAAGTAAAAGCAGTGATGTCTATGGCTGGCTCACCCACTTCAGTTTGTGAGAGATAACTGCAATCATCTCACTTCATACTCAGCGAGATATGTTGGTAGCTGGAAATTGACCACAGTGGGATTATTTTCACCATGAAAACTGGCAAACAATGCTAGCGAGAGTTTTTCTATTTTTTTCTCCCACAGAGCCAGTAGGTAAACATTTACAGTGCACCACTATGAAACCCACCCTTGATGGCTCTGGGGGCTGTTGCTTGCACTTTTAGTATAAATAAGGTATTCTTTTGTTGTTGTTGTTGTTGTTTTTCTGAAAACCAACTGATCTTTCTAATTCAGGAATGTTCTGGTTTTGCAGTCCTTTTTCTTCATATTTTGAGTGTCTTCTTCAATTTTATTTTTTGCCTTTTCCTCAAATAATTTTCCAGCAGTCCTCTTTCCCCACCATTGTTCTTCCAATAACACATATTTCAGATAAGATCTCCTTCTTTTTTTGATGTGGACAGTGATCCTTCGCTACTTGTTTTTCTTATGCTGCCACTAACTAACATAAGTGGTTAAAACCCATTTAGGTTAGTTTTAGTGTACTTATATGAAAATAACTTGCTAACTTATTGTTATGAAAGACAATTTAGTGAAGAACAATTAGTCATATTCCAAAAAGATACTTTTCAGACCCTGTCTTTAAATAGAAGACTGAGCAGCTGCTATTGTTCTTTCAATGCTTCCATCTGTCATATACTTAAGGAAAAAATAGTCAAAACCTTTCCTTGTCTAGATTAAGCATTATC
Organism: Phyllostomus discolor; assembly: GCF_004126475.2. Lineage (NCBI taxonomy): Eukaryota > Metazoa > Chordata > Mammalia > Chiroptera > Phyllostomidae > Phyllostomus > Phyllostomus discolor. Next base: position 72,242,263 of record NC_040904.2, on the reverse strand, counting down.
AAGTACAGAATCAAGCGAACTGATTCTTGAGTCCTACTGACCTCAGTTAAGGGTTGTCCTCCCCTCATGTTTCACACACACCTTTACTGTCTGACCACCAAGAACCCAGCACACTGTCACATATGACATAAATAATCCAATTCTAAATTATAGCCACCTGAACCTTGCTGACAGGCTGTGATGTGCCATCAGCATAAAGAAGCAATAAGCAAAGCACTGATGAGAGATCTTTGAAGCCAGCTGTGTTGTTGAAAGAGAGCAGACAGGCGAAGATGTATGTTTGAACACTGATCTCAAAGCATGGCTCTGCTTCCAAAAACAGCATCATTCAAGCCTTGCTATCTCCTGAATGGATGATGAGTAAAGGCAATGGTTTTTTCCATTTCTCTTCCTGTGCTAAAGATTAAATTTGGGCTATAACAATGGATCAGTGCACACTGTGCATGAGTGCTTACTTACTGAGAGCAATAATCACCTGAGATATATCTAGACAGACAGGCAGAGTTTGAGCTTTTGCACATCTGAGAGGGAGTGTGTTATAGTCAGTGATTTTTCAGGATAAATGATCAAATTTTGTGGGCTATTTAACATGAACTGAGGACCCTCATTATTTTTCTTTCTGAAAATGAGCAAAACTTCCTCAAAGAAAGAATCAGATTAAAAAACAGTGAAGAAGAACAAATAAAAGAAGATGTGAAGAGAATTTAAGACACTGTTTTTCAATAAGAAAGTGCAAATTTCTTATGAGATAAATAATTCCATGTATTTTGACCGTTCCTTTTGGATTATATTTATATTTAGTGAAAACTGTCAATATCATCTACAAAACAATTTAATTCAACAGCTATTGGCACCAGAATGAAATGGCATACATAATGTTTTGATTTGTTTTAAGATATTTTTATGTTCTCTCAAGAACCCCACTTTAACTGCAAAATACTTGTATTACAATTCTCATATTTTACATATGAAAAGTAAAGATACCAAATAGATCAGTGTATACAAAATAAAGATTCTTAAATGCCAACCTCAATAAGAAATTACAGAAATTTCTTCAAATAGGTACCTTGTTTTTAAATGAAATACAAATGCAGCCTACTGTTCTTTAGATCTTTCCCTCAACTATTCTCAGCTTTGTGCCTCTCTCTCTCAACTACATTGGGGTGTTTATACAAAGAACCTGCATCTTAGAAAGTTCAAGATATTCTTGTTGCTTAAATTAGAGTCTAAAAGTATATCTAAATGCATACACAGCATGCTATTACTTCCACTAAATTACTGAAGGCATTCTAAACAAATAACCTTCCAATATGAAAGTTGTGGCTCAGTGGTTATGTGGACTAAAACACACATTGCATACTAAAGCCTATTGGATTGAAAAGCACAAATATCATTAATGCAAGCTTATAATTCTTAAGAGAAATATGATGAATGTTCTATCATGTGAGAAGGGAAATTAGAGGAAAAATTAAGACTGATAACTAAGTACAAAGTGTTTCCACTTATGGAATGTCCTTCTGTTGTTTCCAATAGTTCGAATTCTCTAGTCATTGTTCTCATTACTTCATTCTAGCTTTTAATTTTGTCTGCAAAACTAAGCATTCTGTTTTCCTAGGCTACCACATATAATTTATTTTTCTCTGATTTTTACCTTATCCTTTTCAGATTCTGCTTGTTTTATAGAGTACAACACCTGGTATCCACCTTCTGTGCCGCCCCTCTCCCCAGCCATTATGGAGCACAGCCATCAGTCTAGTGCTGCTTGCCAGTTTCCATAGAGACAGGAAGTACTTTAGAGACTTGTGTTCCATTGCAACTGCCAGACCAAAGCAGGAAAGGAACAAAACTGGCGGGCACTGGGTCTTGCAAGGCCAGGAAAGGTTGGAAGGGCTTTCTCCCTCTGATACCAGGTTGTAACAGTGCCAGATTGACAGCTTCAGCGATTACAATGCTGTAGACCGTATCCTGGTGTTCACTATAGCAATTGTCCTCCTAACTCTCGGAGCAGAAACTCTTGTGTACCCAAAGCTTGGCCCTGGTCCTTTGCTGGCCTCTGATCCATGACAAAAGGCTGTTTCAGATTAACAGTGGCTCCCACAACTCCTGACCCAGAGAAAAAAAATTCTCCTGTAGAAGTTTCACCTCTCTTTTCCAGAATGTAATACTAGGTTTTCCTGAACACTCATAGCAGACCAGGGGACCTATAGGATGACTACTGCATTGTTTTCATTGACCTACACAATGATGGTGAGTAGGTGACCCAGTTAACTACATTATATGAAGACTAGTAATCCTTTTCTGTGTCTCTGATAGAATTTATAATTAAAGTTAGTTCTTGATTATCGGTATCAAGACTGGCCCTAGAGAAATTTGCAATGTAGGTGAAATACAGTATCAGTGTCTTCCTTCTCATTTTAAAAATGTTTTTATGTACCCTGGCTGGCATAGCTCAGTGGATTGAGTGAGGGCTGCGAACCAAAGTGTTGCAGGTTCAATTCCCAGTCAGGGTACATGCCTGGGTTGCAGGCCATGACCCCCAGCAACCGCACATTGATGTTTCTCTTTCTCTCTCTCTCTCCCTCCCTTCCCTCTCTAAAAACAAATAAATAAAATCTTTAAAAAAATGTTTTTATGTGATTGTGCAGCTTGGCCTTCTGTATCATAAGTATTACCAACACAGTTATTCTTTCTACATAAAGATTCCTCACATTTTCCTATTAATTTTTTAAAATTATATTTTATTGATTATGTTATTACAGTTGCCCCAATTTTCCCCTTTGCCCTTCTCCACCCAACACACCCTGCACTCTCTAATCCATACCTGACACTATTGTACATGTCCATGGGTTGTGCATATAAGTTCTTTGGCTGTTCTGTTTCTATACTGTACCTTACATCCCCCTGGCTGTTTCTGTTAATTTTATATTATTCAGTCATATCTCAAACTTTGTTGTCCTTAGATTACAAAATTCTAAGCTTCAGAAAATATTTATAAAATCCTGGGAAATGTTGTGTTATGGGTGCTTTGTGTTCTTGCACTGTGGCTGTATTGCTTCTTCATGTAATATTAAAACATCTAATTTAAAGAAATATTCCCAACATTTTTAACCCATATCTGTACAAAATTGGTTCTTTCCATTCTTAGCTTGTTTTTCTGCTTTTCACCTGCCACAATTCATAATAAACAAAAAGTTCTTTGCATGTTATAGTCTAGTGAACTAGATTAAATATAAATATATCTAGTTTTACAATCAAACTAGACTTTTATGATTAAAATATTAAAATATATTTTGTTTTCATTAATTTATCTATTGTCATTCATTCCCTAACATGTTTTTAGTTTTCTCAAAAATTAATAAAAAATAATTTCTTGAATAAGGACATACAGTTTCAAGACAAAAGTGAACTTTAGTTTTTTCACATTGATATTCACAAGGTTGCAAATTGATTTTTCAAGTACAGAAGAATAAACAGAATGCAATATAGAAGAATAAAAAGAAAAGAAAGTAATTTTGCAATGAAAAGGGAATTATATTTCTTGTAAGGCAATATAAAAGAATAAGCAGATTTTGTAAATATTTCTAAAACTTCAAAACAGGCTTACATGGCCATTATTATGTATATATATAAAGTCATTTCATCTTTCTAGAATACCATTTACAGGGTGAATAAGCAAGGCTTAGAACTGATGAGCTTTACTTGCTAACTGAGGAACATTTGAGAGGCAGCCTTCCTGAGAAAATAAATTTATGACCACAATCACAGTCTGGTTCACTGTGAAGCTCAATCACATAACTAAATTCTAAATTGAGATGTTAACCTGGAGGAAATATTCTGGAAAAAACACACAGATGGTAAGACTCTTCTGAAGACAAGGTAAGGAATATAGTGCTGAGGGTGCAATCATCAATCTTCCAAGGGGAAAATGGACTGGGTGGGACATAACTGTTTAAAATCCAAGTCCCTGGGAAATAAATGAATCTACGACCAAAAAAAGGGGAAAATGATATAAATATTTTCATTTCATCCAGTAGGTTTTAGAAGGTTGATATATTTAAAGAAAGTAATATACGTGAATGCATGCGTGTGTGTGTGTATATAAAATACATTTTAAAATATTTAATAGCTTCAAGGAAAATTTAAATTCCTAATAACATTCTAGGAGCTAATTAAATGAAAAACTGTAAAAAAATAAAGTATCATTAAATCCTGATTACAAATATGTAATTGTTTTAAATACACAAAATATAATTTGCAAAATAAGGTGTAGATAGTGAGGACAGTTTAAATTGAGAAGATAATAGGACTTTAATCTGGTTTTCATGCTGGCTTTCCCTAATTCCAAATCAAAAACAAAATATTCCAACTCAAAATAATTGTTGCCTAACATACGTTGCTAGTTAATGATTTTACTTCAGTGTAGTAACTATAACTTGGTAATATTTTTATTTTGAATTATGAAACACATAGGCATTCTCTGCAAGCATAAATATATTGACTATTATCCAAGTTGCCTATACATTAATGTTCTTGTCATGTATTAGTCTCTGAAGAAAATTTAAATAATTTAATCGGTGTATTGAATAGATATGTTTATATAAAATAGTGACATATATGTTGGTTTGGATTATAACTCTTTGTATTATGGGATATAATAAAAAACCTTAGATGACTTAGATATGACATGTAAGAAAAATATATCAAACATGTAAAATATGATATCAAACATACAGTCAGGTATAATTAGTTTATTTTAAGCATATGAACTATATATGTAATTAATGCTTTCTGATACTTATCTTTCACATTTATAATGGATTTTGCCTATGAAATATGCTTCCATAACATTAATTTATTTGATAAATATGTTTTGTGCCTAGAATGTGCTTTACATTGTAGGTACTGGAAATACAACTGTAAATAAGCTAGAAATAGTGTAAAGTTTTATCTTTAGAACTTGCAGTCTAAATATGGACAATAGCACAATAAAACACAATTATATAAAACAATTTTCAACCAGTTTTCCACTGCACACTGGTATGCTACAAGAATTTTTAAAACATACAATACCTGATTATTTAGTCAGGGGCACTGACCTCTTTCTCTTATAGTGTCAAATAAAAAAAATGACAATGGCCAACACAGCAATAGCAATTCAGTGTAAATGAATCAAAATTATACCTATTTTTTGTCAATTTGGTATATGATATTTTTCAGGCATGTCACAGAATTTTAGTAATTAGTTTATGCATGCCATGAAATAAAGAAGGTTGAAAACTAAGAAGGTGGTGACATTTCAACTGAAAGCAAAGTGGAGACAAAGAGCCAGCAACTTAAAAATTGCCAGAGGACAAGGATATTAGAAAGAGGGGCTAATATTGCAAAAAGTAAATTAGGTCATGCATATAAAAGTGCTGGACCAAAAGGAGAAAAGAGGTTGGCTATTAAAGAAACTGGGGTGGGTATGGGAGGAAGGAAAACAAATAAGCAAACTAAGTCTGGATTAGAAGAAATGGATGGGATGGCCAAAGATAAGGTAGCAAAGGAAGTCAAGGCCAATTATGAAAAACATTTTTAGGTCATAAAGAGTAGTTTACATTTAATCTACATGCAATGGCAAGTTAATGAGGGATATGACGAAACTCAGTACACATTTTCAGAAGATACTTGTTTTCTGTTAATTAATCATGATCCTCAAACCAAAGATTTTTTTAAAGATTTTTATTTTTTATTTATTTTTAGAGAGAGGGGTAGGGAGAGATAAAGAGAGAGAGAGAGAAACATCAAAGTGAGAGAGAAACATGAATCAGTTGCCTCCTGTACACACCTCAATCAGGGAACTGAGCCCAAGGCATCTGCTCAGACAGGAATTGAGCAGGCAATCTTTTGCATTGTGGAACAACGCCCAACCAGCTGAGCCGTATCAGTCAGGGGGGCAGACCCAAGATTTTTTTCATCTCGGAGATGACTCACTTTAAAAATTGTGTTTATAATAAAGACAGTCATTGAGAAAATATCAAAGAATCTATTAAATCATCTGGTAGTTTATTTATAAATGTAACTAATCTCTTGGTATATGTTTTACACTGTAAATAATCTTCTAGTGAATGGAAACCATATTTTACTGATTTGAACTTGTGCCGAAATAGAATTGTTACCCACATTTTTAAATGCCTCTAGTTTTTCTATAGACAACATATCCCTTAATTCCACTTTAAAATGTTATTGCCTAGGGAAGTTCCTTGTTATTAATAATGGAGGACTTCCGTTTTACTGGTTATTTTTTTAAAACTGCAGTAGTTACCTAAAAGAAAATAAAATAATGCTGTAAATACCGTTTTTAAATAAATAAGGAGTTTCCAAAAGACTACAAAAGTGAGGTAGCAAACAAAACGTTTCAGCTTTTTCCCTGTTTAAGAGTATATTTTATAAACTTTATAAAATGATTCCTCTTTTGACTAATATCTTAGCAAGAAGAGTTTTCTTTTCCAATAACAAAATTTTTATGCCCAAAGTCACCACTGGTATATAACCCCAAACATGTTTAAAGTCCTCAATAGCAGAGGCAGAAACTTCTATCACTTTTCATTTTCTAACACGTATTATTGGGCACAGTGAGCACAAATTTTTGAAAATGTGAACATTATGTATAAAATAATATCTCCTTAATCATATAAGTGTGCATCGATATGTAGTAACTTAAGAACCAACTTGGAATGTTCCCTAAAACAAGCTCCCTTTTGAAAAAAATGTAATAACAGAGTGATTAATAAGATGTTTTTTACTGTTTGATCATTTCTGAATGCACAAAGATTTCATTAATGTTGACTTCACCCATCTTGTCCATGTTTACATGTTTTGATGTTCAAGTCCTTTGTAGTGCCACATTAGATCTCAGGGAACAGTGCCTATGAGAGCAAGTGGAAGCTGCTGTGGGAAAATATTAAACTGTAGTTTGATACTTTGGGTAGATTTGTACATGTAAGTCAGCTCAGAGTTAAACTTCTGATAAAGCAAAGAAGAAATTAATAACATCTCATATTCTTTTGGGGGGTTACTATATTTATAATATGTTAATGAGAAAATTAAGATGAATTGAAATTATTAAAATTAAACTTCAATAAAATAAATTAAACTGTAATGAAAAATACCTCATCTGAATACTTAAATTTGAAGAATGCTGGTTTTGGAGAGATAGTTGCAAAATAATAAATAGGAAAAATATCACTTCATAGCAAAGTCCATTGTCTTTTCACTGTAACATTGAAAAGAAAGGGTAACAGCTGGCTCTTTGTCGCTTCTCTAGTCCCAGAAAACCCTAAAAAATTAACCCTTGGTTGAACCATCTTTGCTATTTAAGAAATAATACATGTATTAATAGATCCAAAATAAAGGAGAACTGGAAAGGTTGCTATGTCTAAGCACCTGTATTTCATTGTTGCAATAACTTATTGAATGATAAATTACCTTTATTGATCAGATGCAGTTGTATCAGAAAGTAGGAACTGATGATGTAATCCTGAGAAGGCTGTCTGACTAGCAAGGCCAAAAAGGTTGAATGGACTCGAGAGCTGAAGGCTTCTTACTGACTCAGTCCAGTCTTCAGTAAGGAGCAACTGCACACTGAGAAGCATTTCAATGTGTCACAAAAGCTTTGTTAGTTGTTAATCTTCTTGTTGTACCATTTGTCTTTTGACTTTTGAGTAAACTTGTAGTTGGACACAAAGTCTGTTGTTTCTCATTGGTATCATTGTGTATGTGGAAGCAAGAATTGTATTTCTGCTCTAGCAAAGTGGATATTGAAACTGTAATGTCAGATTGTTTTAAAAATTATAGTTTTGCCCTGACTGGCATAGCTCAGTGGATTGAGTGCAGGCTGCGAACCAAAGTATCGCAGGTTCGATCCCCAGTCAGGGCACGTGCCTGGGTTGCAGGCCATGGCCCCCAGCAACCGCACATTGATGTTTCTCTCTCTCTTTCTGTCTTTCTCCCTCCCTTCCCTCTCAAAAAATAAGTAAATGAAACCTTTTCAAAAATGATATTTTTGCAGTCTATCTGATGAAATAAATGCTCTTCCAATAAAACTTTGAAATGGTTTCTTTGTCTTGTTTTCTTTCCATGTCACATTAGAACTAAATAGACCGTGATATAGTTCATGAATTCTATATATAATTTGGACAACAGATTTTTTTTCAAAATCATGGTCTTATATGCTTTAATAGATCTGAAACCAAAGGTGTGTGCTATGATAGATAGATAGATAGATAGATAGATGATAGGTAGATAGATGATAGATGATAAATTTGGATAAGTAGATAACTTTTTAATACATATTATGTAAATAAAAATATATATTACACTGATATATATTATTGATACAAGTTGAATTTTATCTGTCAAGTTTAGCTATCTACTGAGTGTTGTGTTAATCCAAAATTTTAATAAACTGGAAGTAACAAACTTTTCAAATTTATCACATTGAATAGGATAAGCCACAGACATACAGGACAATTGCTAAAAATTTCCAAGAGTTCACGGCTTTGGTGGCAACATGGAAATAAGTATACATTTTTCAATACAACTGCTTTCAAAATGGCAAATATATGTGTTTGTATGTAAAAATTGATAATTATATTTAGTTACAATTTATTAAGTTCACATTTGGGACTATACTCTCAAATCTCTTTATTAAAATCATTGACCAGCTAAATTACCTACAAGGATAACCTTATGAAAAAAATTGTATGTATTTTTCTGACAAACTTTTTGTCACAGAGAACAATATTAACCAACTTTTCAAGTGTAAGGGTCAAATTTCTCTAAGCAAAGCTCTAAATGCATTGAATCCATCATTAGTCACAATAATCTAATTAATCATAAAATAATCCAATAAACTTTGCTATTTGTTAGAAATTGAATTTCATTAGTACTAAACTCATAATTTATAATGCCATAAAAGTTACTTTAAAAATACGTAATGCTTATTTAATAAAGAAATTTTGACATGTAATGTGCTTCCTTATTTTTTCTTGATTAAGATTGTGTAGCCCCAGGGCACAGGAAATATCGACTCATATGGCAGGGTTAATAAGCATCAACTCTCCCTGCTGTCTTCAGCCAGCAAGCTGCTCATGAATCCAGCAGATGTTTCTACTATCTGGGCCAATGGAAACCTTATGGACCTTTTTCCCTTCATCTCCTCCCAGGAGCAAATGTTAACACAGCAGAAATGGGGATGCTTGCCAAATTGGAGGCAGAAGCATTGGTGAGAAAGTTGGGTACACTCTTATTTATAAATAGTGGTCATCAGTGGTTTGAATTAACTGTTAAACAATTGTTAATAACTTAATTTTGTTCATTTGGTATTTAATTTAACCAAAGTCATATAAATCCTTCTGTTTGTTAATAACAGCATTTATCCTAACATATAAATTGAATCTTTGAATATGCTAGTTTTTTCTACAATAAACCAAAAATTTATTTATTTCTAATATATTTTTCTTATATAAATGGAAAAACCATCTAATTGTCAGCTTGCAATTTACTAGGCTTAATTATATTTTGTTGATGTCATGTTAAAAAGTAGCAATAACACATTAAGTTTTGATACAAATCTCCCAAAAAAGAAATAAATAAAGGGTTAAGTGAAGTACTCTGCATTAAATTATTTTTTCTTCTTCTCTATTGAATTTATTGGGGCAATATTGGTCAATAAAATTATATAGGTTTTACGCACACATTTCTGTAATATGTCATCTGTGTATTGTAGTGTGTTCACCATGGAAGTCAAGTTATTCATGTGAATTATAAATGGACTTCCAGAAGAACGCAATGTGGTTAACTCACATAGCTGTTCCTCATCTCCCACTCTCAATTTCACTGACCCAGTGGAGTACCCATCAATTTTGTAAGATTTAGATTTTATCACCCATATTCAAATTCCATATTTTAGAATTTAACATTGCCTCTGTACATTTTTTTTCCTTTAATCTACACACAAATTTAAAGGATGAGAGTTTTGTTTTTTTTTTTAAACAGACCATGTTTAGACTGTATACACAGCTCCCATTTATTAGAGCACAGCAGGATATATGAGGTGAGCAAAAGTAGGTTTCCTGTTACAAGTATGCAAAAATGAGTTTATTCTTGTATTCTTATTTATTCTTCTAATATTATATATTTTTACATACAAACAACTGTAAATCTACTTTTCCCCACTCTTATATTTTTTACTGACAAAGAGATAAAAGTAGTTTTATTTATTTCTAAAATAAATAGAAATTTTACCACTAAATAACAACGTTTGTTAATTTTTATTTACTCCAACATTATTTATTAAACACCTACTATGAATAAGGCATAGTAAATGCAAACAAAAGGAAATAGCAAAGTGTATAAGCACACTACATAGTATAGTAGTTTATAGGAGTTGTTTCAATAAGGTCAGCATTAACCATGCCCTATAATACATTTGATCAACTCCAAAAGCTATGAGGGACTGTTCGACAGAAGCCTTGTTTTAATTTGCTTCCATGATTACTTTAGAAAGGGCATTTCATTTTGAGTAAAGTAGCTAAAAATGTTGGCAGTACTTTAAAATGTTTTCTGTGCATTGCACTTATGATAGTTGTGATTAGAAAAGACACTCACTAATATAAATTTTGAATGCCAAACATTTGTTTTTCCCCCTTGTATTCTAATTGTCAAACACTTAATTTTAAGTTCCTTCAAAGATTTTGTAGGTATTACTTAGTTTTGTGAATGGGAATAGAAATTCTTGGCCATGAGATGGAGGCACTAAAGAGATTTAATTTCCTATAAAAATATTATTTGCAAGCTGTGCAAACAGTCTTTGGTCAAACAAGGAATCAAGATAATAAAGATTTTACATTTCAGTGGCACAATTCCTGGTTTTATAATTAAAAGACTCAACAAATAGACTATCTTTTTATTCTCTATATTATATTTTAGATAGAAGGCTACAAAAAACTTTCCAAAGGCTCAGAATTAATTATATAGCAAATAAAATAAAAGAATTAACAGGTTCATCTGTTAATTGCCTGCACTATTAAGTCAATCAGAAATACTGTGTTATAAAAAAGACAGTGGATAGAGTGCCTAAGGGGCCAAGAGGTATTAAATCCATAGTCAAAAATGAATAAGTCATTCTATTCAATACTTCTCCTTATTGGCTTAATAATGCTGACATGTATCAAGTAATCACAAATATGTATTAAGTTCATAAAAATATTTAATTATTTCATTATTAAAATAATTTGAGATTTAAAAATAGCAACAAGACTTAAATGCCAGTTACATGAAGGGCTAATTGGAATGAAAACAATGGAGAATGACCTTGGGCCTCAAGATAGATGACAGAATAGGTGGAGGGGCTACTAATTAAGATCTAGATATAAAAGGGGCAGTGGTATGTTTGTTGATTGTCTTTTTAGCAAAGCATCCCTAACATAGTGGCTTATATCATTTTTGTAGTACACATTTCTGTGAAGTGGCAGTTTATACTGGGTTCTACTGGATAGTTCTTCTGGTTTCAGCTGTGTTAACGTATCTATGATCAGATGCCAGTCACCTGCTTATGGGGTCTCTGTTTCTAGGGATAAGCTGGCTCTCAGCTAGAGTGACAGTTGGTGACTGGGCTTGATTTTATGGCTCTTGGGCCCCAAGAGTACAGCCCAAAAAAGGAGCACTTGCCAAGCCTCTCCTTGCCTTTATTTTGGAATTGTTCTATTGGCCAAAACTAGTCATAGAGTGAAGCCCAGAGTCAATGTAAAAAAAGACTTTCCAAAGGAAAAGATTTATAGGGCAACGGGCATATTTTTTGTCTCTGTTATTGAACAGATATTGGCTGAGGAGTTTAAAGTAGTTTATCAGAGAGAATGGTGCATCCCAAAGCAAGAAAAATTATTTAAGAATGAAAGAGATTTTCATACCTCAAATGTTTCAGGAAAACCTAAGGAACTCCTGTCTTTCACCAGAGCATGGATAGAACTAGAGAGTATTATGTTAAGAGAAATAAGCCAGGTGGCGAAAGACAAATACCATGTGATCTCACCTATGAGAGGAACCTATTGAACAAACCAAACAAATGAGCAAAATAGAACCAGAGGCACTGAAATAAGGAACAGACTCACTGGGACCAGAGGGGAGAAGGGGAGAAAGGAAAGGGATAAGGGAGGAAAGGAGGGGAAGGACCTAATTTCTAGTTAAAGAACAAGTATAAATGACCCAAAGACAAGGACAACAGGTTGGGGATTGACCGTGGGAGTGGGAGGGTTGTGGGACGGGAGGCGCAGAGGTTAGCAGGGGACAGGGAAGAATTGGGACAACTATAACAGAACAATAAGATAATAATATATAAATAACATTTAAAAAAATAAGTTTAAAACAGATCAAAAACATGTTCCTTGGGCTTGGCCACCAGTATGCCTTAGGAGCTTTGCTATGGAGAGATTAAATGGAAAAAAATGAAAAACAAACAAAAAACAAAAGCAGAATGAAATGTTTTAGGAGTGAGAGGAAATAGGTGAAGATATTAACTGCAGCTATCAGTTTTCAAGAAACTTGACGATGTGGAAATTTAACAGAGGCTGAAAGAGAATATAGAGCTGGAGGGGAATTTTATTGTTTTGTTTTGTTGCTTACTTCTTCATATAACTGTAGCAATAATGTTATATAACCTTCATTGTAACTCAGCTGACTTCTGTCTGTTTTATGAACAGTTATTTTACAAATGTTTTCTTTGATCTACCAGGAAGATTGAGAAGAGCGGGAGCAACCTGCCCCAGGGTTTTCCCACTCCAGGAAAGGCCCATCAGTACAGGTGTCAGATTCTTAGCTCAGGAGCATGGTTGTTATACTCCAGGCAGCACAGTCCTCTTCCAATGAATGTGTTAGACTGACGGTCACACTCTCATTTTTCTAATGCCAGCATTAACAGAACTTAAATTAAAATAAAAATGCGCCTGACTGGCACAGCTCAGTGGTTGGAGGCAGACTGCGAACCAAAGCATTGCAGGTTCAATTCCCAGTCAGGGCACATGCCTGGGTTGCAGGCCACACCCCCCAGCAACTGCACATTGAAGTTTTTCTCTCTCTCTTTCTCCCTCCTTTCCCTCTCTAAAAATAAATAAATAAAATCTTTAAAAAAAAAGTTCCCTTTTGAAAAAAAATAAAAATAAAAATAAAGAAAAATGCAGTCTAATGAGGTGAAATAAAAGTACATTTCTCCTCACATTGAAGATTTATCTTAAATAATATTTGCCATTATTTTAAAATTATTATTCTTAACTGCCAAAGAAGCCCAGAAATATGTCTTTTTTCCCCTTTATAGTATGTTGATCAAGTGTTATTGGCCCATTTAATATTATTTAGTCTTTTAAATATTCACCAGTCCAATCATTGTTGATAGTTGTACTACTTCCTTTTGTTCTTAAAATAAAAAAGTAGTTAAAGAAATCTAACAGAAAACATAATCAAATAAATACAGCTTCTCACTGACTAATAATCCTAACAAATGTACCACCTCTATGTAATTTACCTTACACATATGATAGGAACCTGTGGACATTTCTATGCAAGTAATAGGTATTAAAATATTAAAATGAGGCAGAACATAAAACTGATGAGTTCATCTACTTTGATTTTAAAGTTTGCTTCACAAAGATATTCATAATTTCTGCATGGTTTAGATTGACTGCTAATGTTGCTCTGAACTGGGACACTTTAAAAGGTATTCTCTGAATAGGTTTGCCTATAAGTTAAACAATTCAAGATAAAGTTATAACTGAACACAGACTTCACAAACTTGCCCTGAATAATGTAAATTATGAGAAGACGCTTAATTGATTTTTTTAAATTAGGCATATTTGAATGAGAATAGGTAAGAAGGTACGAGGAATAGCAAAGGAATATAGTAAAAGGTGAAAGAAGAGGCAACCATGAAAACTTGAGTTTGAAATATAGCAAATGCACTTTGTTCTACTAGATATATTGAAATGTCATGAAAAAAATGTCATAAAATTTATTTGTGAAAATGATGATGCTGAAATACAAAGTAAATATTTGCATAAGTAGATGAAAGTAAGAGAAAGAAATATATGCATATTTATGTACATTTTGGAAATACACTAAGCTATGAATTTGAGATGGTTTAAAAGGAAACATGAATAAATAATGTGTAAACTGTTTTATACCAGAGGAACAAGTAAACAAAAATAAATTAAATTGTGATTCAAAGACCATATCAAATCAAATCATGTTATTTTGGCAGAACTTTCAGACATATCAGATATATATTCTGTTTTTTAAATACTTACAATATGCAACAGCATGGATACAACTGGAAAGTATTATGGTAAGCAAAATAAGCCAGGCAGTGAAAGACAAATACGATATGACCTCACCTTTAACAGGAACCTAAACAACAAAACAAAGAAACAAGAAAAATATAACCAAATACACTGAAATAGAGAACAGACTGACAGTGACCAGAGGGGAGAGGGGAGGGAATTTCAGGGGAATTTCAGGGGAAAAGGGGAAGGATTTACAGGAACAAGTATAAAGGACACATAGATAGAAACCAGGGGTGGGTGGAAATGGGAGGGAGGAAGGGAGGTTGGGTGGGTGGGTTGGGATGGGAGTAAAAGATAGAAAATTGTACTGCAACAACAATTTAAATAAAATAAAAAAATACAATATAACTAAAGTTATATGGGATTCATATTTCTCTTTCAGCTTGGGAATCTTTTGTTAAACAGATATAATCAACACAATTGGGTAGTCAAAATGATTACCAGTGAGGGTTGATTTCCATAAGATACTAGAAATCAAATATTTTTTATTAAAAATACCTTACCACTTTTCTTAAAATATTTCATTTCTCTAATACACAAAAATGTAGTCCCTTATAATTAAAGTATAGAAATAATCTCAAGGTATACATTATTGCTACCAACAATATAAATAAAGATAAATAATACATCTGAAAGTAAATAGCGACATAATGGTAAAATAAGAATTTCAAACTAGATCTTATATTAAATACATTTTTAATTCAACTATTCACTCAAAAACAATTAATTCAGTGTCCACTATATGAATTATGACAGGCATGAAGTTTTAAAATATTTAGAATGAAAGTGATGATTTGAATTCAGTAGCGTACATTAATTTGAGACATCAATTTACAGGTATTTAATAAAATAGCTTCTTCCCCATCTCTTCTTCCCCATCTCTTCATTCTTATCTTTTCTTTCTCTCTCTTTCTTTGTCTCTGCCCTGCTTCTTTCTCTCATATTGTGAAGACTTGAGATGACCTTATTCAAGTCAAATTAAGTCCTTATCAACTTTCTTCTATCATAAAAGGGTTAAAGGTGTATTTTTTATCAACACATTTAATTTTCCTCAGTATATGAAAGATATACTAAAATGTGTGATTTTTTCTCATTTTTATTATTTTTAAAACGTTAATGAATTAAATAAAAACATTAATTAAAGCTTAATTTTATTGGAATAACAATAAAAGCACAATTATCACTTTACCATAAAAAGTTGCTATGCAT
The DNA here is from genome assembly GCF_004126475.2 of Phyllostomus discolor. Taxonomy (NCBI): domain Eukaryota; kingdom Metazoa; phylum Chordata; class Mammalia; order Chiroptera; family Phyllostomidae; genus Phyllostomus; species Phyllostomus discolor. The sequence goes on along the minus strand of NC_040904.2, from coordinate 72,226,682 downwards.
TTTTATCAGAGCCAAAAAGAAATTCAGTTTTTTAAAATTAATTGCTGAAATATAAGCAAATGACTTGTATATTGATGTGTGCATTAAAGTAATTTTCTAGATGGGCAAATTCATGTTAGAAATGGTTGCTTATACTAAAATTACATTTCTTCTTTTACTTTAAAAATACTTTAATAAAATTCTTCTACTTTTTGAATTACTGAATTATTTTAAAGATAATTTAGTACCTAATAACATGCAGACACGAATGGATTTATCTGAATAGCAACTGTGTGTTGGAGCATGGTTCTCTCATAAATGAGAGCATAATTGGTTTTGCATGTCAGTGAGTAAGTTTATTGTATCAGATTGTATGTAACTGCAATAATGGAAGATCTACCTGTAGTGATCTTGTTATACACAAATCCACCTAGTGTAGCTCCAAGTCTATCTTGTAAAGCTGAATTAGGAGACAGGAAAATATCTAAGAGTAAAAGAACAGAAGCCAGCATAGACAAAAAGAGCAGTTTATAACATTTTGAATGAGCATGACTATCTTAATAAGGCATTCTGAATAGATTTTACTTCTCAGGTTTATAAAGCTAGAATATGGTACAATCTGCTGAATGCTATGCAACTTGATTGAACTATATCTTTAAGACCTGAGCTAGGCACCAACATATTATTAATTCCTGCATTAATAGAACCAATGATAATAGTAGTAATGTCATGATCCTATTATACCACAAAAATTTTTTAAAACAGAATAATTTAATGTTTTGTGAATATGCAAATAAACTCCTTATTGAGATTTGAAAAAATTGTAAAATTTACAAAACATTTTTGATGAATGAGCACTTACAGTTTTGTGTCTTAATTTAATCTTTGATGCTGAAGATCCTTATTACTTTACATAGATTCTTCCTTAAGTCCATGTCTGCTAATATTCTATTTATTTCCTAATTTGAGTTTGCTTATAAGATTAAACTAATTTAACTACCCAGGTGGATAATTGAATGGAAACTTCTTAAGTCACTGTCGAGTATTATGTAGGTTTATCACAATGAACCTGATATTATGTATAAACTATACAACTCAACTACTTTCACAATGTTTTCAGTCTTCCCCATCCTAAGAATAGTTACCAATGCTATCTGAAGTAACTGTCCACATGATGTTATGTCTGACAAAATAAGATGATCTATTAGGATGAAAGACTTTCTAATATTTTAGAAAATAAAGATTAAAATTGAAACCTTAAAGAAAACCTCAACTTTTCTAATCTTAGAGCTTTGATGAATATGACAAACAAGTAGTAATCTATCTGATTGCAGAAGACTGTTAAAAAGGTTTCTTAAGGATAATAGTTTTGCAGCTGCTGGTAATAAAGAATGGGCATTAAATAAATATATTATAAAATTATTTTTAAAAAGAAAAACCGCTTTTTGAATGTCTACATTAAAATGCATCTTTGTGCACCTGTTTTGCATATGGTGATTATACTACCAGATATAAATGTTTTATAGAATTTTCCTCTTTAAACTGTTAAAATAATTGCCTTTGTTATTAATTGCTTACTTTTATGAGAAGAAATTTTACCATGATTAATACTAGATAAAATATCTTAAGGCTACTCACATTAAATTGAAAAGTTTCATATGCCTATGAAATCAAATGAATAATATTTTTCCTTGTCCACCAAAACTAGGAGACTGTACATTTGTTGACAGACAATGTCTATCATGTTTGTTATTGGGCTTTTATTGGTAAACTTTTAAATAGAGGCATAAAATTCTTATTCTTTGGAAAATGTAAAAGGATGCAGAAGAAATAGTGCTATGACACTGAAAAACACAGGCAAAGAATCTAAGGAAAGTACAGAAGCTATGTACCAAGGATAATTAAAGACACGTTTCACAAATACAAGATAACTCTCAAAACAAGGGATATCAGTCTCAAAATCTAATTTTGTGTTTTCCTGGGTAGGAATAACATGTTCCCTTTAAAAGGGAAATATAGTCTTTTGAAGTTAATAATTTAGTTATTACTTAAATTATACCATCTCTTTAATGTTTAACCATTTAAGTTCATTAACATATATTTATGTACATTATTTAAGTACTTAACATGAACAATGCATCATTCTTAATACTAGGTATCAGGTGATCAAGACTGAAATAGTCACTAGCTTTCATGCAACTTCAAGTAGGAGGAAATCAAAGGCATTAAGTCAATAAGCAGTAATCTCCATTTTTTCTCTGAAAGATATCCCACATGATTGATCAAATTTCAGGTATAAATGTGCCTGAAAGTAGTACCATTTAATAGAAAAGTGATTATCTAACCAAGTAAATTCAAAGTAAGTGATTAACAGATATGCATATTTGAAGTTGTCCTGCTTAAGGCATCATGAGAAGGCAGCATTCTTTGGAAAAGACAATAATTCTGGGGAAAATAGGAGGCAACAGGAAGAAAAGAAGGCCATTGATGAGATGAACTAACTCCATAAAAGAATCCATAAGCAGGAATCTACAGGAGCTCAGCAGGGCTTTTGAAGACATGACATTGTGAACATCACTCACTCGGAGTTGTCGAGAGTCAGACCTACTCATTGGTATGTTACATACACGTTTGACCAGTAAAGTTAGAACTGTCTATATACTGAATATTAAATCAAGTTAAAGACATTTTAGGTGACTATGTCTCTCATCTGCAAATATGTATTTGGGAATATAGGTGTTCTATGGCAGGGTTAAATGTACTAAAAGTAGCATTTAGTGTCAAATTTCTTATGCAGAGACAGCCAGCTATTTATGAAAATACTTTTCCTCCTCTTCTCCTTTTGGCAAGATTGCATAGCTCATCTTATTTTTCAATTAATTGTGACTATATCATTCAATTACAAAGGATTCTGAGCAGAAAGGAATGTTTATTTTGTAGGCTTGATCCACTAAAATGTCCATAGCACTCAACTATATTCTCCTTCCCTTCTAGCAGACTAGGATAGCAATCTAAGAGACCTAAAACAAACAAAAAAGGCCTTGTTAGCTGTTTCCATCAATTTTTTGAGGGAAAAGACCACATCTGAGATCAGGAACATTGCTCTCAGATCAGTAAGAGCTGGGCACAAGAAAGAAAAATACCTCGAATATGTTTTAAGCCATCATACAATCTGGGGTCTATCTGCTATAGCATCCAGCATTGATTAAGTATTATGTTTATCAAGGGATTCATCCAACAAAAAATATATCTTAGGTGGAAACAAAATGAAGATGAAAATTTAGGGTAAAGAAATGAAGAAAAATGAAAACAGGCCTCCTCCAAAAAGACCTAATTTGCTGAACACTATAAACTGTACTCAGAAAAGGTGAGGGAAAAAACAAAATTTGGTCTCCTGACAAAACCAAGATAGAAGTAAATTATAAATAGATGATAATTGATCTTCAATATCTTTGTATTCTGCCTGTGTGTTTCCCTCTCTTAAACTGAACTTCTTAGTTAACCGTTAGAAGCCACTCCACTGGATACTGGAAAAAATGTAGTTTAATATTACCTAATGATGACTATTAATTGGCATTTTGGAATTCTATAATAAATTATGTATTTGTTATTGGTGACCATGCCAGAGGAAGTTAAATTAATTTAGAATTCATAAATGTACTTTGCTTCTGAAAAACTGTCTGCATCTTCAGTCCTGGCTTATAATAAAGAACTTAGGTATTCCAACAATTCTGCTTAGATAAACATATGCACAGAAATAAAGGTAATGTACCCATACTTTCCACATACATACACCTAACTATAATCCTAAATCAAAACAATTTCAATATTGAAATGCAAACATTTCAAAACTAAAAGTGACCAGAAAGAACTTTAATGGAAAATAAAAGAGAGAGAGGAGTTAAAAAGTTCTCTTTCCATATGAATGCATATGAGTGTCTTGCACACTTTTAAAATGGGTGAAATTGTGTGTTATGTTTCAAAAATGCTTTGGTAAGGAACAATTCTACTAATCTCAACTTGATTCTCTTCCCATGATATTTCCATTTGTCTCCTATAGTGTCAGAGGTACATGGAGACCTTTATCAGTACACTTTACACACATACCAAAAAATAAAATAAAATACAGAAATAAAAATAAATGAAGAGGAAAGAAAGAAAAATACAAAGTTGCTGAAAACTTTGACCTTTCTTGATTTATGACATTCTGGTTCAACTTGGAAAGAAATGGAACCACTTCTTTCTGATCAGTGACAAAACACTCTTAGGAAAGATCAAAATCTCTTCTTCAGCTCATTGTATTATACATCAGCTATCTAGATAGATGAAAAGTGAAGAAAAACATACACTTCACTTTAGAAAAAAATGCTTTTTATATTATCTATCAGCATGCCATAAATTTTTGGCCTATTCTCCATTTCTTTTTGAATAATTACCTGCAAAAAAAGTCAAGATTTTTAAAAACTATCTTGTTCATGTCACCTAGGTTTCTTCACTTTTTCTAACCATTAGCTTTATATATGACGTGTTTAAAAATCTGTAATATGTACATGTAGACTCAAAAGCTGAGGCCAGATACAAAAATTAAGGATAGTATAAATAATATCAGACAAATATATATTTTATTAAAATAATGTATGGTGCTTTATAAGAAAGCCTTGTTTACACGTGCAGACAGAACACAAGTACTGAATTCTAGAGTATGCCTTGACAATCTTTTAATTAGTTAAAAGTTAAGGTAGTCAATACATATTTCGTTAATGCATCCATCAGAACATGAATTTTATTCAAGTTATCTGAAGGGGCATAATTTTAAGCATTGACCAATGAGTTTAAGAAGTTCAGGAAGTGATCTTATTTTAACATAATGTTTATTACTTTTTATTTAATCTTTATTGCATTTTTTTCTCATTACCACTTAGTCCCCTTGTAACACAATAATTATTGTTACTAAACCAATGAACTATAGCCTATACTTTGCTGAACAAAATACTTATGGTCTGATCTAGATAGATAAACAGCTCACCTCCAGGGCCCACACACTGTTGCTCAAAGAATTTCTGTTTCCTAATTCATAAAAGTAAGAGGGTTGTTTTACTCCATGCGAAAGGGGTTAGGAAAGCCATAGAGGGACACATTGCATATGACATCTATCACAGACCATGAAGCCCAAGCATTACGTCATTGCATTGCCAAATACAAAATCTGGGGACATTTTATTGCTGCCCTTGCTGTGAAGCAAATTATCAAAGTATATGAAAAAATACTTCTAGATTTAGGAAAGTGGAAAGCCATTTGCCAATCTTAAATGAGGGCATCAACAAGAAGGAAATGACCCCATTTAGTGGAAAATAAAGAATTAGAAAATATACTCCAAACAGTACAGTTGAATGATTTTATGTTTTCCATGATCTGCCATCCTCCTGCCACCTTTGTATGGATAAGACTTTCACATATTTCTAGAACAACAATCATAAAGCAATCTTCATATTTCATCTCACTATCATATAAAAATCATTACATTTGGATATGTTAGTTGTACTTCAAATTCAGTGGTTTGCACTATAGTGTAGATAGTTGAAATTTTAGCCACCTTCCCAAAGGTGCTAAGCACATGGAATTGAATTTTTGGTTTAGAAGTGACACTAAATATCATGCAATTTTACTTGGTTGTATTTTAAATGAGAACAATACGGCCTCCAGAGGTGAAGTGCTGGCCACTGTGGCCCAGCTAGTTACTGGCAGAGCTGGCAGAGGCACTGGGCTTCCTGGTCCCAGTCACTGGCCTCCTCATACAACATCCCCTGGAAAGAGGCTATAGGAAGCTGCTTTTTATAAATTGCATATAAATTCTCAGTGAACAAGAACATTTTATTTGAATTCCTATTTTTAATTAAGCTGTCAATATTTTATGTTTTAGGAGCAAAATGCCAAATTTAATTGCTACTTTTTTCCTCTTTTCTTCTCATGGAAGTCTGGGCACTGCTATACAGATGTCACAAAATACTGCACTTTTGAGTTACAGGAAAAAATCAGACAAAACCAAGGATTGCCATCTATTAAAGTGAAATAAAGAGTTAGTTTTGTTAACATGTGAAATATCAAATTATTATATAAAATATATAGAAGCATGGAAAGTACAACATTTTTCTAAAAAGTATTTTTATACAACTTTTTTTAGGATAATCAATTATATGACCTAGAATGATCTGAATGAGAAAAAATATGTCTATTTATATAAAGATATATATACATATACAAACATATACGTACATATACATGTATACGTACATATACATGTACGTACACATACAAACACATATATGAAATCTAAAAGATAATATACATACATGCACATATTCTAGTAATTTTCAACTGAAATTAAGACAGAATTTTATAACCTATATGTTAGCTCTTAATAGTGATTGTTTCTGTATGTTTATCAACCTAGCCAAGAAGTTTTGCCAAATACTAGTTGCTCCAAGTTTGGAAAAGAAAAATAAAAGAAAAACAAGCAAGCCATAAACACAATTTTTCTCTGGTAAACCCAAATGAAACTAATTAGTGTTGTCTATTAGCAAAATATTTAAACAGCTCTCATTCTATGTTCAACCTCTCAGAAGATATGCTTTAATTGTTTAAATAACATATTAAAGAAATTTACTTACTTCAGTGATAATGTATATTTTAAATAAATATCCATATTACCTGAAAACTACTTGTTAATGAGCTAGATTATGGTAAATGAATGAATAGGAGATTTAACTGATGACTTATCATAAAAGCTTTAAGAAAGAACTGGAAACAGGAAGACACAAGGTTCGCTGGGCAATAATAAATTATAAGCAACAAAATTAAGAAATATAATAATTTAATTATTGTGTTATATAAAATTAGGGAAAAAAACAGATATGCAGGACTTGGTAGCACACATCAGTTTAGGCTGCTAAAAATATCATGTGTTAAGACCATTTTATCAAACACCAGAAATTTTCTACCAGTGTTCCATGGACTTTATTTTTGGTGAGATTTATGAAAGCAGTTGTGATGAAGAGGAAGAGGCACATGGGATTCTGTTCCTTTAATCTGTTTTGAAATGTGGTCAGAGGCATTTTTGTGCATGTGAAGTCTTCAAAAGTTCAAACTGTTTCTAACGCCACATGCAGTTTTGGGGGGAAGTGGAAGGTCATGGTTGGAGGTGGTAGCATGCTCCTGGGTGGAGCTGCCTGGCATCTACTCCAGAGGAGACTAGACATCAGGCAACAGGATAATAGATCACAACAGTCCTGCCATCCACAGGAAATTTAGTGACCAAAACTTTCATGAGTTAAATTTGCACTAATAATGTGGCCATTCTGAAACTTTTATTTCTTTTTATCAATAAAAACAAGCATGTTTGCATATAGTAGATACCTAAGTTTATAACTGAGATCTAAGTAACATGCAGTTATGCTTACTTTAAGGTTGTCACTAAAAGAACTAAATACAATAATTAGACATCTTTTACTTGATGGTACATACTTTGCTACTAACAGTAAAGTTACATTTCACACCTACTCATTGGGGTAAAGTGTGAAATACATCCCAAGAAAGTTAAAAAATGTGATACACTAGTCGATATTTAATATAAATATTTGTTGAATCCATTTGTGTATCATACTCTGTAGGATTTGCACGGCAAGATGATGAAAAAACATTGAACACATTTATAAGTGTATAAAGAGAGAGTATGAAGTAGATTTTAACACATGATTAAAGACACATATTACCAGATTGAATGATATATAAACAGAAATTTAAATAAAATCTTGTTAGGACAGCCCAACTCAATTTCTCCCAGCACTCAACAAAATAATTATGGATGCATGCACAAAAAGTTAAAACTCATGATAAAATGAGATGGTGGGACTCATCAATGTCACAAACAATTCTGGAAAATATCTATGAACTATAAAGCCAAGAGAACTGAACTGAGATAATGAATATTTGTTTGTTCCTCTTATGCAATTATAAGAGTAAACTTCTGGAATCACAGAATTGGAACTTCTGCAAGAATCTGTTCTTTCCTACAAAAGTTCAAGTTTTGTGCCACTTTGAAAACATAGTGTCCCTCTTCTGACATGATGGCTACTATTTCAAGGAGGAGAATACTAGTAGAACTCCAGCTACTTCATTTTTGTGTTAGTACCCTTCTTCTATACCCATCTGAATACCCTAGAATTAGGGTGACCATATGTTGGAAATCACCCTGCCTGGTTTCAGAAACTGTAACTCCTCATGGTTAGGGCTGAGTAAAGAGACCTTCGGACCATAAGCCACTAAGGAGACAGTTTATCTTCCTGGTAAGGGCGTTGTCTCTGCCCACTTCTACTTCACCCTGCTTGGCCCTGGGCAGATCACTAGTTAGCCAATGACGGGTAAGATTCCTCAAGGGAGGGAAGATCTAAGACAGGAATGGTCTCACAGGGGCCCTCAGGGAAGGATTTGGGGGGCTATAGAAAAGGGGGTGATGGACCCTCACTCCTGAGCTTTGATGGCTTTGACATAGCCTGAGTCCTCATTCTGTCTGCTGTAAATCTAATCTCTCGGTTGCCTAACTTTCCCTGCCTGATTTAAGCCTGAAACAATGCCGAAAGGTGTGTCCCTGTGCTGGAAAGGGCAGGTTCCCTGGGTGATCAGGTCTAAGAAAGAATGCATAAAATCCTGTGAAACCTGCTTTGCTAATACCCTCAATTTAAATGATAAGGGCCCAGGCAAGAAATCAGTTTGTTCCCCAAAGTTTTCTGGTCCTTAGCTATCTGACCCTGACTCAGAATAAGCCCCTATGGTTCTTTGAATGTTATATGTTGTTTGATCCTTACTGTCTGACAATGATCGATGAGCTTTACCTGTATTCCTATGCAAATTAAACCCAATAAAAGCCCAATGAGGAACAGGCTCCTGGCCCTTCTCCTTTGAGAGATGGGTCACCTATTTTGCCCAAACAGATTATGTCTTGGTAAACTTATTCTCATCTATGGTGGATGAGGGGGCCTTGCAGGTGGAGCCCCCCCCACAACCATATGTTTCAGTTTGCCTAGCATAATCCTAGTACATGCTGGTACCCTGACATGGTTATTAATAGAGCTTGCTTCCACTCTCAGATTTTCCTTTTTTGGACAATAACTTGTATGTTTACCATACCAACAACATGTATGATCTAGGTACATTACACAGCTGGTTAAATGAGGAATTGGCAGTTGCTTGCTGAACTGGAAATTAAATGCCAGTATTTTAAATAAAACAGACACAATTAATTCAGAATTGCCCTTATGATTATTTAGTCTTATTATTGCTTATATATATCCTCTGTTCAGAGCATTCAGACAAAAAAAATTGTGAGGGTTGAGAAGATTGTATCTTAATCTAATAGTAGCCTATAGTAGTTATATGACAACTAGACACCACAAATTGGTTTAGAAACCATGTATGAATTTCCCCCTCTCATTTACATATAGAAGATTTTCATCCAATGTTCATGTTAAAAGAAAGTGGTATCAAAAGCAATTAGAGAACTCTGTAAGAAAGCACCAAAATTAAATTAAATTTTATCTTTCATAGATGAGTGAACAAAACAAAGACATAGGTGGGGCCTTTTCATGCATAGTAATTCTTCTGTAGATGATCATTTATAATATATTCAATCAGGCACAGGAAAGTTGACCTCAATAAAACAAGACAATAATGATAAATAAGGTAGCAAAAAAATTAAAAACATGATGAAAAACTAGTAAACAAAATAAGAGAGAAATGTAAGATCATTTTAAAAAGCAACTGAAGAACCAAAATCTGACTTGGAGGTAATCAAGAGTATCTTGATGTAGAAACCAAAATAAAGGGATTAGAGGAAAAATTGAAAGCTCCTGAACATGTACAGATAATATGAAAACTGATTTTAAAACAGTTGAAAGAAGATAAACATAGTGGATGGAAACTGGGCTCAGCTTCAAGAACATCTGAAGGAGAATTAAGAATAATTGGGACTGTGATGATGAAAAATACATTTTGAAATAGCAATGCATTTTATATGAAGATTGAATGTCATTACCACCTCATGGATAATATTAGTGACTTTTCAATTAGGCAGATGCTAGAAATGTTTAATATTTTCAGAATACATTTAAAAATCCTAGCAAAATCCAAGTAGGTAATTTTCAAAACAGGAGGATTATGACTTTTTTTCAGTAGTAATTGCCAGAGGACATCAGAGTAAATAGCTGTAAGTCAGAGAAAACATTTTATGTTTTCTAAAGCTGTTCCTTTGTGAAAACTTAGAAACATACTATTTCTTCCCTGGCTGGTATGACTCAGAGGACTGAGTGCCAGCCTGTGAATCAAAGGGTCATGGTTCAATTCCCAGTCAAGGCACATGCCTGGGTTACAGGCCAGGGCCCCAGTAGGGAGCATGTGAGAGGCAACCGCACATTGATGTTTCTGTCCCTCCTTTCTCCTTCCCTTCCCCTCTCTCTAAAAATAAATAAATAAAATATGTTTTTTTAAAAAAAAGAAAACACTATTTCCTACATTCTTGGACCAAAAACTAAAAAGAGAATAAGTATTAAGAATTTGAGGTTAAAGTTTCTGTGTTATAAAAATATGCTATTCTCTGTCATCCTTACTATAAAGCCTACCTCCCAAACACTAGCACCTCCCCACTTCCCACCCACAAAAAAATAAACAGAATGAATCACCATGTTAGGTTTGTATACCCTTATCTAATGTTATCATCTTCGGTAAATTACTTGACAATGCTGACTTGGTTTATTCATTTTTATATAGAATAATTATAGTATCTGTTTCATAGCTTTCTTATGAGCACAAAAGTAGATAATTAATATGAAAATGACCTTATAATGCTTTGGTTATACAAATGTAGGAAATTATTTTTATTTAGGGCCTTGCAAATTCTTTAGGAGGAACATCAGTCATTTTCATGTTCCTTTCTGGAAATGACCCTACTCAAGGTATATTAATACTTTTTTTCACTAAATAAATAATTTGGAACAGAATGAGCATAACATATAGGAAAACATTCCTTGTTATGTCTTTCAAATGCTAATTTTAGCATTTAGCATTTGAAATATAAAAACAAATTCTTCTTGTTAACTAAAGACATGACTTTGAGCTTGAAGGGTCTATCACAATCATATATAACATATATTCCACTTGTTCCTTTTATTGGGAATACTCATTCATAATGTTTTCCTATTTATATATTAAAAATTCCTATTCCCCAATGATTCCATCTATCAATACTAATCAGCAATTCTTTTTAACTGATTATCTGAATTTTCCAGTCATAATACTTGCTTATTTTATTTTAAATTATATTTTAGATGAAGTGGAATACCCTATAGTATAGCTCCACATATTTTTATTTTCTTCTAAAAATGCTGTTCACAAATTTTTTTAGGATATGAAAGATGTTTATAATATAGTTTTTATCAAAATAAAGATACAAATTAGTTGCACAATTCGACTGATTTTTTTAATATAATTCAGAAAAAAGAAGCATACTAACATGATGGTGGGAGATATCCATATATGATTCTTTTTTTTTCCTTATTTCTCTTATCTCTATTTACTGAATAAGTTATATAATTACAAAAAATGTCTATTAAAATATAATAAAGGAGAACAGAGTTCTTGCAAGCTAAGTCAGAAAATGTGTCAAAGAGAAAGGGAAGCAAAGTGGGATAATTGTAAAAAAGGGATGTGGTAAGATTACCAGAAGATACCAGTGAAGAAGATATAGGTGCAGACAGAAAGAAGCAATGTAAAGACTTGTGATGAAAAGCTTTGGAATAGAAACTGCAATTCTCCAGTCTGATGTCTAGATTATAAAGCTAAGGAAGAAAGAATTAAAAGGAGTCACAATCAAAGCAATGGGAGGAAAGGATCATTTTGGAATCTGCAAATTGGCAATTGTTTAGAGGACAGTGTTTAAAGCAGGCAGACCAGGGAGGAAGTGTGCAGCAGTCAAAATGAGGCATGGCCATATTATAAACCTACATATGTACTTCTAAGAAATGTTTCTAAGAAGGCACACTTGATAATCACATGATTCTACAAAATAGCCACTGGATGATAAATTAATATAAAGCTACCTTTAGGTTAAGATGACATCATTTCCAAACAACTTAAGTATTGTGATTACTTAGATATACAACAGTTTAGGGAAATGATGCAGGTTGAGTCTTACATAAATAAAGAAGAAAGCAATACAACCCTAGGTAAGAGAAACTATTTTATGAGAACTTTGTATGTGATATAAAATAAATACTGCCTACCTAATAGTCCCTTTTTACATGTAAGACAAAGGCTCTAGCTTCTTGGTCCAAAGTCACTGTTCTCTAAAAAATCTGTCAGCAGGATGTTATAACTATAACACCAGCTTTGTGCTGGAAGTCATGGGGAATTACAGCTATTTCTTCTTTCAAAGGATCTATATTATTGTCAGAATTCTCTATCAAATACATGTCAATAATGCCAAGGATATGTCTTATAGCTTTGTTGTAATAATAAAAAATTTGAAACAACTCCTCCAAAATCCCACCATCATTACATATACTGGTAAACAACATCTGGCTTATTCATATAAAGATATGCTATACTGCAGTTAAAATGAACACATATATGTGTGTTAGATCAATACGTTTTATAAGATTCCATGACAAATAGCAATACCCAAATACTAAAGAATAGGAATACAGAGAGGGAGAAAGAGAGAGAAAAGGGGAGGGAGGTGATAGGGAACTAATCTGGGAGGGGAAAAGAGGAGAAGGGAAGGAAGGAAAGTGGAATTGGAAATGAATTGCCAGGAAAATGTAGGAAAGAGTTTCAAGAAGGGAAGGAACTACAGAAGACTTGGGGAAAAATAGGGAGGGAGACAGGACTCTAAGGATGGGAAGATTTGAAATGGAAAAGGGGGTATAAAAGAACAGTATAAAAATTTAGTGAAATTATTGTTCATTCTAGTAAACAGTGGGTAAACAAAATGGGAATTGTGACAAAATAACATTCAAGAACACAGGTGGGTAACAACTGGCGAAGGGGCTCAAGGATGCTATAGTATCTCTGTAACAGTTTAATTGGTTTGTCAAAAACTTTCCTATCTTTATGAAATGGAGGTTTCCTACTACACTATAACTTATCTTCTTCTACTAACTATTACTTGTGTTCTGGTTCATTTACCTGTGTAAAAAAAATTTCAGTGCTATTTTAAATTATGTCCTAGCTATCTGAAGCAATCTTCCTAGCTCAAACCAAGGTCTTTCCTTTAGTAATTATTCAAAACCAAGAAGGGCTAAGATGGAGGCATATGCAGAAATGTTTCAATTCCTTGCATGACCAAAGAAGGATAACAACCAATTTAAAACCATAGAACAACCAGAACTTCCAGAAAAAAAAAAAAAAAAACACATTTGCATGGAAGTCCAACAATCAAGAAGTTAAAGAAACATTCAACCAGACAGTAGGGACAGCAGAAACAGGCAGCTGGTTGGAGAGGATGGGGCAACGTAGTGTCTGGCAGACCAAATTGGTGATCATATTCACACAGAGACAAGCCCAACTGAAAGCAGGGGATCAAGAAGGACCACAAAACCCAGGGTTTCAGTGTGGGAAATTTAAGACTCAAAACCACAGGCTGTAAAAAAAATCTGTGGGGATTATGGTGGCAGGAGAAACTCACAGTCTCACAGGAGAGTTCATTGCAGAGACCCACAGGGTCTTAAAACTACACAAACAGACCTTCCTGTGAATCAGCACCTAAAAGGTACAGATCACTTGTGGGAAATGAGGGAAGTGACAGAAAGTGGGACTAGAAGGGGCAAGCAGCATTGTTCCCTCTCTGACTCCTCGTCCACAGACAGCACCACAATGCAGCAAAGAGGGTTGCCCCACCCAGGTGAATACCTAAGACTCTGACCCTTACACCTAATAGGTGTGCCAAGACAAAGAAATAAGGTCCAAATGAAAGAAGAGATCAAAGCTCCAGAAAAAGAATGAAAGGATAAGGAGATAGACAACCTGTCTGATGCAGAGTTCAAAACCCTGGTAGTCAGGATACTCACATAATTGATTGAGCTCGGTCACAAAATGAAGGAAAAAATGAAGGCTACACAAAGTGAAATAAAGCAAAATATACAGGGAACCAAAAGTGAAGGGAAGGAAACTGGGACTTAGATCAGTGACTTGGAATGAAAGGAAGAAATAAGCATCCAACCAGAACAGAATGAAGAAATAAGAATGCAAAAAATGAGGAGAGGCTTAGGAACCTCTGGGACAACTTTAAGTGTTCCAAAATCTGAATCATGGGAGTGCTGAAAGGAGAAGAGGAAGAGCAAGATATTGACAACTTATTTGAACAAGGAATGAAGGAAAACTTTCCCAATATGGCAAAGGAAATAGACTTTCAGGAAGCCCAGGAAACCCAGAGAGTCCCAAAGAAATTGGACCTAAGGAGGAACACACCAAGCTCATCAAACTTAAGTTACCCAAGATTAAAGATAAGGAAAGAATCTTAAAAGCAATAAGAGGAAAGGAGAGAGTTGCCTATAAAGTAATTCTTATAAGGCTATTGGCTGATTAACTTTACAGGTAAGAAGAGGGTAGAAAGAAGTATTCCAAGTTATGAAAGGTTAGGACCTTCATCCAAGATTACTCTATCCAGCAAAGTTATCATTTAGAATGAAAAGGCAGATAACGTGCTTCCAAGATAAGGTAAATTTAAAGGAGTTCACCATCACCAAGCTTTTATTATATGAAATGTTAAAAGGACTTATCTAAGAAATAGAAGATCAAAAACTATGAACAGTAAAATGACAACAAACTCACGATTATCAACAACTGAACCTAAGAAACAAAAACTAAGCAAGCAATGAAAACAGGAACAGAATCACAGAAATGGAGATCTTGTGGAGGGTTATCAGTGGGGAGGGGATGGAGGAAAGATGGGGGAAAAGTTACAGGAAATGATAAGCAGAATAGATAGGCACAAAATAGTCAAGGGGAGATTAATAATATTATAGAAAATGAAGAAGTCAAAGAACTTATATGTACAACCCATGAACATAAACTGTGTGTGTAGGGGGGGTGTTTGCTGGAGAGTGAGGGTGGCAGTGCAGGGAGGAGGGGGATAAAGGGGAGAAAACAAATTGGGACAACTGTAATAGCACAATCAATAAAATATACTTTAAAAAACAAACAAAAAATCAAGGCTATCCAGTCATGTCTCTCTATTTTAAAATAAATCAGGGAGAATGGATTCTCATGAACACTAACCAGATTTCAGTTTTAACCTGTGGCACTCAATCCCCAGCAGATGGGTGACTCTTGGCTAAGCTGATCTGGAATAGTCTTGATCAGTGAAAGGTAACTCACCAATGTCACACTCCCCCTGAGAGCATGTGGTACCTCATTAGAGTTGACTTTTAAAAGTCATCCTAGCTCCATACTCCTGGAACGATCATTTGAGACCTTTTATATAGCTGCATTGCAGCCCTGACTTCTAACCAATCCTGCTTTCCTTGCAAGCAAATCTCTGTCTCAGAGTCTTTTCCTGGAGAACCTCACATAAAACAATGCATATATTTTACTTCTGCCTGGATATATAAATGTCTATTGCATCACATATCTAATAATTAATTTGTTTAATGAATAACCATTTCCAGATACAATATACAATAAACATATACAATAGGTCAGTGTGCATATTTGCTGTTTGACTTACATTTAGGTGTTCACCGCAAAGCCATTAGAGATTGTAAGCTATTTAAGGGCAGACTATATAAGCACTGTAAGCCTGATCTGTATGGAAGATAACATAATGATGATATCAAACAGGTAAGAATAAGACAATGTTTATTTTTTTAATTTTGTTTTCCATGGTTGAATTAATTTTTATGAGGCAGTAATATGGTAGCCTACCTATAACTTTTTATTTTATAGTTTTAACAGGTTTTATTCATAGGATTGATTGCTTTTACTTAGATTGTTTTTCTACCAATACATGGAGGATAGTATATATACACATATACATATATGTTTTTTAAAGAAAAATAACTGTTTATATATTTATATTAAAGGGAATATTAGGAGCTGGTAATTATTTTTAAAGCTAAAAAGCATAACTGCGTTTTAGAGTTTTTAGAAAAAAGGTCCCCATTTCTATTTATGTCCCAAATAGAAGAATACAAGTCCAATCGTGATAATACTTTGTGGTTCAGTAACACACAGTTTGGGGAGGTGGTATTGGTAGTGGAGCAGGTTTTGCAAATATTTCTGTAGGTGATCCTGCTATGCACTTCCTCTCTTGCCTTGTGGGAAATTCAAACCAAAGAAAATGGCCAAAGGCATTAGCTCTGATAATATAAAATGCTGTTAATGGGCCTTATGTATGATATAAATCAAATTTCTATTTCTTATAAAGTAGCAACTCTGCACTGCGTAAATAAGAGATGATGAGATGAAAATCATGTCAACCATTCATATTGGATAGATGCCTTTTTACAGTTTTGTTTCTTTTTTAATAATGTGAATATATACCTTTTTAAAAAGTACTATTCTTTGAGAAACATGGATTCCATTGCTAGTAATTGTCCTCTAGGACAATATATAACACAGAAAAATTAAAAATTAGTTTTAATACAATTTCTTTTAATGTATTACTTTTAAAATATTTCCAAAAATCTATAAAGGGATCAAAATAAGCCTATTATTAACCATAAACAAATCAGCTGCCTCTAGTAAGTTATGTATAGAAAAGGCATATTCCTCATGTTACTAATCTGCAGTGCATCCCTGAATGAACACTGACTTCTGAATGCTTCATGTTCTTTTATAATGAATTATGCAGAAGTTCCATACCAGAACTATGCTAAGGTGCTAAAGATCATGTCAATGAGTTGCTTGTGATTCGTACAGATGTAGTGAACAAATACCCAAGTTTTTCTTTTCATATAAGTCCAACATTTTGTGTAAAATAACTGCCATCAACACAAAAATGGATAAATTGAAAAGTAACTGTTCCAATAAAATAATTTTCTTTAAGAAAAAAAGAAGAAGAATTATCCATTTTTTAAAGGACACAGCTGGGAAAAATTTCAGAGTAACTTGCTGTGCAAGTTATGCTTGCAAATCTCATTAACTGTAATGGAATTTTTAACATAACAACCAGCACATTGATTTGAACACTTTCCCAACATGTACATTTTATTTTTAGAAAAGCATTTTTTTTCCTAGCACTAAGAGTTCAGAAAATTTATATTTCTAGCAAGTCTCACAGTATGTATGGATGTTCCTTTTATTTAAAAAAATATAAAAACACTCAAATAGAAATCACAAAAGTCCTTTCTATTATTTTATGGAACAGTAAAACACTAAGAAATGTCATTCTGGGATCCCTTCCTCATACATTTATGTATTACTCTTTAAGTTTATGTATTTATTATTTGTATTTACTTATCACAGTACAATTTTTATCCTCATAGAAAATATAGTATTATTTGGAAAAAAATCCTTGAAAAAAAGTTTGTGGTTATGTAGTTTAAAAACCAGCAAACAACAAAGTAGACAGAGGACACAGTTTAGTATCTCCAATGTACTATGACATGGTTGAACCAAACAATGAATACCATATATAGATGCCACTTTGAATGGCAGCCAACCCATTCTTTGGAAACTATAAAACTCACTCTCACTTCGTGAGTTATATAAATATCTAATCACCACAGTGTTGTACACTTGAAACTAATATAATATTGTATGTCAACTGTAGTTAGAAAGTAATTAAAAAAAACTCACCCACTCTAAGAAACTGTCATAGTTGCATAGTTCTTTATCTACCTGTTGTTACTTTGTCTTCAGAACACCCCCTTTTGAGCTCTTTTTTTGAGTGATGCACTAGGGAGCAGATGCTAAATGCTTGGTATCATTATGTCAATAGCACAAAATCAATGGTCCTATTAAAACCCAGACTTTGTCTTAAGATACCCCAAAAAGGAACATTTTTTATTGCTGTATATAGAATTTTTCTTGCAACAAATATCTTTTAATGAAAATCAATAAACACTATTTTTACAAAATAAAAAAAAAAAACAAACTCCAATGTACTCAGTGTGGTAGAGACTGCTACTCTTTTGTCAATATCTGATTTCCCTCCCCCAATTTTATCTGAACATGTGACTTCTAGAATTAAGACTATATTTTCAGGTTTTCTTGCAACTAGGTGTAGCCATGTAACTAAGTTAAGGACAACTGAATATGAGCAGAAGTGTTATGCGGCAACTTCTGAAGAAACAGGATATAAACTTCTGCTCTTTTCTGCTTATCCCTTCCTCCATGCCACACTTAAATAAAAGATGTTGGTATCTAAAATATTGAGACCAGACAAAATCTAGAAAACAGTATTTTAAAATAACCGGTAGGAGTGATCTTGCTTACAAAAGAGCGTAAGTTATTTTATTGCATTGTGTAGTATTGTATTATATTCTATTTCATCATAAGTAGAAGTATTCTAATATTGCATTAATTTGAAATGCTTTAAGGTAATATATTTGAGGAAAATTGGGAAAATGCAGAAGAAAGCTAGGCATAAATGAACAGTTCTGACAGAGAAATTCAAATAGTGTCCTTTATACTCAGGTAAAATTTTCTAACACTAATAAATAAAAAGATCATAGTCAGAGCATTCATTGTATTGGGTTGGCCAAAAAGTCCACACAGTGCTTTTTTTTCTTCCATATAATAAAAAGCATATTTCTTATTTTTAATAATAACTTTATTGATTTGGATATTTTTAGTATGATGGCTATCTCCCATGTGGTAGAACATTGATTATTGTCAATTAATGTCTTGATTTGATTGCTATCAACTTCAACTGACCTACTCGACTGTGAAGCATTGTCTAGTGAGAAATCTCTAGCATAAAAATAAAGTTTTGCAAACCACTTTTGGCACATTTGATCAGTCACAATACCTTCAGTGATTACTGCACAAATCTTTTTCTGTGTTTCAATTGCATTTTTATCTTCTTAAAATAATAAAGCATTATATGCTGAAAATGTTGCATATTTTCTTCCATCTTCAATATTAAAATGGCTACACAAAAATTCACCAATTTTGATCAGTTTTTCTTAATGCATGCTAATATGACAGCTGTCACAACACAGTCTAACAAAATTATTTCAAATGAAGTTAAAGACAACTAGGCACTACTAGAGCCATCTCATGGAGAAACAAACAAGCAAACTTTTTGACCAACCGAATCGGTCTTTTGACCAAGACCAATATATTGATGTAAACCTTTTTTTAACGTTTAAAAAAAAAAATCAGCCTCTGTTTAAGTCCCAACTCAAACAATGAATGAAAATCTGCCTGAACAGAAAATCTCCCTGTCCTAAATAATAGCATGAACTATATATACAATAATGTTCTTTATTTCCTATTATCAAAGTAGACATTAGATTTGAGTATACCATATGTGAATAAGTTATTTTATGTTTTGTGTCTTAGCTTCACTCCAACTCTTCTCATGCTCAGAGCCATGCATTAAAAGTGATTTTTATAATTTTTTTTTCTTTTTGGCAAAATAAAGAATCATGTGGGCCGGCTTTTCAACAGTGAAGAAAGATCATTGAGATTTTAGTGCACAAAAAATGAAGGAATGAATGAAGGAAGTAATTAATGTGAGATTGATAAACTCATGTGCAATTGGCAATGTAATAGTCAAAGAGATTAATGGTGATGAGATTACTGCTAAGATGAAAATCTCACTCATATTTAGTAATGTTTGTCTTTAAATGTATTGGATTATATACTTAAACTTGTTTCAAATAATACCAAACTAAATTGAATCATTAGAAACATGCACAGATGAGACATTCTACTGGAAATAGAAAACACTCTGTATATAAATTTGCCTGTATTAGAAGAAATATTTTAAAGTATCTTATGGTCCAGATAATGGTCAAAATATTTTTCCACAAAGCCTTTTTGATTAATCATGATGAATATCTAAATATTCTATATTCAAAACATGCTCTAAATAGAGGAAGGGGTAATGCTAGTCATGTTTCTCTTTGAATTTATAATTACCCCCAACAAATATTTTTTGAGTCCCCTCTATACATGGCAGTATGGTAATAATGATCAGCTCACTGACTGCCATCTAGATGTCCAAAGCTAAATTAAGTTTCTCTGATTTATGTTCATTGCTTTATTTGTGCCCTGGTTCATCTGTTCTTACAAGCTGCTCTATTGTGCTCCTACCAGCAAATTATGTGACAGTACCAACCTGGTGCTAATTTACTGAACTCTGTGCTACCAAAAAGCAGAAAAACACTTCTCAGTATATGCGTGTATGTATGTGTATATATCCCTACTCATTATTGTTTTTCCTACCTCCCTGTGTCTCTAAGTGAACACTGCCAAGCAATAATATACCAAAGTAATTTTACAAAAACAAATAAAGCAACTTAACTTTACACTTTTCCATCTGTTGGTCTATGTTAGTTTACATCCTTCCATACCCTGGTGAAATCTATAAAATTTCCATTTAGTTACTAAATTCAGTTAACCTAAGATAAAGCAATCCTCTATTAGCTAGAAAATATTTTTAAATGTAAATTTAAATGGGTCACTTACTAATTATAATTTTTTGTTGGATCATAAAGATTGAATTCAAAATCTTCCTTTAGTGTCTGAATCATGTCAATCTCCAGTCTCATTTCCCATTGCTCCAGTCTCTGCACCATACTATTATGCCCTAAAAACCTGGAATCTACAATATATGTCCCTTCCCAATGCATTTGTGTGCAGTAGCCTTTCCCTTCAGCATATGGCTCGACTTCTATTAAGGTTTCAAACACAGCCTTTGACATTCCTATTCAATCCCTTGCTGCATTTATGAAAATTCCTCTACTTATGTTCCTATAACATCAGTGACTACAAATTTCTAAAATTTATCATACTTTCTTTAAAAAAAGATTTCATTTATTTATTTTTTTTTAAAGAGAGGAGAAGGGAGGAGAAAGAGAAAGACATCAATGAGTAGTGGCCTCTCATATACTCCCTACTGGGGACCTGGCCCACAACCCTGGCATATGCCCTGACTGGGAATGGAATCATCCACCCTTTGGTTCTCAAGCCCACACTCAGTCCACTGAGCCACATCAGCTAGGGTTATACTTTCTTGGAATTATTCATTTACTTATCTATCTCTGTGACAAGATTATGCTTCATAAAACCAGGGTCAAGGTCTTTGTACCTCTTCAATAGTAAGCTCCTAAAATATTTGAACCATGTTTCTTTACTCCTATAACCCAAAACTTAATACAATTTGCCTTTCATATGGTAGGTATTCATTAAAATTATTTGAATATATGAATGAATAAAAGGACAAACAAATATGCATCTGCAAGCTGAACTCTTATCTTTAGTCCCTTTCTTATAATCTTCCAAGTATATTATAACTGTTAATTTCTTTTGCTAATTGTTGTTATATTTAAGCCCAAGCACATGGCAAACTTTATTAAAACAAACTTTCCTTTACTTAATATTAACATTTTATGAGGCCATGAAGATATAATATTCAGCAATTTCCACTTGAAATATATTCCTCTCCGAAGCTTGGACAATCTAAATAAAGATAAAAAAGTGATCTGAAATGTCCACTTATCTGTGCCAAAAATTCATATAATATTTTTATTAAAGTCATGCTAGTCTACCCTTTCTACTGTGTAGGACATTCCACTACATAAAGGTTTTCTGCATGCTAAATTTTCAAGTTTTAGTAATAATTCTATCAAAGTTCTTAAATAAGTTGAAGAAGTTGAAAATAAAACAGTAATTCATTTACCATTACATAAGTGTTGTTCAAATGGATCAAAACTAAAGAAGACTAAAAATAGTAATATAATCCTAATATCTGTGTTGAGATAACTTGAAAGAATACCAATTATTTGACATGTCAGATAAATAGTTTTTATATTTGTCTATATTTATGACAAATAAAGTAAGACAAAAATAAATGTCAAAATCAACAATATCAAACAATCACTATATTATCTACAAATATCATTCTTGGCTTAAATACAATATTAAGTAGAACTATTTTGAACAGAGCAGATGAAAAACTTAACTATATGCATATTTGGTATATAATGTCTTTTAATGTATGTGTCATCTATTATAACCATCTTGTCATTTATAAATTACTTTTGTTTCTTATTGGCAAAATGATAATGTATTAATAGCATGTCTTTCTGTTTTTAACTCATTAAACAAATTTCATTGCCATTTATTTTTAAATGAAAAATCATTAAAGTCATAAATATATGTCATTTCAAATAAGAAATTGAAGGACCCTTGAAAAGAAATATCCATCTTTCTATCTTTAGAAGTTTATTGGGTTTTATCAAAATTTTAATCAAAACTTTTTAAAATCCTTAAAAATAAACTTATAAACAAGAAGAACCACGTGCTGAGTTGAGGCAGAATTCTCAATTCATTCAAGTATTGCAATAAATTCAGTTTTTCTTGAAATAATTTTCTAATTCTAAAAGTTTAAAATCAGGTTAACTTCATCTTGAAGTCTAAGTAAGTGGATACTTAGTATTGTAAATTTACTCTGCAAACACACTTAAAATTTTCTGGACAGAAGAAGACTAACAGTCCTCTCTAACAGAGACCAGAAACATACTTTTGGTGACTTTTACTAAAAATAATTGTAACAGATATTTACTAAAGTATTTACTCTCTGTTTCTTTAATTGCCTCAAGTTCTACATTGTTTTTGGTGCCTTGTTATTATCTTTTCTTCTTTAAAACAATGCTTCAGGGAAATAATCTCTAATGTCTCATAGTGAATGTCTATTATGTTCTGTTCTGTATAGTCCATTTCACCTTCATGAAATGTGTTTCTTTCTACAGCCTAGCAACAGCCAATTACTTGGTTCTGATTTTCTTTATCATAAAGGTGAAGACAAGACTAATGGCTGGATACTCACAGCACAAAGTTCCTTTAAAATGGTGATTATTGATCCTGGCTGGTGTGGCTCAGTGGATTGAACACTGGCCTATGAACCAGTCACTGGTTGGATTCCCTGGCTTGCAGTCTGGGTTCCCAGTTGAGGGTGTGCAAGAGGCAACCATACATTGATGTTTCTTTCCCCCTCTTTCTCCCTCACCTCTCCACTCTCTAAAAATAAATAAATAAAACCTGAAAAAAATTTAAATGGTGATTATCTAGAATAAAGGTATTACCAAATTGGAAAGGTCTGCTGTTAGGAAAGAGAGGGAGAGAGAGAGACTTATTATCATTCTGACATTGGGAGAACCAATGGTCCTATAAATAAAGAAGATCCATAACTATTAGAATCTGTCCCCACACATTGCAGTCAAAGATCATCTAAGAATAAAGCCAAGACAGAAGACAGTGGAGACTTCTGGTCAAAATGGAGGCATAAGTAAACATAGCTTGCCTCCTCACACAATCACAGCAAAAATCATAACTAAACTACAAAACAACTGTCATGCAAAATCATTAAGAAATCAAGCTGTACAGAAGTCCAACAACTAAGGAGTTAAAGAATTAACATTCATCCAGACAGGTAGGAGGGGTGGAGAAGTAGAGATGTGCAGAGAGGTATGGAGATGCAGAACAGGTGATCTCCACCATGTGTGGTGGATAAAAATTGGGAGGGATACCTTAGGAGCAAGGGATCCCAGCCCTGCAGCAGATCACCCAGCCCAGGGCTCCAGCGCCAAGAAGATAAGTCCCCAAAACTCTGGGCTATAAAAACCAGTGGGGGTTGGAATGGCTGAAGAAACTGCATGATTCTCAAGTGTGTCCTCTTAAAGGGTCTGCAAGGGACTTAGGACTTGTGCAGACTCACTCCCTCTAGGTTCCAGCACTGGGACAGCAGGTGGAAGGACAACAGGTAGAAGGGTACCAGTGGCACAAAGTGAAAAACTGAAGTATCTGACATCAGGGAAAGTTCTGGGGGACAGCTTCCTCCTGGACAAAAGTTCAGAGGCCAGGCAGTGGCATTTTCCCCTCACTGAGCCCATCCCCACACAGAGCCACAGAGTAGTGACACCATGTCAGAGACTCCAAAAACCTGGCTGACACAGGTTGACCCACCCTGACGATTACCTAAGGCTCTACCCCATCCAACTTACCTGTACAGTTTTCTACAATAGGCCACTCTACTAAGACGGGGAGTCAAAGCAGCTTTACCTAATGCTTCACAACTTCATAAATCCTCTGAAACAAGGTACAGCTGGCATCAATAAGCCTCAGCCTTAGCAGTAGCAACAGCCAATCTATAGTCACAGGTTGGCTTCACCTGGGAATCTCCTACTCCATCAGCATAGCAGCCATCTCCAATTTCTTTATAGACTAGGCAGGGTTACCCTAGCAAAACATAGGTGGAGGCTAACCTTGGCCTGCATCATCTGGGAAACCCAGGGTGAGTGCACTTAATGGACAGCTCCAGATCACATCAGACCATCGCCACCCTGCAACCTGCACAGATGATCCTCCATGGAGGGTAGAGGTTGGTGATAAGTGGTCACAGCTAATCCTTGTAGCTGACTGGCCTTGGTAAATCCCTTCTATTGATCTGCCAATAGAAACCTAGGCTCAACTACAAGAGGAGGGCATACTCAGCCCCTGCAGAGGGTATATCTCAAGTACCCAGCTTGGGTGAAAGGGGAGCCTGTGCCACTGGATTCTAATGTGGTAGGTGTTCTAAAGTAGTAGGACATCTACTACACTAGGCCACCCTACCAAGGGAGGAAGTCAAAGCAGTTTTACCTAATACTTAGAAACAAACACAGGGAGGCTGCCAAGATGAGGAGACAAAGAAACATGACCCAAATAAAAGAACAGATCAAAACTCCAGAAAAAGAGCTAAATGAAATGGAGATAAGCAAACTATCAGATGCAGAATTTAAAACACTGGCTATAAGGATACTGAAGGAACTTAGTGGGGACCTCAACAGCATATAAAAGATCCAGTCAGAAATGAAGGATGCACAATAATTAAAGAACAATTCACAGGAAAACAATACTAGAGTGGATGAAGCCAAGCATGAAATAAATAATTTGGAATATAAGGAGACAAAAAACAACCAATAAAAAACAAAAAAAAGAGAAAAAATCCAAAAAATGAGAGTAGTATAAGCAACCTCTCGGACAACTTTAAGCAGCCCAACATTTGGACCATAGGGGTGCCAGAATGAGAAGAGAAATAGCAAGAAATTGGAAATTTATTTGAGAAAATTGTGAAAGAAAACTTCCCTAATTTGGTAAAGGAGATAGACATGCCAGCCCAGGAAGCACAAAGAGTTCCAAAGAAGATGGATTCAAAGAAACCCACTCCAAAACACATCATAATTAAAATACCAAAGTTTAAAGATAAAGAGAAGATCTTCAAAGCAGCAAGAGAAAAGAAGTTAGGTACTTACAGGGGAGTTCTCAGAAGAAACTGCAGGCTAGTAGGATTAGCAAGATATATTCAAAGTCATGAAAAGCAGGGACCTACAGCTAAAATTGCTCTATGCAGCAGATATCATTTAGAATCAAAGGGCAGATAAAGAGCTTCCCAAACAAGAAAAAATGAAGGGAGTTCATTATCACTAAACCATTATTATATGAAATGTTAAAGGGACTTACTTAAGAAAAAGATCAAAACTATGAACAATAAAATGGCAAAAATACATATCCAACAAAAATTCAATCTAAAAAACAAACTCAGCAAACAAGAAAAAGAGAGACAGAATCACGGATACAGAGAGCTTTTTTATGGTTGCCAGATGGGAGGGGTTGTGGGGGAAGGGGTGAGGAGCTAAGGGGATTAAGAAGGACAAATAGGTAGGTACAGAATAGCCCTAGGGATGTAAAGTACAGTATAGCGGATGGAGTAGCTAAAGAACTTTTATGAGTGACCTGTGAACATGAACAACAGGTAGGGGGGTTGCCTGAGGGTGTTGGGGGTTGATGGGTGGAGGGGGCCCAAGGGGATAAAATCAGGACAACTGTAATTGCATAATCAATAAAATATAATTAAAAATAAAAATAAAATAAATATTTTATTGTTTATGCTATTAGAGTTGTCCCAATTGTTCTCCCTTTATCATCTTCCACCCAACCCACCTTCCACCCAGCCCACCCTCCACTCCCACAAGCAATCCTCACAACATTGTCCATGTTCATGGGTCATTTGTATATGTTTGACTAATCTCTTCATCTTTTTTTCAACCAGTCCCCCTCTCCCTCCTCCCCTCTTATATATGTCAATCTGTTCCATGTTTCTATGCCTCTGGTTATATTTTACTTGTTAGTTTGATTTGTTGTTAGGTTCCACGTATAAGTGAGATCAATGGTATTTGTCTTTCACCAACTGAGGGTTTTTAAGGGCAAATATTTTAGAGGAAACCTAAAAGGGGGATCTCCATAGAATATTCATCAGTTTTCCATGTGTGTCCTTTCAGGGTGGCAGTCTCTCCCATGGCAGAAAGACAGTAGTCTTTGCAGCTGGTCCTGATGTCCAGCCATGGCATCTCCCCACCTAGCCTTACTGCTTTTCTGTGCCTGGAGCTGAAACACAATTGAGGCCTAGATGTTATCTGTAGTTTGACCAAAGTTCTGCCTTTGTGGTAAAAAGACCTGAGGTTTTGTTCCCAACATTATGTGATGCAGGTCAGAACCTCATTGTCCTGAGACTCCAATGCTTTAGGAAGTGGTCATGCGAGGGCTTGTATGGGAGTCGTAACAGGCTATTCTCTCATCAGTGCTATAGGAGGGAAAGTCAGGGGAAGTTCAGAACGACATGACCAGCTACATGAAAGGTAAGGTCACCTAAACTGCATGGCCAGTAATAAGCCAGGAGAGGGAAGGTTACTCTGGGGGCAAGTTCCTTGTTTTCCTAGTTTTGCCCATTGCTAGGCACCCAAAGCTTTCTGCCCTGGAGACATTCCATACCTGGCCTGCCATTCCTACTCTACTCCTGCCTATTTAAATGTCTACTATACAGCCGTAATCAACCCAAGAAGGGTAGGCAGGGGAATTTCCCACTCACTTACACTGTGATGTAATAAAAAATACATATATTTGTTTTTATCCCAGGCTACTAGTACAAGAACTTCAAAAACCCTTGGAATTCCCTGCATGATATGCATTTTTTGTTACTCATAAGCCCCTTCCAACATAACTTTTGATGGACCTTAGGTAATTTCAAGGCCAAGTTATTAGAGGGTTGAAACTTTCAGCCCCACCCCACAACCTCCGTAGAGAATAGAAGAGCATGAGATGAAGTTCAATCAAGTGGTTCTGATTTAGTAAATTATGCCTAAGTAATGAAGTCCCAACAACACCTTGCATGGGTAGCTTCTGGGTTGGTAAACACACTAATGTACTGGAAGGGTGGTATGTCAGGGGAGGGCATGAGAGCTCTGTTCTCCAGCCCCCATACCCACTGTATCTTTCATCTCTTCCATTTGGTGCTTCTTGAATTATAACCTTTATAATTAAACTGCACTAATAAGTATAGTGCTTTCCTGAGTGTGACATGTTCTGGAAAATTTTCTAAGCTGACAGGGGTCTTGGAAGCCCCTTGAATTTATAGACAACCAAGTGGAAGTATAGCTAACATGTGGGTATCTGAGGCTTTCACTGGAATCTAAAGTGGGGGCAGTCTTGTGGGACTGAGCCCCATAGTGGGGGTCTATGTCAACTCTAGATAGTTAGTTTCAGAGTTGAATTAAGTTATAGATCAACTATGTGGTGTCAGAGAATTGGCCCAGAAGCTTCAACATATGGTTAAGCTATTAAAAGTTGGGTTTCTATCCCTTGAAACTATAATGAATGTGACTCTTGATTTTTCAGAATTTATTAATTTAAATCCATTTGTTTTATATCTTAAGGGTATTTCTATTTAATCCTTTAATAAGCTAAGATTCTTTAAGAATTACATACTATTGCCCTGGCTGGCATAGCTCAGTGGATTGAGTGCAGACTGTGAACCAAAGGGTGGCCAGTTCAATTCCCAGACAGGGCACATGTCTGGGTTATGGGCCAGGTCCCCAGTGGGGGCCACATGAGAGGCAACCACACACTGATGTTTCTCTCTCTCTCTTATTCCCTCTCTTCCCCTCTCTCTAAAAGTAAACAGATAAAACCTTTAAAAAAAAAGGTGGAAGAAGATGCACAACATTTTTGGCATACTATGTTTTTTTTTTAATTTCAAGACAGGTTAAAATGCAACTGAAACATGAACAGGACTTGCGCAGTGTATGGAGAAAGTGCTGTGACTGACTGAATTTGTCAAAAGTGGTTTGTGAAGTTTCTTGCTACTATTGATATTTTGGTCAAATATTTCTTTGCTGTGGGGCTGTTTTATGCATTGGATGATGTTTAATAGCACCCCTGGTCTCTCTCCACTAGAAGCCAATAGTGGGAGATAGCTGGCATACTCAAAACATCCAGATTAATACAATTACTGGTGAAAATGAAAAGTGTTTATTTTTTAATTTTATGGAAAAAAACTAAACAAACGTTTTGGCCAATCCAGTACTTTAACAGGGACCTCGAACTGCATCACCTAGTGATCAAATGGAGCAAGGCTGGCAAATCCAACAAAGTGCATACCCACCGTCGCTTGGTTTATATGGATAATGGATACTGTTGGCAGCAAAATGACACCAGGTGTTAGACCTCTGTTCGGCAACCTTAGTACTTGAGTTGGGGCTAAAATAGAATTCAGAATCAAGACTCAAACTATAAGATAAAATTAATTTATAAAGTCATACAGGTAGAAGTGAGCTGTAAAAAAAATGGGCTCAAGAAATGGATTACAGAGGTAAAGCAAGGCCTTTGGAGCCTTAGGAGGAAAAGAGAGGCAAGAGAAATGTCCCTGGGGAAGAGGGTGTGAGGCATGGGCATGCTCCATAGAGAGAGCATACTGGGTCATTCGTTCTGAGGGCTTTTATCTGGAGGTCTCAAGAGAGGATCTCAATAGAATATTGATCAGCTTTCTGGGTTTGTCTCCTCAGATCTCCACTGACTGGTTGACACAAGGGCAGGGGGTCACTAGTACCTTCATCTGGTTTTACTGCATTCTGAGTCTGGAGCTGAAATCATCCCCAGGGGTTAATACTGAAGGGGGGCGGGGGTGCAGGAGCTTGTAATTTTGCCTGCTGCTGGGCACCTGGAGCTCTCCACCCTGGTGACCTTCTGCACCTGGCCTATATCATTCCTATTCTCACGACTGTCTAAGTGTCTACTATAGATGTCATAGAAGATAGATAAGTCAAAAACTATTCAACTAAGCAGGGTTTCAGTGTTTCATGTGAGATAGTGACTAACAAAGTACCAATCCATATTTGGTGTGTCTATGCACATTTGCAATAATTTTTATGGCCTTACCACATATTTTGTACTCATCTATTCTATTCTAATTTCTATTTTCTGTGCTCAAGAAAAAATGTACTGTCTCCCATTAGACTTATAATAGAATTTCAGGAATTCTGGTTTTTCCTATTTCTCATTTCAATCAAACATTTTTTCCTACATCTACTTTTATACTCTCTTGGTCAAAATCATCCTCTTACAATTATTGTCTTACATTTCCTTCCCCTTTCTTCTTTTTTTCTTTGATCCTCTCCAGCATCCCTTTATAATGTGCTCTCCTTCTTGCCTCATCAAAGCTAGAACTCTTACTACTTTTCTAATAATACTGTATCATTTTAAAGTATTTGATCTATTTAAATATCATATACAAACCATAAATCTGCTTATACAGCACAGTTCCCAATATCCATGTGAGCACAGGTGTTTTTTTTAATTGTTTGTTTTTTAAAACAAATTCTGTCATATAAAAAAATAGCATCATCAATCATAGGAAGCAGACTTAACTACATTTGCAGCTGCATCTTTTATTTGTACCTACCTAGTAAGAAAAGAATTCACCATATGCAATCCTGGAGAGCCTGCTTCTCACTTTTTTCAGGTCGATTTGCTTTTCAGCCTCTACTTTAGGTATACTTTCCCTTTATCCACCTTACTCAGCCAGTATTCTTCAGTTTACTTTTTTATATTCAATGACTGAATGATTAAATTCTTCTGAAAATTATTTTTGTTATCTCAACTCTCCATTTCTATGATGAAACATTTTAAATTTATTTTCAGAATTTTAAAAGACAAAACCACCTTTTTTTCTTCCATAGGTGGGGAAATCTGGTTATCAGTGGCTGCAGGTTGGATAGTAATACTTTAAAGTGGTTTACAAGACAGGAGGCATAAGAATGGATGCTTTCCTCTCCAAATGTGCTTTGCTCTCTCTCTTTCTGGGTAACAATTCAAAAATTTGACTAGTTAATGCAGTCAAAATGCAAATTCCATATATCAGTGGATTTGGAAATAGCCTAAGTTACTTTGTGATCACACCCGCACCCTATATTCATTACAGTTTTCTAATACTCTGCCCAATTCTGTGTTAATTTTTCTTAAATTATCTTCAACTATCTTAAGTTGACTGTTTCTTTCTGGGGACCCAACTGATTAATTCCATCTAAAAATATTTTTAAGAAAAGTTATTATGGATATTAGTCCTTATAAAGACTCCATGTGTTTACCAAATGACCTCATTCAGTGCTGGTTTGGAATACTTATAAAAGTCACAAGACATAATCCTTACAAATAAAATAGTAAAAGCAGACAGAATTTAACATGGACTTAGTCATGAGCATATCCCTTGATAATTGCAAGAGTTAGCTGTCAAGTTTTTAAAAGACTCTTTAAGAAATTTATTAAGTGGCTACCTTGCAGATTATGAATAGCAAATGGATACTTTAGGCTTACACTAAAATTTCCAGTGCCAGTATCAAATCAAAAAGTGATGGAATATCTCAAACAACTTAAATAGATGTGAAAATGTGCTGTGAGAAAATCATGCTAAATGTCTCAAGTACTTTGGTTATGGCAAGAATATGATGTCAAAGATTTACATGGGAACATTTTGAATAAAACGTTCCATGATATGTGAGAACAGAAATAAAGTACCATTTTCCAATAAATGAATTTTATTAAATATGCTAATTTAAATATATGCCTTATTAAATTGATACATTAACATTGTAAGATGACATCTAACCACGACAAAAAACATCTTTAAGAGTTTAACTTTTTGAAAATCCTTAAAACAACTGAAAAATATTATCCACTGGAAAAACACAGTATAATTCACAACTGGTTCACTTCTTGATCAGGCATATGCAGCTCTTCTACTCCTCAAACATAATTTCTCAGTGAGTTTTAGACTCATCCACTAGGGTTAGGTTGTGAGTTAGAGGTAAGTGTTAGGGGTTAGGGTGAGGGTGAGATGCCCATCCAGGACCACTGCCATGGCCCCCTTCTCATCTCAGCTTTGGAGTTTCTCCCCGGCTGACTGCCTTCACACGCTCTGCCATAGCCAACTTTAACTTACATTCTTTCATTCCTGTTCTCAAGACTGCTGATTAATTACTTAAAAAAAAATAAAATCTATTGTGCTTATTTTAGTTAAAATTGAACTCTTCTCTGAATTCCAAATTATATGGTAATAACTAATTTTGTAATGAGTCTTCTCAGAAATAAAGTTATGAGCATTTTACTTTTCATGAATCAAGTTCCTCCTAAGATGTGGTTGAAAAGAAGAAAAGAAATAAAATGAAAAAAAGATAAGAAGTATATTTAAAATAAAATGTAAGATGTGGTAAATAATGTCTCATTGGAAGGTATATTTGTGCCCTTATGAATAAGCACATGGAGAGAATGGAGGAATCCAGTTTAGTGTATTTAGTTGATAAAATAATACCCCACATTTGTTTTGTTTTCTCAGTGTCAGAATAACATTAGATGTCTGGAATTCCAGTATTCTTGCACCATGGCATTTGACACTTTTTCAACCTTAAAATGGGTTAATAATAACCCTAAAATAGGTTTAATATAATAGGTTTATTAAAATGTAAAACTATCCATCTAAAAAGCCTAGTTCTTATAGCTGGTAAAAAATAGAAATGCTTTCTCATCCCATTTTTTATGTGTATTACAAATGCATTTCAGGATCATAAAAAATGAATATTAAGTATATTTGCCATAATGCCTGATACTGTAACTCAAAGTATTCTTCAGTGAATCACAGAATACTTCAATTATTGTAAGAAATCAAGAGGAAAAGTGAACTTGTGATCAGTCTTGTGAGCAGCAACATTCATCTTTGTTTCCAAGTTTCCAAATGCAGGATTAAAAACTGAAGGCTCAGTAGGAAATTTTAGAAAGGCTGAGGATGACCTCAGAAAATTAAGTAGCAGAGAAAACACCATTCACATTTCAGACAATGTTAACCTCATTCAAGACAAAAACAAATCCCAAAGGGTATGGAGTTGGTGCAAAAATTACTAGACATTTTCTACAAAATGAAAATGTATGATGAAGGCTGAAATTGCCATTCAATGAAGGAGGAGTATAAAAAGTGTCTTAAGACAGTTCAACAAATTTCTCACAGTATTGGTTTTAAAAATCTCATGTCTAATGGAGAATGACAACAGCAGTGCATAGAAAAAATATCAACTTAACGGAGCAATATTACACTTTACTCCTGATTATTTGTAATGAAAAACAGAGCATTATATACTCTTAAAACAAAGAATTAACACCATAAACAAAATAAAAAACAATAGCAACAATAAAAAAACTAATATTGAATGCATCTCCACTGCTTCTAATTAAAGACATTAAAATGATTTAAGTAGAAGTAAATAGCAGCACTTGCAATTGGGGAAAAATGGTAGAATCATAATGCATTTACTCTATTTCAATCCCTAGTGGATTCCTGATCATCTGCATATGAAACTATTCTGGGGTGAGTGATTGTGGCTTTGTATTGTATATATCTTCTCCCCTGTACCTACTTGCACCATATAAATACATATACCATGCCTATTCTTTCACATGCTTCATGGACAACCCTGCCAGCATTTTTTTCTATGTAATTTTCCACACGATATTCTAAGATATAGATGTATGCTAAATTGTATCTATTTTAGATCAAGTGATACTTTCTTTTTAGATTGGCAGTTTATAACAAACGATCTGTAAGTCATTAGAGCATTTAGTAATATGAAGATAAGTGGAAAAATAGGTTATACCAGAAAAATGGAGATTATCAGAAGAATAATAATGCAAATTATTTTCATAAGGAGTCCCACAACAATTTTCTTCCAGGCTTGTCATAAAGATGAAATCAGATAATAGGTGAAAGCTCTTAGAAAAGCATCTGCACTTAGTAAATGCTCAATAAGTTAGCTATTACCATTTTCATTATCGTTATTTTTAGTCTCATATTTACAGCACCTCATAGGCTGCCTTCATTTTTGTGAGCTGTGTGAATAATTTCATAATCCACTTATTTGGAAGACAGTCCATGAATATAAATGGGTTATCAGGCAATGTATTAGGGACTAGTAAACTTTTTCATAGTTTGTGAAGCTAAAGGGACATATAAATTAAGACAATCAAGTTTGGTAAGTGGTGTGAAAGAGGAAGAACAAGGCACCATGACAGCACATATGGAAAAACCCCCAAATGTGATGGGAAGGAGCACGACTGTGGAAAGGGTGATAAACCAGCAGGGAAAGCTTTTCGGATCAAGTGAAACTGTCATAAGCAGTATGACTAACCCAATCCCTTTCTCGGGTTTTCTTCATCCCATTTGCATTGAGAGCCCTGATATTATTAAACTCAGAGAAGTGAGCGTTCAGCTGGAGTAGATGCAGTCTGAGTTCCTGCACAAACACAGATAGATACCCATAAGAAACCTGGGCAGAGCAGTAAATTGACCAGGAAGGAGAGACAAGGACAATTTAGGCTATTTTGCCTGCTTCAGTATTTTTTTTAAGCAAGGCTGTGTGCTTATTTTTTGATAGCTCTCTAGACATAAATGAGGTAAAGTTGATTAAAAGAAGATAATAAGTGAACTTTTCAGTGCTTTTATTTTAAAAGTTAACAGTATTGAGACCTATTAAAAGCAGTATAACAAGTGAAGAGCTTTGATGTGTAAAAAGAGAAATGTTCATGAAGAGTTTTATACAAAAAAATCTACAAAAATAATCTTTTTCTCTACTAATGAAGTTATGCTTCAACAGAAAAAAGTTCTCAATTTATAAAACAATTTCATGCACATAAATTTAAAAAAATGCATTGAAAAGATATTTTCTATTATAGTAAAATATTAAAGTTTAACCATAAGTCTTTGATTCCAATGCCATTACAACTTACTGAGGAAATTTATTTATATAAAATTTATATGTATATAAATTCCTAGGCCTCCTTATATTCAGCCACACTTGTCCTTCTCATAGAATGCCACTGTATAACACATACTCTATTAGAAAATTTTTCACATACTATGTAATATATAAAACCAAACAAACATGGTAAAGATAATGATAGTAACTTTAATGATCATCCCAAAATGAATAAATATTTGTGAAACTAAGGTATCCAAAGTTTTCATAAATATACAAAGTTTTTGCTTTATTTCAAACAATGAAACAGTCTGCATATTACATCTATAACCATTGACTTATGTTTTTATTGCACTGTTGCTAACATAAATATATAACATCCTTTCTTCAGTTATAAGGCACTATAATATCACAGAAGATGAAAGGTTTGGGGGTTGATTCTATGCCCCTTATGGATGATGCCTTCACTTTCTCCAGCACCCTATAATGCTATTATCATTTACAAGTGTCATATCCTCTCCTCTGAAATGGAAGGAGGACAGTTTATTTCTCTTAGTATACAAACATTTAAGGAAGTGGTCTAAAAATTATTTTTTATGAAGTGTGAAGAGGTGGGTTTTAGTAATATGTTATATATCTGCTTATAGGTAACTCTAAAAGAAATTACTTAATGTCTTTTAGTTATGCATGTCTTATCTATAAAGCTACTAGCTTACAAAGTTAAATAAAAGATAATTTTTGAAAAATATAAGTGAAAGTACTTGGTAAACATTTTAGGGTCAAATAAATATAGGGATGTCATTAGTAGAACTTCTGCTAGTCACTGTGATATCGTGGCACAGTTTTTGAAATCTTACTGCATTTTGCTCTTGTATTTCTGGATCCAGTGAGGTCTCCTCTTTACACTCCGCCCCACTCTCTTAAATCAGGGAGTACTTAGACACAGGAAAAATATATGCTCAAAATTTGGAGTAAAACAAGGATTCCCTGGATTTCAGATTTTAAAATTCTAGGCCCCAGGAAATAAAATTTGGACTTAAAATTTTTGGGAATACATACGATGGGAGTGTTGTGGGAAGGTGAGACATATCCACAGAGAGAAAAATCCAAGAGTAGAAGAGAGATTGGACCCTGGATGATGTGGCTTAATGGGCTGACCACTAACCTGAGAACCAAAGGGTTCTTGGTCCAATTTCTAGTCAGGGCACATGCCTAGTTTGCGGGCCAAGTCCCCAGTTGGGGGCATGCGAGAGGCAACTGATCAATGTATCTCTTGCACATTGGTGTGTCTTTCTCTCTGTTTTTCCCTCCCTTCTCTTCTTTCTCTTAAAATAAACAAATAAATATTTTAAGTCATTTTTTAAAGAAGAGAGATTAGAAGTTGTGGGGCCTGTTACCCCTGAGTCAGAGGAAGAAAGATGGTGTTGATGGGCCCTTGAACAGCCCCCAACTGCCCCACCCACACCACATCTCTTGTTCTTTCTTAACCATGCAAGTATGCTCCTGCCTCATGGTTCTAGCACTATTCTTATCCTTTACCCCAATGGCCTCATGACTTGGTCCCTTCTCACCTTCAGTTTGTCCAAATGTCACCTTCTCCATAAAGCCTGACCCAGACTACATCATTTAAAATAGGAATCAGGACTTCCAGTCAGGAAGGCAATGTAGGCAGACATGGCTTGCCTCTTCACACAATGACATTAAATCACAACTAAAATATAGAATAATCATCACTCAGAATCATTGTAAATCTAGGGGAATGAAAGTCTGACAACTACGGAATTAAAAATATCACATATACTCAGACAAAGCCAGCAAGCTGGAGCCATATCTGAGACTCCATCAACCAGGCTAACACTGTTTGACAGCCTTGGAGATACCCAGAACTGTACAGCACCCAACTTATGGGCCTACCCAAACTGCTTTTTCAATGGCAATAAAATGATCCTCCATGGAGGGTAGAAGTTGGTGGTAAGTGGTCACAATCAATCCTTTCAGCTGACTGGTCTGGGTAAATCCCTCCCATTGATCTGTCAACAGCAACCGAGGCTCAACTCTGCCCATAAGAGGGTACACCTTGAGTACCCATCTTGGGTGATAGGGGAGGGTGTGCCACCTGACCCTATAGGATACCTACTATGTTAGGCCACCTTACCAAGGGAGGGAGTCAAAGAAGCTCTACCTAATACTTAGAAATAAACATAGGGAGGCTGCCAAGGTGAGGAGACAAAGAAACATAGCCCAAATAAAGAACAGATCAAAACTCCAGAAAAAGAACTAAATGAAATGGAGATAAGCAATCTATCAGATGCAGAGTTCAAAACACTGGTTTTAAGGATGCTCAAGGAACCTAGTGAGGACCTTAACAGCATACAAAAGATCCAGTCAGAAATGAAGGATGAACACTATTTAACATAAAGAACAATTCACAGGAAAACAACACTAGAGCAGATGAAGCCAAGCATGAAATAAATGATTTGGAACATAAAGAAACAAAAAACCAGTAAAAACCAAAAGAAGAAAAAGAATCCCCCCAAAAAATGACAGGGTAGTATAAGCAGCCTCTGGGACAACTTCAAGAAGTCCAACATTTGCATCACAGGGGTGCCAGAAGAAGAGAAAGAGCAAGAAATTGGAAATCTATTTGAAAAAATAATGAAAGAAAGCTTCCTTAATTTGGTAAAGGAAATAGACATGCAAGTCCAGGAAGCACAGAGTTGCAAAGGAGATGGATTCAAAGAAACCTACTCCAAAACACATTATAATTAAAATGCTAAAGGTAAAGAGAGAATCTGAAGAAACAGCAGGAATAAAGCAGTTAATTAATTATCTATAGAAAGTCCCCATAAGGCTGTCAGCTGATTTCTTGAAAGAAACTTTGCAAGCTAGAAAGGATTAGCATGAAATATTCAAAGTCACGAAAAGCAGGCCCCTATAGCCAAGATCGCTCTATACAGCAAAGCTATCATTTAGAATTGAAAGGAAGATAAAGAACTTCCCAGAAGAGAAAAAACTAAAGGAGTTCATCATCACCAAACCATTATTACATGAAATGTTAAAGGGGCTCATTTAAAAAAAGATCAAAACTATGAACAATAAAATGGCAAAATATAGAATATTTATCAACAATGGAATCTAAAAAATAAGCAAACCAAAAAAGACAGAGAATCATGGGTACAGAGAGGATTTTGATGATTGCCAGATGGGAGGGAGGTATATGGCGAATGGGTGAAGAGCTGAGGGGATTAAGAAGTACAAATAGGTAGTTACAGAATAGCTATGGGGATGTAAAGTACAGTATAAGGGAGGGAGTAGCCAAGGAACTTATATGTGTGACCCGTGGACATGAACAACAGGGGGAGGGATTGCCTGACTGAGTGTGGGTGCTGGTTGGAGGCGGGAAAAGGGGGAAAATCAGGATGACTGTAATAGCATAATAAAATATAATTTTTAAAAAATATCAATCAGCCCATCTCCAGGCATGTCTCCACCCCATTCTTTGTGTTTTCCCTGTAATCCTTATCACCTTCAAATATAACTCTATTATTTCCTTATGTTGCTGTTTGTCTTTCCACATTGCATATATATTCTTTGAGGATAAGAATTTTGTTTTTTTCACTGGTTGTACACATCAACAAAACAGAAACACCTGGGACAGAACTTGGTATAAGTAGTTGTCTATTAATTATTTTATAAGTTAATAAGTATAGAGTTTAAACTACTTAAATATTGTTTTATTAATCTTCTTTTAAAATATGTCTTGTGGATTAAAGCATTTCTTTCCTTCTTAAACCTACACCTGGAATGTTTTAATAAATGCTTTTGAATTTCTTTTCAGATCATTTTAATTGTTGTGTTTAAAATGTTTCCACTCTCAAGCTGCCTTGTGTTATTCAGTGTATGATTCTTATGTCTGAGTTTGTGAGAATAAGGCTTGTAGAATATTCCACCAAATACAAGAGAGGCTGTGAATTCCTTTTATACCAGGATCAATAACCATCTGAATTGGACAGATTAAATTAGCCACAGGCTGGTTTGGAAGCAGGAGGGTAGACGGACAGCTCCTGTGAGTTTCTTGCAGTTCTATACAAACTATTTGTTAAAGTTTCAATGAGAAAAAGGCACTAAAATGCAAAGGTAAACATTCTGCTTTAAAGTGATAGAGACAAATGGCCTTCTACAGCACAGACCTTTTCAGGGATGGTATGGATCATCTGCATTATGTTTTTGTATTGCCTGTGAAAAGGATGTGTAGAGAAAGGCACTACTTGAAATTCAGTTCCAATATCAAGTTGGCTCAAAAGCTGTGCTTCTTAGTAAATCCAACCAAACACACTGACATTTTCAGAGTGCATCTGATACATTTCAATAATTAATTCTTAAGTAAAGAAAGAGTCAAGGAATCAGATGAAGGAGCACAGTGGGCTGAAAAATGCCAGTGGGAAGGGAAAAAATCAGCTATAGATAAAACCTTTTCAAGCTGAAAAGAGGTCAGTGGGATACCACTGGGAACAGGGAGGGAGCTTCAGGTTTTGGGGGTTTTTTTTATTATTGTTATTTACATAAACCACCCAGAGAGCAATGTGAGCTGCTCAGGCACTAACTTTGCAGAAATTGGTAGACTCAGAAAAAGAAAAATATGATCACATAGCAGAAAGAACTACACCAATGAGGTACATACATAACAAGCAGTCAGAGGAGAAAAATCTCAGATAAAAAAATTTATCTTTTAAACAAAACAAATTGTGGAACAATGGTGCTAGACAGAAACTCAACTCAAGAACCGTGCCTAAAATTCTCCATTTGGTAATTTTCATCTATGTTCTATAGATGACTTTTTTGTTTGGATCAGAGCGTGCCACAGAATTGCCACCTGAAACACTAGAATTTTATTAGTAGTTGAGCATTTTTTTAATGTGGAAAAGATATATTACATAAAAAACATTTAGACATGCCAGAATTGCTAGTGAGAGAAACTAACATCATTCCAAAGTATCTGTTTTGCAAAACTATTTTTCATGATGTCTTAGGGTATGTTCCTGCTCTAAATAATTATTCTTCTACATACTACCAATAAATAAAACTGCAATAAAAATAAAATTTAAAATTTGTGTTACTGAGAGCTAATTTAAAAATGCCAATTTAACTTTTTATTATCTATGAACATAAAAGTTCATCATGTGCTTTCAGAATGGATAGGCAGATCCAATCAGATCATTATATTCAGTGACCTATTGAGAGAATTTTTTTACAGTGGCTTTCAGCACAAGGTCTCAGGAAAGATTAATACATGTAGAAAGGTATGTATGCATAACATCTATGGCATGCTTTATTAGGTGAAGTTCACCCACTGGAAAAAAAAGAATACCTCTACAGGCAAATGCTTACAACCTGGCATAAGTACCACTAGATGACACCATCATAGTGCTAGTTGTGATCAATGATCAAAGCCTCTAATAAGGCAAATGTAGTAATAATATGTTTATTTTTAAATTAATGAAAATATCAGTAGGTCAGTGTGCGCTCTTAGTATTCTATAATCCAGTAATAGGAAATGAGAGAGCATTAGATACTGCTAGACAAAGCCCTTTCTGTTCCCAAACTGCTATAACAGTACTTAACATGCAATAGGTAGTCAATTTACTGGAAAAACATGTATCTTATATCCATCAAGTACTTCTAAGGAAGTAATAATTTGTAAAAATAAGTGTTTTGAATTTAGAAATTCACTACATGATTCTTTAAAACTCAAGTGATACAAAATAGTACTTTCCAGTTTTTTTTTCTGTGAGCTACAGAAAAGGATGACTCTTTAAGAAAACTAAATCATATATGTATTTTAGTTCCCACTTTATTTTTTGAGTGAAATAGTAAAATATACCATATAAATGGGGGGAATAACAACTACATTTGATACTTTAAATTTCAGCTTGAATAATATAAAGTGGCAGTGGTATAGATAGGGAATTTTCCATATGTGAGATGATTTGTCATTTGGCAACAAAATAACAAAGTCACCCTATATTTTTTCTTCTGGGGAAAATAAAGTATCTAAGACAAGAACAAGTGACTTTGCACTAATGCACTTTCCAATTATATGGAAAGATTTCAAAACTATAAGCAGAGAAGCTATTGGCTGAAACTCTATCTGTTTATACTGAAATAAAAGATGATATCTATACATCTTAGATGCTCAGGTCAAATGGTTTGAAGAATTTCAATCTCTACTTAGGACTCTATTAATTCTTATACTAGGACTGGACAAAGCTCAGAGCATGAGCCAAATAAATCCTATTAATGATACTAGTATCCCGGGTATCCCAGGAGGTGGCTATTTGAGAGAAACATACCAACAGAAACATACAAGTGCTTGTCAATTTGTAGAGAAGGGAAGGAGAACTCTAGCCCTGGACAAGAATTACTGATGCCTCTGAAGAGCTGCTACATCAGGTGAGTAGAGTTGAGCTCTGAGTATAGAGAATATGATTAGAAACTGAACATATAGATTCATATCAGATGTGGAGAATTAATCAGATCTGGAGAACTGCAGACATACTACAGAGAGCCAGAAGGGAGTTGGTTCCAAATACTTTGTAATAAGGTAATAGGGACAAATTTCTAAGGAAAAACAAACAAACAAATAAACAGTTAATCAAAGGGAACCAGCTAATGTTGTAGGAACTTAAGAACTTGAAACTCTTAAATATGGACGTAAATTCTTTTGATAATTTGAAAAAAATAACTAGAGAATCTGGTGAAAAACTGCTATACTGATACTGGAAGATTGCTTTTATTTGCAGTGAGAAAGAAAGGAGAGAAAGCAAAAAAGAAGAAAAAAAAGAGTGCAATTGGTAATGATAATATAAGTACCAAAGCATAGCAAAAATTAAAGTCTCTCAAATAACAAACCTGCAATACAGTCAGTATAGATTGAACTAATGGTCACTTAAGCAAACCATTGGAATCAGTGTCAAAAATGTGAGTTATCTGATCTCCACACTGTCAGAAAGGGTACATTATACGTGATCTATTACTGAAGTTATTGGGCCAAATGCTATTACAGTTCTCATTTGGACACATGCATGCAAATGAAGCATACAGATTATTTATTGGAAGAGCAAAACATTCTATAAAATAAAGTGAATAGAAACAGAATACTATATCACAGATATCAAAAAGATAGACTGGTTTATAAAATCTCTTAGAAAATAAAATGCTACTAACTGCATCCATTACAACTAGATTTCAATTAGAATGTGTAATTAATTTCCTTGATTTAAGTTTTCTTACCCTGATATTAATTGTATTTAGCTACTCGTTAACACCTAAAAGTATTATTCATATCAGACATGTTTTGAAGGAAAAACTAGCTGATTAAGCTAAAGCTGTTCACAAGAGTAACAATTAAACATTTTCACTTACATAATAGACCACATCTGCTCTTTGCATATGACTCTCAATAATTAAAAAAAATTGCTTTGAAAGCAAACTTCAGTGTCATATGTCACAGAATTTGATAATTCAAATTTTTTAATTCTTATTTTTCTGACATCTCTTTATTTTGAATTATCATAATAGATTGTCTTATGAGGTAGCTAATATATATTTTTTATATGTAGGCAATTATTTAAATTTTATATTTCCAGTGTTTCTTGTCTGTGACTATAAATACAATGCTTTAATATTTAAAATTAAAACAGTTTTATTATCTTTCAAAGTGAGAGCATGCTCTGACATGGTGTTCCCCACAGTAATTACAACTTTTATTTTAAAGTATTTTAATAATTTTATTGTCATATTATTCATTTCCCAGCCACAATTTTTTCCTTTAATATTTTTCTTTCTCAATTATATGTTCAAGTTAATTTCAGATCTGTTATATAAATTTACAAACTACTGATGAGGCTGAGACAGTTAAATGATTTTATAAGAAGACAAATTCTAATTTGTTAAACCAAATTAACATAAAACATACTTCTGTATATTCATTTCTCTACCAGTTTTAGAACTGATAACATGGTTAATATCTTAAAGCTTATGAACCATACTCCAATCTACTTTAAGATGACAGTTTCCTCAAAGGCTACAGAAAACTTTTCAACCACAAAACCAGCCTGTTCCTTTAAAATTTATTTTATTATGTAAATAAGTACAATTCAAAGTTGTAAATTAATAATGCAAACTTTCCATCAAGTTACTACAAAGTCAAAAATAAATGTGATAATTTAAGGCAAAATGCTTACTTCCTAGGGGTATGTTTTTGTAAATACCGTATATAGTCTTTTAAAATTAGGTTCTAAACATATTCATTTTTGCTGCTATGTATAATTTATTTTAAATCATTGAGAGATGTCTTTTATAATAATAGATTTGATTTCAAAATATAAAAATTACTGTTTTTGTCTAATGTCATATAAATTTCAATATTTTTGAAATAATCAATGAATAATTAAATGTGAATGGATTAATGTGTCATTAAATGCATTTCTAGTTGTTAGATTTTTAATTTTTTTTTTTTAGATTTATCCTCTTATTGACTTTAATGTATGCAGCGTGGTATTAACCATATACATGGTGACTATATTTAATATATTCTTATGACTTTACTTGTTTCATAACTGGACGTTTAAACCTTTTGTTTGCCTCTAGCCATTTCACCCATACTCTTACCCTTTTATGATGTATTCTCTATATCTATGAGCTTGGTTTTTGTTTGGTTTGGTTTTATTTGTTTTTTATTTTTTTAGATTCAATATATAACTGATATCATTCTATATTTGTCTTTGTCTGACTTATTTCACTTGGCATAATACCCTTAAGATCCATCCATGTTGCTGCAAA
Source organism: Phyllostomus discolor (assembly GCF_004126475.2). Taxonomy (NCBI): domain Eukaryota; kingdom Metazoa; phylum Chordata; class Mammalia; order Chiroptera; family Phyllostomidae; genus Phyllostomus; species Phyllostomus discolor. The sequence continues at coordinate 72,183,534 of NC_040904.2, read as the reverse complement.
TGGTAATGTTCTAATTATTTTAATAGATGAGTAGCCTTCCATTATTTATATAGTCACCTCTTCTTTTATTCATCAGTGAACACTTAGGTGGTTTCTATATCTTGGTTATTATAAATAATGTTACAGTAAACATGGGGGTATATATATATATCTTTTATAATTCATGTTTTCATATTTTTTTGAAAAGTACCCAAAAGTGGAATTGCTGGATCATATGATAGGCTGCTTTTTCACTTTGTTGATGATCTCCTTTGCTGTGCAAAGCTTTATATTTTGATGTAATCTCATTTGTTTATTTTTGATTTTGTTGCCTTTCTATTAAAATCAGATTCAAAAATCTTTGCCAAGACTAATGTTAATGAACTCATTGTCTACATTTTTTTTCTATTTTTTTATGATTTCAGGTTTAAATTAAAGTCTTTAATCCACTTTGAATGAATTTTTGTTTATGGTATAAGATAATCAGATAATTGTCTGGTTTCATTCCTTCATATGTGGTTGTTCAGTTTTACTAACATAATTTATTGAAGAGACTTCCCCCATTGCATATCCTTCTCTTTGTTATAAATTAATTGTCCATATACATGGGTTTACTTCTGGGGTACTCATTTTGTTACAGTGATCTAGCTGTCTGTTTTTATTCCAAGACCATACTCTTTTGATTACTATACATTTGTAGTATAGTTTGAAAGTAGGGAGTGTGATGCCTCCAGCTTTGTTCTTCTTTCTTAAATCTAATTTGGCTCTATGAGGTCTTCTGTGGCTTTATATAAATTTTAGGATTACTTGTTCTGTTTTTTTTTTTAAAGTCATTGGAATTTTTACAGGCATTGTATTAACTCTGTAATTGCTTTGGGTAATGCAGACATTTTAATATTAATTCTTCCAATCCACAAACATAGAATATCTTTCCATTTATTTGTGTCTTCTTCATTTTTTTTCCCATCAGTGTCTTCTAGTTTTTAGTGCACAAGTCTTTAACTTGTTTGGTTAAATTTATTACCAGTTAGTTCATTCTTTTTGATACAATTATAAATGGAATTGCTTTCTTACTTTCTCTTTCAGTAGTTTGTTGTTTGTGTATAGGAAGACAACTGATTTTTGTAGATTGATTTTGTATCTTTCAAATTTATTAAATTTTTTACTAGTTCTAATAGTTTTTTTATGGAGTTTTAGGGTTTTCTATATATAAAATCTTCTCATCCACAAATAGTCACAGTTTTACTTCTTGCTTTCCAATTTGGATGTCCTTTATTTCCTTTCCTTTCCTAATTGCTCTTGCTAGGACATTCACTAACATTTTGAATAAAAGTGGCAAGAGCAAGTATCTTTATCTTGTTCCTAATTTTAGAGGAAAAAACTTTTAACTTTTCACTGCTGAGTGGCTAGGTTTTAGAAAAGAACAATTGCTGTTTATAAGAAGTGCTATATGTTTTTTTTTATTTTCAGTATTTCTTACAAGGCTGTGAGTGTATGTGTTTACTTCTTTTATTTTCAGGAAAATAACTAGGACTTTTTAAAACTTAGGTTCTACCAACTTGTCTGCTTTATTTATTTATTTATTTTACAAAGAGAGAGGTGAGATGAATTATAATGATTGAAATAACTATAGAAGAAATACTTACTAAACACTATTTTTTCTATTATAATATGGAATCAAATTATGCTGAAATGACCATGCCAGATATATTAAATAATGTTCGAGGTTGAAAAATCTCAAGCTATTTATTAACACTTCCCAAAAAGATTGTAAGGAGTTTTAAAAGCTATCAACTATCTATCTGTCTATCTATCTATCTATCTATCTATCTATCATCTATCTATCTATCTATCATCTATCAATCTATCTCTATTGCTATATTTAAGATATAAATATAAATAATACCCATGGTTTCATAATTATATTTCACCTAAATCTAAATGTATCCCCAAGTTTTATAAAGAAGAATTATTTCTATCATGAAGAGTAACTTTTTTATTTTCAGATTAGCAAATTTAAAGTTTTCAATGAGTCAAACATTAGGTTAAATAAAAACATCTATTTGTACATCTAGGGGAAGTTGTATGCTGATATATGCAGACATTAGCTCTCCATTTTCCAGTTTCCATTTTAATGTGCTATCAGTAACTAGTTGCGTCTGCCATTATGAATATATATTATTGTGATTCCTAAACTCTATGAGATCTGATAGTATTCTCCAAGATCAGTTCTGGCTAAAGTGGAAAATGACTCTTCTTAAATTATTTGTTAATTGTTCAAGTTAAATAGTATTCCTGACTTGTATCTAGACCAAGTGTTTACTAAAAGAATCTAATGCCCATTAGACAATTATCCTGTCTTAGAAAAAAAAACAGATTACCAGGAAACAATTTTGAATCCTATTCTGCCAATATTTGTGTTTTATTTGGCCAAAATAGCAAAACAAAAAAGTAGTTAAATTAATGAACCATTTGAAGCTTATTCCATATACAATTATTACTGCTTTGATGTCACTAAAATAATGTCATTGTGAATTATAGACAAGAATCAAATGTCTAAGTAACTTTTAATTTTTTGTGTTTAAAATAGAACCAGCAAAAGTATATAATTAAGATTTGCAGTTTTTTATGACTTTCAGCATGCTATTCTTGAAAAGGGCTTTAAAAAACACAATTTTCTTCTCCCTGAATTAAGTATGTGAAAATTTTCAATAAGAATATCAATAATATAAGTAAGAATTGTATTTATGGAAATACAATGTATCTAATATTTTTTGTAATACAATTTACAATGTGTCTTTCACTTTTACTTCTGTTCCACAGCACAATGTAGATAAACTGTTTTTGTGAGCTAACATATTGACAAGATCAGAACTGCCATTCTAGTTTTCTGAGTTTTGGGCTGCAGTTTTTATGAGAATGAATATGAATAATAATAAAATATTTTCAATCTTTTATACATATTTAGAGGCAATTACTTAATTTATGTTTTTTTTCCTGGTGTTTTTTATTGTATGTTTGGAAGAATTTCCTATTCTCTTAAATCTGTCTATTTCATCCTGATATTACCACCAGTCATCTAGGCCAACCTACCAGTATTTTTTCCTGGTCTACTGCAATTTTCTAGTAAATTCAACTTATCTTTTTGTCATCCATAGTAATCTCTTCAGGAACATTCAGCAATCTCCTTCAAAGTAGAATGTAATAATACCCCACCATCTCTTTACTTATATCTATTCCCCTTTAAAGCCCCGTACTGCTTCACATTGTTCTTAGAATTAAAAAAAAAAACAAAACTGTAGCAAAACCTTCAAGGCATTGTGTAAGATATTACACTTAGCAAACTCTAAAGATTTCACCAATAAACTGTTAGAAATAATAAATGATTTCTGTAGAGTTATAGAGCATAAAATCAATATAAAAAATCAGTTGCCTTTTTTTACACCAACAAATGTCAGAATGAGAAATTGTATCCAAAAGAATATAATCCTTATAAATAAATTTAACCAAGGAGGTGCAATATCAATACAATGAAAACTGTAATATATTGATGCAAAACATTGAAAAGGACATACACAAATGAAAACATATTTTGTGTTCATGGATTGGAAGAATTAATACTGTTAAAATGTCCATATTACTCAAAGAGATCTACATACTCACTATATTTTTTGACAAAATTCCTATGGCATTTTTCCAAGAAATAGGACAAAAAATACTAAAATGTGTAGGATACCACATAATCTTGATGGCCTACAGTCTTGAGAAAGAAAAACAAAGCTAGAAACCTCACACTTCCTGATTTCAAACTATATTACAAAATTATAGTAATCAAAGGAGTATAATATTGGCATTAACACAGACACCTAGATGAACTTAACAGAGCAGAAACCCTACGCTTATGCAAGTATGATCAATTAATTTTCAATAAAATATCCAAGAATGGGAAAATACACTCTTGTCAACAATCACTAATTGGAAAATTGGAAAGTCACATGAAAGGAATGAAATTGTCTTACCCCATATAGAAAATCAGCTCAAAAGGATTAAAGGCTTGAACATAAGTTCTGAAACAATAAAATTCCTAAAAGAAGCCATAGGCTGTAAGTTCCTTGGCATTGGTCCTTGCAACAACTTGGATATGATACCTACTCTCATTTTACCCCTGGCTCTCATTGATTTCCCTACAGGAACTACACTGGCTTTCTTTTAGTCCCCTACCACCACTTTCTTGATTTGGGAAGTTCTTCCCTCTTTTCTTCGACTACTTCATTCTGACTACTTAAGCTCTGTCATGACCATCACTTCCTCCAAGAAGTCTTTCTTGTAGTTTTTTCTGACTAAGATAAATTTCCCTAAAATCAGAACTCACTGTACTATTTTGCTGCTGTTTCACGGTAGCAAATTTACATTCTTACAGGTGAATATTTGATTAATCTTTAGATTTTTTACTAAATGGCAATTACAAGTTTTTCCATAATTACACATTGCTAAATCTAATAGTAAATGCTCAGTTCTTATCTATTAAGACCATTTAACTCAGTTGAACACCACTTCCTTTTCAAAAACACTCTCCTCATCTATTTTTTTGTTCTTCTCTGGCTCCTTTGTATTTTATAATGTGTTTGATCTCTTTAACTTCACATAATTGAGAACTCAGTGATAAGGTTTTTTTATTTCTTTTCTAACTACACACATACCTTAGACAAGCTCATCCATTCTCATAGTTTTATGTATTGTACTATCAGTTGACAATGATTTCCAGAACTTTCATCTATGGTGTAGAACTTTCTCATGAATTTTATATTCATAAACAACTTCTACTTGTCATCTTGGCACTTTCAATAGTATTTCCAATTTCACATATTTAAAATTGAACTTTAATTATTTTACCCTTTTACTCCCAAAGTCTTCTCCATCTTATAACTCTAACTTTATTTTTCACTTCTTCAGGCAAAAACAAAAACAAGAGATAAAACTTTAAAATTATCGCTCTTTATATTATGTCTCACTTCTGGCAAGCAAATTTGAGTAGGTGTATTTCAAAAGAAATACACCACTTCTCACCACATTCGCTGCTACAACTCCACTCCTACCACCATCATCTGTCCCATTTTTTTCTTTGAAAAACTCTCCAACATTTCTAGCTGCAGTTTATTGTCACCAGGGCATCCAAACAGATCTTGTTAGAGCTAAATCAGAATTTTTCTCTTCTCTCAGTTTGCCAGTAGCCTTTTATCTGAATTGGGGCAAAAGAAAAATCCTTATATGACTCAAGTACTAAATACTTCTGTGATCTTCTCTGTTATCTATTATGCTAGTCTCAGACTTTTCTCACATAGGACTGTTCAATGTCCCTTAAATAAACTGTGCTCTAACTACCATTTAGTCCTTTGCTCTTACTGATCCCTCTTCTTGGAATGCTTCTCTAAGATATCCACATGACTTGCTTCCTCACCATTGATTTCTTCCTCAAATATTTCTTTTCCTCATCTTCTTGTTCAAAATTAGAACCCTCTCCCTTGTCTACTGTGTCCAAGAATTCCTATCTCATTCCTCTGCTTTATTTATTTTTTTTTCTTTATAATGCCTATCACACTATAACACATTAGTGTACAGCCATATTTTTTTACTAATATATGATGAGGTCTGTCCAGAAAAAGTTGAGCCACTTAATATAACAAGAACTGTTTGTATGGCTTCAATGTAACATGGCAGCTGAGAAAAGTGAACTGGAATGTGCACTCATGAACAAAGATAAATTCACTGTACTAGTCAGTGTGGGCAGTAGTAGTCACTGAGTGAGCATGTGCACTGTGTAGCTGTTGCATTCAAAGTGACTCAGCAAGTAGAGCAGTGAATCTGCATCAGGTTTTGCATTAAGCTTCAACATTCCTCCCTGGAAGTTATTCAAATGATTCAGAAAGCCATAGCTATGGGCAACTGGTAGTTGGCAGTTTCATCACAACAATGTGCAGCTCCTGTGTCACATCTCATTCAAAGGTTTTTGGTGAAACACCAAATCACCTGGGTGACTCAGTCCCCCTACAGCCCAGATTTGGTGCACTGTAACTCTTGTTTTTTCCCAAAACTAAAATCATCTTTGAAAGTGAAGATATTTCATACCATCGATAAGATTCAGGAAAGTATGACAGGGCAGCTGGTGATGATTGGGAGAACTGTGTCATATCCCAAGGTGCCTACTTTGAAGGGGACTGAGGCATCATTTTCCTATGTACAATGTTTCTTGTATCTTGTATCTTCTTCAATAAATGTTTCTCTTTTTCATTTGACATGGCTGGATACCTCCTGGACAGACCTATTTGCAGCAATGCTAGTGATGTTGAGTAAAGGGATAAATGAATGAATGAGTGCAAACTCCATAAAGTTTATATATTTTTATATATTTTCCCCAGTATCTTAGTTAAGTTTAAATAAAAAAAAACTTATTTTCACTCCCTTCTCAAGGATGTTCAGTAAAAAGAACATAAAAGGGATATTATTATTACAAAGTGTTTCCATGCACATGGACCATTGGTGTGGATGCAGAACACTGGCCACATTTTATTTATTACTGAATATGAAGTTTCTGACTCTGTGATTATGACATTTAATTAATAGCTATTTACATCTGGATACTCTTTCAATTGTTATAATTTTATGAGGTCATTGATACTGCTATTTTCATCCCTGTTCACTGATGTGAAGACTGAAGAGCAAGTAAGTGGTAAAGTAAAAACTAGAATCCAAGTATTCTGATAATCTTTACGAAAACTTTTAACAGTACAGTTTGTTCATGGTAAATATCTTATGCATTATGATGCATTATGATGTCAGGTCAAAGGAGTTTTCCACTGAAAGCATATACCTATAACTACATCTGAATTAAAATATGAAATATGATTTATTTTTAGTCTAATGTAATTGTCAGCCTTAGAGTATTTGATTTGACAATGCCCAACTGTTACACATTGACCACTGTATTTCTCATTATTAGAGAATTATTCTATTTGAAAACCTGTATGAAACCACAAACCTTGGGATTTTAATTATAGACTTTCTAAACCCCAACTCAGCAGCTGTAGAATGAGCAAATACCAATTTTATTAACATAATAGAATGACATGAACCAACGGAATCAGTTGAGTCCCAGAAGATTATGCCTTTTGGTTGAGATGTGTTTAGATAGAATAAAAGTATTACAATAATTTATTTATAATAGAAATTAAAATATAAATTTAAGGTAGCAACACTTAAGTCAATTTTTAATTGCTGTACAAAGTTTATTCTTTGGGTGGCAAGTGTATTCTGTTTATCCATATGTCCACAGGCAAGCTCAAGCCTGTATTTACATTTCAAAAATAAAGAAAGAAAAATGCAGTTCCATTCAATCAAGTGAAAATTAATATTCTTTTAGACTTGCAAATGGAGTATCTAAAAGGGTCTGTCCATCCTGTCCCACACTAGTTTGCATTGTGCAACATTAAGGGAGACAGTTACCCAATAGTAAATAATGAAATACTCCATACAGACAATGCATGGCAACACTGCCGTATGGTGAAAAAAAAAAAAAAAAAAAAACAGAATCCACATCAAATGAAGCTGCAGTTTAAAAACAACTAAAGTTATGAATATTTTGACCTACTGAATTATCTTGTAAAATTTTCATAAACACAAATTTTAACCCTGCTAATCTCTTCTGAGTTCAGCATTTTACATTAATTATGCCTCAAGCTTCTCTAGAACATTAGTCATTTTATTGAGAAACTAGAAATCTCCACACTTTCCCAAGAGGGATTAAGTGAAGATAACATAAGGTAATGGTTGAGAGATCTGAAAGAGAAAGAGAAAGAGAAAGAGATAGATAGAGAGAGAGAGAGAAGCAATGGAAGGAAGGAAAGAAAAGGAAGGAAGGAAGGAAGGAAGGAAGGAAGGAAGGAAGGAAGGAAGGAAGGAAGGAAGGAAGGGAGACAAGTCTACTGGGAGAATATTTTTTATCAATACACCCAACATGGTAGGTTCAAATTATTTGTTTCTGATAAATCATTATCATTATACTTGACTCCCATTTCCAACTCCAGTTCTACCTGGGTGGATGAGGCATAGGTAAATGCATTTAAATAAATAAGATTTAGGTGAATGGTATTAATTAACCTGGTATCTTTAAAGATTTTAATAGATTAAAAGCTTGAACTCAGGAGTAAGTATGTCTAATTTGGAATTGTTGCCTCACTCCTTACTCGGAGAATTTAAAGCAAATTTCTTAACCTTTTGCTTTGTTTTTCCTCATTTTCTAAAAATGACAATAATAGTATCTATCTCAAAGTCTTTTGTGAGGATTAAATTAGAAAACATAATGTTAAGTGTAATGCCTCCCACATAGTAAACATTCAAGAAATATCAGCTGTTATAATTATTTTTGTTATCTACTGTTTTAAAAGTTAGAAAAAGGCTATAGTAATAAATTGGATCTTTAAAAATAACATTGCACTGTCATATACAGCAATATCTTTGGCATTTTTCCTAGAGAAGGGAGAGGTAGAAGGCGGATTAAGAAAACAATCTCAGCACTGTCCATCTGGAGCCCTTATGCAGGTGTGTCCAACCTTTTGGCATTTCTGTACCACACTGGAAGAAGAGTTATTTTGGTCACCCATTAAATACACAAACACAAATGAAACCCAAAAAAGTCTCACAATGTTTTAAATAAATTTATGATTTTTGTTGGGCTTAATTCCTGGCCATCCTGGGCTGCATGTGGCCCTCAGGTCAAGGGTTGGATACCCCTGCTAGTGAATATGTTATAGAGACATATATTTTTAAAATTCTCTGACATATTTCTAACATTCTCAACATATTTTCTTATATCAGCCTTTCCTTGAATTTCATGGGACAAATAAACATAAGATTCAATAACAGTTTCTTGATGAGTTATTTTTGATGATGGTTTTGTAGCTGTTTTGCAGGAGTTTGAATAACACCTCACGCTTTTTAAACTGAATTCTAAACATAGCTTCAACAAAAGGAATTGTGTGATATATTCAAAAGAAATTAACATATAACTTTGTTCCTCAATGTCTTTACAGAGACAAGTTATTTTTACACTTTAAGTATTACATAAACATTTCTATGACATAATTTTCTTAATGCTTTTACTTTTCTTCTAACACTGGGTTGAAATTCTTTAATGATATCATTTATACACTTAGGTTTTTAATATTTAGATGTAAAGAAATAAAATATGTATACCTGGTAGAACATACACATATTTTATGTATTTATAATGATTACAAAGATAAAAGAATCATGAACATGAAATATTGCTGATACTTAAGAAAAGTTTTAGTTTTGGGGTTTACTTTTTACTTCATTTTTAAAATTTTTGTGTTTTTTTCATGGACATTTAAACAACAATAGCAATGATAATAATAAGTAAAATGGAAGGGTTTACTTTATGCCTTTCCTTAGTTTAACTTCTTCTTATACATCATCCCATAGAATTGCCACAACCACTGAATGTTCAGTGAAATTATTCAAACTGTACAAGTGTTCAGTGTAATAAATTGAAAAACCAGGATTTGAGCTATGTCTGTGAGAATACAAAATGGAAGTTTCTAATATATATAATGCATACAAACTGAAATATAGGTGTCTCAGGTAAGATAACACTCTCAGAATAGGTTGAATCAAAGTCTCCATTTTAACCTCTTATGGGCCTTTCAATTTACCCCTAAGGTGCAATATGATGGCAAACCCAGGATACTAAGTGTCACATTTTGGTTGACTGGCTGACTTTTCATATTTACACCAGAAGTAATGATTTATTTAACAATATTGTCTATGACTATTACTTAAATCTATTAAATTGAAATACCAATTTTCTTCGCTAAACCACATATATAATTCAATTTAGATCGCTGAGTTCTTTTAATTCTCATGCAAAATCAAAGTAATTATGTTAATTTATATTTTAGCACTGAATAATGATTGCATGATTGAATGTAATAGCTGGTAATGTAGAAATGGCATAAAATGTTACCTTCATACTAGTTGCCAAATTTTGAATTTAAAAAAATCCTCAAAAGCAGACTATATACCAAAAACATACTTACAGACTAAAACCATTTAGGAATTTTATAAGATTTTAGAATAGTAGTCATTAATATACATTTAATCTATGTTTTTAAGTTTATACTAAAATGAAATAAAATGACTTTATACAAAATATTTAGAACTACTTTAAGGTGCCTTTTTGTCTATTTCTAAGTGGCAAAATATTGATGATCTTCATTAAAATTCACTGTGATATATGATGTAGCATAAATTATGGAGTATTGAGAATTGAAGCAGAAGACAACTTAGGAACTTCTCCTAGCAAAGTCTGAGAAAGGAGTGATTTGAAGAAAAGTATTCTATGCAAAAGTTACCATCGCCATAGTAAACATTAGGATATGAGTAGGATAATTTTATCCCCCTAAAAGAAGGACAATTTATAATTAAGTGCAATAAAACTGACTCCTCATCTTTCCTTCTTCTCACTCCTTTCCATTTTTCTCTTTCCCCTCTCCCAGTTCTAGGTTTTCAGGGAAGGAATTTGATTAGATTGTTTGTTTTGCTTGTCAACAATGTTGATAAAGGTTGGTTGTAGATACACATTCATCTAGAAAATGGCTGCTTCCTTTATTCGGTAGGAAGTAAAGTTCATCTCTAAAAGAGGATGTGGAGAGCTGGACCAACATTGTGATAAGCAATCTCTTCAGGAATCAAATACAACCTGAATGAAACCTATATTCCAGAATAAGATGTAAAAGGAGACAAGACGAGGCATAGAGGAGTTGAAAAACAATAATTTCTGCATGGAGACACTAAAACCAAAGGAAGTAGAAAATCAAAAGAAAAAAATATGTATTCAGCAAAACGAAATGAGTAATATGAAGACTGGGAAATCACCATTGGATCTGACCACTGAAGAATAATTGGTAATCTTCAGAATGACAGTTTCTGCATAGATCAGAAAAGTGTTAGCTGTTAAATGATTTGATGAATTCAATCATTTTACATTTTGCCCTCAGAAATTGGTATAATAACCAATATTTTAAAAACAAGAGGGAAAATTAGGGTAATTTCCTATGACATTACTAACAATTGCAGGCTCCTAGTATACCCTCTTTTAATCTAAACAGCTATAGATTGTTTTAAGAGTCTATTTAAAATTGTAACTGAGAAGTTAATGTCAAATTTACCAGTCTATGGTTTCTAGAACATAATTTTTAAAACAAAATATGAGGATTTATTCCCATCTCCAATATTCTAGAGGCTCCCCACATTTGGATTACATAGGGCTACTTGAATGAGATAGGATTCTCTTTAAAACTTTCCCTGTTTTCCCCAGGAATATACTTTGTTTGGGCCAGGAAATGAACTATTTTTTAAGCAACCATCTGCTCTTACATTATCCTGGCTTTATTTTTCTCTTACTCACATTTTTTCCTGTTTGAAGACCATTTTCCTTGACATGGAAATGGTACAACAAAAACATTGAGTGTTTCTGTTATCTCTTCACAATCTACATTGGTCTCAATCATTAAAAATAAAATTTCTATTTCTATTTGAGGTACAGTTCAGGTTAGAAGAGTCATTTCTTGTCTCCATAAGACCTTATATATGCAAAGATATAAGCACAGGGTAAACTATGTACAAAACACCCCCTGCAGGCTTGTACACAATTGGAGAAAGAAGATTCAAATGAAATGGATAGGTGTGTGTGGAAGAGTAGGGATGGTGATGTGGAAAGCAGTAAATTGGTCACAGATATATGTACAAAGTATGTTGTAAAATCCTAACCAACTGTATTTTTGATATGACTTCACAGACACCTGTTATATATTTTATGTCTATAATTCTGCAATGGTAAATTAGTTTCTTCTACTTCATACTGTATAACCTGTATGTTACAATTTGAATTATTGTCCAGTGTTTTTAAGAACTATTGAGTGATCATAAATTTGATTATTACAAGAGATTTTATGTAATCAAATGTGGTAATGGCTCACCATCAGTCTATTGCCTATTACATTTATCAAATTCATCTCTCTCCACTTTCATGAAAACACAGGTCTTCACTCAAAACCTCTCTTTACTGCACTGAAATGAACTAAACTTATTTCTATTTCCATACCTTTACTTATGCTTTTGAGTTATATTTTCTATGCACTATTTTTTTCTGCATGTTATCCAACACTCAAGAATCAGTTTAAGCCCCACCTCCCACTTAAACCATTCTCTAAGGAGGACTCCAATCTCAATAATTCTATCACATTTACAGAAACCACATATTAGGCTAGATGTTGAGGAAACCACAAAGAGTAACCATAGATTGCTATTTTGTCCTTTAGTCCTTTATATCTTTAGTGTTCAATGAAATAAATATATTGCTAGAAAAATGGTATTTGCACACTAAATGCTTAGCCTTATTATACACAAGGAGTAGTTAACACTTTAAAGATGACTCTGTCATAGTGTTAAAACTAGCTGTAAAAATACAACTTGGGGGAGGGCAGGGTTGGAGGGAGAGGGATAATAGAGAGGATTGGTCTTGGGGTGAATCTGAATATTAGAAGTAAAGGAAATGACAAAACCACCTCGTCATTCCTTCAGACCACACACAGGAAGATGTTAGATACCGGGATATTAAAGGAAGAAGAGTCAGAAAATTCTCAATAAAGAAGAGGCAGATTGGTGAGAAGCCAAAGGAAACTGGTATTGATTAAAATGCTAGTAGCAGCAAGAAGCCTACTATTGTTTTATACATTTTACCTGACTCAGCCCTCACCACAGTCTTTTGAAGAGTTTATTGTTATTCACACTCTGTAAATGGGGAAACTGAATATTTTTATGTGTGTGTACCTATATATATTTATATGTACACATATATGACCAATAAGGTAATTGCAGTTTTACCACATAAAATAAATAAAAGAAGAAAAATATATATTTGGTTTATAAAGAGAAAAATATTAAATACATACATTGTTTTAGAGAGTAGGGCATAAACACAAACTATAAACCTATGACACAGTATCATACATATATTAGGATTCTTTCAAAAAAAGAAAGAATGACACATCAAGCCAAAAGTCTTGTTTTTTTCTTTTCAGGGAGACATTCTGGCATTACACAAGTACATCCTCCCTTGTGAAAATATAGTTTTAGAATTCTAGCAAATGCAACTTAATGCAACTGGGAAATGGAAGAAATGTCACAAATAGAAACCCACAGCTTATAATATTCATTTTTAAAGCATAACATTTTCCCTTCATATAATTCAATGAAGGCATGTTCAATTCAGAGATTTTCCATCAGTCTTATTTTAGGCTGTATTTTTTCCAATTTACAATTTTACCCCCCTGCCTAAATAAACAAAGGTCAAAGCCAAAATGTAAGTGCACAAAAGCTGTTTAACAAAGTGAGAAATAAAACAAACATAAAAATGATCCTCACAAACAATCATGCAGAGACAGACATATATCAAAAGTTGAATAATTGAAATAATGTATATTTGTATTTGTAGAAATATGTGACTAATATCTATATACTGAACTAATACCATCCTAAAAGAGTTGGTTCCATGATTTAAGTGGCCTTAGAACACTGAGCAGAAAAAATGAATCATGCAAAATGGACAGGAGCTCACCTTTAACTTTATTTTTTGAAGCAGCCGCTGTTCCAAGGAAGGATTGCACAAGAAGAAGAAAACAGGTGTATTAGATATTAGACAAAGTCTCTAATAAGAAAAAGAGATATGTTAGTACTGTTAGCTAAAGTCTAAAAAGATATGTTTATTATTACATGATTAAAACACTTTAGATGAATAGGGCCTTATAACAAAGAAAATGAGAATTAGTTCTATTCTATTAGCATATGATTAAGTTTCTTTAATAGGAAAGAATAAACTAGATGGGAGCCACACAATGCAAATTCCAAACACCATAGTCACCAATTCCTTTAAGGACTGTAAATATTTCTTTCTCTATTTCCTTCTTAACTCTGAACTTTAGATAATATTTCAATTAAAGAAATACTCATATACATAGTTTAAAATATATTTCAGATTACTTAAGTATTAAAATATAGCCCATAATATTTGGAAAAAATGATAACAAGCCACTTGCATTTACTGAGCATTTACTAAATGCCAGGAACTGAGGTTGAACACTTTCCACACATCTTCCACTTAATAGGGATAGCCTCAATAAGTAACTTTTGTTATTGTTTCACAAACATGGAAACTGGGGGTCAAATTACTTGCTGACTATGACACAAAAACAAAAACAAAGCTAAAAAAAAAATTTGGGATTTGATTCTAGGTATATTTAACTCCAAAATTTCTTACACTATTGCAACGGTGTCAAACTCATTTTCACCAGGGGCCACATCAGCCTTGTGGATGCCTTCAAAGGGCCTAATGTAATTTTAGGACTGTATAAATGTAACTACTCCTTAACTGTTAAGGAGTTGAAATTACACTGGACCCTTTAAAGGCAACTGCAAGGCTGACGTGGCCCTTGGTGAAAACGAGTTTGGCAACCCTGCACTATTGGGATTTAAGGCATTGAGTCAATCAACAGTTGCAAACATCAGGTCTATGAAGCCAAATCAAAACTGGGTGATACATTAAACTCCATCTATTTGGTATTTAGTTGACCACATAGCTATGAAACCAGAAAACTCCATTACTTTAAATGGGTTTATTACCATTAAGAAGCAGATGCTTAAGCTTATTTAAATCTAATGGTAAACACTGTTTGGGTTTTATAGTTATTACATTAATGAGGAAGTTATAACAGAACTATAGGGGAGTTCTTTACTCAAAGGAGGATTTCTAGAAAAAAATACATGATTAGAGACCTCTAAACATTTTGAAGTGATAAATTCTATTTTGATTTAAATGCTATTTAAGAATGCAGACTGACAGAGGAAAGAGTGCTTTTTCACACTCTAAATGATATTAAAGATGCAGTGGCAACCTATCCCTAAATTAGGAAATATGCAGTCATTACTTTGGCATACTGACCTTCAATGATGTTTAATTTAGATTTTAGCTGAAGTACTTATAAAGCATACATAGAGTATTTAATCTACAGTTCATCCCATCAAGCTATTTGAAGCTAAATAAAAAATTCTAGCAAATCTAGTACATGCCAGACTACTCACAGAGAATTTCGTGTTCCCAATCATGAACACAATCTTAGCATTTTTCTTCCACTAGCTCATACAAAAATGTACATCATGTTTTTAAAATAATTTTTCCAGATAAAAATATATTAAATAAAAGCAAAACTATTTCCAAAAACCTCGATTAAATCCTTAGTAAAACTCATTCAATCTCTGTTTATTCAACAGCTTTAAAATGAAGGCATATGACTTGAGAGGGAGAATGTTTACAATCTTGTTATGAAGATAAAATTCAAACTAAAAAAGCAAAGTTGCAAAATTAAACTACAAGTCATATGGTGATATTGTTGCTTACTATGATGTAACAAATAATAATATAATTTATAAATCATTTAAGTCCCTAAAATACTTAATATTAAAACTTAAATTTTAAGTTATTTTTACCAGAAAATTTATTCCTATTTAATGAATGAAATAGTTCTACTTCATTATTTTTATTATAAAGTTGATATATTTCAAAAAATTAGAGATGATATAGATTGAAAATAATATTTCATCTTTCTCCAGTATTAGCTACTGAAATAACCAATGTTAACTGTTTGTTAATGTTAGAAAAATTAATTGTGCTATTCTTAATCCAGCACCTTAGAATGCTCTGCCACACTATCTCCAGATTTTGCTGTTCTTACAAAAATTCATAGCATATATATTTGTGTGTATTTCATTTCCAAAAACAGAATAATACTATATGTCTAATATACTACTTTGCAGTTTGCTTTTCCCACAATTTCCAATACATGGAGCTCTAGCTCACTAATTTTAATAGTTGCATATATTTCTATAATATATATAAAGTATGGGACTACTTTTCTATTGATAGGCAACTAGGTTGGTTGTATTTTTTTTCCTGCTACTAACAATACTACAAGACACATCCTATGCCATATCCCTTAGGTACTTCAGTGGTGTTTTGTTTTTACAGGACAGACTTCCAGGTTATTTTCATATTTCTGTACAGAGGATCAGTGACAAAAATGAAGACCTGAAATAGTACAGATGCTGGGGTTGGAAACATTTTGAAAGAAAATATGGAAGTATTGAATGCTATAAAACAACAGGAAACAGAAAAAAAAGAGAGAAAGAGGAAGAAAAGTAAGGAATCTAGTTTTCCAAATAACATATACACTACACAATCTTTAGATCTTTTAAACCAGAAATCATTTCATTTAACATTTCTTAATATTTGTTTTTCAATCAAAAATTTAGTTTTAATTTGGCCAAAATTTTAATAGATTTCAGAAGTCTAATCAAGAATTATTATCTTTATATTTAAGGCCATACAAAGCTAAAAGACATGTTTATTATATAAAAATATTATTTGCCTAAAATTCATAGAAAATATTTTAATTAACAGTATAAAGATTTGTTTCCATGGAAGGACATTTACTTAAAATACAAATTTATCACTTAAAAATTTTAGCCTGAATTCAAAGCATTGCTAAAAGCCTTTAGAAATTTTTGAGACAAATATTAGTATCTAATCTGTAACAGATACAAGCAATCTTTTACTAAAATCACTGTATTAAAAATTAGTGAAATAAAAATAAAGAAGGCAAATCTTTACATTTCTCATTGTCCAGGGGATGAATTATTGAAAGTTCTCAAACATTAAACGAAGGCAGATAATTTTATTCTTAGATTATTGGATAGATACCAAAATAATAGAAAGGAAAACAAAGCTTTATGTCTGTTCCGTGTGTGTTCAGGCAGTAAATACTAGACTAGTCTGGTTAATATAATTGGAAAGAGGCCAGGCTACCAGGCTTGTTAGCCCAATTATAATTCTCTGAATATTCAATAAAAGAAGCCAAGATGACAGCAATACTGTCATAAATGTCATGTTCAATACTTGTAAGATTTTCCATTGTCAGCACAGCCCAATTATAAGTCAATTGTGAAGTGCACATTGCATACCACCCAAAGTGACTGAAAGTTATCTTAAAAATATAATTTTAATAGTTCATAGTTAAAATGACAAAAAAGGATATAAAGGTACTTTAACCAGAGAAAAAATTTAGATGTGACATCAACATTTCCTCATCATTTTAATAAAAGCAGCAAGTTGTGACTATGACATTATAGGTGTTCACAATATTTTTTCAGAGATGATTAGTTATAATATTAAATTTGTAATTGATAATAATTATAATATTAATAATGTGAAAATTTGCACACACAGTTTTGAAGTAAAATTGTGATTATAATAGATTCACCAGAGATATTCATAGATGGATACTGAATAGTTAGTGAATATTAGGCACCATATTAATAAGGTTTATCTCTAAAATCTCCAATACAAATTATCAAAAATTAAAAATACAATTGTTACCAATTGAATTAGTTTTGTTGAATTAGTCAGTTGTCAGTGTATTTGACAAGCACCACTATCTAATAATTTTTGAAGAATTGGTAAATTTAAAAGTGTTTCTCACAATAAAGCACAGGGCATGAGGGCATTCTCAGGGAAGTTTAGATAAATTTGAAACCCTACTTCAAAAATAACATGGCCTAGTCATATTTTCCCTGTTCTTTTAATTCCTACTACTTATTTTAAGATCTCCTGCATAGCAAAATGGTGGTATATTTTGTTAGTATTTTCAATGTATAAGAGATATAGAACATACTGTATTTGTGATTGCCTTTAGAAGTGTTTGTTGAAAAGTTATTTAGCAGTTAAACATTTCATAAATGGAGATATGAGAGACATGACTAGTATTTATTCACACAGAACTAATGCTAAAGCACCATCCATCTTTGTATTTTAAGATGATATAAATTTCTTTGAAATATCTTAATATTTTAGCTAGTGTTTTTTATTCCTCTTTCCATAGCAAACTTATAGATAAGAGAATATTCTTCCCTAACAGGAAAGTGAAACATAAACTTAGAAAGCAGTTAGCGTTTCCAAGGAGAGAGAAGTTGTCACATCTATGACTTTTATGCAGATATATTAGATATATCCCTCACCTAAAATTTATCTGCAGCAAATAAAACAAACAGAACCCAATTCCCATTGGTATATACTATAAAATCTATCTTAAGTATGAAAAGTTAATTGTTTTATACATAGATACAAATTATAAAAGAAAGAAAATACATTGCCACTACTTCTTAGGATAAGTGACTTTTTCTAGGTCACAAAGTTATCTGGTAGCAAATTTACAAAGAAATCACCATGCTTGATAAACATATGTTTTTAAATCTAGTACATCAAAATTCAATCACTAGACAATAGTATAGCAATATAGTGCTAATCAATAGCAGCTGAGTTTGATTCATTTTTACAAAGAAGTAAATGGTGGGGCAGTGGGGAGCAAGGGGGGAAAATTGGGACAACTGTAACTGAACAACAATAAAAAAAGAAACAATTCAAACATTAAAAAATAGTAAATCACACTGCTTTGAAAAGGAAAAGTACGACTACATCTAATTTATGAGACATCACATTATTATAGTCCTTTAAGATATGGATATTAAAATAATTGGAATTTAGGTAAGTTTCTACTACATTTTCCCCTTTTAAGTTTTTTTTTCCATCTAACATAAAGTTAAACATTTTTTCACTAATCACTTGAGATTTATTTAAAATAACTTTTTAGTTACCAACTGTCTAGCTACCAATTGTCTAAACACCAGAATTTTCTTGAAAGGCACATTAGAATTTGAAGATTTAAAAAAGTTTAACATTAATTTTTTTCAAAATTTTTTTCTTTCATAATAATCATGCAAATTCCAAACTAGGTTTTTTTTAAAATTTCAGAAAGAAATTGCTAAACATATTATACCCTAGAGTAAGCAATATTTGATGCATGGAAATAGCACTTCATACAAATACTTCGGCCAATAAAGAGAAAATAATAGAATTCAAAAACCACTGTTCTATAAGTCTTAGTAAGTTCTCATATGTAGGCAGCGACCACCATTCCTGATAACATCATTAAAAACAAAACTACTATGCAGTACCTGTAAAGGACACAATACCATTTAATAAGTGCTTTTGTCAAAATAATAAAATCTGAATAGGATCATGCCTCTACATTGAAATCCCAATGTCCAATCAATACAGAAAATAAATAAATTACATTAAATCAATGTGATTAGTCAAATCTTGAATGTGGGAAACCACACACAGGCTATTTTGGCATTTGATTTCCTCAGCAAATAGATTTCAGGAATAAAAAGTATCATTTGAAGGAGGAACTTCTGAGACATATCGAACAATTGTCATTTGTAGAATAGGCTGGATCCTGACTTCAGCATGAGATATTTCCTGACACTAAGTAATTACTGTTAATATTTAAGTGGAATAATAGCATTGCTACTGTTTTTTAAACTATTATTTTTCAACAAAACTAAATATTCATGAAAACTTATGTTACCTGGTATTTATTTCAAAGTAATCTTGGGATACATGCTGTTTATCATACCATCTACCTTTGTATACATAGCACCAAAATTTCTGGTAAAATTATTTAAAATATTTAATTGAATATCTAGGTTAATTTCTGTTTTAAATATTACTATTTCTCAATATTGATTCTCCCATAATATAAATAAAAACCCTTACATGTATCTATCATATATTATTATGAAAGACATGAGATACTACAAGAATAAAAGGTTCTCAATAAATAAAATGAGTGGGCATCCTTTGAAATTATATTTTATGTCTATGTTTCTAAATAGGAAACTATTTTAGAAATATCTTAAATCAACAACTAAAATAAAATATAACATTGGAGATTAGTTTCATATCATATTATTTACTAGATTTTCAGTGGCTAATTTTAATGAATAAATATAATATACATACTTAAATTATTGTCAATCACTAATATTATTCAGTTGAAGAAATGTTCCATAAACACATACTTGGAAAACTAGCTTCTGATATTAGTTACATTGGTCACATTTCCTATTTTCTAGATGTTATAATATATTTGCAGTTTTTTTCTATTAAGTAACTATCTTAATTAGTAATTTTCTACACAATAATTTATTTTAAACTATATTCTATTTCACTCATTTAAACTTACACAAAATACATGATACCATTGTGCCTATAATTAGTAATGGTAAAACAGTAAAACAATGATGTATGCTTCTTTGAAAAATTTCTGGCCAGCAGAGTTTTTTAATGGTCATGTAGAACAGATAAAGGTATGAAATTTATCTATAAGAGTTCACAATCTCCTGGCTGACGTAGTTCAGTGGATTGAGCGCGGGCTGGGAACCAAAGTGTCCCAGGTTCGATTCCCAGCCAGGGCACATTCCTGGGTTGCAGGCCATAACCCCCAGCAACCACACATTAATGTCTTTCTCTCTCTCTCTCTCTCTCTCTCTCTCTCTCTCTCTCTCTCTCTCTCTCTCTCTCTCTCCCTCCCTTCCCTTCCTAAAAATAAATAAATAAAATCTTAAAAAAAAAATAATTCACAATCTAAGACAGAAGATGATATGATAAAAATCATTTGACATTCTCTTTATGTGTATATCCATATATGTGTATATGTATATGGAAAACAATATTATGGAATTATTTTGTATAATCATATGCATGTACAACAGTTTACTCAGTTCATGTTATACCATTGGTAATTAGCACTTTTAATTTTTATCTAGGAAGGGTAACTCCTGTACTCTGTATAAGTCTTGGGAATGGTTTTCAATTTTAGAACCAAAGTATTACCTAGTATATACATTTATTGACTGATAATAGTTTTGCAATTATTATAATGGAAAACTAGAATTCATTGATGTAAAGTAAGAGAACCCACACCACCCTGGACTTAAAGTTAACCCACAGGTTTGTAGCTTCAGCTTAAGGAGGGTACTAACAGGTGATGTTTTAAGGGGGAGAAACAGAAAAAAAATGACAGAAATAATATGTCTTTATGAGATTTTTTTTTGAGAAAATGTATAGGCAGAAATATGAAACTAAGGATCATGTGCTTTTTGGCTTATGGTATTCAAGAAAATAGTTCCAAAGTAAACATAAACTCAATGTTTCCTAATTACTGATTACTAGATAATGGATTAATTTTAGAAAAGTTATCCAAATAGAGAATGTTGTTAGGAATAACTTAAGATAATGCATCTAATTTGCTCTAATATAGTTCAGGTAACCGGTTTAGTTCCCAGGGAACCCAATGGTAATCAATGTTTCACACAAAGGGGTAAGCTTTCAATAACTTGGTGTTACCCTTGGGCTCATCAACCCAATGAACAGCCCCAGCAAGGTGAAAGATGACCTGCAGAGTGCTGTGCATCAGCTGCTGATCACATACTGACTCATATTTCAGGTAGGGTCATGATTCCCTGAAATGATGTCATCCACACTAAAAGAGCTCAGACTCAGAATACACACACTTAACATACATTCAGCACTTAAGACATGTTAATTTGAAGAGCAATTAGATGTCTATTTTTAGTGCCCCACTTCTATAAATTAAATGCAGAGAATGTGATCATTTTGAAACGTCATTTTCAAATTCATTAGACATGAGATCTGGTAGTTTTTACTGTAAGACATAATTAAGGCTTCCTGACACATAGATATTATTTTACTTAAGTCTTAAGAAGTGAACAGAGAAGTCACATTACTGATTCAATGATAAATAGGTGGGTTAAGTAAATACTGGACTGTTGGTATTTGCTTCCACTGACTCTTATGGAGAATCACAGTGGCATCTTTTTTTTCCCTATAGTCCTCTGCTTTGGCCTTCTATTTAACACTTTTATCTTATATTGATATAAGTCAGTAATTTTTGTATAATGTATTTCCCAAAACAATATTTTATCAGGTGCTATGTAACTCTCTCTGGGTTAATAGACATAGGTAGACATTAGTCTACCTATACTGATGCAGTAATTCCAATCTTAACATGAATTATAGTATATAAGATAGTGGTTCAAGAAATATGATTTACATTTTATTTAAGAAATAATAACAAAAGTTTAACATTTGAAGATCTACAATGACTACATCTCAATTCAAAATCCTCAAAAACAAGAGCAATGTAAGAGACATTTTCTCAGAGATTTAATGAGTGTCTCACAGCTCTATTTCAAGACACATTAAAAAATAGATAATTATACCATAATCTGACCAACTCAGGGGCATTAAATGTTTTAAAAGTGATTCAAAAATATCATGTAACAGAATCAAAAAGACAACATAAGCCAGATAATTGTGTCAAAATAGTCTTAAAAACCATAAATAGTAATTGAAAAATAATTGATATGGTTTGGATTATATATAATTTTTAATCTGAGATAAATATTCTCCAAATTGAATAGTATAATTATCATATTTTAATATTTAGAGGAAAGGAGTTTCTAAACATAGTCTGTTGCAATTGGTAAAGTGCCAACAGTTTACCTTAATCAAGTCATGTGGAGAAAGTATGACAAATGATCCTAGGAATTCAGTTTCAGAAAATCTATTTGGCATACCTGCAGCATTTCTGCACTTCAGCTTTGTGGAAACTTTATTTTGGAGTTTATCAATAACTTGGCTCAAAAGAGTATCTTAGGACAAGTTACTTCAAATTGTGTCCACTATTAAAATATAATGACAAAGTGGAAGAGGGCTTTGCAGAGAGAAAGAAATAAAATTTATAATCATAAAACACATAATTACAAGGTACTAAACAAGCCACTATATATTTTGCATATGGAAACAAACCAGGTTAAAAATATCTTCAAATGTCATGAACTGTGTCTTATCTCTGGAACAGTGCAAATACACTAGGAGAAAGGCAAGATGAAAAAGGGTACACACACAAATAATAAGCTGGATATAAAGATCCATTTAAGACACCCAGTATAATTATTTTATATTTACACTGGATTCAGGCAGTTTGAAGTAACAGCCAAAACATCACCATTTGGAATGAGCTTTTTCACTGAAAAAAAGGACAAAATATTTTTTGGCCAGGATAAATTACACAGAAATATATTCTGGATACTCATTTTTCCAGTGCCTTGGATTGCTGCAGAGAGCAGGTAGAAGACTAGTTCACACTGTATGACAGTTAACTGCTAGTTTTTGCTTGTGAGGTAATGTTCAACTGTAAGTATTATGTGCATTTTATACATCAAATACTGTTAGGCATAATGTTTTAAATATATATTTGTAAGATGATCACAATTATATGAAATAATTCATATTTTAATAAAATACCTAATGTTAAAGAATGTATGTTATTTTTGTTGTTGACTTTTTTGAAGCTAGTACATTTGATTTAAAGTGCAATGTCTCTGATAGACACAACCACAATGAGACAATAATAATAATTTTAGTTCTATATTTTATGTGCTTATGTTGAATAAAAGATATTCACACACATACCAACCTTGGCTAGACTATACATTTGAAAATATAAGAAACTTACAACTAACAACTTCACTACATTCCGTTGAAAGTGAATTCTTAAAGTAAGAAAGTATTCTTCACAATGTTTTACCTGAAATTTTGCAAATTTCACAATTAAAAAAGTGACTTAATACTTTTTAAAAGTTTTCCATATCTGTCATTGCATAGAATTCCCAAAGAAACTCTGAGGTCAGACATTGTTAATTCTAAATCATATGTGTGGAAGTTGAGGCCCTAGGGACAACACAAGACTTTCTCAATGGTAACCAGCTACTCAGGATCAAGAAGGTTCCAAATCTTCCAACTCCCCACACAGAGATTTTCCCTCACATCCTACATCGTGACTTTCAGTACACATAAGCTGGTTCCTCTTCTCCATGGAATAATATTCCATCTAACCATGAAAGACAATATCTGTGTCATTATGATGCTATTTTTCATAATTTCACAAGCCATTTTATATGTACATATTATTAATAAACATGTTGAGAAGCCCCAATGTTTACAGGAAATATATTGAGAAAATAAAATAGAGAGAAAATAAATATAATAAATATAGAGAGAAGATAAAATAAAATCTGTTCTCAGGATTTTTTAATAGTCAAACTGTATGTAAATTTATTCAAGCTGTTTGCACTTGAATCTACTGTTAAGCCTGAAATCCCACCTGGGATGATTTCAGAGAATCAGAGAATCTGAGTTAGAAGTTTCCCTTAAAGGTTATCTAGTCTAACCTCTTTCCTAGCATTGACTATCAAATACTGTGCACTCTAAAGAGAGGGGAAGAGACAGCTATTCAGTAGCATAAACTGTAACTGTTCATTAATTTTAAAACTGCGGAAGCACTACTTAAAAATTCAAATGAGGAAATTACAGCTGAGCATTTCTACTCATTCTCTCAAAATGAGGCCTGAACTTGAGCCAATCTCCTGTGCTAGCTGAAAGCCAACAGAAGATGACCTAACCAGTGTGTTTTTCCTGAAAGGTAGCCAATATTAAATTTCTCTTAATGTTTCACATGTGGAAATAATCTTAAAGTCATAGTTCTTTACATATACTGTAAATAACAAAAGATATAGCCATTTTTCAATTTAGAAGACATAGTGTGAGGATAATTCAAGTCAAGAAAACAGCCGTTTATTGAACATTCAGGGATAATGTTGCTCTGGGAGAATATAATTAATACAGGAATCTTGTCCTCAGAGACCTTATTGTCTAGAAAAGGAAACAAATATTTAAACAAGTAATTTAGAAGAAACATAAATGTAAAATTAGGCTATGTCCCTCTCAATGGGATTAAGTTTTAGAAGAATCAATTCTCCAGCTAAAGAAAGTAGTTGGGAAATCTAGACCAAGTGAGTAGAGGCGCCCCTCCAGGCAGCTGCGCTGATGCAAAGTTTTAGGAGGAGAGGAAGGTCATATTGAGGGGGGATGGACAGCTGATAGCTTATGGAGCTGGGTTTTAAAAATGTGTGTTCTATCGATGCTCTACCTATTTATGTACATAAAGTATGTGACATGTTCTACATTATGTTTATTCACTTTTCCTTCCAAAGACCCAATGGCAGAAGACATGAGGACAGAATGGGGATTGATTCCTTTTTCTAAAAAAAGATGAACTTCTTAGAGTACTCAGGTAACACACTTTACAGGCTATAAAACAACATTTAAAGAAAGTGTTCATATGCAGGCAAACAACACACATTTAATCTGGCAACACAACTATGACTACTTCTCCTTAAAACCTCATAAAACCTCCTCTTCAAAGAGATTTATGAATAATGTGAATTAAATAATTCATGGGATTGGAGATGCCAGTCCAAATAGCCCCTTCTTTTTCAAGGTTTCAGTTTGTAGAACTGTGATCAAAGGCCTTCATCAGTCATGATAGCTGCATTTGTCCTCACTCCAAACAAACTGTATTTGCATGTGAATGTTTTTCATTGAAATGAGATATATAATATGCCAGCCAAGGCCCAACTAAAAGGCATTTTATGCCATTTAAATTCAGTCAAATTAAAGGCTGAATGAAACCTAAAAGGTCTAGTCTCAGAACAGTAATTTGACACATCATAAATAAGAACCACTTTTTGTTAGCGTAGATTCAGCACTTGTCAGAAAAGTATACACAGACATATTAACAAAGTGCTGCCTCTCAGAGAAAAATAAACTATAAGGAAAACCTTGTACGTAAAGCAATGAAACACACAAACAAAAAGTATAATATAGTGTCACTGGTTCAAAGTTGATTTTTTTTCCAGCTGACATTTACAGAAAAGGATAGGTAACATATTAATATGATTATATGCAAAGAGAAATTGTCAAAAATAACTTTTTGCTTAAAATTTAAACTAAAAGTCCTGTTTAGGAACACATGAATACATTGATTGCCATTTAAAGTAGTTTTGACTCATCCACGTAATTCTCAGTCTTCAACAGTGAGAACTGGAAACATTGGTGAAATCATAAACTGAAAAGCCAAAGTTGAGTTGAAAAATATTAACTGTTTCAAAATGTTATAAATACCTTTTTAAAGACCTCAATGATATGGGGACCTAAATTTTTACTAAAGAATATGAACAGAAGTTATGACTAATTTTCTAGTTTTCATTGACTCTAAGAAAATTACATTGAGTGAATATATATTGAGAAAATTTTTATATGAAAATTTATAATTGCATTAGGGAACAGGCTAGAATCCAAAGAAAAAACTATAGTATAAAACAACATCAACAACAAAGCAAATAAAACAGAATCCCCATAACTTAAACTGTCCCATTCAATCTTATTTACTTTTTTATTAATTTATTTATTTAATTTTAATTATCTTACATGCAACCTGTGTATATTTTGGGTCTTATCTATTCAATCTTCTCCTTAAATACCAAGTTCATTGTCATTTCTCAATAACATGAAGACAAATATTAAAGATTATACTTTCACATGACCTATTTTTGTGATGGCTTTAAAAGTAACTTTATTTATATTTGTAATTATATCCTTCCTATATACTAGAGAAATTTGATATAATTACTGTATAGGACAGCTACTTTCAACCTGTGTGCTATGGCATAATGGTGTGCCGCAAGACTTTTTAAAATGTGCAATGATTGACTATTTAGTCATGGGCATTGACCTCTTTCCTCTTAGACTGTCAAATAAAAAACTGACAACAGCTATCATAACAATAGCTGTTTGGTGTGAATTAATCAAAATTGTACCTATTTTTTGTCAGATAGCTAAAAAATAAAATGCATTTTTGGCGTGCTGCAGTATTTTAGTAATAGTTTATCTGTGCCATGAGATGAAAACAGTTGAAAATAGCTGGTATAGGAAATATATGACACCTTGGGTTCTGTACAGAAGATCTCTAGACATTAGATATCAGTATACAAACTCTGTTCATGCTTAGAATCAACTATCCAAAATTCTAAAGCAAGTAAGCAACTATAACTATTTCATCCCATTACCAGAGAGTAATAGCAAGCCTAAAGTACTAGGAAAGTATATATCCAAGTTTGTTTGTTTTTTTTTTTGTAAAATAGAAAAGCTTTCCTCAAAACCTTTCACTTCTGTTTATGGTGATTCTTTTTTTTTTTTTTTTTTTTTTTTTTTAGAGGGAGGAGAAAGGAGGGAGAAAGTGAGGGAAAGAAACATCAATGTGTGGTTGCCTCTTGCATGCCCCCTATTGGGGACATGGCCCACAAGCCAAGCAGGTGCCCTGACTGGGAATTGAGCCAGCGACCCTTTGGTTCACAGGTCAGCACTCAATCCACTGAGCCACACCAGCCAGGGCTCATTATGGTGATTCTTATGATGTATCCTTCGGTGCAGGTGGTGGGAGTATTGGCAAATAAGAAAAAAACCTGGATTACTGATATTTTACCTCTTATTCAAATGCATGATTTTACAAAGATTAAAATATGAACAAAGGAAATCTTATTTTTAAAAAAGCAAATCATACTGCTAAACTTTTTTTAAAAATGCTAAGCTAAGGGAGGCTAGGTGATTTTGCTTGATAAAAGTTGTAGAAAAGTATACAGGCTTGGGTGTCTCCAAGATGTAACATTGAAATTTTTTTATACATCTACATAACATTAAATTCATCTGTACAATCTCAAAATATGCCTTCTGTTTCCTGGCAATGTAAACTGTTCAAATGTAGATATTATTCTTCAGGTAAAGGAAAAGCAACTAGGTAAGAAAGATATACAAGCATATAATAAGAAATTCCCTGACTATATTACCTATATTTTTTCAATACTTATTTTACAATAAAACCATATAATGACATAGTCTTCATAAGAAATTTGCATTTTGGTGAACCAAGAGAATAATGCTACTCTATAGAAAAAAATATGTAAAATCAAAGAAACTTCATCAGACATATCAGGTACAAATCATACACAGAGAACTAGCACTTTCACAAATTCTTTGACAATTTTATTTTAATTTACTATTTTAGGGGTAGATATTTAGTAAGAAATCATATATCAATTCAATTCTAATATAAAGTATATAAAATATAAAGGGAGCTTCTAATTTATATGGAATATAAAATATATCTGTATTTATATAAGTATATATTCCAATATGTATACACATAATTATAGCTTTGCATTCTATAAATCAATATGCACCATAATATATTGGATATAAAACTTACATAAACCATTTTTTCTTTGTTCTGATCTAACAAATAAAATATACATTTTAATAGGTTTCAAGTTTTCATCATGAAAATAAAAGAGAAATGAGCAAGTTTTTTTGTGATGACCCGGATTTTCTGCTTTCCTGGAATAAATCAATTTGTGAATTGCTTATTCATACATTGAGAAATGTATAGATTTTCATATTTCATTAATAAATGCCATCCATTCTAAAGCAGATGCATTCATATATAAATAATGATCATAAATAAGTCAATATAGGGAAATATCTAATATGCTAGGGAAATTAGGACAATTCTGATGCAAAGGTACTGACATTATAGGAAAACAACAGGGAATGGCTCGTGGCAGAAAAGCACAACCTATCAGTGGGAACGTGAATGTTAATGAGGGAAGCCAAAGGATGGGGATAGAGCAACGTATATTGCATGCAGATACTGATGAGGGCAGATGCAGAAAAATGATTATCAACTTTAGACCCCTAGAGCAACATGAATGAAATCACATCCTTGTGTTCAGGGAAATAAAACAGGCAACTTGGATAGAAATAAAGAGAGGCTTTAATTATCTAAAAGTAAATTGGGAGCAACCCATGATAATACTGAAGTGGGGTTATTATAGAACACAATGTAGAGTTAATTCAGAAATCAGCTTGTTCAAAAAACATCAACAGCTGGGTTTAATAATAGATACAATGAATCAGAAATGAATAAAACCTTGAGATAGAAGATTATCTAAGCAATTCTAATCATATTATTAGATTTACTAAGAAAAATAAAGTGGCAATCTATAAGAGGAACTTATCTGAATATAGTTTTAAGCAATATTTATTAAGAGAAAAATTGAGGTCACATGCACAATTAGTATACATATTTCATGGACACTTTTTCTCAGTTTTATGCTACAATGAGCACATTATATGGACAAGAAAGGATTCACTATAGATAATCAAAGATAAAATACAAGGGGAAAAGCCATATGTAACTCTGGAATAAATTTTTCAGAATTAAATTAGACTTCAATTAGCTTCTTTTCCTTAGGCTTTTGGTGTGAGGATTGTGGGTCAAATACAAGATTTCTCAGACTGTTCACAGTATGTAAGGAGCCTACCTCACAACAGGCATGACGTTATACGGAACGAGATCTACCAAAATGCCTCAACACATAGAATTTAAGGGGACTTAGAGTGAAGGCCCCAGAGTTTACATTCAGAAGCTCACTCCTTGTACATATAAACAAATTAAGGAATCATCATAAAAAATGAAAATATAAAAATAAATTTTGCTAGATTATTGACTTTTTAATTAAAATTTTGTACACAGTGTCCCTCGTAATGTTCATGTAACACATCTATTTACTAAAAACATTCAACTCCAGGTTTAGAACACTAGTCCTCATCATTTACTAATATAAACTTGAGCAAGATATTCCATCTCTCCATGCCACAAATTCTTCATCTCTAATATGGGACAATAATGACAGTACCTGATGCATAGAATTATAATAAAAGTGTCCATCAATCCATATTATATAAAGCACTAGAACACAGTCTGGCACATACTAAGGGCAAGAAATTATGTTTTTATTGCATCATTATGGCCTCATATATTCCTTATTGAGGTTTAGTTTTCTCTACTCACTATTAAAAACCCATTTCCTCATACAGAACTCACTGTTTAGTAGGTACTCAGGACAGTTTTTGAATAAATAAAAATAGAATGCATACAATATTTCAAGAACTTCACTCTGAAGAAACAAAGGATAAAAACAAGATCTTTGATGATTTTTTGTTATACAATGATGCTATTATCTTGAATGCCCTTGACCTTTGTATTGGTCTTAAGTACTTTAAAAAATTAGAAAAATAATCTGTCCTAAAAAATGATATAACATAATTAAAACACATTTTCAATTTATCTAAAATTGAGTTATTTTGTTTTGCAAGAAAAAAATTCCCAATTGTAAAGCAGGTAAGAAACCACTGAGATAACCTTTAACTTCACTTTAAAGTAAAAAAGAAAAAGACTTATGGAAATATATCATATAATTGCCATACAAATTGATCTGTATTAGATATATTTAGAGTTGTTTGACCCTCCACACCCCCTTGACTTTTACCTAGAGAAAAGGGTAAGATAGTCTCCTCCAAGGAAATGCATGTTAAGTGTCCCTATTAATATTTATAATTGCAAAACTAATTTTCCAATCAATCACTTTATCCTCTACTATATGTAATATATGATGTGAGCTCCTTGCTTTGAAAAGAATGAGCCAGGTTCTCTCAGACATGGATGCTTGGATAACTTAGAGAAGGTGATCAGTGAGAGCTGAGACTGAAACATTTTACGTGGCACCAGTTGAAGTTAAACTAGAAAGAGAATAGAAAATAGACTAGAAAAGGGAAAATGTACATGATAAGGTTTCATGGAAGTGACCTGGTTCTCTCCTTCCACCAACATATTTGTACCATTCCCTAGATCCCTTGGATTTCCCTTCAGTAACACTGAAGGGAAACTGATGTGTTTTATGAGAAACAATATAAATGTGCCTCAGTTTCTTGCAAACAAAATGGTCCTGAAAAGATAAAAACACCTATGTGTTTAAATAGAAAGACCCAGGACTAAGACATATGTTCTATAATGTACATTTAAAACACAAAACAAAAAACACCCAACATGAGGTCCTTATGGAGTCTAGGGGGTGTAGTGTTGACTCATCTAAGGTGAAGGGATTAGACAAAGAACATATATGCTTGATCCATGGACAGAAACAACAGTGTGGGGATTAGCTGTGGGAATGGGGAGTAGGTGGGGAAGGGGAGGGCAAAGGGGGAAAATTTGGGACAGCATAAACAATAAAAAAGACTAAAAAATAAAGTATACTTTTCACAAGTAAATTTTTTAGGGCTTAATCTTTATTAAAAGTGAGTTGACTCATTACAAATTAAAAATCCTGCATAAATTATTCAGGGCAGTACTAGCTAGTAGAATAGTTCTTACAAAGTAAATACAGAAAGTGTTCAGAAAACACTTGATTGAATTGTGCATAGAATGTTTTTGCTACACTGCATATAGTATAAGACTGCATTAGCATGAGAGGTAGGCATTCTGGGTCATCCAAGTTTTGTTGAATGTGAATATGAACAAATTTCAAAAAAAACCTTGATTCTTGCAATATTTATATCTTAGTACTTAATGTTTATTTTCAACCATATAGCTCCTTATCTCTTATTTCAGGGAGCTCATTTTCTTTATTGTCTAGGTCCAGGGGTGTCTGACCCAAGGCCCTTGGGCTACATGCAGGTCTGGATGGCTACGAATGTGGCCCAAAACAAAACTGTAAATTTACTTAAAACCTTTTTAATGTTCATTGGTTTTCATTAGTGTTTGCATTTAATGTGTGGCCTAAGACAACTGTTCTTCTTCCAGTGTGGCCCAGAGATGCCAAAAGGCTGGACACCCTCGCAGGGCTTCATAGCTAGGTTTTGTATATAATTGGGCAAAACACCACAGAAACTGAGGATCAAGAATTACCGTATGTTTGGAATCCTCAGATTGTGATCTTTCACTCTACTTGAAAACAGAATGAGTATGATAAATCATTTGCCCATGTGTTGATAAACTGATAATTCTCTCGATACGAATGGATTTTAGACATTTTGTTTTTTATATATTAAATATGTGCATATATGATTTCAATCTCTATGTAGTGGAACTCTTACCTTATTAAAATAATATTAGCCAGAAGCAGAATGGAGAAAAAGGTAGGATAAGTGGAGGAGTCCTGAATTTTTCACTTTTCTTAATGCTAATCTTATAAATTGTCCAAATGATATTTAGCTTTTTGGTATTAGAAGACAAACTCCATGACCAAAGTTTTTTGTCTCCTCCCTCCTGTAATTTCATTGACTAGAATGAAAACTGATCCCATTTTTGTCATCAGAGAAAGAGGTATAAGATGAGTGCCAGTAAGTAAAATCTCTATAGCCTAAAATTTGAGTTAGAAGTATCAATATAAAGATGCATATACATGTCTCTGTGTGTGTACTGCTACTCTAAAGGCCCAGGGACAATGACAGATCTAGTAGCAATGAACAAATCCAGTATGATAATTAAGATTTATAAATACATTTTACTTAAAATAAATATTAAGTTTCAGTGGTACAACTGTATCATGGTGCAGTCAAGGGGGATGCCCAAGTAGGGATTCATAATAGGACCCAGAATTCAGGGTGCCCAGGAAATATTAGAAAAATATACATATAGGATGTTCTCACCCCTGTAAGTCTGAGCTGGGGGGTGGGACACATGGAGAAGGGCCACTGAGAGGTGCTTTGAATAACAACAGTTTTGTAGATAACCTCTAGAATGGTCATTTAACATATCTATAACCTTTAACAGGTTTCATAAATATGTTAAATAGCTGTGATATGCTTTGATTCAGCTGGATGGGAGTGAAGTCAATTTATGATGTAACTGGAAGGCAACACCCCCTGGTTACAGAGCCTGCATTGAAGCTTGCAGATGATTAGCTCCACACCACAGGGCAACACCTGCCTGGACTTACTATGGCAGTCCATTAAAGCTGGAAAAATATGGGAATGCTGGCAGCTATGACCAATTGTGGGAAGAGTCAAACATGGTGCAGTAGAGGGAGATTGGCACTGGGATTTAAACCCACGTGTGGCAGCCACACAGTGTCTTTTTGGGACCAGGCAGCTTGGGCAGAGAAGGACCACGGACTTCTGTTTCTTTTTCTGAGACACAGTATCCTGGACTGGGCAGAGTGGGAAGGAAGGACTCTGCATTTGTGGGTATTCTAAAGGACTTTGGGATCTCAAAGAAGGCACTAAGTCATTACTCTTAAGTTTGTATAACTCTTTAAATAAATAATCCCTCTTCTTTTCACCAGTCTCTGGCATTTAGAGATGTCTTTCCATGGTGGTGGGCAAGGGGAACCTAGTATGGGGTGGGGGATGCCCAGAGCACAAGGGTGGTTTGGTAAGAGTATATCATTCCTCCACCCTGGGTCTGTTCTGTAACACAACCCCATGCTACCCAAGCATGACTTTTAAGTCCTGAATGACTTAAGCAGGACTTTTTTTTTTTTATCTCCAGCAACAGCTATGTCAGATCACAGATAGAGTGTGTATGTGTGTGTGTGTGTGTATTCAAGTATTCAAATATGTATACCTGATGTTGTATAACAGACCACTTTATACAAGTGAAAGAGGGTTGATTAGTTTTATAATATATAAAAAAAATGAACTTACATTTGTAAGTACAGGGTAACTCTATCCTAAACTTCACTATAAATCCTGGTAGAAATTACCAGATGAGGATGTGCTATGCAGAGGACAATAGGAAAAGTGACTGAAAACGTAGGTAGATATGTGGAATTCATAAAACAATGACACAGAATAGAATGATATAAGTATATGTGTGTGGTTGTTTAAACCATGGCTGTCAATTTTTTGACACTCCTCCCATCAAGATGTGAGTCTGTGCCCTTATCCTTAGTATGTGCACAAATGCAGGACCTCTTCTCCTAACAGAATGCATCTATGTGACTTCTAAGGGGAGCAAAGCCATGCAGCTTCCTTGCTTTTGGAAGACTGAGACTTCACATGACACTGGTTACACTAAGGGCCTCATTGAATAGAGGCCAAATCCACCAGACATGGGAGTTTTGAATGAAATCCTCTTGCACTCTACAAACTAGCACTTCTGCTAGCTGAAGAGAAGTGGGTGCCTTTCATTGATGCCATAGAAACTGTAATTCCCCAACAGTGGTCTGCCCGAATTCTTGATCCTCAAAATCATCAGATTAAATAAAACTGCTGTTGTCTTAAACTACTAAATTTTATATCAGATAAGTGGGCAAGGTGAGATCATGAGGTCTGATCTGTGGGGAATTATGTGTCAACTCTGTCTACAGTTGATCTTTAACTTTTTTTATCAAATCAGTAAACAAGCAACACAAAAATACAAATGATTGGGTGGAGGCAGCCATCCAAAGCCTCTTAGATCCTCAGGAAAGCACACACTTTGTCAGAGACTATTGCATGGTGCAGGAGCAAAGAAATCACTGTCACTCTGTAATTCTCCTCTTATATAAGTTTTAAATGTAATATTTGAGCTATAAAAAATTATGTACATGCTCCCATGTGTTATAAAGTATTATATAATAAACAAGAGGAATACACCAGCAACCCAAAAAATAGAACATTCCCAATAATTTGCAACTACCCACATACTTCTTATGTAACCTGCACTTAAATCTCCCTGCCTTTTGTACCTTTAGGGAAACTCATTGGCCATGTTGATATCTACCTACTGCCATATACACAAGGGATTGCTGCACTATATTAAGAATTATACAGTTTAAGCCCTGGCTGGTACAGCTCAGTGAATTGAGCGCAAGCTGCGAACCAAAGTGTCGCAGGTTCTATTCCCAGCCAGGGTACATGCCTGGGTTGCAGGCCATAAACCCCAGCAGCCGCACATTGATGTTTCTCTCTCTCTCTCTATCTCCCTCCCTTCCCTCTCTAAAAATAAAAATACATAAAATCTTTAAAAAAGAATTACACAGTTTAATCAATAAAGCAGCACAACAGAAACAATTATTTATTTATTTATTTTTTCTGTATTATTTTGCAAATATTCAAAAACAAGGTATTTATTTTACTGTTGATGAAAGTTTAGTATACATGAAATTAAAATAGGGGACTAAATTGGAATTTGGTTATATTGAACATATCCCTCAACTGGAATAACTGGCATTTTTCAGGATTCTCATCTGCACAGTCATTATGAGGTTATTTAACTGCATGTGATTTTATAAATCTGTCAGTTAAATCACATATACAAATGCAGTATCTAGCCTTTGGGAACATTCTGTGGACTTACGATATCCCCTAGAAGATTATGGATCTGAAAAATAATAAATTAATTACAAGGAGAAAAATATATAGCTTTCATTTTTGACAGACATAATCTAGCTGTCATATTGTTCATGTGATGTGTAGTGTAAATAAGTGGAGCTGCCTGCCTCATACCTGCAGTCAGAAACTTAGACAACAAAGTGGTACATGTGGCAATAAGTAGAGCTCTATCAATTTTAATTAGTGTTTCTTATCACTGACTTACAATGTAGTCACAAAGACCTTAATAATATTGCTTGCTCTGTTTACAAAATTTTTATTTCTTTATTATTTTTAATAAAGCTAAAAGATTTTTGAGCATATACTTTAGATTTTACAGCTCACCTTGGCTATACCTATGTGATATTATAACCCAATACAGACCCATGCAAGATGTCATAATCATTATTGATTAATAATACTCTAGGTAGATACTACACTTTTAATAAACATAAAGACAATCCTAATATAAATATGTTTTTTAAACTTACAATATATATCAAAAACAAGAGAATGTACTGATCCACTAATGAAATTATTTTATCCATAAATACTAATAATTTGGAATTTCAATCACTAAATAGTAGGAAAACTGTATGCTTCTAACATATTATTAAACATACCTGAAACTTAACCTTAGATTTTATATTAAACTACACCACAATTATTTTATGTGAAATATTATTCTTTAAAATACAAACTATTTAATAACTTAAAGTCAATTTACCAAACATATGTAATCCATTTCCTACTATCATTCCACAAAAACAAATAATATATTTGAGAAATTGAAGTTCACCAAAGAGACCACAGTTTATAATGCAATATGGTATGTGATGAATATAACAAAGTTATGAACCAGGAGGAATTGGCTCAAATGTGAGGTTCTATTTATTTTCACTGTGATTATAGGATAACCCTTTTAGAAGGAGAGTGCTATGAGACCACAAATTTAAAAATAAGTACTATCTCAATAAGCATAAATGGGGTAAGAACAAACTTCAAAAGTCAGGACCAGCACAAGAAGAAATAGAAAGTATTTGAACATGAAGTGTGACATCCTTCTACTTTGGGCTCTAAAGTACATGGAGGACACTGTACAGGAGATCAGAGTCAAACGATGAAATGAAGGGCCATAAGTATTATGGCAATTCATTAAACTGTATTTTGTAGGTTCTGGAAATATCTTATTTATTATGAATTTTGTGTGGGGGGGGGTTCCTTGAGCAAAGTATTAACACAATCAACATTACATCTAAGATAGTAACTTTTCATAATTGAAGTATGAAGTTGACCAATTAGGAGGTTCTTATAATAGTTCAGACAGGAGGCAAAGTTATGTCAGGAAAAATGTAAGTAAAAAGGCAAAGTGTTTCTTTGTGTTGAAGAGACAAACAATATTGTTTTTGCTCTTAACATTTTTAGGACACATTTTTCCCAAAAATATAAAATGCTACAAACTTTAAAACACAGAAAGTACAACAAAAGACAATGAATGATGCAAGTGTTTATTATTATTATTATCTACTTTATGGTAGTTTGTGATTTTTCTATAACAGACATAGGAATAAAAACAGATATAAAAATAAAGATAGAAAAAAAGGAAAAAAAAAAGAATCAGAATCAAGAACAGGACTAGAATCCCTGACCCAAGAAAACTCTTTAACTTCCTATTATATCTTTGATAACAGTCTTCCCAATTTAAAAATGGAAAGGCAAATGACATACACATGCATAGTTTCTAAAATTTCCCTATTAATTAAAGTGACATTAATGTAAAATGATAAAAAGGTGTTAATAACTCTAATATTAAAAGATATAACTTAATAAATATAAATTATTCATATTTTATAAAATTAAGGAATCATCACTTGAAACAATAAATATTGAAGTCATTATTTTAACATTTAGGGTAGAAAGATAGATTATTATGATCTGGTACTAAACTCTGAGAATACCACAATCATCAAAAACCAAAAACATTACACTTCAGGAGCTTACATTCTAAGAGATAAGATTAAGGGAAGGGACAGAGTATTTTCATTTAGTCATTTTTGGACTCCCAGGACCTAACAAGAGCCTGGAACATAGTAGGTATTCAATAAATATTTAATTAAATGAAAAAAATAGATAAATGCATGAATAATTTTAGTGCCTATTGGGATATTTATATTGAATATTGAAAAATATACCTGGCTGGCATAGCTCAGCAAATTGAGCGCGGGCTGTGAACCAAAGTGTCACAGGTCCGATTCCCAGTCAGGGTACATGCCTGGGTTGCAGGCCATGACCCCCGCAACTGCACATTGATGTTTCTCTCTCTCTCTTTCTCCCTCCCTTCCCTCTCTAAAAATGAATAAATAAAAAAATCTTAAAAAAAAAAAGAAAAATATATATGCTGCATTAGTCTGCTAGGGCTGCCATAACAAAATATCATAGACTGGGTGGCTTAAACAACAAATATTAATTTTCTCACAATTCTTGAAGGTAGGAATAAAGGTGTCAACAGGTTTGAGTTCTCATGAGACTGGTCTCCAGGGCTGGCAGATACCTCTGTCATCCCTGTGTCCTCATGAGGTCTCCCCTATGCGTCTGCACTCTTGTCTCTTCCTCTTCTTATTAGGAGACAAGTCCTATCAATTTAGGGTCCCACACTTAGGACTTCATTTAATCTTAGTTACCTCTCTAAAGGCTCTATCTCCAAATATATTCACAGTAGTAGTTAGGGATCCATCATAAAAATTTGGGTATGGGGGAATATAATTCAGTTATTTCTTTTTCTAGGCAGTATTATTTATTTATTTATGTATTTATGTATTTATGCATTTATTTATTTTAAACTTTTTCCAAAAAACCTTTATTATATAATGCCATTTACAGTTTTTTAGTTGTGTCCCATGTAGTTTTTTTTTTTTAATTTTTGTTCAGTTACAATTGTCCTGCCTTTTCCCCCTCATTGCTCTCCCCTGCCCCACCTCCTCCACAGTCAATCCCCACATTGTCCAGGCCCATGAGACCTCTATTCATGTTCCTTGGCTTGTCCCTTCCCCTTCCTTCCCTCATGATCTCTCTCTCTCCTCCCCTCTGGTCACTGTCAGTTTGCTCTTTACTTACATGTCTTTGGTACTATTTTGCTCATTTGTTTATTTTGTTGATTATGTTCCATTTATAAGTGAGATCATAGGGTATTTGTCTCTCACTGCCTGGTTTATTTCACTTAGTATAATACAGTTTTCAGTTTATAACAGGCACTAATTTATTTTATTGCATATTTTATTTTATTTAAAATCACTGTTATTGTCATAAGAGATGATAAGAAATATAAACTCTTAAAGATGTGGTTAGATATATTTAAAAAACACAGAGAGCTCCAAGAGATATTAAAAATACCTCCAGAGTTCCACAAAATAAGCGAAAGCTGGTCATTCCTCTTATTTCATCTATTTATTTTTTCCTTTTATCTATTTCTAAAGAAAATGAATTCCTTTCTTTGTAATTTTTCTATGGCATTTAAAAGAACGTGTGCCATAGAAGGGTCAAGGGAAGAGAAGGTAGACTTTCAATTTGCATTATCAAAATAAGCTAATGAGGTTCCCTAAGGGAAAACAAATTAGAATTGGAATATACACTAAATATTTCTTATTTGAAAGTTTAAAGAAACTATAATGGCCTCTGGTCCTCACAATAAAAAATAACTGATGAGGAATAACCAGAGGAAATTTAGTTCAACCACTGATTGTAGATAAAGGGATGACTTAGCTCAGTTGATAATTGAGTTAGTGATTTTACCAAGCCAAACTTCAAAAAAAATTCAATAAAGCAAAACAAGAATAAAAAACCTTAGGCAGAACTAATTAAAAAGGAAAGACTGGGGGTTAAAATATTTATACTATTTCTACTCTTAAAAATTATAACATGCTCATTCTGTTTCTTAATATTTTCTACATCTGGGTACTTCTTAACCTTTCTTTTTATTTTTGGTGTCTTCAATACCTTCTTTTAGCATTATAAAATCAAAATTTCACAAAGCCAATAGATCAAATGCCCTTAATGTATATGCAGAATTGCTAGGTCATAGAAAATATGCCTCGAGTTGGCTGTGTGGAATCTGAGGGTGTGTAGTTTTTTCCTTTTCCCAAAGCTGCCATCCCCTTGACAAACCCCACAACCAACCAACAGTCTGTACTCACCTGCCAGGGAGAAGGTAGTTTTTTCTAGTTTTCCATATAGTATAGAGCACAACTGCTCTGTTTAAAGGAATAGACAGCCCAGTTGTTAGTATCAGCCATCAAGAACACTGCCCTGCCCCAGGGAATTTTGCCTCTCCTGAAAATCAAGTGTCCTAACAGACAACAGGAACCACGTAACCCAGTGTTTCTTTTTTTATCGTGGTTGTTGGGAAGAAACATGCTGGTTGTCGCACTCAATTTCATTCCTATTATCATCCAAGATAATGATTTCCAGTCTATAAGTATATTTTCTCTATGTCTCCCCCCTTGTTTTTATTATCTTTTAATTGTATTAATTAGTCCAAATCTTATAATACCTATGCTTTCATTATAACATACATCAAGTCTTTGGGTCTGCTATCTACCAGAACCCTATCAACTATATCTCATGCAATTATTTGATTTCCAAATTAAAGCTGAAATTTTACCAAATTTTTAAATGTTTTCCCCCCTCTAAATCTCCTTTCATTTCCATTTTTACCCACAGGAATTTCTTTACACACAAAAGTTCTACTAGCCTCCTTATTAGATCCAAATCTTCCAAGCAGCCAAGTCACCTTTTTCATTCCTATTGTCCCCACCCTACCGACCTTACTAAGATTCTCTCTACTTTATAAATGGATCACGCTTTTATTTCATATATGGTTATTCTGGGAAGAAAGTGCCTTATTCATCCACATATTTTCCACAGGCTCTGTCCTTAAGCACAGACAGATTTTATTAGCTCTTTCTACACCTCAATAATTGTCTCATAAATGATCTGCTTATTTCCAGTCTCTTTAGTTGTTGTTTTTTTTTTTAATCAAATCTATACCATACACCTTAGAAATTGGTAAAGAACAGCTCTAAACATGTAAAGACCTGGATATTCTTTAGTTTCAAAGTGAAATTCATACTGTATTCCATTCTAGCCTCAACCTTTCTGTCCCCGTTTAATCCATCCCTCAGTAACTATGGGCAACTTCTGCTCCAGTCATCCAACCTGAACTGCTTTATTTCATCTGTCCTCTATGATGCCTGCATCTAATCTCTTCTTGTCTATGCAAATGCAGAGTTTTGACTTATATTATTAGTTTTGTTGTTCTCACATTGGTGCCTAAATTTCCTTTACTTTATCTTTGCAGTATTTTCTAAACTTTCCTATGGTATAAATATTACATGGAATGAACTCCATGCCTAGGCAGCACTGATTTTTCTGGTATTATTATTTCATTTTCATTTTCTACAACTTTATAAATGGAATCATATAACATGTGCTCTTTTGTCAGGAACATTTCACTCAACTTAATCTGTTGAGATTCATCCATGTTTTTGCATGTGTTACCAGCTCTGTCTTTTGCATTACTGAGTAGCTTTCCTTTGTATGGGTATTCCACGATTTTTTATCCACTCATCTGTTGATGGACTTGGGTTATTTTCAGTTTTTGCCTATTAAAAGTAAAGTTGCTATCAGTATTCATATCTAAGTCTTGTCATGAACATGCTTTCATTTCTCTTGTGTAGTCACCTAGGAGTGAAAAGCTTGGATAATATGATAAAACTGTGTTTAATTTTTAACACCTGATAAATGGTTTATTAAATTAGTAATAGCATTTTTTAACCCAGTAATAGTTTATGGAAATTCTAATTCTTCAACATCTTCACCACTACTTGATATACTTGATTTCTTTCAGTTAAGATATTATAATAAATATGTGATGATATTTCATTGTGGTTTTAATTTGCTTTCTCTAATGACAAAAGATGTGAAGGCTCTATTCATTTGCTTCTTTACTGTCATATATCTTCTTCGGTGAAGTGACTTTAAATTTTTTATGTATTTTTAAATGGGGTGTTTGAGTATTGAGTTTTGAGTGTATGTATATGTACATACACACACACACAACTTAAAAATTAAAATGTCATCGACAATTTAAAGACACCAATCAGTGTGTGTGTGTGTGTGTGTGTGTATTTGGTACATATTTTAGATTCATGGCTCATGAGTCTCTGTATTTTATAACTGTTAGCTTACTATAATATTAAACTGAGAAACTCTAGGCTTTTGAGGTTGAAAAAGCAAGAGAACTATGCATATGTCCATCATTAACACATTTCAGTTTTATATTCTCCCATTGATATATCGATCTCCTTTGCTTTGAAATGTTTTCCTCTTCTAATAAGTAGAACAAAATTAAAACACACCAAACGTTACTTATTAATCAATAACAAAATTCATATACTTTTTTCTGCTAAGAATGTGAAAACTCAAATGTTTTAATTTCTTCTTGAATTAAATTATTTCCAACAAATCTCCCATTCTTAGACAAAACAGAAATCTATTATATCATATTTTTCTTACCACATTTTTAATTACTTGTTTCATCATTATTATTTTATCTCTATAATCTTTCATTTTTTTTGCTTCTATGTCTCCTAACATATAAAGCAAAGGGTAATTAATAATGACAAATAAAATAAATATTGGCTTGCTTAATTATATTTATGATAACTGCATTATTTTAAGTTTCCTAACTATCAATTATTTTGAATATTCTTGTCTATAGGTATGTAATCATGATTAATGAGGTTAAAATTCTGTTGATGTGTTCAATATAATTATGAAACATATATTTTTATGACACATGATAATATTTTATTTCAGTTGAGGTATATTTAAAATAAATATTACATTTTAAATAGATATTTGGTAGCAAATTAGAATTTTTAAATCAACTTTTTGGCACCATACTTAATATATAAAATGAACAGAAGTAATTTATAGATACTAAATATTTTACATTATTAATTATTATAGGTTATAACAATTTTAAGGCCAAATATTGTTAGCTCTCTAATATTAATTCTTTTGGGTATAGAAATCAATATATCTCATAAACAATAGAGTGTCATCAATCACATAAACCTTAAAAGATATATGTCACAAATATATTGCTAAATATTTGACACAAAATATCATTGACAATTTAAAGACCCCGATAAGTAGTACCCATTAGAAAGTACGTATAAGGCAACTAAAGAGGCAAATATGGTCATCAGATTGATTTTTTTCAATATTTAGCTGATTAATTTTGGCAGAGAATGAATGATGAAGTAAAAGTAAACCCAAAATAAAAGCACTAAATAATAAAATTGTAGTCTCTGATGTTAGAAACAGATTAGACACTAACATAAGGAACTTTGTTGTAGTCTATGAATTTATACAGCTAGCATTTGCACTACAATCAACAGTTGCTCATGTATTTCATGCAGCAAATGTATGCATTTATATGTATAGAACAGAGCATATGCCTTTAAACAGAAAGCAAATAATGAATTTATACTTAAATCTCTGTAGCCATATAAAATCACTCAATTGTCTAAATTGAGGCTTCCTATTAAATTCATTATTTTCTATCAGTAAGATATAGGATGTTTAAATTACATATTAGAACATATCTTTGGTCTGTAATTTTATCCAAAAACAAACAGCCAGTGGCTATAGTGGTGAACATGACATGTCTTTAAGTTTTTACAGGCTAATTTGGAAGACAGCAATACCATAGGGTGAAAAGTCTGACAAGCAAGGGAAAGTGCCCAGCAGGTTTCTGCAACAAACAGGCTGCCATCTTTTAGACTAATGGGTCTCAAACATTGGTGCAGACAGGAGTCACTGGGGAATCCTTTAAAATGAAGATTCTGATTGAGTAATTCTGAGGTGCCACTGAAGAGTCTGCATTTCTAACATGATCTCAGGTTTCACTATGCTGTTTGTTGGGGCCATTGTAAAGGTTAAGGTTCCAGACTATGTTCCAAGTACATAAGACCCTAGAACTAGCTGTCAAAATAGATTTGAGATATTTCAGAGCCCAGCTGGGTCTCTCCATTGGTTTGCCCACTGTTAAACTAACAGGCAATTGTCTTTAGGGGCCCACATCTGTAAGCAAAGATTCTTCTTATATAATGTCTAGTCTAGTCTGAGGTGAAAAGGTGAGTGGGTAAGGATCAGGGATCAGCTTTATGTGCAACACTATGTTAAATGAGGAATTCAAAGGAATCCAGAAATTCTAAATTCAAACATTTTTCCCAGGTATTTTACCAGGCTAGGAGATTCAAACATATTCATATTTTAATGTATGGTTTATTAGCATGATTTGCAATTGTTAAATATTAAGACCTATTGTGTGTGAGCTTCCATTTGATCCCCTGTTCTATACTTTGAAGATATTAAGATTGACCTGCCAATGGGTGTGAACACATTATATCATATTGTTCCAGTTATAATCAGAGATAATGATTCCTGGG
Organism: Phyllostomus discolor; assembly: GCF_004126475.2. NCBI lineage: Eukaryota > Metazoa > Chordata > Mammalia > Chiroptera > Phyllostomidae > Phyllostomus > Phyllostomus discolor. The sequence continues at coordinate 72,139,842 of NC_040904.2, read as the reverse complement.
GTTTGCTGAAGAAGGTAACTCTTTGCTACAATGCACAGACATACAAACACACAGACGCACACAGAGGTAGACCTACTGGTATTATCATACATTGAATAGTCATAGTGATTACTTATTTATAGGATTTATGCTCTGAGAGTCACATCTTGTAGGAGTAAGGGTGAAGAAATAAATTAGGATATCTGGATTCTATGAACATTCCCGCTGTTCTCTATGGAATTGGGGGACCAAGAACAAAGTTCAAAATACAAAGACAGTTTTCCCTCTGGCACCAGGTTGGTTCATTTCTACCCTTGGAAACCAAGTATTTTGTCATGGTAAATATTACTATAATATTCAGTAAAAAAAAATAACTTTCCATGTCACAAAGAATAAGCCAGCCACAATTTGGAGAGCAAACTTTAACCTTGTATTTTGATTTTCATGCAATGGTGGAAATATAAGATATTATTATAATATTAAAAAGAGTCACATGAAAAATAGAGCAAGGTCAGTATTATTTTATGTTTGAAATTATTAGATTTACACTAAGTGTTTTAGTAATAAAAATATAGCTCTATTACGTTCATTTTGCTTTTACCCTAAAACAGAGAGATCATCATACCAGCAGATCAGACAACCATAAAGAAAAATATTGATAGGATAGCTCTGAATAAACACATTAGGGAACTCTGAGACATTTAGATAGAATAGTGAACTGTCAAAACTATTTTCCCCCCACCACTCTTCCACCTTCATGTCCCTCTAAGAATAGAAAAATAGAACATTTAAATGACTTAGGATGTAGCTCCTTCTAAAACATAATTCTGGTATTATACATACTTAATATCTAAGTGGCATTCACAGTAAAAATAGTTTTATTCTGTTCATTTTATTTCACCCACACTTCAGCAATACACTAGAATAATAAACCTCTCAGCTCTTTCAGAATAATTTTTTACTTACTCGTAAAGAGGAGAAAGTATTGGCACATCTTCAATAAGACATGAGTTTAGTTTCACCTTTGGGTATGTTATACATAACCACCAAAATCTCCTAGATTTGAAGATATTTTTATTTCCTTATAATTCTACCATGATGGTAGAAATTAAATAAATGATTAAAGAACACATGAATAAATAAACAGTCCTCTTGAAACAAATAAGAGAAGGACATGCAATAATTTAATACCTTTAATAAAGAGGAATTTAGGACCCTCTTTGTGTTAAATATAGAATGCTAAAAGGGAAGCTTTGGAGTAAATCTCATTGCAAAAATTATTGTAAGACAATAAGAAAATCTTTGTGTTCCTGCTATTTTTACCATACAAATGATTATTTTAGCTGCCTTAAATTATATATTAAATATATGCAGTATAGGTTGAAAATATGTAAAATCAAACATTTTTCTGGTCTCTGGCTTCAGTTTAGTGAATCGTTAATATATCACTCTACTGAAACTAGCTTCCTGTAATGTTCAATAGGTAATCTGAGGAAATATGAAAAGCTTCTATTAAGGATTTTTATCACATGGTAAAAATATGGGGAGATAATTTAGTAGATTACTGGAAAGGACTACACTTCCCTCTATTTAGAAAAACAAAGAATTTGAAGAGGGAGACATTTTCAAAGAACTATTTTCCTGTTTGGTCGGTAAGTCAAGACTGATCAAATTACTGATTTATTCCCAACATTTTTTCTTCCAAATATTTCATCACTTTATTACTCTGTGTTTTTTAATGCTCAGTCCTGTATTGGCAAGTGGTTACTCAGGCAGACTATGACTTTTAGCTGTATCATTTAATTTTTCAGCTGAGCTTTAGGTAATAAATCTGTTGTCAGCCTGTCTATATGTGTCACTCTGAGACATATGAGGAATGAAGCTGTGAGAAAAGCAAACCAAAGCACATTCTTTGCTTCATGGCTAAAAGCAACAGATCAACAGCTAAATAAAAATGCCTGTCTTTTACACATTGCAAAACTCATGTTGAAACCTTTAGTGCATTTTTCTTTACTTCTGAAAAATAAGCTTTCTGTATGAAACAGATAAAGTATTTGCATAAAGCTGTTAGGATTTTGCAGTGATTTTAACTCAGACATTAGTTAGGAATTAGTTAGAAACAATGCAACAAACCTTAATTTGGAATTCTCCAAGTAAAGTATAATATTTAAATTTTTTCTCTGTGATACTAAGAAGCTAAATGGGCTGGTAGAAAGCAATACAACTCAGAAATTTATCATGAAAATTTGAGAAATCATTTGACTCCACTGGTGTCAGTTTCATCATCTGCAAAATGAGGCAGACAGTTTTAGGTGATTTCTAAGGTCACTTTGAGCTCTGAGATGCTTTGCCACTCTAATATTATAAGTCACACCCTGCTTTTCATTCACACATATGTGACTTAAAGATGACTATCATTTAGAGAAAGCTGCAAATTTAAAGTATGCCACTAATTCTATACTGCAATTAATATGCTCATTAAATTTTGTCATAAATTAGAAATTCTTCAACTTCACCTTCAGCACTTAGCTTAAAGATTAGCCCACAGTGCTTTTCAAAAATCATGCTTTTTTTCAAAAATTGATATTCTTTTTTAATTTATCTATACAAAGTTAATGCTGAATATAATCAGCATGCCTAATGAACTGTAAATCTCACACCTGCCACTGGACCCTATATGGTAACCTTATCACATGATGCATCTTCTCTTCATGTATTTTGTTAGGAATATAAATGTTTTTGTTAATAGTGGCCAGTCATTAAAATCACTGTCTATATTTAGGCCTCAATGTGACGATTTCTACTGCATGCAGTGGAAGAATTTTCATGACATGCTGAGCATTTATTTACAGGGGCTGTCCAGCATTTAAAAGAGCTCTGTTAACACAAACAAGACTTCAGGTTCTTCTCATTTACTGTCTGATAAAAATCGAATAACAGTATTCATGCCAATGAAGGACCATGAATTTTTCATATATTTTGTTCCTTCTCCCTCCTTCAAACACCAGTATTCTCTGAAGTGATTACACAGTCCTCCATCAGGAACTTTATCCCCTGGGTGGCAAGAGGCCAAAGGAACATGAGCTTGAACTGACCTTTTGATAAGTCTGCACCATTTTTGCAGCCTTAGAAGAATATCAGGCAAACTCCAGAAAGCAGGCAATTCATGACTCACAAGAATGGAGAAAGAGCAAAGTGCTAATATTTTTGAACTCTTGTAAATTTAAATACTGCTTAAAGCAAAGTTCTATTTAAATTATATGAAAAAGTCTGTGTCTATTTTTGTGCATATAAATATACATATTTATATAAACACACACGTATATATACTACATATACACACATACATATGTGTCTATATATGCATATATACATATATATAGTTTATCAGTTTTTATTGTAAGGTATGTTATGCAATTAGGCCTTTAATAGTTATTTATTATTGTATCACTCAATAAGCATTTCTGGAGTACCTAGAGCATCAACTATATACACTAAGATATATTGAAGAAAGTACTTGAACACATATTAAACTCAGCATACTTAAATTGCTGGAGACAATTATGTATGGAATATAAGGCAGTGAGTAGAGGTTATTTTCTTCACCTGTACAGTAGGGATAGGATTTTCCTTTTGTGAAGTTTTAAACACAAGTCCTTTATCTTTTCTCTAAGAAAAGCTTAATCAAAGTTTCACCAATTCAGCCCAAGATGATTCTCTTAACTTTTACTTAAAATGTTAAAAAATATGTATCAATCATTATTTCTTAGAAGTATGAATGACTTTTTTTAATTTTATTGATTTAAATGAACACCTTCACTTTTATTTAAAAAATAAAAATTAATTGAGTATTTGAAATGAATCCAAAGTATTCTTTATGGACATTTCCCTGTGCCTAACAAGGGCCTTTTAAAAACCCATCCTCTGATGTTAATAATAATTGAAATGTTTTCTAAAGAAAATCTCAGATTCCAAAAGTATCTTTTCCCTATTCTATTTTAAAATTCGTTATGAGTATTTATGTTATCTTAATCCTGGTATTAAATGGACTATGACAATTCAGGGTCATATAAATCATCTGAATTCCTCATATAGCAAAATAACTATGTATTTGTTCTACTATTTATGCAATTTACAAATATGCAATAAAGAAGAAAGTGGTACTTAGTAAGAATTTTTCAGGAAAAATAACACAAAGTATGATTTTTATTGAAATTCCAAAATAAGGCCAGCTGACAAAAAGTGATTTACTAACAGCAGTTATATAAAAAGCTCAGTGCAGCCCTGGGCAGCCTGCAGACACAGTGACTGCCTGACAAATGGCAGCACTCCGGCTGGGTCTGCGGTTGGAAGCGATCCCTGCATTAATTGGAAAGATTGTCAAAGGCGCTACCATTCCCCCAAAGTGGAAACAGGCATAATACAATCTAGAAATTGGATTTCTAGGAAAAATACACAATCAAGTTAGCAAGAAGTTATTGTGTACCTATTATGTCCTGATATTGTTCGAAGCACTCCATGGGATAGAAAATAAATATTGTATTTGTCATGTTCACCTCATAGGAGTCTATAATCTTATTAGAGAGAAAAGACTTATATACATAAGACAATTAGAGACCAGTCTCATCTCTCACCCACACGCACAGAGTTCATGCTGGTCCATTCCCACTGGCTCATCTCCTACTCCCCAAATGTATAATGTTCTTTCTCTCTCCAGATCCTCTGCATATGTTTAGCCTTGTGAACTCTTATTTTTCCATTAGACTTCAATTTAAATATTGCTTTTCCAAAGAGACTTTTCTTAAACTTCTTTCCAACAGAATCTAAATTAACCACTCCAGTTTTATTCTTTAATTACACCTTATACATCCCTTCAATTTACCATGTTCAATACCTATGTATTTAACTTATTGGTTATATGATTTTATATCTGCCTCCCAAAATAATGGCATAAGCTCTACAAAGGCAGAGATGTGTCTGATTTGCTAGGCATTATATCTCTTTACATCATTGTTCTTCAAAATCAGCATTATTGACATTTGGGACCATACAATCCTTTGTTATGGTGAGCTTCTTTGCACATAGGAAGATGCTTTGTAGCATCCTTTACCTCTACCCAACAGATACCAGTAGCTGCCCCCATCAGCTGTGACAAAAATGTCTCCAGATATTGCTAGATGTCTTCTGGGACAAGACTGTTCCCAGCTGTGACCTACTATTCTAAAGTCTAATACATAACATACACTTAATAAATATTTATTGAATAAGTAATGAAATTAATGAACTAATATAGGCATCATACAATGAAATGCTATACTGATGTTGTGCGCTAATGTTAAGGGGAATTTCATAGGGTTTTCATGAGGATTAAATGAGATAATGCATTGAAGATATTTAGCTCAGTTCCTGGTACATGTTCAAGTTTCAGTATGTAATTATTAACAACACTATTATAGACGAACTTTACTATTAGGCTATATGTAATAAACATGGGCTATTGCCTGTTATTATGGGTTTTTAAACAGCAGTTTTTTTAAAAGATTGATTTTACATGGTATGTAAGATGATTAAAGAGTAAGGACTCCAAATATTAGTGTCAATTAGAGAAATAAAGGTATAAAGCGGGTTAGCAATCAGAATGTAATTGGAACTACGACCCAGTACTAGTTGAAAGCCACTGTTCTAGTAGTAGCTTGGGACTCTCACAACTTCTAGGATAGTCAAACATCTAAAAGTAGATACGGCTTTGAACTAGAGTGAGAAGCCAATGGAGATAGCCACTTCAATCTCCTTCACTCTCCCTGTTACATTATGCTTCTATGCTCACTGTTGACTGAGTTTCCCCTAGCACATCAGCCTCACTCCTATTTTCTGCCTTCAAAACACAATTTAATTCCACCTCTCAACTGGTCCAACATTATTGGTCCACATAGATTCCTCACAAACCTGATTTGAACTCATCAATTCCATGTAGTGTAACAAATATTTGTTTAATATAATATTGCACTATCCTTTTTTCATTTTTGGCAAGTTCCTGTGAGGTTAGACTTTATGTTTCTGATTTCTTTGGTATCCCCAAGCACAACTGTTTGTGTCAAAAGTCATGATTTAAATTGTTTTTCTTTACTTTCTGGTCATAGGATATCAAATGTATAAAGTCAGGTGGTAGAATTGTCAGAAAACTCATGGGTAATATGAATAGATAATATGGTGGAATTCATTATGCTTGTCTATCTCTAGTTATAGAAACATCCACCATTCCACCAGTTCATCATACCTCATTTTTGAAGCCTTATCCTTAAAGATTTCTTTAAAGTTATGCAAATAGAAACTTTTCAACAATAATCCCATTCAGAATAACACCTTAGTTTCCATCTTTCACCATTCAATTGTACATTTTTCCCTTTTTAATTTGCTTTATATCTGCTCAAAAATAATTTCTTACTTGATGTGTATATTTTCCTATAATCTGTATCATAGATTTCTTAAGCCTAGAGTCACTGAATTTCTCTTAATTATTTTTATTCCACTCTGAGCTTACATCATTATAGTATACAACAATAAGCTCTTAATAAATATCTCATTTATTACATCTGGAGACTCAAGTGACATAGATAGAGCTACTGGGTAAATATAATTGACATGAAATTATAATAAAAATAAAATAAAAATATATTCAAGTTCCTGGCTTATTAAGAATTTGGTTGGACCGAACCAGTTGATTATTCTAGTCTGTAAAATCATTCCTTTGGTTAAAATACAAAGAGCTGAGTAAATACATAATTCAGATATAAAGCAATTTACCATAGGTGTTTTAATTAGCGATAATGTCAATACATGAACATTTCCATGAAACTGAAAAAGTGTACTTAATTTTAGGCTACACTATTGAAATGCCCTATGTGGGCATGGAGACTGATAATCCCAAGCCACTATTCCTTGTGTAGACAACAGCTGAAAGCTGCATATAATTAGTATGCCACAATTCTAAGGTGGTTAAAAAAGGGATCAACAGAGGGTGGTCTTCATATGATGCACTGGATAATAAGGATATGTTAAATCAATGGTGATTGTCTAATTTGGAGAGATAAGATGCTTAAAAAGGAAAAGCAGTTTTCATGGTGTAGAAGGATTGTCATGTAGAAGAGGAATAATTTAAGCACCTTATGAACAGATTGTAATAGGTGTAACTTGGTCCTAGGGTAAGAGACAAAAACTCAACTCGATGTAAGAAATTGTTTCCAACATTCAGTGTCATATGGAGATAGAGAGTCCTATGTGATTGAGAAGTGATTTCTGATGATATTACTGACTTCTTAATCTCACTACCCTATGGTATGCTGTAACAATCTAAACTATACTTTTAATAAACAGATAAATTAAGATGTTAAAAAAAGAAGAGCATTCAAGTTTTTTAATCTCAAAATGGAATTGCATTTTAAAATAATTGACATGGGTTTCTAGGGAGATCTTATTATCAACAGTTCCATGAATAATATGGATAGCAAGAAGCGGGGATTTTATGCCAAATAAAATTCAAGCTTTCTATTGGGGTTTGGGAGGGAAGTGAATGAGGTGATCATTGCACTCTGAGTCTAGATTTCTATGATGTAAAACTAATTGATTTTAAAGGGAATGTAAGCTTGTTTATTATGAAGAACAGAATCTCCATGGAATTAATGGGCTGTGTTTCAATACTCAGGCATGGAGGCCTAATGCAACAGATCTATCAGTGGGAATCAGAAAGATGTCAAAGTGAGGTATCTGCTGTGGTGTCAATAGCCATGAGCATCCCAGTGAGTTCTGGCTACTTCAGTGCTGATGGGTGCCAAAAGCCAAATGATACTGTATGCCACTAAAACAGATCATCTCTTTAATTAGCCAGCAGATACTGAAAACCTGACAGTAGTTATAATATGCAAAAAATATTTTTTAATATTTGAGCCATGCAAATTATTCCTTCCTTTCAACCAACTCCTACCATCACAACATGTGTAACAAAAGTACATTAATTTAGTTGGTTTTAAAAGTCTCTTTACCTTCAGTTTCTATAATAAAATTTAGTGACATTTTGAGGCACTCCCTGCAGGATCAATGAACACAGTCTGCAGTATGGGTTGTTTTCCTCAACATTTCCTATGAAATCCTTTGCTAACTTGACCAACAGGGACATTCTGATGTGTCCATTTCTTTTTCATCACCTTGACCAAAACAATTGTTATTAAACAACTATTCCATACAAAGCACCAGAAAAGATATCAGGGGAGAAGTATAAAACATAGAATTTTGTCTGTGTGCTATATAGTGAATGGATAAAAAGAGAATAGATATAACAGCACATATATGTATCATTTGGCTTCTAAAAATCAGTTTTCTAATTTATGGTACAAACACACAAAGGTACTTATATTCACTACTTTTATATTTAATTTTCTCAAAAACAATATGCTGAAAAACAAAATCACTTTCCAAAGAAATTAACACATCTTCATTCAAAATAAAGCACACAGTTTTATGTCTACTGGATGTTTGAGATTTGAAAAAGTAAATACATTTCTGAAATTTTATAAAATATCAATTAAAGTTTATATACTTAGAAATAGAAATATCAAATATAAACTTACTACATAGCAGAAAGAAAGAAGGAACACCTACATTTTGTGACAGCATGGAGGGAAAGAAGAGCTGAGTGAAATAAGCCAAGTGGTAAAAGACAAATACCATATGATCTCAATATAAGAGAAATCTAATGAACAAAATAAACTAATTGAACAAAGTAGAACCACAGGTATGGAAACATGGGAAAGACTGAAAGTAACCAGAGGGCAGGGGGAAGGGACTAGACAAAGAACGTATGTTAAATGACCCACGGATGTGGACAACAGTGTGGGAATTGACTGTGGGAAAGGTGAGGTGGAATGGATGGAAGAGGGCAAAGAAGGAAAAATCAGGACAACTGTAATAGAATAACAATAAAAATATTAAAAATGGAAAGTTGGAATATTCAAGTCTAGATAACTCTAAATTATTGGTGCCAGATTTGTTAAAACTTTATATGACTTAACAGTAAAAAGGGAAAACTGGTATGTATGTGAATACATTTTCATTATTCTAGAAATAGATAGAGTTAAGAGTGAGATAAATAATCCAAAATTAATAAATAACCAGCAAATATTTAGGGAAGTGCAAATAAAATCAGCTCTCTAGATATTTGCACTCTTGCTGGACTCAAGGCAAAACTTAATAATGGTTTAGCTAAATCAAAATTAACTCAAAACACAATTGTTTACTACAGGCATAAAGGGAGGTATCATTTCATTAACAGGAATATAATATTTAAATACAAAATGTCCCACATGAGGCTTGTAATTCTATTCTCATGAATGACACCAAAGTAGAGATGTTTCCCCTTTTTTAATATCCCAGGAAAGATGTTAATGTAGTTAGAAAGATTTTATGATGACCTTTTCAAGCAAATCAATACAAATTGTTTAACAAAATACTATTAAAAATCCTGGCGATATTATACTTGGACATATTTATTTCTGATGAACTGTGAGATCCATGTTTCTCACAAACTAACAATTTTGCCTTCATCTATTTAAATGTTTTTATTTTAATATTTTGAAAACCAAGAAGTCACAGCAAGTAAGCTAAATTAAATATTTTTAAAAAGCTTTCTAGTGTCCAAACATTTCCATAGTGATTTTCTTCCCTGTTTTATTTATATTTCTGGTGACTTATATAGAAGATTTCTTAGAGATTATGAGAAATGTATTTAACCAATTGTATCATAGCTCAAGTTTAAAACTTAAATTCATTCTTGACACAGTTAAAACATAAAATAAAAACAATAATTTCTATGATTATTCAAACCCCAAAACAAAATATAATATAAAACATTCAAAATATAAATACTCTGAAAACATAAAATAATAATTTGGGTTAGTAATTAAAATATTCAGCTATATTTTATAAAAAGTTTACTCATTAATTACCATTTTCATAACTCATTTGAGTACATGCATTTCTAATCTCAGTAAGGCAAACATTCTAAAAATTTAGAATAGTCTGCCTCCAAATTATTATTGATAAACTACTGGTTTTAACTGAAGAAATATCATTTGTTTTAGGTACTTGAAATTATAGTAATTTTGGATGTCATAACCTTTAAAAACACTATAGGAAAACATATGACTCTATATATTTGTATTTCATTCCTCTTGAATTAATCTTAGGTGGAAATCATTCAGAATAGTGGGGGAGGAAGTTCTGAGTAAAGTCTTTCAATGACAATCCTATCACAACAGTTTTAATTCAAATATTATACTGAAAAATTCTGATTTAGTGTCCTCTTCCCCATACACCAAACATCTCAAAGAAAGTATAAGTTTTAGCAACATTAATTGGGTTTAAATGAGCTGGTAACATAGAGTAAGAAGTATGCTGTTTTACTTTGTTCTCTTAAGACCTCCCTCCCTCCCTCCTTCCTTCCCTCCTTTCCTTTCTTCTATCCTTCCTTCCTTCCTTCCTGCCATAGTAAATATACATAGGTCCTTCAGAGTGAGCAGTACTGGTATCTTTATGAGTCAATAGTTCTGTTTGAATTGAAGTTTCTTTAGGTACTTGCCCTTCATACCTAATAGATGAAAATGATTATCTTAGCTTTTGGGAAAAGGGTTTTTTTTCTTCTACTACAGCACTCTCTTCTCAGTAATCTAGATAAATTGTCAAGCAAGCACATTGTAACCTTGGTGAATTTATCTATGAGAACGCTCACATAAGCTTGAAATTAGTATGCCCTTGGAGAATACCCTTTTTTTCCTTAATTAGACCTTTAGGTGGATAGTCAGTGTCTTAGAACTGAGCAGACAGGATTTGCAAGCTGAATAATGTTGGCTCACAGACTGCATTCTTTTACACTTGGAAGAGAAATTGTGACTAAGTGACAGTGAGGTTTTTACTTGCATGTTGGATAACCTCCTGTCCCTATTCCCAGGAAGAGGGCTTTCTTCCTTAATGGACTGAGTTTGTGGAACACTTGCCCCTGGATGTTGTGTCTGAGCCCTCAGGTCACAAGACAGACAATTTACATCCATTTACCTGACATTCCTTATACTCAAAGGCTACCAGTTTAGTCTCAGAAAGCCTGACCCTAAATGGTTTAATAAACAGCCAAAAAACACTGCATTAACACAGTTCTTACATTCAGGCAAGTGAAAAACTAAAGAAATATAAGGTATATTGTACATTAATTCTGCTTTTACCATGCCTGTAATCTGACATTGGTGCTTACTTGCAAAATCTGATTTAATTTAGATTAAAGAAAGAAGAAAATTCTGTGTAATTCCTAAATAATGTAGAACTAAGATTGTTTAAATAATTTCTGCTAACATGTCAAAAAAGGAGATGTATTTTATAACTTTTATGTTTATGTCCTAAATTCAGAGGATTTCAAAATCAATTAATGAAGATCTTTAACTGTAACATTTTTGGGAGCCTTTAGCATATCTAGAATACGTAGAAGTAAAGTTTAGAGTCATGGAAATTTTACTAGCCCGTTCACTTTTCTCTTGATGTATTTTTGATGAACTCTATCAAGCATTAAAGTTACTCTTCTATACTAATTTTGTACTTCATTAATTCAATAAATGTTTATTGAACACCTACTGTGTGACAGGTACTATAGGAGGTTTTGTGGAAACTGCAGTGACCAGAAAAGAAAAGTTCTGCATTTATAAATCTTACCTTCAAGACAACATATATATTTTTTAAGTAGTAAGAGAAAACAAGTCAATTTTCTGGTAGTGCTATGGAGTTTTTTAAATATGTTAGGGTATAGATGGTAATGAGTGGTATTAATTTAGAATGAATGATCAAAGAATGTATTGATGAGGAGATAAATTGTAATAAGTGGCACAAATAAATTGAGAGTGAACCATGGATATATCTGAGGGAAGCCTTTTCATGCAGAGGGAACAGTGAGTACAAAGGTCCTGAGGAAGTGAATCATTTGACATAGTCAAAGAAATAGGGGAAAGGATAGTGTACCTAATGTAGAGTTGGAGGAGGAGGATGGACAAGTAGCACATGATGCCAGATTAAGGAGGATCTGATAGACTTACAGGCAATAGGACTTAAAAGTTAATCATCCAGGTTTCATTGCTCACTTCAGTCACTTGTCAAGTATTCACTAAACAAAAATTTGAAATAGGAATAACTGCCTTGAAAATAGAAGAGTAGTAGCCACCATTAGAACTAATGATTAAATTATTGTATTGTCAGAAAAATAGGTTATCTGCTCTCCTATATTGATTGAACAGTGATAATTATCAGTGAAAGAAATAAACATACAGTCTATTCATCTCCTACCCCCACCCAACATACACAAACTTTAAAAATCGAGCAACATGTATGTATTATTTTTGATGGTCATTGTGGTTGCAGGCTACAAAGATTCATTCATGTTGCTGGAAGTGATGGATGATTTATTGCAAATGTAGACAAGAAAAATTGTAATTTAATAGAAACACTGACAGGGACAGATTCTTTCTCTATGGGAGAATCATTATTCATCTACAAAAACTGGTAATTCTTATTTAACAAAGCACTTTCATGCCCAGTTTGGCTAAGAAAGGCCAGACCATCTGAATAAAAAGGTCACTTAACCACTCTGCCATGAAAAAAAAAATCACATTTGGATTTTCTTTGTCAAGCTGGCAAACAGAGGGGGAGAGGGTATCAGTTCATAGATAAAAAGTAACTTAGCCTGAGAAGGACCAGAACAGAGTAAGAATGGAGAGAGAATAGGACCCAAAGAGAGCTGACCACAGCAGTCACCCCAGTCCTCTGCAATAGGCAGGGGCTCTTTATGTCTCTCCTCTCTGACTAAACATCTCCCTCAACTCTCTTCTTTTTATTGTATATATTTGTCTCAGAGTTGACACTCCTGTAACTTCAAATCATACATGACCATCATGCTGAACTCTTTTTTGTTGTATTTTTCCATTACCATTTAGTCCCTTTATACTACTCCCCTCCCCTCCACTGCACTGTTGTCCATGTCCATGAGTCCTTTTTACTTTTTGCTCAATCCCTCCACCCTCTAACCTCATCTAGCCTTTAGCTGTCATCCTGCTCTCTATCTATGAGCCTGATTCTATTTTGCTTGTTCAGTTTATTCATTAGATTCCACATATGAGTGAAATCATATGATATTCGTCTTTCTCTGACTGGTTTACTTCACTTAGCATAATCTCCAGGTCTATCCATAATGTCTCAAATGGTAAAATTTTCTTCTTTTTTATGGCTGAGTAATAGTCTGTTGTGTACATGTTTCATAATTGTTTATCTATTCACATATTGATGGGCACTTGAGCTGCTTCCATATTTTGGTGGTTATAAATGATGCTGTAATGAACATAGGGATGCTTATGTTATTCAAATTAGTGTTTTGGGTTCCTTCAGATATATTCCCAGAAGTGGGAACACTGGGTCAAAATGCATATTCATTTTTAATTTTCTGAGGTATCTCCATACTGCTTTCCACTGTGGCTGCAAAGTCTACATTCCTACCAATAGTGCAAAAGTGGTCTCCTTTCTCCAAATCCTCAACAACACGTTGTTTGTTAATTTATTGATGATAGCCATTCTGACAGATGTAGGATGGTATCTCATTGGGTTTTAATTTGCATCTCTCTAATGATTAGTGAAATGAAGCATCTTTTCTTGTCTATTGGCCATATGTATGTCCTCTTCAGAGAAGTGTCCATTCAGGTCCTTTGCCCATTTTTTAATTGGGTTTTTTTTGCTTGTTTTGGGGGGAGGTTGAATTGGTGCTGAATTTTGTAAGTTCTTTATAATTTTTTTAATATTAACCCCTTATCAGATGTATCAGCAAATATGTTCTCCAATTCTGTGGGTTTTCTTTTTACTAACGGAGTATAGAAATGATCCCTGGAAGTATAGTCTTGGGTTTTCTTTTTTATTAATGCTTCCTTTTTACGTGAAAAAAATTTTTTTTGATTTGAGGTAGTCCCATTTGTTTATTTTTTCTTTTGTTTTCCTTGCCTGGGAAGATATAGCCTATAAAATATTGCTATGAGCAATGTTTGAGATTTTGCTGCCTATATTTTCTTTTATGACTTTGACGGTATTGTGGCTTACATGTAAGTCTTAGATTTATTTTGAATTTATTGTGGTGTATGGTATGAGATCTTTGCATGCATTTATCCAATTTTCCCAACACCATTTATTGAATAAACCACCTTCAGCCCATTGTATGTGCTTGCTTCCTCGGTTGAATATTAATTAACTAGAAAGGTGTGGGTTAATTTCTGGGCTCTCCTGTTTCATTGATCTATGTGTCTGTTTTTATGCTGTTATCATGCTGTTTTGATTATTATGGCCTTATAGTATAGTTTGATATTAGGTAGCATAATTTCTCCAACTTTGTTATTCTTTTTCAGGATTTCCATTGTTACACAGGGCCTTTGTCGTTCTATATAAATTTTTTATATATTTGTTATAGTTCTGTGAAATACATCATTGGACTCTTGGTAAAAATAGCATTGAACATATAGATTGCTTTGGGTAGTATGGGCATTTTAATGATATTAATTCTTCCTGTTCATGAACACAATATGTGCTTCCACTTATTTGTATCTTTTTAATTTCTTCAGTATCTTATAATTTCCCAAGTCAAGTATTTTACATCCTTAATTAGGTTTGTTTCTAGGTATTTTATTTTTTTTAAAGCAATTGTGAATGGCATTGTTTTCTTTAATGTTAAAACTTCATGTTTAGCTTCACTGCAATTGATTCATATTCTCTATACTTTTGTGTGAAAATTGCTAAGACATTTAGTTTGATTGGCTTGGATCTGAGCTGACATATGAAGAAATGATGAAAAAAAGTGGATGGACAAAGTTGGGGACTGAAAAGAATGGGATAATGAAATTCCATTAGCAGGAAAATACAGGTATTTGGAAATTACATTTACTGAACACTGAGTAAGAGAGTGTCTTAGAATAAGGGTTTTATTTGTGATACTTGACATTAGAAAAAGCAAGACAATTTTAATTATACTTTCTACTTGTTCACAGAATATAAGTATACATTATTCTATGATTTATTTCTACTTAGTTGACATCTCCTGAAGAAAACAATATAGAGTAATTTTTAACTAGAAAAACTAATTAACATACAAACAGCAACCTAGAAAAGCATATTAAGAGTACTGCTCATTTATGTACATTATTCACTGAAGCCAGATTTGTGGGCTCTACATACTTTCCACTGGGACTAGAATTAAGTTTGTAATATAGCATTAGAATTGGGGAATGTTTCTGCTGGAAAAGACCATAAAGAATACCTAATGAAATTATTTTTATCTAACAGATGAGGAAACTAAAACTGGAGGAGAAAATTTGAGTTTATTAAAGTCATAGCTTATTGAGATCACAGCTGAGAATACAAGTGTCTTCTGCCCCATGGCACATTTCTATTATACTGTGTTGCTACTCTTCATCATAATGGTATACATTTTAACAACAACAACAACAACAAAAGTAGTCAATATATTAATCATGTAGTCTGTAATCTTTGCCATATTGCACTATGTTAAGTGCTACTATATTTAGTTCATGCTGCTTTTTAAAATTATTATTCTGTTCTTTCTATATTGATTGCATTTATGTTTATCTTTAAGCTTTCAAATTTACTAGTCTAGGGATGCCTGAGAGAAAATAAAAAAACTACCCTTTATACCATTCTGTCTTTTATGTATTACTGTTGATTACATATCTTTCTGTTCTTTGAAAGTGATCTAGAAGATTTAGGTATTCCCATTGTGTTCCAATTCTTCAGGCAAAAATTAAGTATCACTCGTTATTCTGTGATAATCAAAACTGCTTTTTAACTGACCACTGCTCATATTTTAATAATACAATAAAATTATGTTTATTATTAAAAATATCTATGCATTGCAGCTGCATTTGTTTTATGCCTAATACCTTCCAATGCCACTTATAAAAGACCTTTAACCTTTTGTCGTTCTTTTAAAATGTTCATTGAATATATTGGGGTGATATTGGTTAATAAAATTATATAGGTCTGGTGTCCAGTTCTATACCACATCATCTGTATATTGTATTGTGTGTTTACCACAAAGTCAAGTCTCATCCCATCGCCATTTATCTTCTCTTTACCCTCTTCTACTTCTTCCCACCCCTTTCCCTCTGGCAATTCCCATACTGTTGTCTGCATCTATACACATTTCCTTTGCTTAATCCCTTCGCTTTTCATACCCAACCCCTCAGATATCCGTCCCCTCTGACAGCTGTCAGTGTGTTCTCTGTAGCTATGAGTTTATTTTGTTCATTAAATTCCACATATAAGTGAAATTATATGGTACTTTTCTTCTCTGACAGGCTTATTTCACTTGGCATAATACTCTCTAGGTCCATCCATGCTGTCACAAAAGGTAAGATTTCCTTTTTTTATGTCTGTGTAGTATTCCATTGTGTAAATGTACCACAGCTTTTTTATCTACTCATCTACTGATGGGCACTTGGGCTGCTTCAAAACTTGATTACGGTCAATATTGCTACAATGAATATAGGGTTACATGTATTCTCTTGAATTAGTGTTTTGGATTGCTTTATATATATTCCCAGAAGTGGAATCACTGGGTCATAAGGCAGCTCAGTTTTAATTTTTTGATGTACCTATGTACTGCTTTAACAGTGACTGCTGCTCTTTTCATTGAGTGAAATGCATCAAGCATTTTTCACATGTGCCACTTTAACTTCTTTATGATATCAGAAATAATTGTCTTGGCCTCAGGGGGAAAATGTACTTTTTGCTTCAAATGATGACTGCAGAACCATCTAAGTAAAAAATGAACTAGTTGTGAAGTTTCAGGTTTCTTTATATTATCAATTATTAAAGTAAAAAACTTTCTTAGCACATGGAGAATACTAAATGTCAAGATAAAATGATGAAAATGAATTGGAGGGTAGGAACGGGTACAGCAAACAAGTTTGAAGTTAAGCTTTTCAATGTATGACATAGGGAATTTGATAACCACATTTACATTTTATCTGGTGAAATAAATTCTTTTTTAAAAGAATAGAAAAGAGAATTAAATTTTACTATCTGGGGAGAAATTGAGTCAAGTCTATCATCTACAAAATCCACATTCATTTCCCCCTGGAGAATTAAATGTGTTTGACTATTATGACAATGAGAATAACCAAAGGAATCATACAGAATCAAAAGTGTATAAACCACATGTTATAGGCACTGCAAAGAGTTATAAATTATCTTGTTCATGTAAAAAACAATAAATGAATTTATGTGTAAACACTAGGTTTATTAGAATATGTAGCTTGGATACTATAAAAATATGGTCAGTCTTTCCCATTCTCAAAGCAGATGATGGTAAAAGTTAGGTGCTTGATATGTTTGTCATTCCCTAGTTTTGTTATTGGAAAGAGAGCAGGGACCTAAGTTGTGGGGTGGGGGGTCACCTCCCACCACTGGCCACCACTGTCACTCAAGGGGAATGTTGATTTTCTATGATTCTTAAAATATCAAAATACCCAAAACGTTTAGTAAAAGTACTTCACATATAAATTGTTGGCATTTTCCACAGGGAAAAATTTGTTCAAGGTCTACTGTGAGTGAATATTGTTAATATATAGTTAACAATATAAGGTTAAATTGGCCTAGAAATATAGAAGAATGAATAATATCAGTTAACATTTATTGTACAATAAGTATTGACAAAAATGTTGTGCTTATCTCTTCCCTTCATGATGTCATTTGACTTCTACTGCAGTCATATGAGGAAAGTAATATTCTAAATCCCACTTTATAGGTGAGGAATAGAGAATTAGAAAGTTAAAATTAAAGTTACTTAGGCAGTACGAAAGTCTGGTAAATGACAAATCTCTTTCCCCTTACTGCTCTCTGCCTGCCCTGAGCAGGTTTAAGGCTTCTGGCGTGAGAAGATTAGAAGAGTAGCTGTTCCTAAAATTAGAGTGTTCCCTGAGCAGTCACAGGGTGCCATTGTGAGAAAATTCAAAACAGAAGGTTCAGATTTACCTGGAGTCTCCCAGATGATGTCTCTAGGTATACAAATTGTATTCTTCAGAAGAGAGAGATCTTTATGTACATCTATTTTACCTCAAGCTACATTTTCCAATATGCTAACCACTAGCCACCAGAGCAGCTGAATGCTCAAAATATTACTAGTCTGCAGGATCACTAGTATCACTAGTCTGCAGTGAATGTGGTATAAGTGAAAAATACATATTGAATTTTTAAGGCATTTTTTCCTAGAGAAAACAATATAAATTATTACTATAATAATTTTCAAATTGGTTACATGTTGAAATGGAAACATTTTGAATACACTGAGTTTATGTTTTATTGTAATTAATGTTGTTTTCTAAAAGTACTATTATTAGTTTTTAATTGTGACTCAAGGATATGTTATTCAGAAAGAGAGAGACATCAATGTGAAAGAGATACATTGATCAGTTGTCTCCGGAAAGCTGCCTAACCAGAGACCAAACCCACAACCTTTTGGTGAATGGTAAGATGTTCCAACCAAATGAGCAACTCAGGCACAACTAAAGTACTTTTAAAAATTAGGCTACTAGAAAATTTAAAACTATATTTGAGACTCACATTATATTTTTATTGTGCAGTGTTGCTATAAAGTGTTTTTATGTAATCTTCCTGCTTTTAGGAAAGATTTAGTAAGTTAATTCCCTGTTTGCTTCTATTATAACAATTTTATGAGGTAACCAGTATCTAAACTAGATTCTTTTGCCATAAAAATGCAAGAAATCTTTTTCATTTCTCCTTGATCATCTTGTAATCTCCTGTTTATTTACTTACCTACTATAATTAGCACTACTCTTTATGATAAAAGTACATTTTTGACAATTCTATAAAACATTTAAATGTAATAACATAGAATCATTATTGATACTCTCATACACAAATTGAGTACAAGTTTGTTCTTAATGTGTACTGGCTCTTTATTATATACTGAAAGTTAGTTGCTATTCAGAATAAATTTTTAGCTCTGGCCAGTAAGACTCAGTTGGTTGGAGCATCGAGCCACCAAAAGTTTGCAGGTTGGATCCCTGGTTGGGGTGCATATGGGAGGTAACCAATGGATGTTTCTCCCTCACATTGATGCTTTCTCTCTCTTCCTTCCTTTCTCTAAAATAAATAAACATAAACATAGAAAAATAACTAGATTTTTAATAATAGTCATGTGTATATATTGTGGAAAAGAAACTGGGTTAGTCTCAAAGGTTTATGCAGGACAGAGAAAAGAAGCTAGAAGGCCTATCTACATCTGATTAGAGACCTTGAGGCTGAATATTGTGGTTCTAGAGCATCATCATAGATGGAAAAACCAAAGTTGCAGCAATTTCACTTTGAGGTGAACTGATTTATTTCCTCAGAGAGTTTACAAAAGCAAGTCATTAATTGAAAGTTGAGATCCTATAACTAAGACTTAATTGAGAAGACTGGATGAGTTTGGAAACTAGGAGACAATCATGTAACAGCTGGTGAGAATGAGAATTATGAAACTTTAATAAAAAATAAGGAAGAGAGGTACAACATAATCAAAAGTTTAAAGTGAAATATATTAAATTGCTACTGAAACAATGGGAAAAGTGGTTGATCAACAGAGACAAAGGACACGTTTAAAGACTCGAAAACCTTTAGTGAAAATAATAAAATCACTTGCAAAAGGATCCTTCTGTTTTCATTAACAACTATAGGCAATAAAGTAATGAGGTAGCACAGCCTATATATCAGAGTTAAATTTCTACAATTCACTTTCATTTCAGGAAGCAAATTAAAAACAAAATCAACTGTTATTAGGAATCCACTTTAAATAGCAACTAACTTCTAGTGTATAATAAAGAAACAGTACAGATTAAGAGCAAACACGTACCCAATTTGTGTATGACAGTATCACTAATGATTCCAAGTCATTACATTTAAATATTTTTAAATTATCAAAAACTAAATTATATTTAGCAAAATTGGGTGATTAAATTATATGCTAAAAGATTATATTTAGCAAAATTGGGTAGTTAGATATACGTTGAAAGATTAGAAATGTCCATTCTACTTATGAAAAAAGTGAAAATTTTTACAGCTACTGAGAATTTGCATGTCGGGTACTGTTAAGCAGTACTCAAATAAAAAACAGAATATTGAAAAGATAGTAGCAGATAATAACAACTCCTACTTTACTAAGTTCTGAGATATTGAATGATAACTTACTACAAGCCATACACACTTCAAGGTCCTGGGGATTTGGCAATAAACAAGAGAAACTTTTATAAAGACAAGAAATGGCAATAGTTTGTGCCAGGGTGGGTGTGGGGGCAGGTAGTGTGCTTTGAATTGACTCCGGGTATATAATTAACATAGATCCATTAGAAATTTTGTTGATGTGTGTGAATCAGGGTAATATTGAAAAAGATATAAAGGATGTTCCTAAGGGTGTTTTTGGTCTAAGAAACAAAATGGATGGAATTGTCACTCTATGAAAAGTAGAAGGATATGAAAGAAACATATTTCAGGGGAAGATAAAAACCTCAATTTTGGACAAGGTAATTTGGAAATACCTTTAGACACTAACATAGAGGTTGTTGGTATAACATATCTACCTGAAGTTCAGAGGAGATGTTCTCACTATGGATGGAAACTTGAAAATTATCAGCTTATGGATGGGATTTAAAAACACAAATGGAACAATATCCTTAATTAAATGAAATTAAATAGAAATGTGAAGGGGACAAGGGACTGGGGAATTGAGGAGGAACCACCCAAAGAGACTGAGAAGGAGCATCCTGTGAAGATCAGAAAGGTGGTTTCTGGGAGGCAATGAATAAAAATTTCCCATAGGAGTCAGTGATGAACTGTGTCACATACATTTTTTAAAATTAAATACAATGAGACCTAAAGTTTTACCATTGGCATTGACTAGAACAGTTTAGATGGAGTGATGGCAGTGGAAAGCTGGTTGCAGTGACTCCAAGCTCACATGAATGCACAAGGATATGAGAGAATATAAATTGCTCTAAGGAGCTGTGTTTTAAGCCCATAGAGGGGAGAGTGTGGCTATCACATCAAAAGTAGTAGGGCCAGTATTTTTTTTTAGAAAGAGAGAAATAACTGAATGATTTTATGCTGATATAAAATATTCAGTGGGGAGGTGAAAACTGATCATGTAGGGAAAAGAATGGAGCAATTGTTGGGGCTCTGCAGCAGCACATGATAAGAGGTCTCAGTACAATGAAGGTATTGTTTTTCACCAGTAATAACAGCCAGAGAAAAGGCAGCAGCATACAAGAGCACAGGGTTTGAGGTGGGTAGAATTGTTTGGGGCATGGTATGCAAAGTTCTATACTGACTGCCACTCTTATTCTGAGTAAAACAGAAATCAGAACCGTCAGATGAAAGTAAATATAGGAGATGTATTGAAAGTGGGGAGGAAGAAGAAGTATAGCATGGTTTCCTAAGTGAAAAAAAATGAACAGACTGGGACTACAGTAAGATTGCTAGAAACCATCAAGGACTGAATTTAAAGGGAGCCCAGTCAATGTGCAGTGAGCTTATTTGCAACTTTTATTTTAGCTCTAGAAGAGTATGAAATAGTCTTCACAATAGTCCTATAAGGTAGGTACTATTGTCACCCTGACTAGTTGAAGAAACATAAGAACAAAGAGGGATTAGGGAAATTATCCAAGTCTTATAATTAGTGTTAGTCTTTGGATTCTAATCCATATATAGCTTGCATCACTTACTACTACTACACTTACTGCTTCCATAAGTTATGTATTCTTTGAATCATTAAGTATTTGATTAGGGCATCTAGGTGATCTTAGCACCATTGTCCAAGATATGGAAGGCAGAAAAGGGAGAAGTTGTTAAGTATGGAAACAAGAAAACTAGAAACTTACTGCAACTTTGTACTTTTATAGGGGAAGAATTTGTGATTTTTTCAGAAATAGAACACAGATCTGGCCCTCACAATACTCATATTTTTGTCGAGAAACAGTCAATTAAGTAATCACAGTCTACAATGGTAAATATAATAATTGATGTTCAATGAAACTAAAGGGTAGGAGTGTTCACCATCTTGGGGGAGATTGGAAGAAATGATGTCAACATTGGCAGCCATATGGTAAAATTCTTAGGAAGATTCTTGAAGAATAAATACAAAGTCCTCAGGCAAAGAACAGCATGTGCAAAGGCATGAAAAAAATATAATTTGCAGGGGCCTGAAGATGCTCCATCTGGGAGGCATGGTGGCAATGTAGGGAAATTACACATGAAAGGTGGGCTGGGAACAGCTGGAGAGCTATTTTAAAAAAAATCAGAGGGAGGGGAGTGGCATGGGGTGATTTGAATTTTATAAAGAAAACACTGGAATCAATTTAGAAGATATATTGGAAAGAGAGTAGGAGAGAAAATGTGAGGCAACAAGGCCATTTTAGTGATTATTACAGTTTCTTAGTAACTGGGAGTGAAGCAGCAATTCTGAGTGTGAAGAAGAGATGAATTCCTGACTAACAGGAGCCTTTTGACACTATGTTTTCATTTTTACCACACTGCTTTTTTTTAAAAAAAATAAAAACATTATGCCATTCCTAGTGCATTTAGTAATAGAAAAGTAACCTACATTCTCAGTATTTTGACATT
Source organism: Phyllostomus discolor (assembly GCF_004126475.2). Taxonomy (NCBI): domain Eukaryota; kingdom Metazoa; phylum Chordata; class Mammalia; order Chiroptera; family Phyllostomidae; genus Phyllostomus; species Phyllostomus discolor. The sequence goes on along the minus strand of NC_040904.2, from coordinate 72,117,114 downwards.
AAAAATTGTTTAAAATTAATGGTTTGATCAAAGATGGCAGAATAGGTGGACGCTACACTAACCTTCTCCAGGGCCAAACTGAAATTACAACTAGATTATAGAAAAATCATCTTGAAAAACCAACTGAGCACTAGCTGGAGAGAAGCTTTATAACCAAGAACTTACAGAAGAAACCACATCACCACAATAAGACCAGTAGGAAGTGCAGAGGTACAAGAGGGCTGCCTGGGCTCTCACTGGTAGCAGCTAAAGTTCTGGAGGGATATTCCAGTGGCTGGGGTTCTCTTTGAGAAGGGTGAGGTCTAAATCACAAGCTGAGCTCCCCAGCCTAGAGCACCAGAACCAGGAAGGAACCCAAATAACATCTGGCTGTGAAAAGCATCAGGGTTTCTGTCCACAAGGGAGTGATGGCTGGAGGTGAAGAGAGCCTCCTAAAGGACAAACACAAAGTTTAGTTTACAGCCGCTTACTCTGGGATCTAGCACAGGGAAGACAGAGGGGACTAGAGCCATGACAGGACAGTCTGGGGCTGATGGCTCTGAAGTGAGACTGAAGAGTCAGTTGACAGAGTCTTTGTGTTGAATCATTTCTTGTACTGCAGAAGCCATCTTATCTGAGCACAGCACTCCCCTCCATATGGCATCAGACTGAGGTGAAGCAATAGCTCCACCTAAACGGATCCTTCTTTCTCTACCATGTGCAGCTTAAGTTGGGCTGCAGAGGAGTAGAGCTAGGGGTAAATTCAGTTTTTAAGCCTAACAGAAAGCCTGCAGTCAAAGACAAATCTATGGGTGCTCTGAGACTTTAGCTGACCTTCCCCCAGACACAGTGTTAGTAAAAGCCAGTCTTGGTGTGCAGCTTGGATCTTCCTGCACAAACCCAGGCCCAGCAAAAGAAGCCACAAGTTATGCATCACTGATAGCTCCAAATAGGTTGCCCAGTCACAGGCAGCATCTCACATAGGGCTAAACCAGAGTCTTTGCAGATCTACCCAATACATAGAAACAAACACAAAGAGACAGCCAAAATGGGAAGACAAAGAAACAAGCCTCAAATGAAAGACCAAGAGAATTTTCCAGAAGAAGAACTAAGTGAAATGGAGGCAATCAATTTATCAGATATAGAGTTTAGAGTAATGATTATGAGGCTACTCAAGGGCTTGAAAAAAGACATAGAAATGATAAAAACAGATCAGTAAAAAATAAAGAATGCAATATTTGAAATAAATAGTGCAATGGAAGGAATAAATAGTATGCTAGATGAAGCAGAGGACAGAATCAGCAACTTGGAAGACAGTAGAAATTGTACACCAAAAGAGCAACAAAAAGAAAAAAAAAGAATTAAAAAAATGAGAAGAGTTTAAGAAACCTTTGGGAAAACATGAAGCATAACAGCATCTCCATTGTGGGAATAACAGACGGAGAAAAGAGTGAGCAAGGAATAGAAAACACATTTGAAGAAATAATAACTGAAAACTTCCCTAACCTGGTAAAGAAAAACAAAGTAACCTGAAATCCAAGAAGCTCAGAGTCACACAAAAAAATAGACCCAAAGATACCCAAAACAAAACACATCATAATTAAAATGGCAATGCTTAAAGACAAGAAGAGAATCTTAAAAGCTGAAGGAGAAAAGCAGTTAGTTGCCTACAAGAGAGGTCCAATTAAACTGTCATCTGATTTATCAACAGAAGCATTTTAGGTCAGAAGGGAATGGCATGAAATATTCAAAGTGATGAATAGCAAAGACCTATAACCAAGGCTACTTTACCCAGGAAGGCTATCATTTAAAACTGAAGGATAAATAAAGAGGTTCCCAGAAAAGAAAAAACAAGCAAACATAAAAACTAAAGATGTTCGTTAACACCAAACCAGTACTCAATAAATGCTAAAAGCCTTACTTTAAGAAAAAAAAAAAGGTTAGCAGGAAAAAAGAGTGAAGAATGGAGCTAAAAAATTAAACACACAAATACGAACCTACCATTAATCACTTTAAATGTAAATGGTTTAAATGGTGCAATCAAAAGACAGCTGAATGAATAAGGAAACAAAATCCATATATATGCTGTTCCCAAGGGACCCACCTCAAAAGATATACACAGACTAAAAGTAAAGGTATGAAAAGAGATTTCACACAAATTGGAAAGATGAAAGAAGCTGGCATAACAATACTTATATCTGACAGAATAGACTTTAAAACCAAGGCTGTAGTAACAACCAAAGCAGGACACTACATAATGATAAAGGGAACAAGCCAACAAGAAGATATAATGCTAATACATATTCATGAGCCCAATATAGGAGCACCTAAATATGTAAAGTAAAACTTGATGGACTTAAATGGAGGGATTGACAGAAATACACTCATAGAAAGGGATTTAACATCCTACTGACCTCAAAGAAGAGACCTTCCAGACAGAAAATTAACAACGAGACAGTGGCCTTAAATGACACATTCAATCAAAAAGATCATACACCACAATCCAGTGGGACTTATTACAGGAATGCAAGTTTGGTACAACTTTTGCAAAATGAAAACTGTGATAAACCACATAAACAAAATGAAGAATAAAAACCACATGATCATATCAATAGATGAAAAAAAAAGCATTTCACAAAATCCAGAACCCATCTGTAATAAAAACTTACAGTAAATTGGGTACAGAGGGAATATACCTAAACATCATAAAGGCCATTTATTACAAACCCACTGTCACCATCATACTCAATGGGCAAAAACTACAAGTGTTCCCCTTAAAGTCTGGAATAAGACAGTGATATCTACTTTCACCTCTCTTATTTAGCACAGTACTGGAAGTCCTAGACATAACAATCAGACAAGAGGAAATAAAAGGCATCCAAATTGGAAAGAATAAAGTAAAACAGTCTTTATTTGAAGATGACATTATACTTCACATAGCGTACCCTAAAGATTTTACAGAGAAACTAGTAGAATGATAAATGAATTCAGTAAAGCAGCAGGATACAAAATTAAAGTTCAGAAATCAGTTGCATTTGTATATGCCAATAACAGAAATGGAAATTAAGAAAACAATCCCATTCACAATTGCTTCAAAATATACCTAGGAATAAACCTAAACAAGGATATAAAGGACCTGTACTTGGAAAATTATAAGACACTGAAGAAAGAAACTGAAGAAGATACAAATAAATGGAAGAATATACCATGTTCATGGATAGGAAGAATTAACATCATAAAATGTCTATATTACCCAAAGCAATCTACAGATTCAATGCAATTCTTATCAAGATACCAATGACATATTTCAGAGAACTAGAACAAATATTACAAAAATTCATATGGAACCACAGAAGACCCCACATAGCAACAGGAATCCTGAGAGAGAAGAACAAAGCTGGAGAAATCATTCTACCTAGTATCAAACTGTACTACTATAAGTTTATAGTAATCAAAATAGCATAGTACTAGCATGAAAACACACATAGATCAATGGAATAAAGAAACCAGAAATAAACCCAAGTCTTTATAGTCAGTTAATATTTGTTAGAGGAAATAAGCACATACAATGTGCTAAAGAGTTTATTCAATAAATGGTGTTAGGAAAATTGAAAAGATACATGCAAATAAAAAAAAGAAACTAGATAACCTTCTTATGCCATACACAAGAATAAATTCAAAATGGATAAAAGACTTAAATATAAGTCATGATAAACTAAAAATCCTAGAAGAAAACATAGTAAAATCTTGAACATTGCTTATAGTAACATTTTACCTGATACATCTCCTCAGGCAAGGGAAACAGGGGAAAAATTAACAAATGGAACTATATCATACTGAAAAGATTTTGCACATCAAACTAAAACACCAACATAAAAAGACAACCCACAGAATGGGAGAACATAGCCACAGATATATGTGATAAGGGGTTAATATACAAAATTTATAAAGAACTTACAAACCAACACAAGAACAAAAAATCCAATTAAAAAATGGACAAAGGACCTGAATAGACACTCTTCCAAAGAAGACATAGAGATGGTCAATAGACATATGAAACTATGCTCAATGTCACTAATCATTAGAGAAATGCAAATCAAAACTGCAATGACTTACTGCCTCACACTAGACAGAATGGCTATCAATAAATCAAGAAACAACTGTCTATGGCCATACCACCCTGAACATGCCCAATCTTGTCTGATCTCAGAAGCTAAGAAACAACAAACCTGGTGAGGATGTGAAAAAAGGGGAACCCTTTTGCACTGTTGGTAGGAATGCAGATTGGTGCAGCCACTATGGAAAATAGTATGGAGATACCTCAAAAAGTTAAAAATAGAACTGCCCTTCACCCCAGCCATACAACTTCTGGAAATATATCCAAAGAAACTTGAAACACTAACTCAAAAGAACATAACTACCCCTACATTCATTACAGTGTTATTTACAATCACCAAGATACGGAAGCAGCTCAAGGGTCTATCAGTTGATAAGAGGACCAAACAGCTATGGGACATTTACACAATGTAATACTACTTGGCTTTAATAAAGAAAAAAAAAAATTACCATTTGAGACAGTATAGATGGACCTGGAGAATATTATACTAAGTAAAATAAGCCAGTCAGAGAAAGACAAATACCATATGATGTCCATCATATGTGGAATCTAATGAATAAACTGAAACAACAAGCAAAATAGGTACAGATTCATACAGATAGTGGAGGGATGGATCAAAAAGGAGAAAAGTGCTCATGGACACGGACAACAGTGTGGTATTTGCAGGAGGAGGGAAGTATACATTTGATACATGGAATGGAAGGCATACAATGAAAAAAGTACTAAGTTCTTAATTTAGAAGGTGCTTTTGAAATTTAGCAGGATCACTTTGTTATTTCACCTGTATTTATTGTTATAGTTACTTATATGAATATATTTCCTAATATTAAATCATTTTCTTATAACAATTAATAAAACAATTAATTGTTAAAAATTACTCATTTACCAATGATAAATAACTAAAAATATATCAAACTTCTCTATCAGAGTATCACGTGCTATAATGTTAGGAATCTTATTTGAAGACTTAATTGACATAGACATTTACTACATATTTATTATAACAAATTTTAAAATGTTCCAAAAGAACTCAAATATAAATTCTTTCAGAATTAAAGGACATATAAATAGACAAGAAATAAATTATGTTACCTAATCTCTATTTCACTACAAGAGAAAAATAATACTATAGAATGGCATCTTCTTTTCAGTTAAAGACCACAATATAATATATGCATTTATATTGAATGTCATCTCTATATGAAATTATAACTAAAAATCAGTATTGACTATCTTCATAAAACTTAAAAATGACTGTTGGAATGTCTATAAAATCCAAAAATATCTCTTACAGGTTTTGGGATGATTTTCAATGTATTCTGTAAAACTGCCTGAGATTTTCTTCATTAATGCTCTTCATTTGACCATGTGAGCTAGTGATCATTTACTTTTTAGTATGAAATAGTTCATCTAGGTTTTCTCTCTTCTTTACACAAGTAGAGTTATAAAGAGCACAAATGAATTTTGCAAACTGAACAAAGCAAGAAGCTGATCAACTAAGATCAGCTCCATACCATGAAGTCCCCAATGGATACCTAGAGGGGACCATCAGGAAGCAGATATACACCTATGGCAAATTTTTCCTCAGTAATCTGGCTTGTCTAGCATTTCTTCCTTCTAATTCTTTGTGCCCACATTTTCATTTCAAATTGAAAACTAGTTAAATTTATTTAAACTGGGAAATCCCATATAATCTTATTTACACACAAATTTAAAATTGTATTTATTAATTTTGAGAGAGAGAGATTGAGAGAGAAAAAACATTGATTTTGTTGTTCCATTTCTTTATGTATTTATTGGTTGATTCTTGTATGTGTCGTGACTGGAGATCGAACTGACAACCTTGGCTGATTGAGATGATGCACTAATCAACTAAGGTACCCAACTATGGTATATACCTCCAAATTTTAAAATCCACAATTAAACAGCATTGTCCATATCTACAAGAAGTCATGCCTTGTGCTAATATGTCACCAGCCATATTAAAAGGCCAGCAGCTGACAACCTGCACAGCATTGGCACTCAGGATACTTCTAAATACCAAACAAAAAAGCCCATGTTTTAGCATTAATTTATTATCAGAGGCAAAACTATGTCTCCTAAATTATAGCTTTTGGAACCACAAATTAACAATCTCTAGGTAGAGGATGAAAAACTCAAGTCCATAACAATAGTTAAAACTGAAGGATGAAACACAATTCAAAACCTCCCTCCAAAGAGCTGAATTCTTAAAATCTCATTTAACAACCTTAACCTTCATTCTGAAAGTGGTGTTTGTTCAGTAAATGAAAGTCAAAATTGAGCAGTTGTAACTCCTGCTTCCATTTTATTAAAGGAGTTTGATTATAGTTTGTAATAATCTAAAGACTAGAAGTCACAATTTTAAAGAGAGAAAGATGGAAAAAGAGTGTACCATGCTGGTCAGTTTTCCCTTTGGAAATATCTGATCTTATTCTGTGTCAAAAGTCTACCTGTCCATGATGTTATTTTTAAACCTTGAAGAAGGAAGAAACTGATTGATCTTAAATGATTTCTAAAAACCTATTTTTCCCCCATACTTTGCCCATTATAAGCCACAGGGATCAACCTGCCCCCTGCTGATAAACTCCATAGTTTGAAAACACTAATCAAACAAGATAGTGAAATGATCAAAGTGTAATAGTCTGATTCTCCATTCAGTGTACGGCACATCTGTGAACTGGAGGAGAGCTGGAGATTTCAAATAAAGACTAAAAGAACTCTTTTAAAGCATTTCTTTTGTATTTGAAAATTTGTTCATTTTGAGCTTTAAAAAAAAAAAAAAACAGGAGAGCTAAAAGCCTAATAAATGTCTTTGATCTGGACATGGCAAGTTCTTAAAGAGAAAGTCCAAAAGATTGCACACTGTGTACTGTTCTCTAAAAATTAAAATCTAGCAAACCATCACCTATCTCTCCTTACTGCCTCCCTGCCCCCACCAACATTATATATATATATGTGTGTGTATATATATAAATATATACATATATATATATATATAATATTATACACACACACATTGTCTATTTAAGGAAAAATAGAAACTACTAGAAATGATTAGAGTACTATCTAAATTTACTCAAATATTTTAACTAAGAATACAGGGATCTCTCACCTATTTTTCACAATCCCAGAGAAGGCACCTCTCATCCAGGGCCTCTCTTGGAAAGGTTCAGATTAGTCACTGAAGTCATTTAGTATAGACAGAGAAATCTATGAACAGGCCTCTAAATCCTAAATATTCACGAATGGCAAATTAATAATTTAAATTTGAGAAGTAATAGATGTTAAAGGAATAAAGTAAGGACTGAATAACTGCAAGCATCCCAATCCATAAGAAGGCACTTACATTTATTTTACGAAGTTGATATCCTGGGCTGGTGCAACAGAATATGCCCACAGATCGGTACGGTTCACACTTTGTGCTCTAGTCTAAACCATTGCTTCTCCAAGTGTGGTCTACACATGAACCTCATCCTTTCTGACCTGGAACTTGTTAGGTATACCAAATTTTAGCTTCCCTCCTACAACTACTGAGTGAAAATCTACATTTTAACAAGATCCTAGTGACACAAATGCACATCAAAATTTTGAGAAGCACTGCTCTACCCCAGCCATGTTTTTGATAGCTGTCACAAGTTTTATTTCTCATACATGCACTGACTTTATTTGTAAATATACATATCACAAAAGGTTTTAGAGAGAACTTTACCTAGAATTCTGGTCTCCCTTAGGAGACCAGAAAATGAAAGTTTTCAGTTGCATATGGTCCTGAAATGATTTTTCCCCTTGCATTTTTGTAGATTTTTCCTTGTGTGTTCATGTTTCTGCATTGCTTTTTGGTTTGCTTTTGCTTTTTTAGTTAAATAAAGTGCATTCCATGACCTTTATTGAAAATGTTCCTTATGCAAAGTGTTTGAATATAAAGGATAAAAAGATGAGCAACAAATTGTCAAGTTTACAAAATATTAGGATAAAAGTAGATAAATACTAATTCAAAACAAATATATAGTTGCTTCCTTAGGTATCATGCATGTATACATTATTATATTATGAAGAAAGAGTGGGAGAAAGGGAGTATAGTAGGGCTGTTCAGGTATGCCAGAACTCCTTCTTTGAAGAAACCACCACTTTCACTAAATACAATTATGATGAAGTTGCCAATTATATTCCTAGGTGTGGACACAGAAACAGTCAGGAAAATCATATAGTAGCCTCCACAATGATTAAGCCTGAGCTGGGCAAATAATCCAATTAGTGTTCATCAGAAACTTCTGAAATAGTATATAGACACTAATAGAAATCAATATTGTAGTTTTTTTTTAATTAGAAATTTCAGGAACTGAGATTTATATATGCTATTTGTATATATAGAAAGAACTGTATGCAAATATTACTTGTTACAAATATTTATTTATAATAATGCAAATGTCCATGAATAAAAAACTACATGCAGAATGAAGTCAATTAGAGACACCAAAAGATGGAACATCTTTTTAAAGATGGAAAGGTATTTTTTAAAATCTTGTGTATGACATGCTCAGACATGCCCAGACTGAAATTCATTCCTGATCTTCCAAGTACTGAAATTTGAAATTCCATTTTTTCACGGTAGCTTAGGTTAGATTTATATAACTCAGAGCTGGAAGGGTCCAGACCATTACCAGAACTAACATTCATTGAGTACCATTTATAAAAGCTGAGTATGCCACAAGCTATTAAATATATTACTAAATTTATTTCCTACAGTGACTCTACAACATAAATACTGTTGTCTTCACCTTGTTGAAAAGAAAACTGAGGCTTGAGACAAATAGAGAATAAGTGGAAACATTTATTCATACCTGAGTTTAAATCCCATCTCTTTATTATCCATATCTGTGTCACCTAATATAGTTCTATAAAAATGTACCAAAATTTGCTAGAACAAAACTAAAGAAAGGAAATGCATCTATCTAGGAGTTTAGAAAAGTCTTCAGAGAGGAGATATTTTTCATCTAAGCCCAGAGGCAGTGGTAAAATTTCAAAAAGTCAAGAACATCTAAGAAAATGCAATTGCATGAATAATGGTGTAGTGGTACTAGATTTCAGACATATTCAGAAGTAGTGCAAATGTGTTTTGAACTTAGGGAAATAAAATTGGAAGACTGGGCTGGACAGACTAATTGATAATACACTGTATATCTCTAATTCCAAAGTGTTCAATATGGACTTAATTCATTAGACATTTGGAATTCATTGAAATTTCTTGAGATGAGCCATGAACTGATGAGAATTTCACTCCAGAATGACTGATTCAGTTAATATGTGTAGTTTGAATGTAACAGGAAGAGACAGCACAGAACAGTCCCACTGGAAGCAGATTTAATAGTCTGGCTCTATTTTCCACAAAATTTCAAAGCTCTGTGTAAATAAACTATAATGAGTGACAATAATGGATAAACAGATTAATCTATGGGAGTTTTATTTATTCTGTTTTTATTTTTATAATTCTTGAAAGAACAGAAAATGCTCATGCAGCACCATGCAACAACAAAAAAGTTTAAATAATTAAGCCCTCAAATAATAAGTTAAAATCATACCGGCTTTTACCAACATAAAATGTGTGGCTTGTACTTGATAATTCATACACACCAATGTTAGATGCATGAGGAGTTTGCATTTTATCCATAATTCTAGGTGTGGGGGAGACTGAAGTAAGGAACAAAAGGCTGGAACTAGGATAGTGAAGAGGAGAATAAAAATGAGAAGGACCTTTGGAGCGATCTGAAGGAGATATTTGTGTCATATGGGAAATTGTTAGAAATGCAAGCTCTTGGCCTACTTCCCAGACCTACCACTGACTAAGAAACTTGGGGAATGCAGCCCATCAATCTTTGTTCTGATAAGCCCTTCCTCACGGCTTTATAATCCCTACTCTGAACACACTGTGTGACCACAGGCCAGCGTGTTGACTAATATGGTCTATAGTTTTTCAATATAAAATGCTGTGAATACACTCAATGATATCAAAGATTTTTTTAGACTCTACACTTTATGATTGTCTCTCATTTATCACTAAAGCCTTCAATCAGTCAATTAATGGAAAGGATGCATTGTGGTCAATGATGTAGGGAATGAAACAATTATAGAGTACATGGCCCCTAATGTTATCATCAGACTTCAAACATGTTCATGAAAACTTAATTAACCCTAAAGGTGCTCTGTGGTATTTCAAAAAAAAGACAAAAATATACCTGGAGAGAAAGAACAACCAAAGGTTGTTTAAGTTCATTGACACTCATCTTGAGTCCTTAGTTCTAACTAGAATTCCTATATATCTCGAGGACATGCATTTTTCACAGCCTAGATGACTCTCCAGACTCATTAATCAAACATCTATCACTTAATTTACTCTTACCACACTCAATTTTATGGAGTTGAAAAAAAGGAGCACTCAGAGGAGAATTATAGCAAACTCTCATCAACACATCATCTTTCCATATACGCTTCCTTCCCTTCTGTTGAGCTGTTAGAATAATAAAATCTCCATACCTCTTTCTAAAGCCTGTATTTCTCTTAATGCACTATTTCCCATACCCTCTCCTCTCATCTACTTAAGGCTATTACTCCAGTGATTTTTACACATACCACTATGTCATCAATTTTTTTTCTCTCTAGTGGATATTCCCTATGGGCACATAACTGTGTTCTGTTTCAACTCAGTGAATCCCTCTAGTGACAAAATTTTCCTTCATTGAACACCTAGTTTCTCTGCTCTCATTTACTGCAAAGCTACTCAGAATAACTACTCAGTCATCTAATCTTCAATTTATTCATTCCCATTTTCTTATGCTGACTCCAGTGAGGTTTTTGCCCCAACAAATTCACTGTGCTGCGTTGTCCAGGTCATCAGTTCTTTTCCAATGACTAAATCTAATGGTCAATTCTCAGCCTGCATCTTATTTAAACAACAGCAATATTTGACAACATCAATCCCTTCCTTAAGCAATTGAAACATTTTGGAAATACAGGTGAGGCAAAAGTAAGATAAAGTTTTTTATACGGAAAATAATACAATGATTAATAAATGATAATACAATAGTAAAATCTGTGTTTCACACTTTTGTTCATATTCCTCCCATTGCTCCCCAACTCACTCACAGTAAAAAGCAACAGTCCACCTAATAATTTCAAATACCTTATTCTTTGCTACTCAAAGTGTGTTCCTCAGACCACCGACATCAACATCACATTGTTGGACATGCAGAACCAATGCAATTGGAACTGCATTTCATGCAGAAATCTGCCATCCCAGATTTCTGAATTTAAATCTGTATTTTAAAATATCATCAGTTGTTCACATGCACTTTGACATTTGAGAAAGAATTATCCTATGGTATTCCACATCTTTCCTCTCTGATTTTACTTTTTATTGCATTCCTCCATGACTCACTTTGTTCGAGCCACAGAGATCTGTTTGCTATTAGAAACTTTCTATTTGCTGTGTGAACGGAGTCTTTCAGTTCAACAGTCACTGACACACTGAATTCTGCCAACAACCATCATGAGTGGGTTTAGAAATATATCCTTCATGAGTCCAACCTTAATATGACTGTACCTATCCCCACACCCTAATTATAGCTTTGTGAGATACTCTTGAGTAAGAGGACCCAGCTAAGGTGAGCCCAGAATTCTTAATATAAGCTATGAAATAATAAATATGTGTTGTTTAAAGACACTAAATTTGGGAATAATCTGTTATGATAACTAATGTAGATATCATAGGCTGGCTGCTTTTTCTAGAAAGCTCATGACCTAATCAATTAATATATTTTTTAAACAATCACTACGAACATGGTGAGGGTGTAAAGAAAGCATTAACTGCCTGTTTTGGCTCTCAAGGTACTTACTCTTTAATTAGGTAAAGAGTGACATCTTAAACCACTTTTAAAAATTTAGTCAATAGATTAATACAAACAAGTACTATGATTTTTAAAATGCAAACTATAGTGTGATCAGAGTTCAGAAAGGATAATATCGGTGAGGTTTGGGAAACCTATGATGTCCTGTATGACCTAGCTTCTTCTAAGAATAAAATTAGGTCAAAATTTATATAATTATTTAAAAAGATAACACAAAATATGTCATGTAATTTTTTAATCATTTTATTGTTGTTTAAGTACAGTTGCCTGCATTTACCCCCACTACTCCCCCTACCCCAACCATCCCCACCTCCCTCCTCTGATACCACCCCCAAAACCTTAGCTTTGTCCATGAGTCCTTTATAGTTGTTCCTGAAAACCCTCCCCCCTAAATTTTTAAAATTTTCAGTATATCTCAAATCAATGTTTTCCTTTTTTCATTTCTGTATCATCTTGTTGGGAAATTATTTCCCTCCTAAAAAACATTTCTATCAAATTTCTCTTTTGTCAAATTTCTTCTTGTTAACTAGCTGGTGACTTGGTGTTGCCCAGAGTACCTAGTATACATGTAAAACACTGTTATACAATATTTAAGGACTGGAAAACAAACCTAAATGGGTGGAGTACAAATCCCCAAAGACAGGACTAATTTGCAACTTGCTTTCTTATTGTCATTATACTTGTTAAGTAACCTTTACTATGACCTGCAGGCATCAATAAACAGAAGAACAATGAGACATTATGTTAACTCTCAGCTTAATAGAATATGTTTCTTGTATTTTCCAGACTGTATTTAATTAGTTCCCATTTGAATTTTTGAAATTAATTAAATAATTCCATACTTGTGTTGTGGTATCATTTATACAAGAGAAATTTTTAGTTATGTTGTAACACTGAATAAATGCATTAAAATAATTTATTTCACACTTCCTTAGCAAAAGTTGTTCAAACCATAAAACTTGAACTTGGTGTATCACATTCAGCACATTCTTTTGAACCTGAAACAGGCAGGAATGGCTGTATACTTTAAACACTTTAAAGCTAATTTCAGACAAGTTATCAGCAAGCATTTATTGTACCTAGTATATGCAAATGTTTATGGCGAAAGTGGGATTTACAAAGAAATATACAATGTGGCTATTCAGAAGCCATCTCTCTTTGGAAAATATCATTTGTGGTGCTTTATAAATTCAAACAAACTACACAGTCATCAACCACCAGGAAGAAAATAAATCACTTCTAAATACATCCTCTATGCTAACATACAGTTTCTCAAACTTCAGGGTCCAAAAGAACCATGTAGGGCATTTGGGCTTATTAAAATGCAGATGGCTGGGACCCTCACCAAGAATTTCTGATTGAGCAGATACAATTTGTATTTCTAACAAGTTCCTAGGCGACATTCATGCTGCACGTACACTGTTTGAGAACCACTGGTGGCCACTAATTTGGTGACATCAGATTCCAAATTTTAGCATTTATCTTTCCAAGTTTTTTTTCCTAAACCATTGTTAATGTTCAGAAAAACCTACACATTAAAACACAGTCACACACACACAGTTACAATCAACATCCTTTGTATACTTTTGAAACTGCTGTGTTAAACTGCTTACTTATTTAATATTGTAACATTGCTCTGTGTTATGACATACTTACTTGTCTTTTCAAACATAATTATTAAATGCTTTCAAAAAATAGATTTTTGTCCACTGATAACATTTGTCACAGGAATGTTTTTCCCTACTCCCCCACCAGTGTAATGGGTATACATAAAGATCTTGAATTCTGGAAACACTTTTCAGAATTTCACCTCCTGTACTCTGGGGAGGGGGGGAAGCTGAATGCAGAGAAAACACTTTCTCCGCATAGAGGATATTTGTTTCCTGAACAACAACAGTTGTTGAGGAGATAAAACAAATGGCTATAAAATATAACTGACATACAGGGCAGACCATGATAACTTCAATTTAATTACATAGGATTAGAAATACTAGGGTTTAAAGAGAAAGGTGACGAGTCTCTTCAGAAGTAAATAGATTTCATAGAGACGGTGCAATTTCAAGAAGCCTGAAAAGAGCTTACAGTGATGACTGTGATGGCTACGGGTTGCTTCCTTGCTCTCCCTTCATCCTGACTTGTCCCCAGTCCTCTCCCACACACTCCCTCTCCCACAGGCCCAGTTATACTATTACATGATATGATACGACCTCTTTTGGCCATAGTTGACCAACACCTGACCACATGAGAACAAATCCTTAACTGGACCCAGCCAACTGACACTTAAATTTGAAATATGAGAGACAGAATGTGAGTGAGCTCATGGCTGCATTGCAATAACAGAACTCCAGAAAGCAGAATCATGGTGTTCTTAGTGGTCTGAGAGCTGTCTTGGTGAAGTCCATTAATAAGCCTTTTCTTTAATTCTGTGTAATCTGTATCTTTATAGTCAATCCCCTTTCCTTGAAGATAATATATTTTTTGTAATTACAGGCAGGCACCCAAGATAGTAATATCCAGAGCTGCATAGTTATGGAACTTAATAATAACTAAATGTTGCCTGTTTTTAGAATATACTTCCTTCACATATTTCAAAATATAGATGTTAGAACTTCCTGAGAAACAAAGTCCAAGATAAGAATTCAGAGCTATGCACATTTCAACCATATTTTGTGGCTACTTGTTAACTTTCTTGTCTATAAAATAATTCAGTTAGAATGATCATTTCAAGAACTCTACAAAAATATTACACTAACCAATGAGCACAGATACTCATTTACTCAAAAATAAACAGAATAAACTCTTAAGAAACAGAAGTGGTCTCAGAAAGTAGAGATTAATTTTGAGATTTCCACTACAAGAAAAATGATGCTAATTGCTTCTTTTAGGAGTCAGTGAAGTAGTCTAAATACAAATAACATTTTTTGCAAGGTACTTATTGTCTAAATTGTTTTCATTATTACTTTAAAACACACATTTTAAGTGATCTCAACTGCCATAAAGAAGGATGCTATATTGTAAAAAATAACCCTTCCACTTAATTTGATTAACTTCTCTTTTTAAATAAAGGGTAAGTGGAATATGTAAAAATATAAATGATCAAAACAACAACTTATTTTCTCTTTTTCAAACAACATGAAATCCACTGTGAAGGAAAAAGGGAGGGGACTTTATGGTCTAAATTAATGAGTAAAATGTAAGAACCTAAATTATGGCTCTTGGCAGATTATACACTTTTTTGAATACTACATGGCTTTCATAATAGGAAAATTCAAAAACATCAAAAGAAAAAATACTTATGCTTTATAATATGTGTATAAAACTAAGTTATTCAGGTGAACCTCAGTATTAGAGAATATTTTCAATGATTATTAGACTTCTATTTAGCATAAATAAAATATTAATCTACACAAATTCTCTTAATCACATTTCTATAAAAGTGCATTGAGGTTTAAACAAAGTTTAACAGAGTTATGTGTCCCTAGTCATAAAGGGCCTTTAAACAGTACAGAGTGGCATAAGGAATCAGGATAAATTTAAGGGCTCTATAGTCTTAAACTGATATTTTATCTACCACAGCACAGTCAGATATATCATACTATTATTCCTTACTACCTTTGCATTCCATTAAACATGTTTTGGTTCTGAGAAAACAAAACAAAACAAAATAACACCTTCAAGAATAAATTAAAATTGCTATAAACAGAGTAAAACTAATTACAACATTCACCTGTTTAAAGACAGGATGACAATTAAAACATCAAATAGTGTCTACTTAAAGATTATTTTAATAACCACTCTTTATTTGACAGATGAGCATAACCTGTAGATTGTCTAGTGATAATGGTGAAACATTAAATAGGAAAAATATGTCATATCAATGAAACTAATTGAAAGCGAAGAGATGGAAAATTTTAATTAACTTGGTGAACTGGTTTTGTCTTTGTCAATTACCTAAATTACCCTATTGAAACACTTGGTGAAATCTGTGTTCAAGTCCAGACAAGAGCTTTGTGAAACAATTCCTCCATGAGCAGAAGACAAATTATTTCAATTGTATGTTAAATCGAGAAATAAATGTCATTAATAGACATGCAGAATAAATGAAGGACATGTATAGGACATTAGAGAAGTGATAATGGTAGAGTGAATTAAACACAGGAAAGACCTACTGGTATGAGAACACTAATAGACTGGTAGCAAATAAATTTATTTCTTTTATTTTTGTAGACCTGTGAAATAGCACAGTTGATATTCAATGATTAAATAGGTATCTACTTGATTTTGTAGTTCTCATTTTTTGGTTTGCAAATAATTACTAGTTAAACATATTCATAAAATAAAATGCATCTCAATTTTTTTGTCGTTTTTAGTATATGAGGATGTGATGTAGACTATTTTTCAATGGAATTTTCTTAAAATCAATTGGAAACCAAAAATAATCATTGTGGGAGTGTTTCCTCAAATATTCAAAATCACAAAAATAGTCACTTTTCAACCATTTTCTCATGTTTCCTGAATAGATGAACTTGAGTGTGTTTTTCACTGACTGGGGCTACAATTAGGGTGGCTGTTTAGTTTATCTTACCATTTTAAAGAATTTCAAATTGATTTCATGAATGTATATATTCAACATATTACTGAGCCCCACTAGGAATGAGGCACCATTCTAGACACAAGAAATCATACAATAATAAATTTTGAGCTAAAATGAATATTTTGTGTATATCTGTATATTAGAATTTGAAAAAGTCTTTATCCTCTGAGCTAAAGCCAAATAACATGAAAGGACTTTGTGGTATAATTTTAAACAAATATTTTAAGGTTTGAGCAAGAAAAAGAATATATGCCAGATTGATTATCTGAGTTTCCCATGGGTGTGTGGTAGTGGTGGGAGTGGAAATTTTGTCCCTCATATTCATCATTCTTGATCTAATTTAACCCCTTTTATATTACAGGTGGTGACACCGAACCCTAAATGGCTAAAAAGTCCAACATCATAAATCCAAATAATATCAGAAAAGACATCCTAGAATAGTTTTTTTTTATTTTCACAGATAAAATAAATGGTATTTTATATACAGATGCACATTATATGTCTATATGAGACATATATATATACATATATATACCTAATATTTTACCATAATCCAAAGATAAAAGACTGCCCAATGAATTTATCATTGCTATCTTTTAAGTGATGACAAAATAGATTAGAAGAATAACAGCACTAATTGGCAGCTAATATGAAAGATATCACTATAATAATAATTTATCCTCTAATATAAATGTGGCCTGGTCTTCAAGTATAACAACAGACCACCTCTACATTGTGCTTTGAGAGACAGCCAGGAAGATGACTACTTGGAATAACTCCCCTTCTACTCTGTCATGGTGCCTAAAATTCTACTCCTTTCTTTTGGTTTTCATATTTTTAATTGATTATTTATAATAATCGTTCTTAAAATGCAAATACACTTGAATAAAAATCTATTATATTTTCTTTTGTTATCTTTCCAAATATATTCTTATAAAATGTCATTATGCAAAGTTATGGAAATACATAATTGGAGCCATAAAAATAAGTGAGAATCACCGAGTTCCAGATCTAATTTTATCTAAGAGTTACCATGTTAGCTACCTGTGACCAAATATACCTACTTGCTAAGGGTAACTCTAAGAGGATTGTTGTCACTCTGGCTGTTTTCTCCAGAAGTGCTGGACATACACACTTGAGACTCGGCATCCTGCTGCTATGCCCCCACTTCAGATGCTGTTGCCAGTGATGGTCAAGGAATGGCAACAGTTTTCTTCTCTTGTGTCATTTGCTTGTTCCTATAAGTCTGTATGAAAACAGTAATCAGGGGTTGATTTGTACTGGAACATGTCCCCCAACATTTATAAGGTGAAACCCTAATGCACATTGTGACAATATTTGGAAATAAGGCCTATATGAATGTAATAAGGGCTCACTGAAGTGACAGAGGTTGAGCCCTAATCCATAGGACTTGGTCCTCATGAGAAGAGAAAGATATTGGAGGTCCCTCCTCCACCACCATCATCTTGAACACAGGAAAAAACATTATGTGAGTACACAGAACAAGGCAGTAATTTACAACCCAAGGAGGGAGTCCATGCCAGACACCAGCCTTACTGGCACATTGATCTTGGACCTTCAGGCTCCAGACCGTGAGAAAATGGGATTTGTTGTTCAAGCCACCCAGCTGTGATGTTTGGTATTGTAGCCCTTGTAGACAAATACAGTGGTGTACTGATGTGGTTTCCCTGGATTTTAAATGTCCAAGAATTTAGTGCATGGAATGGCATACCTCACCAGTCTTTTATATCCAGGAAGTGAAAAATCCCGAATATGCCTCATTTACTCATGATTAAACAATGACTCCACATATTTTAAAAAATAATGTTAAAAAAGGTAAATGATATAAAACCTATTACATGTAATTAAAAAACATTTAATTTCCGAAAAGCAAAAGTAAAATGCTAATGTCTAGTACTACAGTATCACAAAGGATCAAAACAATGCACTGTCGAGTTCAGAAAGTACTTAAAGTAGGGAGTTCCCCTCCTGCCCCCACATCGTAGACTCTACTATATCTGGAGTATCAACAACACCCCTCCCCCATTATCTAAACTGCATAAACTATAATTTTAGTAAATCATGCAAAGAGCTAATCAAGTTTTGATTTGCTAATTACTTCACAATTTGATTAGGGCTGGCAGCTAATCATCTCTGGATATTTAAAGTCAATCTTTCACTCACATTTGCAAATCAGGACTTTGGTGTGAAACAAAATTGGGACGATGGCATAAAAGTTCTTTGTGTTATAACAAATAATTAATTTCTACATATTGCTACAATTTTAACAGTAAAGCAAAATTTTCTAGCATGCTTCAACAAGTTGAATTATGTGTGCAGTGTACCATCCTGTGCTGGAGAATTTAAAAAACAAGCAGCCAAGAAAGTGTACATGCTACATTAAACCAGCACCATATAATTCAAAATCACAATTCCATTTTTATGGTCAGCAGTTGTTTGCTGAAGAAATAGCTACCAAGGAATTGAACCATGAGCAATTTATACTATAACTGTTTTGCCAATTAAGAACAAAACTTAAAACATATTTAGTAACTATTAATATACCTTAGACAGTCCTTGGAAAATATGCCAATATAGGAAAAAGAATGTCGTGGCCATTTAAGTTCCACAAGGGAAAACATAATGATGAAACACTGTGAAACAGAAAGTGAGGCAGATAAGTTGGTTTTAATTTCAGGGGAAAATGTCTTCCCCAGTCATTACTCAAATACTATATTTAAATTATACCCTGTAACAAAGTTTCTTCTGTCTTTGTCACTTTCTGCTCCTATCACAATTACACAACTTGAAACTTGCTTGACTGTACTGCACTGAATAATGAATTATCTTTCTAGGAGGTATTTCATTATTACTACTGCCTCATTAATATAATTTCCAAGCAGTATCTTCACAAGTAAAGTCATATGAAACTTTGTACAATTATTTTATAAAGTTAGGTTTCTGAGCAAAGAATAGACATATTTTTTGTAAAGATTTTATCATTATAATTTAAATATTTTATTTTTTCCGTAATCATCAATGATCAATCAAAATTACTGAATTTTTTATCTTTCCATTTTATACTTCCTCCTTACTGTGAGGTATTCTTTTATTTTCTTTTTTACAATTTTTAAATTTTTTTTCTTATGTAATAGCATAATATTTTAATTCCTAACTTTAGTAGTACCAGTAAATTTAGATTTATAGCTAAAATAATATATTTATTATATCCAAAGTTTAGCTTTATTCCATATTCCATCTTTAAATAAATTTCCTGGTGAATAACCAAATTTAGTTAGAAATTAGAAAGTAATATTAAAAAATGCTCTGCATCAAAATATGAGATGATGCTCTCCATACAATTCTGCAATGCAAGCAGTAGCAGTCTTCCATTAATCTTTGCCACATGCATGAATGACTTCTTTCTCATTTTTTATGTATCCTTTTCCACCTGAGCTCTGTGAAGTGAATTTCAAAGTTCTCTTTTGAAGGTCAAAGAGATGGAAAGCTCAAGAATTGTACCAAGTGCAGACACCTCATTTATTCGTATACTCCAACTATTATTACCGGTATTCCTATCCTTTGAGGGTTTAAAGGAAATGTTTTCTTTAACATATTAGGTATAATTCTGCTGGATAATAACTCCAGGCTCTTCCCCCCTCTCCTAAGAATAGAAATTTGAAAAAAATACCCTAAGACTAAGATTGGGGCTATAGGCTCCTTCAACCTGATTTCAGCCCTGTTAGAAAATGCACAGCTTTATTCCCTCCTTTACACAAAAACTACGTGGATAGGAAACTTATTCTGGAAGCCAACCTATTGTGAAATTTTTTCACTATAGCTATATGGTTTTTGATGCTAGATATGAGATTCCTGGGAAGAAAAATAATTTTATATATAAAATAGTAATTTTATATTATTATTTTTTAATGAAGAAATGGCAACAGCCAGGGCTAGAAGTTGGAATGTATTAATGTAATATACTAAAACAACAGCATGTTCATAACATTTAATGCTGTGGTGGAGGTTCTAATTTAAATTCTAACATGTTGCAAGTTATAAAGCTATTTTTTTATTAGCCTAAGTCATTATTAGTGTTCTGGTCTCAGACTAATAATGTTAGCTCCTTGGTTTAACTGTTCAAATGATGTTTAGTTGGGTTTGGAATATGAGTACAATGGTGTGTAAATTAAGCAAAGACTAAGAGGGTACAGGCTTACTTTCTATAGCCAAGTATAAATGCAACTGAAAGATTTTCTAAATTGCAGTATCCATTATTTCAAAGCAGAAAATCTTGATTCAGACTTTAATAACCTTCTTCCCATATTTCTGCAATAATTTTAAATGGTTCTCTTTGCCAACAGTCCCTTTTGACTCATTTATCCTCTAAAGGTGCTATCAGAATAATCCTTAACCTGACTTTGATTACCTCCACTGACATCTTGCTACTACCTTCAGGAAAATATTCAGAATCTTAGCGTAGTATCTGAGTCCCTTCATAATCTAGCTCCAACTTGCTTTCTCAGCACACCAGGTACACTGTACCTTTTATCGCCCTTTAAAAATACCATGACCTTGTAGGCTCTATACCAATACATGGAATACCAACCCCTCCTCTTCATCTGTGACAAATATCTGACTATGAATTCACTATCATCTAAATGTCATCTCCTCTATATAAATATGATCAAATCTTCCATAATATCTTCTCTCCTACTGAACTTTATTATACAAGGGTTATTGAGCATGTGATCCCTTCTTAAGGCAAGAATTGTGCTTTGCTCATTCATTCAACAAAAATTTGAAAACTGATTGGTAAGGTATTAAATAAATAATGCAAATACAAAAAGGAGATTTGGCATGTAGTGGCCTGGGGAATAGAGAAACAAATAGATGACCAATACTTAGTGACAAGGCCTATAGTCGTGAAATGCATAGGAGCACAAAGCAGAAGCAAATGACCCCCCAGTGACATGGAGGTCTTTGAGGAACAAGGTCTTCTCAAAACAGCTAACAGTTTGCCTGGCATTTAATTAATTATTATTAATTAATTACTTTAAATTTATTAGGCCAAAGGTAACATAGATGCTGCATTTCTAATTTATGTCATGTTTTGCTTTCTTAAACTCTTGAATCATAATGTGATTTGGAGGTCAGGCAGAACGAGTTCTTTTTCAGTACTTTATATTTCTTTTCATGTCACCTTTTCTTTTCTTGTCTGGTTTAGTGTTACTATGGTGATTGCTTATTATACATTTTATAACAGGATTCAAAGCTAGTTCTATTAGGATACTTTACCTGCCTTCAAACAATTAATTATTTATTAGGATTACCTCAGTTAAAATTGGTAGAGAAAAAAATTGTCTGAAAATCTCTGCCCTGAATCCTTCATCCCTCTGGATGGCATCCTCTAGCTCCATTACTCTTCATATCAAAATCTACTCGCAATATATATCAGAAGAAAATTTGTTCTCTCTAAATTACCAATAAAACAGTATCAAAATATCTACCTGATAATAAGGAACCAAACTGTAAGAAAAAATTATACACTTATAGCTCAGTTTCTAGAAAATGCAAAGCTAGAACAACATGCTAAATAACACCATAAAGAAACTGAGACAAATCGATTATTTGGAGCATTGTACAAGTTACCAGAATTTGATACCTCAGGGGCATAAGGTTAAAAACAATTGTCTCACAATGTCAATACCTTTTCCTGTATTTATTAAAGGTTGTCCTGAATTTTATGCATGGTATAACATTTTAGTGAAAACACATAGGCCCAGTGTGCATGCAACATTTAGGTAACAGGGATACATAACTTCTTTTCAAAATGTTCTGATCATTGTAAACTCTTTTTTTATTTGAATATATTTTATTGATTATTCTATTACAGTTGTCCCATTTTTACTACCCCTTATTCCTCTATGCCCTGTACCCCCCTCCCACCATTATTCCCCCACCTTAGTTCATGTTCATGGGCCATACATGTAAGTTCTTCAGCTTCTTCATTTCTATACTATCTTTAAACAAAAAGTAAACTATTCTAACATATCTTTACTTTTGAATGCTTTTAGGACATCCAACTATTGTCTCTCATGATATTTAAGAGACTTCAAAGTGAAAGACCAAGAGAAACTGATACATACTCTGAAATGTCATAACTTTTTTAGCCTACTATTAATTTGTTTGGAATAATTTTTGGTTCTTATTTACTCTTAATAAGGAATTTTTCCTGTAACTTCTGCTTTTAAAATCACAAACATTGTTGCTTTATACAGTGTTCTACTCTTCCCTTCTCTTTTAAAAATATTTTCTAAATTTACATTGGAGAAATTACCTTGGGAATTACTACAGTAAAAAGAAATCCTAATACCTGTCTATTAAGTAATTCACATAAGTATGGCTATAAGTTGCTTATATTCTGAGTTTTAAAAACAATACTGTCCTTTAGAGAGAAAAAAAAAACTTCAGAGAGGAAAAACAAATATGGAAAAGTTAACACATTTACAGCAAAATTTAAGAAACATCCGGTTACATTTTCAAATATATTTTTGTTGAAAATAAAGTTCATAAATATAAGGCAAAAGCGTTATAGTAAAAATATTCTGGAATATATTCTCTGTGCTAAGTGTAGCACATATATCTGTGATGCTCAATAAATTTAAAACATTGGCATTGTGTGAATTTTTAAAATTATATCCTATAAGTATTTCCACTTAAACAAGTAAAAACTGTGTATAGAAAATTATGTCTCATTCTAAACATCATAAATTTGGACAAATAACAAATATGTAATGTTTAAAATATATTTTGAATTTTCTATAACTTTAGCTACATCTACTTATGGAGATAGTTAATTGATTTAAAAAGTTTTAGGATATAGAGAAGTATAATATTGTAATTTTGAAATAAGTTCAGAATTAGAGCAAACTTCTTTATTCATAATATAATAGTCTTTCAATGTACTTTGAAGATTATGCATATTTTAAAGATTTTATTTATTTATTTTTAGAAAGGGAAGAGAGGGAGGGAGAGAGAGAGAGAGAGAGAGAGAGAGAGAGAGAGACATCAATGTGCGGTTGCTGGGGGTCATGGCCTGCAACCCAGGCATGGACCCTGACTGGGAATCGAACCCACGACACTTTGGTTTGCAACCCACACTTACACACTTAATCCACTGAGCTACGCCAGCCAGGGCTTGAAGTTTATGCATTTTATATAGATGTTTAAATTATAGTTTTCCTTTCAAATTGAAATCTCAAGAATATGGACTCTGGCTTAATTTTAATGTTTGAGAGACTTCTTTAATATCTATACAACCAATTATTAGGTAATAATGATACTTGGAAATCAATGTTCACTATACATTCCTTAACTATTAATAAAACTTCCAAAGGAAGTCGATTGCTTCAAATGGTCATTTTTTGGTCATAGTAATTGTACTTTATAGAAATATTATTTAAATGATTATATATTCCCTTGTTTATATATAGGATCCATGAAATACATCACAAAAACACATGGTGTGGGACTCACTGGTGCCTTTAACTAGACCTGGTACTATTGGGTTACAAGCTTTGTCTGACTTTATTTTCATCTAGAGGTTTGTGATAAACACCTGTTCCTTTATATGTTGTTTTGCTCTAGACATGCAGTCTTGAATTGTAGGGAGATCATTTATTTACTTGGTGTCCTTGGGTAAGTTGTTATCACTTTTGGAAATTTAGTTCTTCTGAAACAAAAAGATTAACAACACTTTCTTCCTGTGATTTTTATGAAAATTAAATGCAAACAGAATTAATTAAAGACCTAGATCATATTAAATATAAAAGGTTATGAGTTGAATTAAATTAAGTAATAATTTTGATTAATATAAAAGTATAGTTTTTGCAATATGAGTTAATTCAACATGAGAATTATCTTTGCATTTCTTTCTTTCAGAAGACATGGAACATTGGTATACATGTATACAAGCTTCAGTAAAGGGAGGATATACACAATTGCAGGCATGGCCAGGTAACTTGGCATGGAAATCATACCAAAAAGTAGACAACTTAAGGTTAATGTTAGATTTATTGTTATTCTGCCTATTACAAATTTTACATAATGAAATATAATAGCCATTGATCTATTTTGTATTGAATGAATTAATAAATGCATATTTTCATTAATATTTTTCCAGATTAAAATAAGTATCATACATTGCAAACACTTATTTAGCATGTATTTTATTTATAACACTGTACACACGTATTTTTTTCTCTATCCTAAAATTGATTCTACATGGTATAGAAAAGTGTTCCATTATTACACCATGTAACAAGAAAAGACAATATCAAATTAGTGAAAAGAAAACTCTTAATTCAAGTATTTTCCTTTTTCTTACTTTTTGGATTAAGAACATGTGAAAGAACATGCAAAAGAGCATGTCGAACAAAGATTAAAGAACGTACTTCTTTAATAATGTTTGATAGTATAGAATGATCTTAGAAATAGTACCAAAAAAGTCTTTAAAAACTACTTCCATGATGGCTACTCTGACTAGACTTTGGAACATTCCATTTAATTTTGTAATATCAATGTTTTTAGCTATTTATAAAATATTTTGCCGCATGAAAACATGTAATATAAGGAAGCACTTCAAAAATTAGAAAAGGAGTATCTAGGTTTTCTTCTTCAATATACCTCTTACTACTGAGATCCTGGGAAATCTTTGTGTATCTGGCAGAACATGATTCCTATCATTCCAGTGAAACCGTGTTTGAAAAAAAGTATTACTAGAATTAGTAGAGTGGTTACATTGTAATGCATAAAAATACTAAATATTTGTATTGTACATGTGAAATTAATATAACCAATATAATATATATACTGAATATACTTAAATAGAAACAAATTAAAAAATTCTAAAGCCATATGGCAACAGAGTCTTATGAAAAATACAAGCTACAAAGACACATTAAGGATCATCCACAATCCTCTTAATTTTATCAACTAGCATTTATTTAAGCTCTTATTATGTGACTAGTATTGTGCTAAATATTTCTCATGGATTAAACAATTTGATTTTAATCACAATCCCACATGAAGAAACTTGGGCCACCAATTATTGGAGTAAATAGATAAATACATCTAGCATTAACCTGTGAACAATGTGAGATTTAAGGTGTTGACCCCCCAAAGAGTCATAAATGTACATATAACTTTTGACTCCCCTCAAACTTGACTACTAATAGCCTATAGTCGATTAATACATACAACATTTACATATCAACACACAATTTAAAAATTGTTCTAAACTTTTGTTTCAAAATTAAATATATTCAAACAATGACCAATAATTTTAGAATATCTGATATAGTTTCTGTAATAAGTCTATATTTGTTTTAACAAAAGTTTAGAAACTTGAAAATATAAATTTATATCCATGACAACTGATTGGATATACCACATGGAGAGCTTGTTAGGTAAACAAGATCTATCCAGAAGGTACCCAAACATTTAATATGAAAAATAAAGTCATTTATTGAAGAATATACAAGATACAAGAAACATTGTATATAGGACAATGACATCTCAGTCCCCTTCAGAGTAGGAACATTGGAAACTCACACAGTTCTCCCAATTGCCCTCAGCTGTCCATTGTATTTTCCTGAATCTCATTGATGGCCTGAAACCTCTTCCTTTTCAAAGGTAATTTTAGTTTTGGGAAAAGACAGAAGTCACAGGACATCAAATCTGGGCTTTAGAGGAGCTGAGTCACCTGCGTGATTTGATGTTTCACTAAAAATCTCTGCATGAGATGTGATGCTTGAGTGGGAGCATTGTCATGATGAAGCTGCCAATCACTAGCTGCCCATAGTTGAGGCCTTCTGAACCATTCAACTACTTTTCACAGAGAAATGTTCAAGCTTAATGCAAAATTTGATGCAGATTCGTTGTTCTACTCACTCAGTCATTTTGAATCCAACAGCCACACGGACCACAGGCTCACACAATGCCATCAATTGTCTTCACTAACTAGCACAGTGAAGTCATCATTGTTTCCTCGTGCACATTCCAGTCCACTCTCCTTGGCTGCCAGGTTACATCAATGCTGTGTAAACCATTCTCATTATATTAACAATGGCTGGGTTTTTTTTCTGGACGAACCTCATATATCTCTGATGTATACACTCATAAACATATGGATAAAATCACATTATTTACAAGGAAATTGACCCTTTAAAGCCTCATTGAAATTATTTCCAGAAACAATTGTTTGCAAAAATGGCCAAAGAATGTAAAAGAGCATTAACTCAATCTTGATTTGACAGTGAGTTTACAAACTTTTTGCTACAATATTGCTGCACGGGTATTTTCTCATTGAGAAGTGATCTAAAACTCACATAAATTAGAGCCAGCACTTGATGCAATGATACATATTTCTTTTACAAAGAGGTAGAAAATACAAAAAGCTAAAAACAATATTTACAATAAAATAAAGTCCCTAGATAATGTCTTGAATTCAGTACACCTATCAGGCCACCCTCTCCCTCCTATATTCCTGACACTGCTGCTATACCTACATTCTTCTCTCTGAGTGAAACCCCCTAAGAGAAATCTCAGGCAAGGAAGACTTTATCTCCTATCTGAAAAGCCCTGGATTTAGATTTAAAGGGTTCTCTTTATTATTTATTATTTTGTTCTTAAACTTGATCATACCCTTCCACAGCTGCTTTTGGGGAGTATTATATTATATAATACTTAATTAAAATGCATCTTCATTCTTCTTAATCAAAGGAGGCAGTATCAATGATACACTAGCAACCACTATTCACTATTTTATCATACAATCCCTTGGGAAGCCTCATGTTTACCAGCTACATGGCATAAATTGAATTTAAATATATTTTTAAAATCCTCAACTTTAATATTTTAAAGAGTTTTCTTTTTCTTTTTTTAAATATTCTATTTGTGTTTTTGTATGGAAAGTCACTCTGTTTATACCATGCTTGGACATATGATAGTAGAGACAGATTCTATGGGAAAAAAAAGAATTTCATTACATACATTATATTATACCACATACCTTAGTGGTACTTAATCTTAGCTGCATATTAATATCACCTTGGATTTTAAAGAAATACTTATGTCCTTGCTTCATTACTAACAATTCTTTTAAAAAATATGTATGTATGTATGTATGTATATATTTATTAGGAAGAGGACAAGAGAGGGAGAATGAGAGGGTGAGAAACATTGATGTGAGAGAGAAACATAGACATTAGAAAGAAACATTGCTTGGGTTGTCTCTTGTAAGAAACCTGACCGGAGACTGAACCCAAAATTCAGTCATGTGTTCTGATTGAGTAGAACCCTTGACCTTTCACTTTGTGGGACAATACCACACAGGTCAAGAACAATTCTTATCTAAGTGATCTGTAATATGACCTGTACATTAATGCTCTTTGAACATGTCTTTGTAAACTAATATGTAAAATCAAGCTTCACTGACATAGTCACCAGTAATTTCATATGGTTCAACCAGTTTTATTTATTCTTAACACCACTATAGCTCACAGTACTCTGAGACAAGAACTATTATATTTGTTTTCCAAATTAAAAAAATATGTGATTATAGAGACTAAATGATTCAGCCATCATTCTAGGTTATATAATCAGAAAGTAGGGGCTCCTGACAAGAAAAAATGCAAATATCATAAAAAACGATGCATTTTCTTTAGTAGTCTAGACTTGCCAAAGCAGGAATGAAATAATCATATCAGAGAATCTGATTGGACAAAATTCGAGTTATAAAGCTGGACACTACCCCCCAAAAAGTTTTCTTTTGTGTTTTTAGTTTTATAGCCAACAAGGAAAGTCATAGTAACAAAAAATTAACTAATACTAATGCTCAGACATAAATATTATTTAGCCATAAACTTAATTAATCAAGATTTAATTCTAAAAAAAAGAAACTAAGTAAACTACATTTATTGATATGGAAATCACCATAGTTGTCAATAGATTTGATGAATAACATGTATTTAAAAGCAGTTTACTGTACTGATTTCCTAAGGTTCTACACAGTATTTCCAAGCATTGGTAGTATTTAAATTAAAAATAACCTTTCAAAAAAGACAATACTCAATTTATTCCATTTTATGCTAGTTTTTTTAAACCTAAAATGGTATGAAAACTCACACTATATTTCCATGCAAACAAGATATATTATATATCAAAGAGATGTAAATTAAAGTTAACATTCCATGAAGAAAGAGAACTTTTGTCCCTACTGTGACTCCAAAAAAATAATTGACTATGGACAAAGGCTGTTGTAGGCACTAGAAAATTTCCAAATACTCACAAAAGTGCACCATAATGAGGGTAATAAAAGCAAGACATTTACCTCATGGGAATCTCTGAATGTGTTGCTGTCACGGACACAATTTAAATTTAGCTCTTCAAAATTCCAGTACTTATGGCTGAAGTTACAAACCATATGGTGATAGAGAGAATTAGCAATATTTTAAAGAACCAGACAAAAAAGCTGCTTACTTCAGCCAACAAAATTCTCTTTCACAAAATATCTGGTCGCAAAAAAGCTCTTTGAATGGTATATTATTCTGACTTCAGTAATATTGCTCATTTGCTTAATACATATTGAAAGTCATTTAAGCTTTGTAGATAAGAAGCAAAGCATAACAAAATCAAAGCAATAACACAAATTTTCAAGTCTTTGAACTAAAGGACAAAGCCCCAATAAATATGCTGGTGTTTGGCAAATAGTAAAATAAAAGACAAATTTAAATGTAATTAAAATGACACCATTATTTTCTGTTGAGCTATAAATTGGACAACATTTTAACAGTGATATATATTTAATAAATATTAGTTGTTCAAAATCTCCCTGTTTTTGTATTAAAATGTAATTGTATCAGTAAGACAATATAATAAAATTATTCAAATACACTAAAATTTAAAATGACTGTTAGAATTCTATTGTTTTAAAATTTAATTAACCAGTTACACTTACTTTTTAAGGAAAGTAGCTATTTCAATGACAAATTAATTTTCAGGGGTATCCTGTCTTATTAACTTCTGATTTCCCTTATTTGTGTTTGTATATAATTTCACTTGCTGGCTCAAGCAGAAGAGATATTTCTTCAAACTATGGAAGCTCCTATAATTTTTTTTCAAGTTATTTCAACACATTAATGTAAATATTTCAGCCTTAGCATTCTGTGATCAATGGAATAAGAATATATCTATCTTCTAGATAGAGGATCAAATAAATTTCTACTGCATGCACTCCATTCATTATCCCATACATGTGTGTGGAGCTTCCTGTGTGCTTGCTGCTGCCCTAAGAGCAGGAGACGCTGTGGGGTAGCACTCAGAAGGGCCTGATGGTGGGGGGGATATTTTATTTAGGGTGTTTAGGGATGCCTCTCTGAAGAGATGACATTTGAACTAAGACCTGAAATAATGGGGCTGAACAATTGTCTTCAAAGGAGAGTGATGCCTTTCCAGATAATAATGGAGACAAAAATCCCTATGCAAGTCTGATGTTTTTGAGCAATAAAAAAGAGACACAGTTAACAAGATTTCTTTTTTAATATTTGCTATTTTTATTTTGCTAAGCTAATTTTGCATAGTTCTCAGAATTTATCACAAGGCGATTATTTGATAACTGTGACATCATAGGCTCTTAACTGGATTGTGATAAGATGTACTATGTTTTTTAACTTTATAATTGACATTATTAGATGTAGTAGACCATTCTGTGTGGCGTGGGCCCAGCTCCCACTTGGAGATGCACAGGACCTATGCCCACGGATGGGTTCTCCTGTGCGGAATCAGGCCTGCAATGCACCTAGACCACTATGAGTTTTGCTTTTTCCTAAAACTCCCTCACCCTGAATTGAGGACATTTACTGCAAAGCAACTTCCTAAAAACCATGCTAAACCTTCCAAGGATGAGTGTAACCGGTCCAACTACTTTTGGCTTTTCATTTGCAAATATCCCTCTTCTGTGATGTGATTAGCAGCATTGGCTCCTTTGTTTTCTATAAAAGGTAACCACCTAAAGTGAACCTGTGCACAGTTAATGAGGACCTTCTTGTAATGTGCCCAGTAAGACAATAAAAGCTCATTGGAGCAAGGGAGAGGATTTTGCTCCCCTTGAGAGAAAAGCTATGCTGTCCCATTTCCTCCACAGGACTCAGTAGTCTGTGTGAATGTCTCATTGCACCCATAATGACACAGACGGCAACAAGCCAGAGTCCGCATCATTAGAGATGTCCCCATTATCCCTAAATCTTTCCATTGCCCACCTCCACCTGAAATGTAGCCAGCAAGAAAGAAAGCGACCAGACATACCTTACAGGCTGAGGAAAGGGTTTAGATTTTATTTTTTATTTTTTCCTAAAGGCAATAGGAAGCTATTAGAGGGTTTTAAACAGGACATCTGCTTGATATTTTAAAAGATCTCTCTCACTGCTCTGTGGGAAGGGATTATATAGAGAAATGTGATTAAAGGTAAAAATCAAATTGACATTTAGAAATTTCAAGAGGTGAATTCTTAGTTTTATTTCCTAGTAAATCGAGTTTTAATGACAAACACACAGTTTGTACTGAGTTATTCTAAATAATTCTTGATATACACTTTATATTTTCTCTTAATATAGGGTTTTTCTAAGTATGAACCTGGGATGGTATAAAAATAATTTGGCTTATTGGTTAAAAATGAAAATTCTTTGACTTACCATAAATATTTTGATTTAGTATCTGGGGATGGAACCTGAAAATATGTATTTTTAAATAATCTAACCAGGTGATGTTTATGTACATGAACAGTGGAGAACTATTCTTCTGAGAAGTGGTTGTTCCTATATCACGGAGATGGTAATAAGGTCAGGTAAGTATTCCAACAGAACTGAATCCTTGAACTTGAATGAGAAGTCAGTTGTGCCAGATAGAAGAGAGTGTGAGAAAAGTGGTTTTCATGCAACAAGCTGTAAGATTAAAGATGATCAGGTGTGGCCCTGGCAGTGTAGCTCAGTTGATAAGAGCATCATCCTATACACCAAAATGCTGTGAATTGGATTCCAGTCAGGCCATACATATACCTAGGATGTGGGTTTGTCCCCAGTCAGGTGTATAAGGGAGCCACTGATTGATGTTTCTCTTACATTGATGTCTCTCTCTCTCTCTCTCTCTCTCTCTCTCTCTCTCTCCCCCTCTTCCTTTCTCTCTAGAATCAATAGATATATCCTTAAGTGACAATTAAAAAATAAAATAACAATAATAATTTTTAAAAAGATTATCTGGCAGGGGCCAGAGTGGAAATCATCATCATTAGATTTCAGAATGTTAGGGAAGAATGGTGGAGGTGGAAGAAAAAGAACAACTTAGGAAGATTCGAATCCCACAATTTCTGAATTTGCAGAGCATGGCAAAGAACCCGATCCTAGAGTTTCACATCATCACCACACCTATGATGAATAAAGATAAAATATTAAAGGAAAAAGTATGTTGCAAATATCTTTTTTTTTAAAGATTTTATTTATTTATTTTTAGAGAGGGAAGGGGGAGAGAGAGAGAGAGAGAGAGACAGAGAGAGAGACATCAATGTGCGGTTGCTGGGGGTTCTGGCCTGCAACCCAGGAATGTACCCTGGCTGGGAATCGCAAATATCTTAAATGGATCAAAGTTATTATGTCTGTTTTACTCTCATTCATTATTTACATCATAGGTAGTAATGTCAAAATGTCTCCTTATGGAGACCAAGCAGTAGAGAAAAAATAAAAACAAAAGAACAAACAAAAACAAACAGTTGATGACCACTTGATACAAATTAATTCATTTAAACTTCAAAACAGCCCTATGAAATAGGTGGTTTTGTTATTCCCATAATAAATGAGGGATCTGAAAAGCTTAATAAAATGGAATTGTGTAATAAATCTGCTTATCTCTGACCAATTGTGATATGTGGTTGTCTGGTTGACTGTGTATTTCTGGAACATATGGAATACATGTCTGTTGTGAATTTAGGGAGTGATAGACCTTCCTATTAGCCAGGCATTCCAGGACTTACATGTAACCTCGGTTTGGATGTTTGCCTCGTTAAAAGAAAGCTACAGGATTAAAATGGTGTCATTTGTGTTTATACCAGACCCAGATTTAATACTTGATCTGCTTGCTCTTTCAGCCTCTCCCAGATATGTAATCTTATTCAAGGAGTCTGGACTTTTTGGTCAACACCAGTGAAGTAACCTGTCAGGTGGGCCTTCTCCATCCCCCAAAGGAAGAAGTGACTATCGGCATTATAAAATCTCTTGCCATTCCATTTGCCCTGAAAGAGATCCTTTCTTCTCTTTTGTTGGTAGCCTTTTGACTCACCTTTCTTCCTACAGAAACCTTCCATTTGGTACAACCCGTCCCAGTGCCCTTCTAGTTGGTAAATGTAATGCTGCCCATTTCACATATTACTTAATATAACCAATTAGATCTTCAAATGTACTCAGTTTAGTTAACAGCCTTGAGAAAATTACCCTTTCTGTGTCTAAAGAAACTTTCTTATAAAATGTCAACATCACAGTTTTGTTGTAAAGATTAAATGATAAAACACATGCAGATCATTTAATACCATGCCTGACACCATGATAATCATTATTACTTTACTCTTCCTTTCCCCTTGCAAACTGCTTTTAATAAGATATCTGTTATTAATTTGTAAAACTTCACATCCACTAATCTATAAACTAACCAATTCCAACATTGTTCTCCATGTCATTGATTAGGTCTTTTATCTTTTTTTTGTTCCCTTTATCATCAGCATGTGCTAGATTTTACTCCTTACTGTACCACTTCAGTATCTGTTTTTTTTTAGCACAGAATTTGTTCATCATTTTGATGATAAAATTGGTGTTATATTTCTGAAGCAGCAATAAGTTTCATGTTTAAATATTAAATGACGACTTAATTTTATTATCCTTTGCACTGTCAATAGAGTATTATCCACATAGTACTTAAAAGTATCTTTGAACTATTAGGCAGGATAGATAGTAAACCAAGACAGAAAGTGGAGGGAAAGATGTGCCTCACCCATTAAGCCAGCAGTCCTGAGCCCCGTCAGATAAGATTGCCAGATATTCCAAAGGTCACAAGAGAGATTTTGATAACCTCAGGAAGAGAGGAACCTTTATCAATTCCACTATTTGGACAAGGAAGTCTTTGAAACTGTTGGTTAATCCCAGGATACAGAGAAGGTAAGAAGAGGGGAAGCCTGGAGGCTGGGGGCAACTGCAAAATCCTTAAACCCCAGTGGGTGAGCCACTGAGATTAGCTGAGTGCCCACATGTAGCTTCGTGCTCAAGTATATTTCACAAGTGAACTTGTTACCTAATTTCCATTAGACCTTTTGTCCTTCACCTAAATTTCTTCTTGCATGTGAGACAAGAACTGAGGAGGAGAAGCCCCCTAACTCATGTCTTCCCAGTAACATAACTGTTATTTAAAGATTCATACACATGTTAGAATGTCCACAATATACCATCTAAGTTCACTGAGATTGCTATTATGTGCATGAGTCTTTTGGAAGTGTTTGTATATGTTGTTAAAAATAACTGCATAAATGCATTTTTTAAAATAATAATCTTCATGCTGATAATAGAGCAAAATCTTGTTTCAAATACATCCCTTTTACTATGTCTTGTGCTTAATTAATGTAATGTTATGCCTCATTAAAAGACTAAGACAATTATAGACTAATAGATTTACTATTGCAGTGTCCTTTAATTTCAGGAATATTAAGAGAAAAATTATAAAAGTCAGAGGACCAAAAAAAAATCTTAAACTTGCCTTTAAATAACTCTGCTAATTCAGTAAAGATATTCCCATGCAATAACCTTTTAAGCATGTGCCATTCCTGGCTATAGGATACCTGTATGGGTTAAATATACAAATATTTACAGAAGTGAATTGTGCAGGTAAATCCTATAGCAAGCAAATATGTATAGGAAAAAAAGAGAAGGGGGGAGACTATAAAAATACCTCCATATTATGGATAGTTATAATCATTAAACAAAAATTTCAATGGAGTGTTAGGAGTTAAGATACTGAAATTCCATATGAATTGCACTAGTGAAATAGATGCCACTACATTTTTTGTTCAGCAGTAAAGTAGAAATAAAAAGAGCATAAAATTCTTGGGTTTGATTGATACACCAGCACAATGACTAAACAGATATAAATAATATCAGGTACTTCTAAAGCAAAGCCACCTTCTGCAAAGGCAGAATTATTATGTAATTATATCTACTTTTCCAAGTTACAAACTATTCCCTGGCAGGGAACCACTTCTTCATTCATTGAGATTCAATATAATTTGAGGTGCTAAAGTAAAGTGTCTCCCTGCAGGAGGCTGCAAATGAATCCTGCTGATGCTTTTATTACTACTGATTCACACTGTTTGGCCCAACACTCAAACATCTCCAGTGCTTGGGGAAGCTTTAGCAAGTGGCTTATTTTGAAATACAGTAGAGAACCATTAGGATGAAAAATCAGGGGAATCCAGTCTGAGTCATGGCAACAGGCAATCAGTTTGTTGTAACAGTACCAGAGCTGATTGATGCAATTTTCCAAATTTTCTAACTAGTTTTCATCTTCAATAAAATTTTAAAATTTATTTCTAACTAAAATGAGAAATAAAATGTTGGACCGCTGACATTCTCTTTGTTGTATATTTCTTATTGTTGGTAATATTTTTGTTTTGTTGTTGGATTTTTAAATTTTTTATTGTATTTTTTTCCATTACCATTTAGTCTTCTTATATCCCCTTTTACCTCCCTCCCCTGCAAACAGCTCACTGTTGTCCCTGTCCATGAGATCTTTTTCATTTTTGCTTTTTTGTGTCAAATTTTCAATAACACAGTGTTAAAACTTCAGTGCACAAAAAAGCCATATGTTTTTGTTTTTCATTTGAACACCTTAGGAAAAATTATATCTCATATGCTGTAGCTGTATTGTTGCTTCTTTTACAGGCTCACAATATAGAATATGAAAGTGGATAAACTATTATGACTCAGAGTCTTTTTCTATCCTCTTCTGTGACTATCAACATTCACTGTGGAAAGTATCACTTTTACATATATACAGTTGGTTCTTGTGTGTGTATACATACACACACACATACACATATATATATACACACCTATGCATGAATATTTGTATATACGGATACAGATGTATACAGGTTTGTGTAATCTACACACACACACACACACACACACACACACACTTAGAATCTTACAGGAAAATTGATCATGATCCATGCAAAATTAGTTGTCTTTAGTATACACCTGTGCAGGGAAGGTGAAATTGTTTCTCAAAGAAATCACACAGAATCATAAAGGCAGCTTCATTATTCTTGGGACTGAGCTATAGTCAGTAATAGAAAGATCATTTTAATGGTCTTCTGAAAAATGTTGATTACAGAAGGTTGCCAAATATTCACAAAATATTAAAGGGAAATTTACTGAAAATATTTTATTGAAAGTTTACCTTATTGTTACTGTTCAATATTTAAAAGTGTAGCACAGACTTTTCTTTGAGTCTCTTACTAATAGTAATGAAAGCAATTTAACTAAAATTCATAACACTTCTTAGTGAAATGTCCAGTTTGACCCCATAGGCTCTGCAAACTATTTGAAGGACCAGGGCCTTTAACTGTGACAGTTAAAAATGTATCTATAGTAGTAGGTTTCATTTCTGCCCTCAGTGAATAAAGCCAAGCTACGCATTGACTTAATAGGCCAGTAGGCAATTTCATCTTCTCTTTGATGTATATCTTACTGCTTTTAAAAGAAAAAGAGGAAAATGTGGAACTATTAAAAATAGAATTCACAATGCTAAAAGTTGAAAAAAGATCTTCATAGTAATAATTACAGTTTCTTCAATGTACAGTTTTTACTTAACAATTAATATTTTTCAACTAAATAAGAAAACTTTCTCCTGTCAATGTTAAATGACAAAGCAATTGCTGCCTTATTGATAATATTTTTAGAAAATCAGGTAAAAGTGTAAGAAAATATTAGAAATTAAATGATGCGATATAAATACCTGCCTAGAAAGAGCTTTCATTACTTTCTAAGTGTGGAAAGGCATAACTTATTCATGGATTTTTTTTTTCTTGAGAAAAAGACAGATAATTACCCTTCATGGGTGAGACATTTGATTTATTCTACTGAGATTCATTTCATTTCACTGTAAATTAAACTGTTTAATTCAACATTTTCAATATTACCTGCTATTGAAGGAGCATCAGTGATGACTAAGAATGAGTTGATAGATCAGCTATACTCATATTAAATAGAATGTTTGTAATTATTGTCATAAACTGAGCTGTCACTTTGACATCATATAATCTTTTTCCTTTCTTATGACCTTTCAATTTAACTAGAAAACATACTGTAATTGCAAATCTCCAGAGCATATTATTGTATAAAATAACACTATACTATTCAAATTTTATTCTAACTGGCAATATATGTTTATTTCTAAGCATCTGCTATACATCTGACAAAGATATTTTATTAAAAACAAAATAATATGTATATGGGTAGAATTATTATTTGTCCCTA
This sequence comes from Phyllostomus discolor, assembly GCF_004126475.2. NCBI lineage: Eukaryota > Metazoa > Chordata > Mammalia > Chiroptera > Phyllostomidae > Phyllostomus > Phyllostomus discolor. Next base: position 72,079,872 of record NC_040904.2, on the reverse strand, counting down.
TAATTTTAAAGTAGTTATGTGATTTCAAAGAATTTTGCTCTCAATACAACTTTTCAAACTGAATGTTAGTAATTTGATAGATATGAAAGTAAGATCAAAGTTGTCTGTCCATTTATAATATTTTGAATATAAGCATTAAGAATAATACATAAAGTAACAGATTTAAATTAGTGTTTTATTTGTAATTAAATCAAAACAGGGAACAACTTTGTTCTGTTATCTGTCACAGTACCTAAGTTCATTGCAAATGTCTCTAAATCACCATACAAGAGAAAAGTTTGTTATTTATATAAAGTTAAAAATTGTCACAGGCACCTTCACCCATGCCCTAAATCTTCTCCATTTTCATGCTCTTTTAAACATTGTCAGTCAATATTATGCATAATAATACACTTTCATGGCATTGAAATTATTATCATCGTGCATATTTAGACTGCTCATCTTTACAAGTTTCAAGGGTGTATGTATATAGGTGCTTTTTTTCAATAGATAATAGAATGTAATAAAAACAAATTATTCTTACAAGTAATCTTACTCACTGCAAAGAAAACCATGTAATACTTATCTACTTTTGCCCATGCATTCCTACAGATTGAGTTTAAGACAGTCCATAAAAACATATCTAATATAAGATTTTTTAAATGGCAAAACTAAAATAGAAAAAATAATAAGATGATATAAAAGGAAATAAAATACAGAAGTGTATGCTGAAGTCTTGACAAATTATTTAAGTTAGTTAAAGAATGGGTCTGAGTTTCCGGAAAACAAAAGTAAAAGTTAGATGTAATGTACACAGCAGCAGCAGCAGCAGCAGCAGCATTTATTGAGCAATCTTTGGGGCAATGGGGCTGATGTCATCTACCTTACAACCAAATGTGTTCTCATGTATTCCTCATATCAATTCTATGAGAAGAATAATATATCTCCTTTACAAATAAAGAAACTGAAGCTTAGATAGGTTACAAAGTTGTCCAATATTGAGATTATATTTGAACCCACATCTAACTCTTCATGTTACTCATCCTCATCCCCAAGCTACTACTTGAACTCATAATACTGTTTGTGAGACAAGAACATTTCTCCAGTTGATCTTCATAGGCAGGGAAAAAGAAGTAGTAGGTTATAATCTACACAAAGCCATACATAAATTTAAAGACCAGTTTGTATAATTTGTTCTCAATGTGTTCCTTCATATAAGACAGGAGTATAATGGAAAGATGAGTTTCTATAAGAGCATTCCAATGAAGAGACGACCCATTAGGCACAAGCCCTACAACTGTCAAGTAGTCTGGTTTGATTTAGAGATACCACTGTGAATGCAAACTTTTAAAATTAACTGGACTCTCACACAACAATTGTTCACTTCAAGGTTGGAATAACAATCCTTGACAAATAACATACATTCAGGTAATATGTCCACATACATGTTGTAAATATTCAAGCAATGCAGCTTCTCAGTAAAACTATCATGAACATCTCTTATAAAGTAAATATAGCTACATGAATTAAGTGGCTAGAATCTATTATTTTCAAATATGCCAATTAAATACTTAAGAATAATCTAAAATATAAGCATTTTGGCTTTAAAGCAGTTAGTTGACTTTAAGCCAACATTTCTGATGGTTGGATACTGAAACTACTAAATACAGTTGGCATTGAAACCACTCGTATAAACAACAGAAAAAAACTAGCTTCAAAATAAAGCAATACATTTAACTCCTTTTCTTAGTAGAGTGTACTTCGAAATGACTGAAATAATTACTTAATTATTTGTCGTAATAGAAATGGGAGGTTACTAGGAAACCTCCAACTATTACATCTTTGGACTACACATAAATTAAAATACTCTTTTATATATATATAGGAAGAGGGAAGAGAATAGTCTTTTTTTAAGATTTTATTTATTCATTCTCAGAGAGGGAAGGGAGGGAGAAAGAAAGAGAGAGAGAGAGAGAGAAACATCAATGTGAGGTTGCTGGGGGTCATGGCCTGCAACCCAGGCATGGAACCTGACTGGGAATCGAACCCACGACACTTTGGTTCGCAGCCTGCGCTCAATCCACTGAGCTATGCCAGCCAGGGCCTAAAACACTCTGAAAATTACAATTTAAAAGAGAGCTGTGAATAAAATATTGTCTTATAAATTAAAATGACCAGGTGACTAATGTTATTTGAATTGATATTTGGTATTGTTTTTTCAAATGTTTCCACAGTGCATGGACAAACAAAACCCCTTGGAGAGAGAAGTAAGAAATATGATTAGGATAATTAGAATCAGCACCAAAGGTATTCAAGTTTGAATAATGGAACAAAATAAAGTCTGTAGGTTTAGCTTAACATTTGTTAAGGAAAACCTAAGAATAGTGAATCTTCAGAGTAAGATTCAACTACAATAATGAGCTAGAAGAACTTGTAGAAGATTGAATATGAGAACTTCATGTAGGAAAGTATGAGAACAGACCATGAAAGAAATACACACACACACAATGTCATCAAGTCTAAATGAACTAAACTACAGTAAAAGTGCATAAAGATATCTTATTATTAGAATATACCAAGCAGGCAACTATAATTGAACAACAATAAAATAATTTAAAAAAAGAATATACTGAAATTTATACAATTTCTTTAATTTGGAGATAATAAATAAGGTTTTTATTTTTTCAGAAAACAGGATTAAAATTACACGTAGAATTTGTATGTTATATATCATAAAGAAATGCTAAATAGAAGTTTTATATTTAAAGACAGAACATAGTGTCTTGTTTCTGTATAGTAAACTATTGCTCTGCCATTCCTCCTTTTCCTCAAAAAAGGAAAGTCATTATTTGTGGAAGTGGGCAGGGGTAAAGTCTATCTATAAAATCTATTTGTATGAATTCAAACTTTGTTTCTATCCATATATATAACCATATGAAAATAGCCCACCTATTATGTAAGTTCATTTAAGGTAAGTGATGTTTGAATTTCTAATTTTCTAAGCTCACAGTTTTATTTGCATTCATGGCTTTCATTTGCCAACTTTAAATTTAAATATACACTTTCATTTTGTGAAACTAAAATAACCCTTGGAGAATATGTAAGCAATGGAATGCAAATGGGGAATTCTTTTGTGCTTTTGGGTAGTGTTTACTCACTTTCCACCTTGTTATCTACAAAACGTGAAAACGGCTAGGTAGGCACAGCACGCTAGTTTGACAAGGTGTCATCCCACTCAGGCCAGAGCTTGTTTTGGGATTGCTTGATGTGTCAGAAACATTGTGATGGATTTTTTAAAAATCTGAAAACCCTGTGTTTATTATCCAAATCACAGGATTTTTTTTCAGACTTCCAAGGGAAAAATAATAAAAATGATTTGAAGCAATGCAATTTAGTCAAAATAAATGTCTGCCCAGAATTAACCTGAGTCTATTTTATCACAGGTATTCACTATTATAAAAGAGTATAATAATTGCATTGAACCAAGAGGGGATGTTTAAGGACATAATATATTTAAAGTATAAATTATTTCCTATTGTATGTACTGGGCAAAATAAATCAAATAAAAATTCAATTCAAGTTTTCAAACTTAGTTATTGATTTTAACAGGTAAGCTTATAAATTAACATAGGAATATGATAGTCCCCTTAAATTATTCTCTCCTTATTTCTTTTATATCCATTCATGAACAGATATTATTGTCTTTTATTAAAAAAAAAAAACTCATTGAGCTTTAAAGGAGCTTCTATATACTGGTTTATATAACACACCTTTGAAACACAATTTATTATATTAGTTGTAATTTTTTAACTATCTAATTACAAAACATAGCTTTTGACGCTCTGACACATATTAGTTATATACTCAGGTTCTTTGCAATGTAACTAGAAAACCATTGTTTATGTCTGTTGGAACAGAGGCCAATTTATGTCTGATATACAAGCACAGCACCATTATTAGAGGATGCCTCTCATTGTTGATAAATCTTTAAAGAGCATCTTTGAGCTATACACACACACACACACACACACACACACACAACAAAGGATATCTTAAAAGTGGAAGTCACTGGTAAGTGGATCTCACCTTCAAATAACTTCTTTTAAAAACTAGAACTAACTAAAAAAAATGCATGCCCACCCTGGCCAGGTAGCTCAATTCATTAGCGCGTCCTCCTTATACTGGTCAAGGTTGTGGGTTCGATTTCCAGCCATGGCACATTAAAGAATTAACAAATGAATTCATAGGTGAGTGGAACAATGGGTCAATGTCTCTCTCTTTCCTTTCCTCTCTAAGATAAGTAAACAAACAAACAAACAAACAAAATATTTTTTAAAAATGCATCCTCATACGAAGTGGTATTCTTTCAAATATTAAAGTATTTGACCAGAGTTAGAAACTATTCATCATCACAGTCACATTAAAAAATGGCAGCATCAAGTGGAGGAGGAGCTAGATGAATTTTATGATCATTAAAATTTTAATTGTGGTGTTATTTCAGAACCAATACTTTGTGTCAGATCCACATTTTATGAAATCTTTGTTGAAAAGATGTTTTCAGTTTTGATGAATGTCTAAAATTTTCTCTTTAAAACACATTATATTTTTATGTTTGTTCCTTTTACAAAAATCCTGGATGGCACTGAAAGAATGAACTATTAGTAGGAAAATAAAGAACCACTACTCACATTTCTATGTATAAAATTAGGAATAGTACTTAAAGGAATTTCCATTAATTCTAAGTTATATCTTATATGACAGCCCCAATATTATACCTACATATACATCTATAGATCTATTGATTGATTGATCAATTATTTTTATACATGAGTTTATGTCTATATGTGTCTATTCCCTTCTCTAAGAATTATATACAGAAAAGTCTATTATTTTTATGCCAAATTTTATAATGCAGATTTCTATAGTGAAATATGAGCCAAGTAATAAAACTGTCTTGTTTATTTGATTACTTTAAGTATTTTAGGTAATTTCTTTCAAAACAGTACATGATCTACCTATTTGTAGTTGTTCATTTTTAATATCATATCTTTAGCTTAAATTCCATTGCATGTGAATTCATCACTCTGTACAGATGGACTTTACAAAAGAAAAGATATGAAACTCAGATATAAGTCAATTCTGCTTGCAAACAGCTTAAAGTTTTGGCATCATATTCATAGTGTCAACTCACACATTTGAGAATAATTATCACTTTCATCATAAGGATATTTAATCACACTTTGTATTTGGTTTTGTATAATAGATTCTAAAATGATTTTTATCAGTTGATGGGTTGGTTTGTGTTTTTCTCTTTAGAATTACTGACAGTCTGAGATTGAGAAGATTTAGTTAAAAATTCTCTTTGTGCCTATATAAGCAATGTTGATTTTCTGTTACTCATTGACATGCACTGAGAATAGGGACTGAGGGTGGTGGTGGAATTCTTCCTTAAAGATAAGTGAGATGTCTGATTACACTATCTAAATCTTTCTTTCTGAGGGATGAAAAGAATATTGAGTCTTTTACTGAGTGTGTGTACACACACACACATACTCCTCTTGAGTATATATATATATATATACACTCAAGAGGAGTATATATATATGACTTACTTCTAAAAAGGCAAAGGAAAAGGATAAGTGAATAAGTGATTTTTTCAATGTATCTTAATTTTCAGATGTTCTTTAGTACCAGCTCTTGAAATCTAAATCTGGGTCAGATTTAGATAAATCAAATTCTTCCCTCTGGGAGTCTATAGTCAAAAAACCCAAACTGAATTCAACCAATGATAACAAGTACAAAGTGTTGTATCTAACTGATATAGAGCAATGTGTACGGACCAGAGGATTTCTTGAGTGAAATGGCAAGAATATTGGTAAAATTTGGACTACATTGTAGTTGGTTTAAAAGGATTATTTCCTTCCTTCCTTTCTCTCTTCACTTTTCCCTCATTCCCTCCCCTTTCTTTCTTTCCTTATTGACAGTTTTAGTTCCTGTAGCATCTTTTTTTCCCAGAAAATCAATTTACAACAAACAAATATCTGTAAATCTAAGCACGAGTGATAACTGTTTTTTTTCCCCTTCTAATTTCAAGAAAAATTACTTCCTGGTCTGAAGCTTATATTTTCATCTATTACTGATCATTAATCTTCATGGTGTCCATAATGCTGAAGTAACAAGCACAACAATGGTGTCTGCAATTTTAATACTTTATCTGCATACCACCATGCCCTGAGCATAGTCTGCAATAGGATTTATTAAGTTATATTTTAACTTTCTGAGTGGCATTTTTGTTTTCCTGGTAGATCTTGAAACTTTTAAAGGTCTAGCTTATGTTTTCCCCCCATTTATAATTTAACATAGTGTCTGGCACTGTGGTGTTGAGTTATTCTTTGTTCAGTTAATATTTTTTTTAATAAGATGCAGATACATGTCTGAAAAAAACACTAATTACTATCCTCATTGAGCATTTACAATTTGCCAGGCACTCATATGATACCATTACTATCATTATCTTACCAGGCTGGAAGTTAAGGCAGAGAGATGGTAAGTAAATTACATAAAATTAACAATTAATAAGTGGATTAGACTCAGTAATAATTACTGGATTCCATGCTCCTAACCATTGTGTTAAGCACTACCAGGTATTATTTAATGAGTGGCTAGGATTCTCACCGCACATTAGAAAATGTCAGCAGACTGTTTCAGTGCATAACGAAAGGGCTAAGAGTGAACTGACTCTTTCTCATAGGAAGAATAAAATCTAATCTGGACCATATTCTGGAGAAAGTGAGAAGAATAAGCTGTAAAATTAGTATAGAAAGTCCTCCACTTTGCACTTACTTTTATAACAATAAAGTCTTGTTCCGTTAAAGTTGAAAGAAATGAGTAATTGATGCAAATAGCATTATCTTGATGAGAAGCTGTGATGAGAAACATGATAAGAGGCAAGCATTTGCTGTTTTGTTTTCTGAAGTTTCTCAATACGTTCTTTTTTTGAGAAGAATTGTTATTATTAGTAATAAGAGCTAGGTATATGGATGTATCTGCTCTATTCCTGGAATCAGATGCTTCAGAAACATTAAAACTTAATGCCAACAAATTTTGGTATTTTGATTTCTTTGCCCATCCATCTTTATATATTTAATGAATAGTTCTTCAGTTTTCCAAAATATTTTCCCCTGTTTTTTGTGCTACATATACTTCATATTTGATGGACATATAAAATAATTGTTCAGTTAATTATTGAAATTGTTATTTATAGTAATTATTTTCATTTCTATTTCCATTTTCATGTACTTAAATTTTTATTTTATATGTTTATTTTATTTTAATGTATATTTCTCTCTTAACTTTTAAAAATCAAATTTACTGAGGTGGCATTTGTTAGTAAGATTATATAAACTTCAATTGTACATTTCTATGATACATCATCTCTACATTGCACTGTGTGCCCACCACCCAAAGTCAAATCTTGCAAAGTACCTTACTATTTTTCAATAAAATCATTTAGATGTTAACATAAGTGTTAAGCATTGTTAAGAGGCATCTTTCCCCCCATGATCTGGAAGGCAAAATAAAAATTTGAGTTATTATATTATAGGAAAATGTAAAAACACACACATGTATATACACACATTTGGGTCTGTCCTTCATTACCCCAATATCAGGAGATATTTAGAGGACCAACATGAAGTTTTCAATTATGTTCTGTAAGAAAACAGAACTTCATCATGGGGTTTTTCACATCAAGAGGTTTCAAAATCTCTAATGTTATATAAGAAGGTAAATGCCAATCTATTAAATATATGTGCTAATTGAAATTTTAACATGTTCTGATAAGCAATTTGAGAGGTTGATTATTTATAGGGAGAAAGATCAGTTGGCATTTAAGACATCTTATTTGCAAAAAAGTGAATTATAAGCAAGCATTGATTCAACATTACAGTATATGCAGATAACAAATTGGCACTCCTCTCTTGAAATTTTTTGAGGAAAATTTAAATTTATAATAAAAATAATACAAAGATCAATAATTTATACATATAAAGTATAACAAAAATAAATGGTCATGTGTGTGCTTGTGTTTACATGAATGTGCACGCAAGTATGCTTATCAAGGTAAAGAACTAGGTAGGTGAACCACATCTTTGGAGTAGGATTATCCTTTGGAATTCAACTGAGTAGAAGAAAGTCTGGAAGTTACAAAAGTGATTAAGAATATCAAGCAACAGTATAAAACATACGAAGTTTTATAATATGTAAACAAAATAAATATATTTTATTTCAGTGTTGCTATTTTATTGCTTATAAATCACTTCATTAACATTCTCAGAGTGACTTTGAATAATGGAAGCTAAAAAGACCAGTGTGATATTGCTGAATCAACTTGATCTTGGGTTACCTCATTTCATTCAATTTCATACATTGTGCTTCCCAATATCTTTAATTAGTTAAGTTAATAATCTTGTGTTAATAACTCTGGTTCAAGGATACCTCAAAACACCAGTTTTGAAACTATAAACTATATGAAATTATGTGTATTCATTAAGCTATATGAATTATTCCACAAAAAATGTAATACTAAGTGTTTAAGATATTTTATGCTATCTATTTATAACAAAATGTCTAAATTTTAAGGTAGCAAGCTCCCTGAAATAGAATGGCTCTATGTTTAAAATAACAGGTAATTGTTTGATAAAATAATCAGGAAAGCCGCTTTATACAGTGGTGATGAACAAATCTGAAAACAGAGCAAGAATCTCTCTTCCATCATTAAAGAAAGTACTTTCCTCTGCTTTCATTATAGTTCACAGCAATTTTAAAGCATTTCAGTATTTCCTTGTTTAGATAACTTTATATGTTTTATTTTTAATTTAGCTATCTCCACATTGATCACTAAGCTAAGTAAATCTGGACTGTGTTTTTGTGCCAGTGCTTGTTGTTAGTACCTCTGGGTGGTTTTGTTTGGATGATTCAGTCATTTATGTAATGGACAGAGCAACAGGTCCTCCTTTTAGCACCAGTGGCATAGTCATCACCAGTATCATGGTGCTTATTTGCATTCGATTATCAATAACAAATTGTGTTTTAAGTGCATTATTTAACAGTCCTATAATGACAGACATGTGAACTTGTTACAATCTTTATAATTGAGAGAGTTTAAATTATAAAATTACATTTCATTTTGAGACTGTCTGTTAAAAAGATCCACTCAATTATTATCTGTCAAACTTTTTGTCCACAGCTTAGAATAGTGAGAATAATATCAATTACTTAAGGATTAAATGCATAAAAATACCCAAAATAGTTATAAAATATTACAAACACAAACTTAAAGAAAATTTTAATAATTATAATTATTAAATGTAGCCAGAGGACAATGTCTATGTGGAAGTTACTTAATTTTCAATTGCTTTTCCAAATGAGGAAATGACATTTTCTTGTTTCTTTGTTTATGTAAGTAATAATTTACACCATGCTTAAGATTTTGCTTTGAAAACTCGGAATGAAGTTCAATAATTTTGATACTAAAAATATAATTATATTGATAATTTTAACTTGACAGGTAAACATTTGTTCTTGTGAACTAATTTTATTTCAACACTGATCTAGTATATTAGATCTGGCTGCATATCATTACTAATGATCATCAAATTTTGTTGATTTAAAAAAAAACTGAATCTATCTAGTGATTAATGCATGACAAAACACAGCTCAGCTGAACACTCCCCCACCAGCATAACTTCACAAAATAAACTTTGCCTCACCAACCATTACTAAAACCAAATGGTCCTTGTCAGAGTTCAGGCTCAGAGCCCTCTCTCTTACTATTTGAAACGTGTTTACAGACATCCCAAAACCTGCTGAGTCAATGGTTTTCTTAAAATAGTTGTTAAGGACACTCTCATGGCATGAGATGAAATGGAGAAAGCTCTAACCATATTTTAAGTATTAGACAGGCATAAATTACATGAAGTCAATCTTTTCAGCATGTGATTGTCTGTGAGTGTTAAGGGCTTTTGTACGCTGTGGGAACTCCAGATCCATAGGACAACATCATGTGAATACAGAATTAGTGCTGCAAGTGAAATTCCATGAGTTTAAAGGAATTACTTTAGCCTATTAAAGTTCCATCATTATTTCTGATTTTACTTTGCACTGCACATTTTTCTGTTTTCCAAAAGAGAAAAGAACATTAAAGAAAAATTTTAAAAAAACATATATGTAGTTAGGAAAAAAATAAAATTTATGAGCATTTACAATATCTGGAATTAATTTATCCAATTCTGTTCATTAAAATTATCTTATTTTGTTTGAAATAAATCATCCAAATTTTAAGGCTATGTTGGATATGTTAGGGAAGTTCAAATTTAGTCATATTAAAGAGAAGGGGCTAGAAAGATGTGAAAGATTCACAAAATCACAAAGGTTCGCTAAAACAAAAAAATAAATTTCTAGAAAATATTGGCACTAGGGAGTCAAAGACTGTTATTTTTTCCATTTTCTTCTTTTTTTATCTACAAATGTAGTTATAGAGAATATACAGAGGCACAAAGTCATCTAGGCCAAAGGAGTAAATAAATAACACATATGAAATTGGAAATAAATACATGAGATATACCATTATGATCTATGTATGGTATCCATGAACATGCAAAGGTTCATTTAGTAGTATTTTTAACAACCATAAGTGCCTAGAGAAAAGCCACATACTTTATTAGTTAAAAGGTAGTTATCAATGACTATTAGTGGCTATGACTATATTTTAGAATAAAAATAATCATGCTGACATTTATAAAAAAATACAATAAATTCACTGAGACATAAAAGAGCTTCTTATGCCCCATCTGAATGATGCCAACACATTAAAAGGAAAACAAGATACCATACTAAGAGGCCATGAAGTCACTAAATCCACACAAATTTTTAAAATCTAGATATTTTATATACATGCAAGGTCAACTCTTCTTTTACATGAGAGCTTTGTATGTTTATAGATATCTGACATCATACAGAAACAGGCCAAAGAAAGGGATGATGAACATGTTATTAGTACATTATGCAATTCCTGCAGATTATTGGCATTAATAGGCAATAAAACTGATGAAGAGAGAATACATAAATTTATAAAGATTTCATCTTGAAGTGAAAAAAACAATATATAGATAAAACCACTGTGCTTTTCTCTCTCTGATTTATTTATATTTCAGACTAACAGGTACCACTAAAGAAACACATTCAGATGGAGGGTGGGAGGTGGGGGTGGGTGGGGCAGTGGAAAGTGGTAGTGGGAAAATGGAGACAATTGTATTTGAATAAAAATAAAAATGATACAGAAAAAAGAAATAAACAAGTTCCTTTTAGACCTATTAAATTAGTTTTAACTGAATAGTATATTTATTTTCTCACATTATAAAATATCCATATCAATATATTATATAGAATATATTATAATTATATATTAACTAATAATTTATAATACTATACTAGTATATAATAATATAGTATGATTTTATAGTGACTATGTATTATATTAATTATAATTTAACTAAAACATTCATTATATGTATACATATTTATAAATAATAATGTCTTCTGTAATGCTATTTAATTATTCCTACTATTTATAGATGTTCTGCCAATTTCTAATGCACGATTATACTTCTTTAACAAATTGAATCATAAAACGTGCATTGTTACCTGCCTTTATCAAACAGTATATGGTAAACATAGATCCAGGCCTCCATACCATTACTCTTAGATTTATTTTATCTTTTTAATATCTAAATGATTACATTTATATTTCAGTTATTTTAAAATTTAGTTAATATAAATAATTTTGTAGTAAACATATTTGCAAGTATGTCTATGAGGTATATGAATACAATTTAGCTAGCAGTGGTAAAAATATAAGTTTATTTAATGAACATTTAATTATGCACTTAGTTAATTTTTACAGAATCAACATTGCACTATTTTAAAGAAAAAAACAAAAACTAAGTCTTAGTGAGTTTATATAGTGTGTCTAGGTTTCATTCCTTGGAAGTATTTGACCACTGAGATATCTGACTCCAAAACCAAACCCTTAATTACTATGTTATTAATACTCTGATGTTAATAAAAACTGTTTTTTATATAATTATATCTTTAACCCTTCAGTTTTAAAACATTATCTAGTTTTGAATTAGCATTTATATAACTTCTTCTTAGTAATTTTTAAGATCTATAAAACTAGCTATATAGAAGAAATTTTGAAATATCAGATATGATTATATCACTCTCAAGCCTGAGGATCAAAATTCAGAATTTTGCTTCTTAAATGCTGGCATCTTGATCATTAAAACATATACACTTATAAAAACAGACACATAGATCAATGGAACAGAATAGAGAGCCCTGAAATAAACCCACAACTTTATAGTCAATTAATGTTGGACAGAGGATACAAGCACATACAGAGGGCTAAAAATAGTTTATTCAATAAACAGTGTTGGGGGAATTGGACAGATAAATGCAGGAAAATGAAACTAGACCATGTTCTTACTCCACACACAAAAATAAATTCAAAGTGCATTAAAGACTTAAATATTAGACCTGAAGCCATAAAATTCCTCAAAGAAAACATAGACACTAAAATCTTGGAGATTGCTTGTAGCAATATTTTTTCTAATATGTCTCCTCAGACAAGGGAAACTAAAGAAAAAAAAAAGAAAACAAATGGGACTCCACCAAACCAAAACTTTTTGCATGGTGAAGGAAACCATCAACAAATTTAAAAGATTAAGCACTAAATGGGAGAACATATTCACTGATACATCTATAAGGTGTTAATATCCAAACTTTATAAAGAACTTATAAAACTCAACACCAAAAAATATATACAATCCAATTAAAACATGGGTAAAGGATCTTCACAGACATTTCTCTGAAGAGGACATACAGATAATCAATAGACATATGAAAAGATGCCCCATATCACTTATCATCAGAAGAATACAAGTTATAACCACAATGAGGTGTCACCTCCCACAACAAACAACAAGTGCTGGCGAGGATGTGGAGAAAGGGAACCCTTCTACACTGTTGGTGGGAATGCAGCTTGCTGCGGCCACTGTAGAGAGCAAAATGAAGGCACCTCAAAAAATTAAAAATAGAAATGCCTTATGACCCAGTGATTCCACTTCTGGGAATTTAACCGAAGAAACCTGGAACACTGATTCAAAAGGACATAAGCACCCCTATGTTCATTGCAGTGTTATTTACAATCACCAAGATATAGAAGCAGCCCAAGTGTCTGTCAGTAGATGAGTGGATGAAACAACTATGGGGCATTTACATGATAGAATACTACTCAGCTATGTAAAACAAGAATTTTTTGCTCTTTGAGACAGCACAGATGGACCTGGAGTACATTGTGAAATAAGCCAGTCAGAGAAAGACTAATACCATATGATTTCACTCATATGTGGAATCTGATGGACAAAGTAAACAAGCAAAATAGAGACAAACTCATCTATAGAGAGCAGGATGACAGCTCTGGGTGCGGGGTGAAGGGGTGGAAGGATGAAGCAAAAAGGAAAAAGGACTCATGGACAACAGTGTGGTGATTGCAGAGGGAGAAAGATGTAAGGGTGGTTAATGGTAACGGGAAAAAGAGGCCATTGAATTATAAAACAAACAAACAAGCAAATTTTATATGTTTGACCAGCTCCCAAGGATTTCTCTTAATCGTCAGGTGTTTGTTTATGAATCTGATACAGGAACCTCAATGCTGTGTGGAAAGGTAGGATGTTGAACTTTGGCAAAGTATTGCATTCATACAATGAATTGATTTCTTTCCATATCATAAGCATAATGGGTGGAAAATAGGATATATATATATATATATATATATATGAAATACATACTATAAGATGAGTAATTCTAAATTTTATTCAGTAATATTTCATTTAACTAAGGGGTATGCTTTTATTTAAAAGATAATATATTGCAAATTTTTAACATTAAGTCATATATATATATGTATTTTTTAATACAAAAGGTTTGGATAGATGCAATGATAGAATGTTCTGTGATTTCCTCACCCCTTAATACTCTCTTTATATTCTCACAATTGATTTATCAGTTTGTCTGTACGCATTAGAAAAGAACTTTTCACATCATGAGTCATTGTAACTACCTTATTCCTGTGTGTGTTTATATCTTTTTCCTATTTAAACCATGAAATCTGTCATTAAACCACAACCAACCTGTGAAATCTGTCATTCCCTGTCAGTAATTTAGAGCAAAAGACTCCATGATCAATTAGGACTGTACTTAAATATGCTATCGATAGGATGAATGGTCACAGTACAAATAAAGAATCTTAAAAAAATACTTGATTTCAATTTAATGCAGTTACTTTAGTGTAAATTAACATCAATATGTGAATCATATATTGATTATGATTTAACCATTAAACTAATAGTAAAAATTTTGTTACCATACTGCTATTTTTTTTACTTTCTCCTATGTCATAGTTATCATGTTTCAGTAAATGCTCATTATGACAAACCTATGATGTTACAAAGTTAAACTAAATAGAAAGTTGTTTTTAAATTAGCATGGGTGATGATTAAAACTTGGCAACATGGTGTTTAAATCTCAAATCTGATGACTTGTACTATAAATCTAACAACATTCAATTAATTGGTTTATTTTTCAGTTCTGCAGTTAAATAACTGCTAAGGTATATACTAATGACATAAAATGTACAAGAATTAGTTACAGTAGTAGAGCATTACAGTTTAAGCTCTATTATTAGTAATGGTATCAGTAAACAGATTTAAAAAATGAAATATGAATACCCTTTGCAATTCTTATTTTTGAAGAAATGGGATTAGAAACCTAGGCACTATAATTTGCTAAATATGTCAACTTTTGTAATCTATGTAAATTCAGAAAAAGAATAGAGTAGAAGTACTATACCATGAACTTAGCTAGTAATCACTAAATGTTAATCTTTGTTGTTACAATTATAATTATTTCCTGAAGCAAAGAAGATTTTCCCTGAACTATATACACTAAGAAATATTCTCAATTTACACCTTTATAAGTGCCTGAAATGCAGCATGTTACTCACCTTGATCTCTCTGCTAGACATGAGATTTTCCACAAGCATGCACTACTAATCAGTGATCTAGTGGTCTATCCACCTTCCCTTTCTGGTTCTGAATGGTTCTGAATGACGAGGATGGAGACCAACTTCTTCTCCTTGGAGAACCTAATTTTGGTCATGGTAGCTTCAAACGAAGGCCCTCTTCTCTACTTCAAATCTTTGCCTCCACTCCCATTTTACCTTAGGCAATGGGCAGTTTCACCCAAATGCAGTTGCCACATCTACCTTCTCCATAACTTAATGCCTGTGCTCCCTGAATGTGCACATGCATTTTATTCTGAATTCAAGTCCCCAATATGTATTCTTCCATGGAATTACCAAATCTCTCCAATCTCTAAGGAATATAGCTAACTGGCCATGCATTTTATCTCATCATATCTTTTGTTCTTACTGGAATACCTTTTTCCCCTAGTGAGCTTATATTCTCATTTTCCAAAGTATACTTTAGGGATGGCCAGTCAAAGGAAAGCCTCCTCAAGCCTTTACTCTCCTCCAGAATTGCTTTTGTCTTGGTTATTCAGGACCAAACTGCTGCTACATGCTTAGCAGTTTATTAGAGTTAGTTTATAGGTATGTCTTTTCATTTGTTTTTAATGCCTCTTGAGGCAGGGGTGACCTTATCTGTTTATAGATTCCTTATTATAGTGTATTATAAGGTAGGCACTCAATTAATCCTTGATATATTTAAAGCTTTTGTATGTGTGTGTGTTGCGTTAAGGTCTGTTATTAAGTATTGACAGTGTTCTGAAAGGTTGTCAAAAATTTTGCAGGTAATGGAAACATATTACTAACAATGTGAGAATTATCATCAGCATTAGTGAGACAGTGGTATGTTTTCACTGAAGAAAAAAAATTGAGTTACCCATGACAGAACAATGACCAAACATTCTAACATTTGACTAAAGCAAAGCATTTTTGCTATATTCAAATCAGGAAGTATGTGTTGATGAGCATTATGTATTAGATTTTTCTTAATTCCCTGATACTGTCTCTTTTGATTATTTATAAACTTTCTCATCTCTCTTCTTTATATTCCATGCAATTTCACATGCCAGCAAATGACCCTTTAGATTTACATGATTAGCAGTAGCTGATAATCCCAAAGTGAGTAATAGTTACAACCTATTTGTCTATACTCCTCTCCTGTTACACCCTGCTATCCAGAGAAATAAGTATATAATTATCTTCCAAATCTTAACACTCATGAGGATGTGTGACACACATAAAAATAAAATAAGTCTCTATTAAATGACTCAACTGAAAATCAAACACAAACTTAGTTATAATAATTTTGAAAGTATTTTAAAACCTTTGTTATATCATTATTTTTAATTTCTGACCTTAATAACCATAATTATAAATTTTTAAATATTTTAAAATTTACTTAACACATTCATTACTGGCTGTGATAACAAAGAGTAAAGAGTCCAGTCAATGGAGCAATGTTATTTGTGTTTAATCTCAAATCTATTTCTTATTAACTGCATGACTTTGATGATGCTTCTTCAGTATTCTTGTGCCTTAGCTTTCATCATATATTATATGATTTAATTGATTAATACATATGAAGCAATTGTAAGAGTACTTTGTACATTGTAAGCACTCAAAGTAGTTGTCTCATTAACCTGCTTTACTTTTAATTTTATCAACTCCCTTATCTTTATTAATGTAAACTTTAATATAAACTATTCTATGACACCATGATTGTTTTAAAAGTTGATTTTTAAAATTAAACTGCCAAAAGTATCATTTTATTAATTAATTATATATAAGCATAAGTACTGAAATACACTTATTTTTAATTCAACTAACTACATAATAAAAGCTTTCTTTTTTGTAATAAAAGATCTTCTATAAAAAGATTGTTTAAGATGGCTTCTATTTTATCTTTTAAGGTCCAGGTGTCTATGTTAGAGGCAAATACCTGCAGGTAACTACAAAGTAGGTGGGTCAATTTGATCTATTAGAAAGCCCTGCTTTCAGTTCTGCTTAAAACAATCATTAGTTTCTAAATGATATATACATACCATCTCTATCACAGTGGAAGGATTAAATAAGATGTTTGTGATTAAATGTATTTTGTAGATACATAGTAAACATTATTCAGTTAATACATGTGGTTCCATTCTGGAACTTCTTATAGACACTGGCTTTTTGTAATACAAAAAAGAAAAAAAAAAAACAACGCATCCCTTCTTTTTTCTGTGATTGTTGCTCCTATTCTTTTAATTATCCTGAAAAATAAAACTTCATTACAATTACTATATTTTCAAATTAAAACACATTATTGTTATCCATTTAGTACCTAGTGTGTACCTTCACTGCTCACTAAACACCAAAGACAAAACAGTAAGGCAATGATTTGGATGTGTAGACCAAACTCCAAGTTGACTTGATTATAAAATTTATTTATATATCCTTCCATCAATTTTTCAAAACAAGTTATTTTAATTTTATAAGAGATTGGACA
The DNA here is from genome assembly GCF_004126475.2 of Phyllostomus discolor. Lineage (NCBI taxonomy): Eukaryota > Metazoa > Chordata > Mammalia > Chiroptera > Phyllostomidae > Phyllostomus > Phyllostomus discolor. The sequence goes on along the minus strand of NC_040904.2, from coordinate 72,062,263 downwards.
AAAATGTTAGTATTCAAATTCTGGGCTTTAAATACCAAAGGCTTTTTAAAAACATTTAAACTGTTGACAGTTTTGATAACCTACTTGGTACCCATCATTGCCAAGTTCTGTTGGAATTGAGAATCTTCACTGGTAATACTACAATGTCAAAAAAAAAACTACAAAATGAGCTAATTTGTTTAGAGATCAACATAACTTTAATTTTGAATGTGTTTTCAGCACATTGGTAGCAATAGATAGAAACTCTGGGAATAGGGACTTATTTTTTGTTTGGCAATGGTATCGCAATCAAGAAAGATCCTGAGAATACAGCAGGTGAAAGTTTTGCTCTTTTTTAAATGTGAACATTTTACCACTACTTCTAAATTTTTGGAAGTGATTAGACATTACTAACTCTACTTGATGGAGGATCTTTCTATTCTAAATGATATATTCTGTTTCTTATAATCTGTTAATATTTCAAATAAGGAACAAAACTGGTAGCTTTCATTTTTTCTATATATTTGGTAGATGAACTATTGGCAGACTTTTTATAATCCTAGCCATTACAAGCAACATATTTCTCTAGGACTACCTATTACTTTTTTCCAATATATAGTCTACTATTTCTTTTAAAATTATATAAAATATTATTTATTGAAGTATTAATAGGGCAAGAATATTTTGGTCATCTGTAAAAGATGTTAATTCTTTTCCATTTTGCAGTGATGTTTTAGGTATGTAAATTTAATCCAAAATACCAAGAGTTACTGCCTTACTCTATCATGTACTATTCTTCTTGCCTTAAAAACAAAGTATAATAACTCAACTAAGGAAGTTAAATATAATATTTTTGTATTCAGCAAACATTCGATAATATTTATTGAGCACTTATATGCACTAGCAGGATGGCTGTCCTTTCTTCAATGCCTCTCAGACTACAGACATTTAGAAAGTTGGTATATTAATAATTCAAATGTCAGGGAAACAATCATTACACTAGTGCAAATCCAGAGGAATTGCTGCATCTGGTAAGCCAGGAATAGGACTTCTTATACAAATTCGTGACACACTGGGCATTGTGCAAGAGTGGAGATGGAAAACAGAGGCTGAGAGAGCACCAACGGTGAAGCCACGGTGGAAATTTGGGAACACAGTGTCAATGAAAACAGCATAAATAAATCTACAGGGTATTACACTAAGTGAAATAAAACAAACAGAAACACAAATACTATGTGATTTAATTTATGTGTGAAGTCTGAAAAATGAAACAAAACAAACAAAATAAAACAGAAACAGACTCATAGATACAGGAAACAAAACGGTGGTTACCAGACATGGGAAGAATTGGGAGAAAGGAGAGAAAGATAAAGGTCATTAAGAGGTACAAACTTCCAGTAATAAGTCATGGGGATGTAAAGTACAGCCTATGGAATATAGGCAATAGTCCTGCAATATTTTTGTATATTATCAGATAATAATTAGACTTATTGTTGAGATCATTTTGCAATGTAAATAAATATCAAATTACTATGTTGGATAGCTGAAATTAATAGAATAGTGTATGCCAATTATACTTCCCAAAAAGGAAAATAGATATGTAAATTTTTAAATCATAATTTAGATAAGTAGTTATGAAAATATCATGTTGATATAACTTCAGTTTTTATTTTAAAACTTAGGCATGCTGAGAAAAGTTAAAGCAAACCAATAAAGCTTTTAAATATATGCGTCTCTTGATGTTTTTCCTTCTCATTTGGGGCTTTCTTGTTTACTAGATTATTACTTATCCTAAAGTAACTTCAAATTAAATTTAACTACTAACAAAACAACAGGACAAGAGAAATCTTTGCAATAAGATAGAACTTCAGTTCTCCTAAAGAGTTTCTACAATGTATAATTAGTTCGATCAACATAAAAAATCCCTTGAAAACTCTTAAATAATAACCTACAACTGAATCACCTTTACTTTTTAAGGTGACACAACTGGTATGTTTGGATTCTTTATCCCATGTATTTTCCAATGCCATTCATTTATGTTTGCCACAAAATTAACAAAATTCAGTAATTCTAATTGCCTTATTTACCACCACTGAACTTTTAAAAGCCAGTCAATATTGTTCTTAATGTACCCTACAAAGTTTAAATAAATAACATGTAAACAAAACCAAGCTTTTTGCATTCTTGTTATTCAGTTTAATAAGACCACATTCAGAAATTCGGAGGTCACAGAATGGTGATTTATTCTAAATCTACTGAACAGCAGCTTAATTAGTATGTGGCCCTACTCAAGAATGTGTTCACAAAAGATCTGAGATATGTATTGAAAATACGGTACTTTGCAACATGAGCATACTCTCTTAAAAAGTGTAAACCTTGTTTTTAAAATAAGGTTTTATCAGACATTTGGTGCCAAAGAGAAACTGTGAACTGAAATTAATTAACATAGAAATACACTTATTACATGTCATGTAGTTTAAAGATAGAATAGATAATTATAATATTAGGTAGTTTTAGGTAAACTTTATGTGTAGTGGTTAGGATAACAACTATTATGCATTCTTTTAACTATTTAGTTATGAGTTTATAAATTAAGAGATGACTGGTCTCAAATAAATTTATAGTTTCATGAGTGTTGTTAATTTTTAAAGTCTTAATTATCTAAGGATCTCTCCTTAATCATTCACCACTTTTTGACTTCACTTACAACACTTGCTTAGTTAGCCTATTTCCCCCTTCCCGTACCCCCAAGCATCAAATCATCCTTTTCCAGTGTCTTCATGAGCACACCAGCATCCCTTAGCTTATAATGTAACCCCATTATTATAAATTTAATTTACTTATTCAGATACAAAAATAGAATTTCACTTTTGCATTCTTTGTCTTTATTTTTCACCTCTATAAAGACATTGCTTACAATAACCATTCAATCATCAACATTTTCTTAAACCACTTGAAAAATTCCTTATTCAAAAATCTTAGGACTTTGGGCAACCTATCCAATTTATCTGAATTTCAATGTTTTTACTTGTAAAAAAAGTTAATATGTGATTTTTAAAGTTCTGAATCAAATAACTAAAATAATATGTATAAAGTAGCTACTGCTATCGGTGTTCTTTTTCTATGTATACTTTTTACTTTACTTCTTTTTTAAATTGTTGTTCAAGTACAGTTTTCTGCCTTTTACTTCCATCTCAGCCCACCCTCAGCCCTCCCCACCTGCCTCCCTTTTGCACCCCTCCTTGTTTTTGTCCACATGGCCTTTATACTTGTTCCTGTAAACCCTTCCCCTTTTCCCCTGAAATTCCCTCTTCTCTCCCCTCTGGTCACTGTCAGCCTGTCCTCTAATTCAGTGTCTTTGGTTATATTTTGCTTGTTTCTTTGTTTTGTTGTTTAGGTTCCTGTTAAAGGTGAGATCATATCATATTTGTCTTTCACTGCCTGGCTTATTTTGCTTAGCATAATGCTTTCCAGTTCCATTCATGCTGTTGCAAAGGGTAGGAGCTCCTTCTTTCTTTCTGCTACATAGAATTCCATTGTGTAAATGTACCATAGTTGTTTGATCCATTCATTTACTGATGGGCACCTAGGTTGCTTCCAACACTTGGCTATTGTAAATTGTGCTGCTATGAACATTGGGGTGCATAGGTTCTTTTGGACTGGTGTTGCAGAGTTCTTAGGATATAATCCTAGCAGTGGAGTTGCTGAGTCAAAAGGCAGATCCATTTTTAGTTTTCTGAGAGCTATAAGTTTTCTTACTAATGACTCCCTCTTACTCAGTCATGAGACTTTGTCAGCACTAATAATTTGAAATAACTAGCCCCACATTCAAATCTTTTTAATATTCTTCACCTCAATCATGTATATTCAATCTTTTCTTTTAATTTATATACAATATTCAATAAAACCAGGGTGATTCCTATCTCCTTCAACTTGCACCTTTTACATTACATCTGGTTGAAATCAGGTCTTTCACCTCATCTCTTCATACGTACTCATACATTACGGTGTAGCTCAGATATGAATTCTTCCATAAAATTTTAATTGATATCCCCAGGAAGAAATGAATACCCCCATCATCTAATTGCCTATAGAAATCTGTAAAACTCTTTAGATATTTTGCTCCAATCTGCTATATATTGTGGATGCCTTAACCTCTTTCAGTTCCAGAAATCTTCAGACTTTATTTTAATGTATCATTTCATGTGAGACAATGGCTAGAAGAAGGTGCCCCCAAATATTATAATATGTACAAACCGCTACTACACATGAATATTAGGTATTACAATAGTATATAGTTATAATTTATGTATTTATTATATAAGATAGCTAAATGGTTAATTCTGTTAAGTCACAGAGTTCAGTGTGATACTGGGCCACAAAACTTTAATAAACATCTCCACATTTCAATATATAGATGTGTGTGTTTATTCTATATTATTTCAAAAGTGAGATATATTGAAATCATAATTCTATAGAAATGAATCTGTGAGTTCTAAAGGTTTCCTATGCAGACATTAGCTTCCAGTCACTTGAAATGGGGAATGTAAAGATAGGGAGGCAGTGTGATATACAGAATTCTAGCACATGGAAGGAAGTGTGAGGTTATAAATAGTGCATTAGGATCATTGGGAGAAAACTTTTACATGAGATAAATGAGAGTTCAATACCTACTTTGATACTAGCTTTAAGGCATTCTGTGAGTTATTTAATGTCTCCACACTTCACTCATATATCTTATATATAAAACAGGGATTTAAAAGACTATGTAATGAGGGGAGAGTTGATATCTGCAAATATCTTAGTAAAATGTTCAGTTTCTATTAGTTGTATATAGTTGCTCCTACCATTACTATTGAAGACAAATTTTCAATTTTGCCTAAGAGGAAGCCACCTCTATAAAGCTCTTTTAAGCACCAGATGAAAGGTATATCTGCCTCACAGAGTTTCTTGTCCAATTATCCTCTATTAAAATTTCATGATTAATCTTATTCTGGGGCCAGGAAGCTTTATTTTTGAGATTTAGTATGCAAACAAGAGCTTCCCTGTAAATACAGATGAGGTGGTCATATGTTATTGTGCATAGATATTTTGCTTACATCAAGTCTAGCAAGACACTAAAGAGAATACATGTCTTGGATGGCTGGCCACAAGAAAGCAGAGAAGGTGGAAAGGCATGCTACACAAATTTGTGTGCATCACAGCTTTACCCAGAATTAGCAGTGCTAAAGCTGACACAAAGGGATTTGACTGTGATTCCTCATGGGGCTGATCCAAGCCAGTTGCTTTTGATTGGATCTGTTGTTACAGAGTCTGTCAAAAACAGAACACACGCAGCAACTGGAAGTCTGGATTCTAATCTCTACCTAGGAGCTCACTATCTGCACTACTTAATCTCACTTATCCTACTTCTATCAAATAATTGATTTGGACCACAGCTCAAAAATCCCTTTCAACCTTCGTGCTTGCTTGCTCTCTGAACGCTCTGGCTTCAGAAATGACAGAAGTTCTTAATGACCCATATACTCTCATTCTAAAATTCCTTCTCTTTTAATTCTATGAACATTTGTCCCCTCGATTACATTTCAAAACAATAAACATGGATATGTGTTACTGGAGAGACCAGGAAGAATTTGGCTCTCTGTGTTTTTAGAAGGTCCTTCAGTTGTTCTTTTGTCACGCTCTTTATAGTTTATTCGTCTTATTATACATTTGGGGGTCTCTTTAATTTCATCCTTGGGTTGTACATACACATTACTGGTATTTTTAGAAGCACTTTATGAGAACAAAATCTATTCCCTGTGCCCTCATCAATTTGAAATTACCATTTGAGGGCTGATTAAATAAGGATTAGTGCCAATGTTCTACTTATTAGGCTGTGTCTTCAACTGGAACTGATGATGTAGTATTTGTCAATAACTAGTTCACAGCCTTAAATTCAATAAAATGAAACCTTTGCATCAGAGTCCATCTGTCTGAAAATTTTAAGGCAAGCTTCCATGAAGAGGAAAACCATCTATTATATGATGATATAAGCGTAAAGTGGCATGTATCACAGCTGTCTGATTACTGCCGGGGAGATGACTTGCATTCCCCATAAGCCCTCTATCAGAATCCAGCAGTGATGGATTGAATTCCCCTTGCCTCAGCATGATGATGGATTACTTTAGATGGATATATGAGAATAGTAGAATGTAGGCAGAAATTAATTAACATCACAATGAAATGATGCTAACATTGATCTTTACCATGATATGAGATTGATCCAAGAAGTTGGTCAAATTACCACTAAAATTTCTGAAAGAATAAATGATAAAATATACCTATGTGAGGGTTTTTTTTCAATAATGCTTAGTTCATGATTGTATAGCAGTTGCAATGTTCAATATTTATATTACCCTCAAATATTACATACATTCACACATGCACACAGACTGCATATGGATAAATTAACACAGTATATGCTTGATATATGACATACAATGTGCATTCAAGATTGGTAGCCTTTAGAAATGGCACTGGAAAAGTAAAGGGAAAGAAAGGAGTTGGTAGTGGGTACACCATGATGTGGAAGAAAAGGGCACTAGATGCGGGGGATGTGAGGACACTGAGCTCTGGCACTTCAAAACAGCCATGTTACTCTTTCTTCTCTGAGCTTCAATTCCCCCAGCTCTGTAAATATTATCTCTGCTTCACTGGGTGAACTTGAAAATTAAATAAAATAATATGTTTTAAAAATTATAATAAGTGTAAAGCATTAAATAATGGATGCATAAAGAATCTGGTATTCATGATGTGTTTCTTACATATGATTAAGTGATGGAAAGAAGAAAATGAGAGAAGCAAAAGAAAAACAATGCCTTCTGAATATTAATAGTATGATTCTAATTTCTTTAAAGAGAGGTAAATGGTTTAAAAAGATATTTTCTTAATTAAAACATTTTCATAACTAAAATATCAGAGAAAAAGAACCAAAGGAAAACTTTACAGTATTATAAATAAAAAATTACCTTTTAAAAGTGAGCATTAAGATAGCAATGGTTAGCAAATAATTGTTTTCTTCATGAGAAGAAAAAGTCCTTACAACGTCTAGTGTGCTCTTGGTTGTATTGCCTGGAAGCCATATGATTTCAAAATTTTGAAGACCCAATTTCAAAATGTTCAGAAAACTTTTAAAACATGCCTCTATACTACTTGAAATTCAGCTGCTCAGGGTGGAATGAAATCAGAACACACCCAAGCACAGAGGAAAAACAGAAAGTACTAACAAAATGGAAACTAATCTGCGTGGAAGACAGGTGCGGAGTCAGTGAAAAGGGGGTTAATGGCAAACAGTGCATGCAGCCCCCATTGTTTCCCCCAAGGGGGTAAAGTAGTTCAATGACAGCAAGTGAGGTCCTGAGGGAATCATCCAAGAAAGCTGATAGAGTTCTCCAGCCTGGCACATGAGTTTGCTGTTGGAATTCATGAAAAAACAAAGGCCATTGGATGAGAATTTCTGGATAAAAATAAAAATAAGTTATTTAAAAAGCTTCATTTGCAAAGTTAAGTTGTTGGACAAGAACCCAAAGACCACATCTCCCATATTCCCCAAGGGAAATTCAACAGTAGGGTTGGCAGGAATGCATCCTGGGAATTGAGCTTCAGCGTGATTCAAACTCAGGATTAGGACAATTCTACTTCTTCATGCACTCAGGGTTCAAACACACATTTTGGATCTATTAAGTGGCAGAAATTGTTCTAGGTGCTAAGTATATAAATATATACTGCTCTTGATGTTAAGAAATTTATCATATAGTACGGTAAAGGACATAATTAAAATTATTAGAGCAACATGTTTGGTGATGTAGTAGACTATATAACCTGTTGCACAAAAAGGCTTTTCCTTAACTCTGATTGTATAAATCAGTACAAAAAAAATGCCACCCAAAAAGCAAAAGCAAACAAACACTGCTCAGGTAACAACAGGAATCTAGAAGATTCAGAAGAAAATATTTTCTTGGAAACAATGACTGAAATCCAAGAGTGTGAATGCTATCAAGGATCAGGTGCAAATGATACTGAAAGGATAATGTGACAGAACACCTTTGCCAGAATTAATTGTAAAATGTCACATGTAAATATGCCTTAGGCAATCTTGATGCTAGTGTTGCTGACACTTCCACCAGTTCCTTTTCAAAGTTCTGCTATCAAACTTAAATTAATTTGTTACATGGGTATCAAATATGAGCAACCTTTATATATATATATATATATATATATATATATATATATATATATGGTAATTATAAGATTCAAAATTTATATTAATCCCAAATATTACATATGTTTACATATGCACACAGACTTCAAATGGATAAATTAATATAGCATATTCTTGATATATGATGCACACTGTACATTTGGTAGCAGTGATGGGTATGTTGTATATATTAAAATGGGTATATATAATATAATATATTAAATATATTAAAATGTTTATATATATATAAAATAAACATTTTATTATGGGTATATATATATATACTACTTTATATATATATATATACTACTTTATATATATACTACTTTATATATATATATATATATATACTACTTTATATATATATATACTACTTTAAATCACATGATCAGCAAGCAAGCAGAGGGAAGTACATGTTTTTTTGAGTTTTAATGAATAAACTTAAATTTTATATAAATTAGCGAATCTAGAAAAGAGCAATGTCTCGAGTTTTCAGACAGTGCTATATGGTTTGTTATTTGATATGGGATGACACCACAACTTATTTTGCAAAAATGAATGAAAATTTCTGTAATTTTTTTCTATTTCTCTCTAAATCAATATTCAGTTACAAAGTACAGGTTGCACGATAGAATTCCATTGAGCAGAAGCTAGTTAATTTAAAACCTTTTTGTCCTAAATTATGTTCTTATATTTCCTAAGGTAATTTGTCACAGAATTTTATAATAGTTATCAAGATAATTAGGTTCTGGAACAGGTTCTAACAGCAGGGGAGTGTGGGAACATAAATTAAGAGGGTTTTAAATAACCACATTTTATTTAAATCCCCAACTGTACACTCTTAAACAAATTTACCTTTGTAGCATTAACAGACTTACATTGCTACATTTTAATGAAAAATCAAAACTGAAAGCCTTTAATCATAATTCCTTTTAATTCTAAGTGAAAGTTTGAATTACAACAGTAGCCATTAGAAAAGAAAGGCCTTTTGAAGTTGTTTCCTGCTGACAGTTTTAATTCAACTTGCTTTGAATTTTTTCTGGCCCTTCTAAGATTACAACTAACATTGCACCAGTTTTAAGTAACACTTCTTTGTAAATAAATTGAAATATATAACTATAGGATGTGAGCATAATAACTAAAGGAGACAAATAGAAAACCTGACACAATTAAGAAATATGAATGTGAAAAATAGACTCATGAAAATCACTGAGACTCATACATAAAGTGTACACAAAGAAAGAATTCCAAAAGGGAAGTAAAGAGAAAGCGTAGGAATAGGTTCTAGAAAAGAAACATTCAAATACACATTAACCTAGGAATGCAGGTTTAAAAAGTTACTTAGAACTTAGATGAAAGAAAAGAGATTTGAAGAAAGTTTTTTGGGGGGCCTATAAATAGGATGATTTTAATTGGGATCTGTGAGTGTATCTAAAATTGGAATTATTCAAACAATGAAACCAAAAACATTTCATGGAATAAAGAAATAGCATATTGTGTGTGATATTCTGAAAATCAATTGACATGAGTTAAAGTGTCATGATTGTGAAATAGTATTTTAATATAAATGCCCTTTGATAAAGATGATCCCCCAAAGGAAAAGTCTATGTGCATACAATTAATATATCATGTTTAGTCATATTTAAAAACAGTATTTCCAAACATTCAATATAGAAAGATATTATTGCTACAAAATTCCATGTCTACTGTATCTCATTTGAAAGCAATTGACATACACAGATACACATGCACAGTGTGCTCATTACTTATTGTTTTTCAACATGAAAAGATAGGTAAGTAGATGATAGAATCGAAAGACAGAGATATACTTTTAAATTAAATTGTATATGTAAATATGCATGTGTGTATGTGTAAACATGTGTGTATACACACAAACATACACATGTGTGTTATATATGTGTACATACAAATAGTGGAATATAGAGATATATAGTGGATTATATATATGTATATGTAGTGCACATGTATACATATATATACACACACACATATGAAGGCAAAAATGTTTTGGGCATTTATCTCTGTTTATTTCTATTTCTATGGACTCTAATTTTTGTGATAATGTCTATGGAACTGAACTCAAAAGTTCAGTGATAGGACTATCATTGTTACTTTCTACCTTATCTACACTTCCATTCAGTTTAGAAGTAAACTGAATTAGACTAATAAGATTAATCTTTACAATTATATAGAATCAACCCTAAATCATCAACATTAATGAATACAGCAGTGATACAGATGGATACCAATTTTTATAATAATTCATATTGATTCAAAAACCATTTTGCACTATATTTTTATTTGGCTATTATGGTATCCTAAGAATTAACAGTATTTTAAAAAGTCTACAGATCATACAGTGAATCACAAAGAAATTAGAAAACTGTCTTACTTTAGCGTTCTAATTCTTGATTAACTTCTAGATGCACATTTTAAGTTCAACATTCTAAGAACCTCATACAGATATAAAACACAAATAGTCTTGCTATCAAGTCTTTTTGTGAAAAATAAAATACTTATTTTCATTAGTTCTAGAAACTTTGGGTGTCAGTTTACTTAATCCCTTTGGACCTCAGCTAGTTCATGTGAAGATGTCTAAATTAATTTACAATTGTCAAAGTTTCTTTTGGGTTTAGAATTTTTTTTTCTACTGGTATTAAAGTTTTTAAAATGACATTGGTTAATAAAATTATATAGGTTTCAAGTGTACAGTTTTATGATACATTATCTGTATGTAGTGTTATATGCCTGCCACCCAAAGTCAAATCTTCTTTGGTTACCTTACACTAGATTTCCTTTACCTTTTACTGTCCCTCCACCCCTTTCCTTTGAGTAACTACCATACTGATGTCTGTGTCTATGACTTTTTTGTTTCTCTTGTTTGTTGCTTATCTTCATTTGTTGCTTTAAGGGTGTCTAGAATGCTTGATTGCTGTGGAGGAAAGGCCACATGTTTGCATGCAAGCACATAAAGATGTTTCAAAGGGCAAAGGATATTACAAGGCAGCTTCTACCAAGCCATGATTTGTTTTTGAAAGCTACACACACACACACACACACACACACACACACATATGAATCAGCTAAGCATTACTACCCAACAAGTTTGCACCAAGACTTAAATATTTTTATTATGTTTAAGATTTTACTGATATACTTCTGAATGAAAATATTTTTTATTTTTTATTCATTATGCTATTACAGTTTTCCCAACTTTCCCTCTTTATCCTCACTTTGCCTTGCACCCCTAACCCTCTAGCATTCCCCCCTTAATTCATGTCCGTGGGTTGTACATACAAGTTCTTTGAGTTCTCTGTTTCCTATACTATTTTTTATCTCTCCCCGTCTATTTTATGTCTACTAATTATGCTTCTTCTTCCCTGTGCCTTCTCCCCCATTCCTCCCGTCGCTCTCCCCACTGAAATCTCTCCACGTGATGTCCATTTCTCTGCTTCTGTTCCTGTTCTAGTTTTTGCTTAGTTTTTGTTTTCATTGTGTTTCTTTTATTTTAGGTTCATTTGTTGATAGTTGTGAGTTTGTTGTCATTTTACTGTTCATATTTTGATCTTCTTTTTCTTAGATAAGTCCCTTTAAAATTTCATATAATAATGGTTTAGTAATGACGAACTCCTTTACTTGACCTTATCTGGGGAGCACTTTATCTGCCCTTCCATTCTAAATGAAAGTTTTGCTGATAGAGTAATCTTGGAAGTAGGTCCTTGCTTTTCATGACTTCAAATACTTCTTTTCAGCCCCTTCTTGCCTGTAAGATTTCTTTTGAGAAATCAGCTGATAGCCTTATGGGAACTCCTTTGTAAGTAACTCTCTCCCTTCCTCTTGTTGCTTTTAGGATTTTCTCTTTATCTTTAATCTTGGGTAATTTAATGATGCTGTGCCTTGGTGTGTTCCTCTTCGGGTCCAGTTTCTTTGGGACTCTCTGGACTTCCTGGACTTCCTGGACATGTATTTCCTTTGCCAGATTGGGGAAGTTTTTCTTCATTATTGTTCAAATGAGTTTTCAATTTCTTGATGTTGTTCTCCTTCTGGCACCTCTATAATTCAGATATTGGAAGATTTCAGGTTGCCCAGAGGTTCATAAGTCTCTCTTCACTTTTTGAATTCTTGTTTCTTCATTTTGTTCTGGTTGGATTACTTATTTCTTCCTTTTGTTCCAAATCATTGCTTTGAGTCCTGGTTTCCTTCCTGTCACTGTTGGCTCCCTGAATATTTTGCTTTATTTCATTTGGGTACCCTTCATTTGTTTTGTTTTTTTTTTCATTTTTTCAACCAAGCTAAATCAGTTCTGTTAGCATTTTGATTACCAGGCCTTTAAATTCTCCATCAGATAGGTTGGCTATCTCCTCATTGCTTAGCTCTCTTTCTGAAGCTTTGCTCTGTTCTTTCATTAGGCCATATTTCTTTGTCTAGGTGAATCTGTTAAGTAGTAAGGGGGGCAGGGCCTTAGGTAAAACACGCCCCCCCAACCCCGGGCAGGGCAACCCTCCTTGCTGTGCTATACACTGCCTGTGGGCGAGGGGCCAAAGAGGGAACAGTGCTGCTGGCCTGCTCATCTCTAGCTCACTTTCCAAAGAACTGTCCTGTGAGACTGGAGTATCTCCCACTGCGCATTTGCTGTAGTCCAAAATTGGTTTCTGAGTCTCATTTTCCCATTCAGCCAGCCCTGCCTGCATTGTTCTCAGCCTTGCTGCTGTTTTTCTCAGCTGCAGGTTCTTACTGGTTGGTTGTTGTGGTTGACTTTTTCTTTAATTTCTTGGTTGTTGGAGTTCCATGAGTTTCTGGCACTTCTGGTTGTTTATTGATTTTAGGTTGGTTGTTATCCACCTTTTGGTTATGGAAGGAAGCAAAGGGTTTCTACTACCTATACCTCCAACTGGCTGAATTCCTCTTAATGAAAGTATTTTTATTTCATTCTATTTGGGGAAATAACTAAACCTCTTTAAAATTTCCACATTTGTCCTGAAACATTGTAAAGCAGAAAATTAAAATAATTATTTACAGTTTCTATGAACTTAAAATACCTTTATCATTCTGTGTTAAATACAGCTAACTCTTGCTGTACATTACAATAAAATAATGATATCTGAGAGTGTCAGTTTTGACTTTCCTAAAATAGTTTATAAATTGTGTGGTCAATTTTTGTTATTCTTTAAAAAGCTTACTTTCACCAGTAAGTAAAAAGTAAAAAAGTAAAAAGTAAAAGCTTACTTTCTCACTTTCGCCTATCTAAAATCAACTGAGAGTCCTTTACTGTTGATTTAATAACAACTGTGTGGCCAACTTAATTTTTAAAGGCATGTGATTTTTTAGAGAATATAATTTTGACAGAAAATATTGTGGGAGTCCACAGTTAGAATACATCACAAGTAGATTGTTATTGTTAACCTTAGAGTAGGGAGAAGATGTAGAGAGGAATGATGTTCATGCATATAAATGAGGATTTGTGGACAGGAAAAATGTAGAAAGAGCTTTGGAATCTGGACAATACTCCTGCTCTGCTACCAAGTGTCTGTGTGACCTTGTGGTAGATAGTTAAACTCTCTGAAATTATAGGATAGTACTAGATGATCTTAAGGTCCATGCCAGGTAAAACGACTAAATTCCAATTCTACAATACAATGTTATAATTCAGTCGTTTAAAAGATATCCAAGTCTTAATAGTGGCTTCTACACAGAGTAATTGCTAACTATTGCTGTAACAAATATAACTTTTATAGCAAGTAATTCTAAAAGGTAGGGAATCAAAGGATAAAAGAAAAGCAATCAGTTACATTGACAGAAAGAATGCTAAGATAGAAAACAAATCAGGTGTCTGCCCTAAATGCAATATGACAACAAATAAAAGCCAATGCTTTTGTGTAATACATAAGAGCAAACCTGGAGACAATAGTTCTGTTTTGTATAATTAATTCACACTTGAAACAGGAGGTTCAATATGAGTCTAAAGTATTAGAAATGATCTGATTAGTAAATTCCAAAAAAAACAAGATGAACGTTTCCTTTGATAGATCCTCAGAATACATTGATAATAATATCTTTGCATTAAAATATCCATCTATCTAGATAGATAGGTAGGTAGAGAGGTAAGTAGATTGATAAATAGATAGATACACAAAAATTAAGCAGTTTTCACAAAGACAATTACTAGGAAGTAAACTCATTGAAAGTCGGGTTTTATTTATGTACTTATGTATTTATGTATTTATTTATTTATTTATTTTCCCGATGAATCATCAGCACCTAGTACAGAAAGTCTGGGACATCGTAATAACATATATTTATGTCAATAAATATGTTGGAGAGATGACCTTTTAAATACCATATACCAGTGCTAGCTTTCAAAGTGTCTAATTACCAGAGCAGTGATTTTTTATTGTATCGTAGTGCTTTTAAAAAATATTATTTAAACTAATTTATTTTTTCTTCCTATGTGGAATATTCAGTGTTTTACAATGGAATATGCACATAAAGCTATTAATCAACAGAAAATGGATAAATAAATGCTAACTAAAATTTTCTAAATAGTAATTGTAGAAATTCCAGATATTGTAAGTATGCTGGAAGAGCCTGAGAGAGAGGGCTTATATTTAGGTGAATTTCAGGACAACCTCAAATTTCTAGGTCTCTAATTTTGTTTTTGGTTTGATAAAAAGGCCTATGAGACTCTAAAGCAATATTAAAGCCCAGTCTAAATGTTAAAGTCAAACTAGGATCTAAGGTTTTTAAGATTCTGTTGAAATGTTGATTTGGTGACAAAAAAATTAGCACAACGTCAAGGGGCCAGAGGAGTCCTGTTTACCAATATCTACCACAGCATCAGTCTTATGTCTCCTGAAATAGCTCCCAAGGCACCCAGGAGAACCAGGCTAGAAAACCAGGCTGGCTAGATCCAGGATGCATAATCTAAAAATATATTGGAGATGATCAAACTTACCTTACAAAAAGGGAAACTGTAATTTTAATTTATTTCAAGCCTCTTATCTACAAGTATTAGAAGTAAATATTTAAAGTTTCTCAGGATTTACAGATATTTTCCCAAAGTGAATAACTAGCAGATGGTTTTAAAGAACATTAAATACAGTCTTGGCTGGTGTGGCTCAGGGATTGAGCACTCACCTGCAAACTAAAAGGTCGCTAGTTAAATTCCAGTCAGGGCATATGCCTGGGTTGCAGGTAGGGCCCCAGGTGGGGGCATGTGAGAGGCAACTGTCTGATGTTTCTTCCCTCTACGTCTCCCCCCTGCTCCTCTCTCTAAAAAAAAAGTAAATAAATAAAATCTTTTTTTAAAAGAATATTAAATACATTATGAAAAGTAGCATATTTGAATTTTAGTATGCAGCAATTAGATTTGTATTATTTTTTATCAAAGAGGAGGAAATCGCTAAAACTTTGCTGCTTTAAATATTTTTGTAGAAGTCCAATAAATCTTTCTGATAGCTTCACATATTAACATACACATTTGACAAAAATCTCTTTTATTATGATTCAAAATAGCATATTCCAACAGTTTGATTGAGTACCTTTAGCATTGTCTACACATCAGGAATTGAAGCTAATAATTAATTTTTAAAAGCACAAATTTCTAGCTCCTGTAGATATAAAAGTATTTTTAATTGCTTTGATAATTTGTTTTCACTATCATGCAATCTCTGGATGGTTAGAAACTAAAGTCCTAGCATTAATAAATATAGACAGGATATAGAAGAAAAATGTGATTTTTAAAGATATATATACATATATACACATTATATACAGATTTGCATTAACAAACAGCATTTAAGATATATTTGTGTATAGGGAAGCACAGTTAAGATGCAGTTACTTTGCATTATTGTAAGCATTACCATATTGCTAAGTATATGTAATAAATTAAGATGATATCTATACTTTAAGTACCATATGAATTCGAGAGTTTGGCAAGTTTCTTTTATTGAGTATTCCTTATTATAACATTATATATTTTATATCTATGTAATATGTATTATATAGAGATTTTTATCTCTTGACAGTCTTATGTACATTTCTAGATATGTCATATACATTATTTCTTTCTTTTTTTAAGATTTATTTATTTATTTTTAGAGAGGGAAGGGAGGGAAGAAAGAGAGAGAGAGAGAAAAACATCAATGTGTGGTTGCTGGGGGTCATGGCCTGCTACCCAGGCATGTGCCCTGGCTGGGAATCGAACCTGCGGCGTTTTGGTTCGCAGCCTGCACTCAATCCACTGATCTATGCAGCCAGGGCTTCATATACATTATTTCTTATCTCTCTCTCCAAAAACACCACAATGTCTTATATATAACTAGAATCCTGGGCAATACAAGGCTATATTAAAATATAAAGAAAACTTTTAGGGCTTATGTCTATTCCAGTATATGCAGTAAGAGTATATTAAATAGATGAATAAATCAAAGCAGGGTAGTAAAGGAAACAAAGGTGCTATATTATAACAAACATCTCATATCTGATGCTAGATAACACAAAAAATGAAGCATACACCACAAGCACACTTAAAACTATTTAGCAAATTTTTTATTATACTAAATTTCTTGTCTTATAAATCTGAAATCATGGTTTGGGGATGAATTCAGAATTACTGTGAAGTATCAATAATAACATTCTGGGTAGAACTTTCTGAGATGAGAAAAATATTCTATGATTTGCTTTGTCCAATGTGATAGCCATTAGCTACATGAAATTATTGCACTTTTAAATATCCTTTATGCAAGTGAAGAAAAAATGTATAGTTTTATGTCATTTTAATTAATTTAAAACTAAATATGTACATGTGGCTAGTGACTATTGTATTGGGTAATGTAGTTCTAGATATAACATTTCAAAGATTTTAGATATTTGTTACAACATCCATTTTGACTTTATCTTCAAAGATAGCCACACAATTGGCTCTTTCTTTAGTGCATGATTTCTTAAAACTGTTCATTAAAACAAATAATTTTTGGCCAAATAGCATGAGTCCTATTTTATTATTTTGCCTTTAGTGAAACTTGGTAAAGGGTTCTCAACATATTTTAACTACATGTGCCTACTAACTTTTTAGGTCACTTTTTAAAATTTGGTGCAAAGACATAAAGAATAATATAAAAAGCACTGAGCAAAAGATAATGGACTTCAGTATTATCACTGTCTTTCTCTTTGTATGCACAAAACTTCACCTTTCTAAACTTCAATCTTCTCAGCTATTAAATGCACATGGAAAATATATTCCAGTCTCATTGTATTAGTCAATACTTGCTTTGTTTCAATCAAGACAAGCCAAAATAAACTAACTTAAGGGAAAAAAAAAAAACCAGGAACATTTGTTGTAAGAATATAAATGCCTTGTGAATAGTTGAACTTTACATCAAAACAACTGAGCCTGGAGTCAGGATGTGGAGGGCCACAGATCTCCATCTGTTTTTTTTTGTTTTCATCTTTGTTTTTTTTGTATTTTGTTTTGTAGTGTGTAGCTCTCAATTCACAGGGTAGACTATGACACTCCCATTATTTCTAACTCTATGTTTAACCATTTTAGCCAAATGTGTGATATATTTCTAACTATCAGCACCCACTTCCCAAGATGAAAATCGGATGGGAACAGGTTGGATTCAAAGACCAATTAGCTAAGTGCAGAGAGGCAGATAAAGGAATGTTGTATAGAACAGAACCCTCAGAGTCAGAGAGCAGTTCTCAGAGAAGCAGGGATGGATGCCAGGATGAGAAAAATCTCCAAGTTTGTAAGTTCCAGTATTGTCTTTTGCTTTAAAATAAAGAATCAAATGGAACCCTTGCATCATTGAAATATTTATTTCTCTATTAATTCTACACATGTCCTTTGAGTGCTTATTAAAAACTAGATACCAAGGGTCTCAGAAATAGAACACTTGTGGTTTCCTCAAGAAATTTCTCTTGTGACAGCTTTCATTTTCTAAATGGAATCTTGTCTGATGTCACAATGTTCAAAAGCACATTATTTTTGAATGGGGAATTATTATCCATTGAGTATAAAGTTAAGGTTATGCAAGATGTATAAGTCCTAGAGATCTGCTGTAAAACATTGTTTGTATAGTTAATAAAACTATATTGGGCACTCACAAAAATTTAGAAAGAGTGTAAATCTCACATTAAATGTTTTTATCACAATAAAAAAGGGTGGGGTATGAGAAAATTTTGAAGCATACATATACTTATTAGCTTGATTGTAGGGATGATTTGATAGCTGTCCAAACAAATCAACTTATATAGAGTAAATTTGTATGATTTATGCATATCAATTAGAACTTAAAGTTGTTAACTCTTTTTAAAGCACATGTCACATTTTTGGGAACTATTACATATTTTTATCAATATTTTTCTTTAAAAATGTTATCAAAATATGAAATTTACACATTTGATCTGAAATTTTATGGCAAATATTTAGAACAGTTTACAGCAAAATTGAGAGGGAGGTACAGATGCCCCATATATTCCCTACCTCCACATGAGCATACTTCCCCCATCATAAACATGATTAACCAGAATGGTGTTTTTGTTTTTTTTTTACCAACTATGAACATACATTGCTACATTAAAATCACCTAAAGTTGTAATTAACCTTGGGGTTCATTCATGGTGTTGTACATTGTATAGGTTTGACAGTTGGATAACAATATTGTCATTCAATACTACACAGAGTTCTTTCACTGCTGTGAAAACCTGTGTTCTGTCTACTCATCTCACCCCCTTCCTCACTCCTGGAAACAACTGATCTTTTTACTGTCTCCATAGGTTTTTCTTGTACTAAATATCAACATTTGGAATTATACGGTAGTACTCTTTTCAAATTGGCTTCTTTCACTTTGTACTATGAATTTAAGTTTCCTTTATGTCTTTTCATGGCTCAATAGCTCATTTCTTCTTAGCGCTGAATAAAATTAAACTGTCTGGATATACCACAGATTATTTATCTACTCATCTGCTGGTAGACATCTTGGTTGCTTCCATATTTTGATATTTACAGTTGGTATAAATGTCCTTGTGTAGGTTTTGTGTGGATGTGTTTTCCACTCATTTGGATAAGTACCAAGAAGCTCTGGTACGAGTGTGTTTAGCTTTGTAAGAAGACCACTTAACTGTCTTCCAAAGTGGCACTTTGCAACCTCAACAAACCAATGAGTGTTTTTGTTGCTACACAACCTCACCAGCATTTTCTGCTCTCATTGCTCATTAAGACTGTCAGTACCAATGTAGAATGTTCTGACTTTTTCCTTTATTCTTGTCTTGCACACCAGGTATGTGGGCCAATTTGGATTTTACCCAGGGAACTCCCAGGAGTTCAAGGCAACACTCTGTTAAGATCTATAGCACATTTATTAATCACATTTAGTGATCAGGTTCATTTCTTCTTATCAGTCATTTTAAAGGTTCTTTGTATAGTTTCGGTGAGGGTGCTTTAGCAGATGTATGTTTTGCAAATATTTTCTCCCAGCATGAAGCTTAACTTCCAGTCCTCTTGGTACTGTTTTTTTTGCAGAGTGGAAATTTTTAATTTTAATGAAGGCCAGCTTACCAACTATTTCACTCCTGGGTTGTGGCTTTTGTGTTGTACCTAAAAGCATGATGAACCTAGAGGATATTATGAGGAGTAAAATAACTAAGTTGGAGAAAAACAAATGCGATATGGTTCTATTTATATGTGGAATGTAAAGAACAAAATAAACAAACAAACAATATTGAAACAGACTTATAGATACAGAGAACAGACTGATGGTTGCCAGAGGGGAGGGGAGTTGGGGAACTGAGTGAAAAAAGTGAAAAGATAAAGAATTACAAATTGATAGTTACACAAAGGTCACAGGACTGTACATTTCAGCATACTGAATATAGTCAATGATATTGTAGTAACTATGCAGAGTCCCAGGTAGGTACTGAAAACATTGGTAGGAGCATTTTTTAAAGTGTATGGTTGTCTCACCACAGCACTCTACACCTGAAACTAATACAAAATAATATAGACTGTAAAATGTAACAAAATAAATTAACATGCCCATAAAATAGTGCTCCTTATAGGCTTGCTAAATAATAGGACTCTTTAAGATGTTCCTAAATATGTCCACTTTTCAAATAAAAGTATTCTAAAGAATAAAAATAAAAAGACATCATTCCAACCAAGGTAAGCTACATTTTCTCCTATGTTATAGTCTAAAAGTTTTATAGTTTTGTGTTTTACATTTAAGATTATGATCCATTATGAACTAATTTTTGTGACAGGTGTAAGATCCATGTCCAGATTAATTTTTTGTTGTTGTTCATAGATGTTCAGTTTTTCTAGTACCATTTGTTGAAACTATATTTCCTTGATTGTATCGCTTTTGTTCCTTTGTCAAAGATCAGTTGACTATATTTACAGGGTCCACTACTGGGATTTCTATGTTATTTCTTTGATCTATTTGTCTATTATTTTGCCAATACCACACTCTCTTGATTACTGTAGGTTTATAGTAAATCTTTTTTTTAAATTTTATTTTAATCATTGTTCAAGTACAGTTTTCTCCCCCCTACTCCCATTCCAGCTCACCCACCCAACCCTCCCCCCTTCCCCCCCATTACCCCCCACCCCTAGTTTTTGCCCATGTGTCCTCCAAATTTGTTCCTGTAAACCCTACGGTTTATAGTAAATCTTGAAGCCAAGTAACATTAGTCTTTCAACTTTTTTCTTCTTCAATATTGTCTTAGCTATTCTGTGTTATTCTCTATCAATTTATATGATCATGTGATTTTTCATTTTAGCCTGTTGATATTATGGATTACATTAGTTGACTTTTGAATGTGGACCAGCCTTCCATTGCTAGGATAAATTCCACCTGGTCAGGGTGTTTATTATTTTTACACAGTGTTAAATTGAATTCTCAATTATTTTATTGCATTTCTTTTTGTTAGATATATTTTTCATTGATGACACTACTACAAATGTCCCTGATTTTTTAAAAACATTTTATTTTTAGAGAGGGGAAAGGAAG
Source organism: Phyllostomus discolor (assembly GCF_004126475.2). NCBI lineage: Eukaryota > Metazoa > Chordata > Mammalia > Chiroptera > Phyllostomidae > Phyllostomus > Phyllostomus discolor. The sequence continues at coordinate 72,041,008 of NC_040904.2, read as the reverse complement.
GAGAAAGACAGGGAGAGAAACATCAATGTGTGGTCGCCTCCTATGCACCCCCTTCTTGAGACCTGGCCCACACATCCCAAGCATGTGCTCTGATTGGGAATCAAACCGGTGACCCTTTGGTACGCAGGCCAGTACTCCACTGAGCACAACCAGCCAGGGCAGTGCTCCATTTTAATAAGAGATATTGATCTGTAGCTTTCTTTTCTTGTAATGTCATTCTCTGGTTTTGGTATTAGGGTAATGTTGTCTTCATAGAATGAGTGAAGAATTATTCTTCCTGCTTCCCTCAGCTGAAAGATATTGTAACAAATTGGTATAGGCCATGGTCATATAGCTTAGTTGGTTAGGGTGAGGTCCCAAAACATCAGGGTTACAGGTTGAATCCCTGGTCATGGCACATACAAGAATAAACCAATGAACACATAAATATGGGGAAAAACAAATCAATCAATCCATCTTTCCCCCTTCTTCTCTCTCTATAAAATCAATAAATAAATATAAAAATTGTTGATATAATTTATTCCTTAAATATTTGGTAGAATTTACCAGTGATTCTGTCAGTGACTGGCAATTTCTGTTTTGGAAGGCTATCAATTTAATTTCTTAAATAGATATAGACCCATTCAGATAATTTATTATTCCTTCTTATGTGATTTATGACATCTTGTGTCTTTCAGAAGACTGGTTTATTTCATTTAGTTTATCAAATATGTGGGTGCAGAGTTATTCATAATATTTCATTATTATTCTTTTCATTTTCATGGAACCTGCAGTGATATTCTATCATTTATTTCTGATATTAGTAATTTGTGTCTCCTCTCTTTATATCATACTTAACCTAACTATAGGCTTCCATTTTAGTGAGATTTTTCAAAGACCTACTTGATTTTGCTGATTATCTCTAATGATTCCCTATTTTCAATTTCATTGATTTCTGCTCTAATTCCTATTATTTCTTTTCTTCTGTTCCCTTTTTTCAACTTGCTCTTCTTTTTATAAAAAATAAACTTTATTAAGATATAAATGACATATAGCCTTGGCTGGTGTAGCTCAGTGGATTGAGTGTGGGCTGTGAATCAGGCATCGCAGGTTTGATTCCCAGTCAGGGCACATGCCTAGGTTGCAGGCCATGGCCCCCAGCAACCATACATTGATGTTTCTCTCTCTCTCTCTCTCTCTCTCTCTCTCTCTCTCTCTCCCTCCATTCCCTCTCTGAAAATAAATAAATAAAATCTTTAAAAAAAAGATATAAATGACATATAGAATTATAAGGTATTTAAAGGATACATTGTGCTGATTTGAGATAGTTATACATTGTGAAAGAATTCCCCCAGTTTAGTTAACTAACACAACCCTAACCTCACACACACACACACACACACACACACACACATATCACACCACACACACCAGAGACAGAGAGAGAGAGAGAGAGAGAGAGAGAGAAAATTTAAGTTCTGTTTTCTTAGCAAATTTTAGTTATGTAATACAGCATTATCAACTATGGTCACCAAGTTTTACATTAGACTCTCAGACCTTATTCATCTCATAGGTGAAAGCTTTTAATCTTTTACCAACCTCTTCCGATTTCCTCCAGCCCCTGACAACCACTTTTTTATTCTCTGTTTCTATGAATTTGGCTTTTTAAAAAATTGTATATATAGATGATACCATGTAATATTTGTCTTCCTCTCTCTGGCTTATTTCAGTTACCATAATGTCCTAAGTTCCATGCATATGAACAAATAACAGGATTTTTTTTTCTTTTTTGTGGCTTAATAATATACTGGAGGTAAATCTCACAATATTGTAAGTCTCCACAGAATTTTTAACTCTTGCATTTGAATGCAGTCAGCATTTCAACAGTTACAATTCACATTTTCCTTCCCTGAAACTGTTTTTCAAGGCAGTTTCAGCTTGTGACTCTCTGCTTAGGTGAATCTCAACTCCCTGAGTGTGCTTCTCTCTCCATTCTTGGGAATAGCACTTTGCCCCATGTCCTCCCTTCTTTTTTGAATCCAAAAAGAACTGATTTTTCATTCTGTTCAGCTTTTTACTTGTTGTTAGCTTGAAGTGATGACTTTCTAGCTCCTTACATACAGAATTCAGGATCTGAATTTACCTGAAAATATTTCATACTTGATTTGTATAGTCATTTGGTCCCTTAGTGATAAATTCAGATCAAGGTGGGAACTCTGGTTTATAAGATACTTCAAATGTGTTATTGTATTGGATATTAATGGTTAAAAAATAAAATAAGATAATAAAATGAAATATATAAATAAACCAACCGACAGACTGAGTTACAGACATATATGTGGGTCATAAATGAATAATATGTACTTTTCAGATAAATAAATATGCCTAAAACAAGCAGCATGAGTTGATCATTTTATAAACAACAAAAGGAAATTTCTTTAAAAAGCAGCAAAATTTACTTTAGATTGGAAAATGCAACAAATAACTTAACATGGTGATTTCAGGAACCAAGTCCAGTGTGGGAAATACAAATACACATGATAAAATTAGTTTTATATTTCTTTTTTTTAATTTTATTTTAATCATTGTTCAAGTACAGTTTTCTCCCACTTACTCCCATTCCAGCGCACCCACCCAACCCTCCCCTCTTCCCCCCCATTACCCCCCATCCCTAGTTTTTGTTCATGTGTCCTCCAAATTTGTTCCTGCGAAATTCCCTCTTCTCTCCCCTCTAGTCACTATCAGTCTGTTCCCTATTTCAGTGTCTTTGGTTATATTTTGCTTGTTTCTTTGTTTTGTTGTTTAGGTTCCTGTTAAAGGTGATATCATGTGGTATTTGTCTTTCACTGCCTGGCTTGTTTCGCTTAGCATAATGCTTTCCAGCTCCATCCATGCTGTTGCAAAGGGTAGGAGCTCCTTCTTTCTTTCTGCTGCATAGAATTCCATTGTGTATATGTACCATAGTTTTTTGATCCATTCATTTACTGATGGGCATCTAGGTTGCTTCTAGCACCTAGCTATTGTAAATTGTGCTGCTATGAACATCGGGGTGCAAATGTTCTTTTGTATTGGTGTTTCAGTGTTCTTAGGATATAGTCCCAGCAGTGGAATTGCAGGGTCAAAAGGCAGATCCATTTTTAGTTTTCAGAGGAAGTTCCATACTGTTTTCCATAGTGGTTGTACCAGTCTGCAGTCCCACCAACAGTGCGCTAGGGTCCCCTTTTCTCCACAACCTCTCCAACACTTGTTTGTTGTTTTGTTTATGATGGCCATTCTGACTGGTGTGAAGTGGTATCTCACTGTGGTTTTAATCTGCATCTCTCTGATAGCTAGCGATATAGAGCATCGTTTTTTGTGTCTTTGGATTTTCTATATGTCCTCCTATATTTCAATATTGTCTTTAATAATTCACAAAATCCTATCACAGATACACATTTTTTTTCATATACCAGAGCCTCCTGGACAAAAGAAAAAAATGTAATACCAGTACACCTCAGCACTGAAGGTACACATTTTCTTAATAATCTTAATAAAAGAGGGAATTACAATATTTTGTGCTTATATATTACTTTTTAGAATTATGAGCAAAATACCCATATTGTAGTTCTAGAGGGGAGGTTACTAGAACAGAAAGAACAGTTGGTAAGATGAGGTGATCGACATCAGCGGTTGTACAGACTCTGTGGCCCCAGCCTTCTCGCAGTGAAGACCTGAGAAGTGCATGAGGTTCTACTTTTACTACTGACTTTATATTTTATTGGACAGTTACAGTTCAGAACCTTAAGTGTTTAAAACAGGATATTCCTATATGACTCACTTTACAGGAATACTACTACTTAATACTATGCATAGTAGCTAGTCATTCACAATTACTTTACCAAGTGCGACTGTGACTGATTTCTCACAAGCCCTCACCTAAAGAACACTCACAAGATGGTAAGATTAAGATTTTCAAATATGAAAGAACTATAGAAATAACTCCGTAATCAAATCTATAATAATTCTATAAGTTTTTTGTATATTTTGCCAATCTAACCATGTCCTTCAACTGGACAATATTAGAGTGCTCAGAAGATTTTCAGTGGACAAAACAAATCAGCAAATACTATCAAATAACAGAAGATTTCTAAAGATGAATATTAAGGCACATACCTGCATACCCAGGTACAGCTGCCACTCTAATAGGTAAATCCATATGATTTATAAATCACTAATAAAGACCAGTGTTCTATTCAGAACCACAGCTAATTTAAATAGACACTTCAGTTCTGAAATGCATTATTTCCTACTACAATTTATATTATCAATCAGCAGAATACATACAAGTTAAAAAGAGCCCAGAGATCCTTAGGAGAAGTACTTGTTTAATGTACCCTGAAAGTAGATTTGAAAAGTTTCCCCTTCTCAATTTATGTTTCCAGAGTCCTAACAAATGAAAGCTGGGCTGCTATCCAGGTTCCAAGCCGCTAGAGCCTGATTGTTTTCTATTTGTTTCAGTGTTTAAAGCCAACAAAAGCTGCATTGAAACTGACAGTGCCGAGTAGTAACAAGCATACTTTAAGCATAGCTAATATATGCACCCACAGCCCCAGGTTATAATATTTCAAATGCAACAGAAGTTAGAGGCTAGTCGCTTTGTCATTGAGTTTTATGAACACAATAGTTTTTAAAATATACCTTATTTATGAAAACACAAAAATATCCCCCTAATAATATAGTGATAACTTAGACTATTCTATGTTCTCTGTATTGTTCTATTTCTAGTCATGTATTTGTTATACCCCTATTTTCTTTAAACAGACGCTTAAATGGAAATATATTGTCTCTTTCATATTATTTTTACTTCAAACACACACATGAACATAACATGTGCACACACACACTATAACACACAGAGTTGGTTCTGTTGTTTTGTTCCTGACTTTCAAAACTGTTTCTAATTTCAACCATTCACATCCTGCTAGCCATGTCTGAGCAAGGAAACTGCCACCCCCAGTCTCCAGTCCAAAACATGAAAAATTATCGTATTTAAAATGACCACTTAATTTCCTATAACTTTCATTTTTATATTTTCACTTAAATAAATAAAATCATTTTAGTTAATTAAGCCTTCAGCTTTTTATATTTTAATATTTCTAATTTCATTTAAGGCAAAAACTGCTGTTGCTAACATTATAAAAGTCAAGCTTATGAGCCAGGCAAATGGGGGATCTTGAAAAGATCTTTAAAGATCTGTGCAACTTTCCTGTTGAATAAGTTTAATTACCTTTCAAATGTTCTCAAGTTAAAAATAAAACTGTTTCAAAGATTATATATTTTAAAGAACAAGGCTGAGAAGTCTGATATTATAATTACTGATTTTGAGAATTTATATAAGCAAACAGGTAACCAGAAACATTCGAGATTAAAATACGTATTTGGGATATTTAACTATAATCTGCTTTACTTTTTCCCCTTCATTCTATTCTGTTGATACAACTGCAGTGCTAATCTTCAATTAACCTACATTAATTTGTCTAATGATTAAGAGAAATAAATCTCTATTGTGTTTCTGGAGTTGTGCCTTCCTCTATGCATATTAGGAAAGGGGTAACAATGAGAATCATTTGAAGTATTTGGAAAGAGTCCTTGACCCAGTTAACAGGTAATGCAAATTCTCTCCTTTGATTCCTCCCTGCTTAGCACTCCATAATATAAAGATTCAAAGCCTTTTAAAGTACAAAATCCCCATTTAAATACTAGACAGTTGACAAACACCTAAAATTGTTTATTTTTATATCAGTTATCTTAGAATTAGTAAGTTTTATGTTATTATTCATAACTGCACTCAGGGTCTTAGATAAGTGCATCTGTCTATAGGAAATGTCACGTACTCACTTGTGCTTGCAGATGCCTTGAAGGATTCCTTTGTCCATACCAAACAAATGCCTGAAGATTCTGTAGGAATCCCCACAAAGGCCAAGGATACAGCCATGTTAACTTTTGTAATTGTTAGTGTGTTAATATTCATCTGATCCACTCTTCATCTTAGAGATGAAGAAACTAAGGCTCTGGAATTTTAATTGGCAGAATTAGCACTCAAGGGGGAAAAAGGAAGCTGATTTTTTCCCTAGTTCTATTGCTTGGCCTTTCAGACAAACAGAATCTCATTTTAAAAAAGCTAAGTTCAGGCTGCATGTTGAAAAAAAATAGAACTGAAACACATAAGAGCCATGATCAGATGGAATAGGGAAAAATACTCTTTGAAACTAAAGAGCCATGTGACAATGGCCACTGGTAACGCACTTTCAGCTCCACATAATACAGGATCTTTGAAGAAGCTGGGTTTTGCTTGCTTGTGTGTTTGTTTTTAAATATAGGACTTACAAAATTCTTAAGGCATTTTCCCTAGTTATGGGCTTGCCTAAATCCATGGCTAAGAGACTGTCATACTCACCACAATACATGCTTTTTCTTTTTTATACGACAGCCTAGATATAAAAGTATTGCTGACACAAAACTATGAAAAAGTATTAAACTCTATCCTCCAACTTGTGGTTCCTTCAGGCCAAATTTCTTTTGGTTACTGATTTTATGGTGTAGCTTTCTCCTTTGATTCATATCATTGGTGGTCTGAAAGCAGCTCCTTTAGAATTTGGTGTTGAACAACTGAGCTGAGACAACCATTAAAGTGGTTAATGGTGTTGCATTTTTTCTGGGTAGTAGATATGAAACTAGGTGTTGAGGGAACCCCTTGATCTTCAGGGTATTGAATTCTTTGTAAAAGTCAATGACAATGAACATATATGTTCATTGGGAGCCCTCTATGTATAATTTTTCTAGTGCCTTGGTGTTTGCATTATATGATAATAGATCACTTGAATAATATTTTGTTTTCAGTTATAGTATTTTCAGTTAACTCATAATTTTTTTTATTTTTTCAGATTTTATTTTTCTTTTTTTAACATATTTTATTGATTATGCTATTACAGTTGTCCCATTTCCCTCCCTTCACTCCCCTCTACCCTGTACACCCTCTCCCACCCATATCCCCTCCTTTAGTCATGTCCATGGGTCATACTTATAAGTCCTTTAGCTTCTACATTTCCCATACTATTCTTACCCTCCCCCTATCTATTTTCAACCTACATTCTATGCTACTTATTCTCTATACCTTTTACCCCTCTCTCCTCCCCCCACTCCCCTGTTGCTAACCCTCCATGTGATCTCCATTTCTGTGGTTCTGTTCCTGTTCTAGTTGTTTGCTTAGTTTCTTTTGGTTTTGCTTTAGGTGTGGTTGTTAATAATTGTGAGTTTGTTTTCCTTTTACTATACATGTTTTTTCTTTATCTTCTTTTCTTAGATAAGTCCCTTTAACATTTCATTCAATAAGGGCTTGGTGATGATGAACTCCTTGAACTTGACCTTATCTGAGAAGCACTTTATCTGCCCTTCCATTCCAAATGAGAACTTTGCTGGATAGAGCAATCTGGGATGTAGGTCCTTGTCTTTCATGACTTGGAATATTTCTTTCCAGCCCCTTCTTGCCTGTAAGGTCTCTTTTGAGAAATCAGCTGACAGTCTGATGGGAACTCCTTTGTAGGTGACTGTCCCCTTATCTCTTGCTCTTTCTAGGATTCTCCCCTTCATTTTTACGTTGGCTAATGTAACTATGATGTGCCTTGGTGTGTTTCTTCTTCGGTCCAACTTCTTTGGAGCTCTCTGAGCTTCCTGATTTCTTGGAAGATTATTTCCTTTGCCAGAATGGGGAAGTTCTCCTTTATTATTTGTTCAAATACGTGCTCAATCTGTTGCTTTTCCTCTTCCCCTTCTGGTACCCCTATAATTCGGATGTTGGAATGTTTAAAGATGTCCTGGAGGCTCCTAAGCTTCTCCTCGTTTTTTTGAATTCTTATTTCTTCATGCTTTCCTGCTTGGTTGTTTCTTTCTTCCTTCTGGTCCACTCTATTGTTTTGAGACCCAGTTTCCTTCCCTTTACTATTGGCTCTCCGTGCATCTTCCTTCATCTCTTTTATGGTAACCTGCATTTTTTCATCTAATTTGCACCCCAAATCAACCAATTCCGTGAGCTTTCTAATCACCAGTGTTTTGAACTGTGCATCTGATAGATTGGCTATTTCTTAGTCACTCAAAAGGATGAGTCCTTGGGGACTGATATGTTCTTCTGTTGGAGACATGTCTCTCCCTGTTTCTCCTTTTTTTTTTTTCTGGTCTGGTCACCCTTGTTACGGTGAGGGATGGAGCCTTTGGTGTTCACTGGGGCTGAGCAACCCAGTTGCTAGATTGTGATGTTATATGTGGGTGTGGGGTCGGGGGCAGGAGTGCGGGCGGGAAGGAACAATGGTGGTAGTTCCGTTCTCCTGGGATCTCAGTCCCTTCTCTGGGATCCTGGGTTGCGAGCTCTGCCCTGGTCCATAATCACAGCCTCACTGGGTCCGCCAGATGCTGCTTGCGTACTCAGGGTCCACCGCTTCATTCTTGCGCGCCCCGGACGGCTTACGCACAGAGTTCACACCAAGTTCTCCCCAACCTCTGCTCACCACCAACCTGCGCCCACCCGGATCCTCCTCTCCGCCCCTCATACCAGTCTAGGTGAACGGGTCTACTTCAACTTCTTGGCTGTCCGACTTCCATTCAGATAAATTCTCTATCAGCTCTGGGTGTTATTCTAGCTCTAAATTGTTGTTCTAATCTTGGTTGTGCGTGGAGGTACGGTACGTCCACCTATGCCTCCATCTTGCCAGAACTCCATTCATAATTTTATTGATATTATAGACTACTCTTTTTCCAAAGCTTTTTTTGGATTACTCATAAATTCATATATTAAATTATACTCAAATAATATCTCTTAAAGCCATCAGTTTTTTTCTATTGAATTAGCTATATGTTCCAAAACATGACCAATCTTCTAAAATATTTGATTGCTTGTCTATCTTTTCTTTTGTCTGATCAGATTTCTATCCACAAGTCCTCTACTTATAAATAGATTTCCTCTCATGACTCCCTTCCATCAAATATAGAAAGAATTTTCTCTAGATAGAACTCATTGGGAACAAACTGTATTTTACAAGTATTATTAGATCTTTTGCTGTGACTCACTCCCATGCAGATGGTACACATCTGAAGAGGCTCTATTCTAAATAGGAAAGATCCAGCTGATGCTCTAAAAAATTATTCTCTCTTGGTGAAAAGTTAGCTTGCTACTGCCTTCCCTGCTGCATTATTAAACACGAAGGAGTGATTCCCTTAATCCCAACCATCTGCTCTTCCCCTACTAAAAAGTGAAAACATCCCCTTGTGTTTACAAATGTTGCTGCTAAAGCTTCACAAATTATAAGAGATGGTTATGAAATTTCCGTATATACTACAAGATCAAAACAAAATCCTAGTAAACATAAATCTGTAAGAAATAAACCAAATTTATATCACACGATAAACCCAACTATGTTTTAATGTAATGCAATTATATTTAAAATGCAGTCGCAGAATGTAAATTATTTTAGCATCTTAGTATAATATTTGCATTTTAAATATACTCCTACTTGTCCAGACTTCCAAAAGTACATACTCTAAGAAAATGGATCATTTTCAATTCTTTTTAACTTTCACAGATTTGTATAGTGCACAGAATTTTAGCATCAGTAAAGATTCTGCTTCGTTGGTATTGAGACAAAACAAAACATCTGACTGCTCAAATGAATAACAGACTCAAAACCTCTAAACGACAAAGGCAGGGACAATTGCCACACACCAAATTTTAAATTTACAGGAAAGTTACTTAAACTGAAGTATTACTAGGCAAAAATAGTAATACTACTGTGTAGCAAAATCTTGTTTTCTCACAAAAGGTACTTCAAACCAGAATCATCCTAGCTTAGCTCCAAAATATCAGTCAATCAACCAACTAACCAAAAATATTAAATCAAAAGAAAATCTGAGCTCCTAAATATTTTGATTTGATATTCATATTTTTAAAAATAACTTAAAAGCTCTTCCTAGTTCTCTTTTGCTTATATTAAGAACACATTTGAATTAACATTGAATTTTTGTTGACAACCAATTGCATTAGCTTTCCTCTAGGACCCTGTCTTTGTCAGCAGACCAATTTGTATTTTATGAAGTTTATTCCTTTTATGCTTAGCAATTAATTCCTTATCACCTAGGTTCCAGACCCTTTTCACCTACTTTTCCTCAATGTTTTTTCCTGGAATTTTTGTCCTTATACTGTTCTTTTAAATTCTATAATAGTTCTGAAAACTTCCCTTCTTACTTAAAATAGAATTCATATAATTAGCTTTTTTATTGTCACAGAACCCAGTAAATAAAATAATAATTTTTGGTCTTTTTTCCCAAATATTCTTTCAATTACCCTAAATATCATGTTTATTTTTCTAGTCCAATTACCAGTCTTTGTGGTTCTGTTGCTTTTAATCTGGAGTTTGATTTATTTAGGTGAAGACTTCACTGTGATCGAACAGTAAAGCATTTGCCTTCTTACAGCTTTCTCACTTGTTGCTACAAGACTTCACTATTTCATGTTTATGACAAACGGCTGCCTGTACCTTAGCATGGTTTTGGGGGTTATGTCAAAGGCTACTTTGGTATAGATATAATTTGCAAAGTATTCTTCTCTAGATAATCTGCCAGTACTCTGGCTGGTTCTGCCTGGTCCTGTGAGTTTTATAAAAAGGCTCCTCTCTATGTGAACTATCCATGGCTATCCAAGTTAATAGTTTCATGTCAAATTTATTCTCATCTCACCCAAATATGCACTCCATGAGCTTGTTCTCAAATATATCTTTCACAAAACTGTCTTTTAAAATATATTTTGTACCATGTGTCTTTTTTCTTATCCAAAGTCTTGGAGCGATATTATATTTCCTAATTCTCTACTTGGTCTCATGCTATCTCTGTGGCATTTTACCTTAAATCCCATAAGGTTATGTCCATTTCTACATTTTACTCATTTCTTCCATTTACATACTTCCAGTAATATGTTCTTACTCCTTTATATTTACTGTCATTTTATAAATTCTCAACCTTAACCCCACTGAGTTTCATGTAATATGGTCAGAATCTTGGTAATGATTACAATTGTTTCTATTTTTATTATAAAAATAGTAGCAATGCATTCCAAGATAATTTAACACATTTTAAGAGAAGCAAAGAGAAAATTACATGTATGCAACAATGTTGTTTTTCTTTTGTCTATATTTTCAATGTGTATATTCAGGTGTTATTGTCATATCCGTACATCAAGTTCAGTCAAGCATCCAGACCTGTGGAACACCAGCATAAGATACTGGTGAAGCACATAGCTCTGGTCCATAAACAGGATTGTTTATGAGATTCAGAGTCAGGTTTCAGGAGCATGATTATAGGTTGGTTATAGTTAAATGGTCTTGCAGCTAGTCAATAATGGAACTGATTATTACTTTCCCCTGGACTACAACTACTTTCCAGAGTGAAATAATTCAACTAAAAACCATTGCATCTAAATAATTCAGCTTTTAGTGTCAAGAGCTCAAATATTATGGCAGGAGATCTAGGAACACATAGGATTTCTCCAATGAGGTTGCAACTCTCACTTCTGGGCAGTGAGTCAAACAAAACAGTGAAGCAGTAAAATGAAACGTTCATTATAAACTCCCTACACACAGGCAGTAATGCACAGACACATTTCTCTCATTTAGAGAAGTGTCTGACCACTTCCCTAATCAAAATTGTCCCTCGGTACTCACTTTGATAGTCCAATTCATACTAAATTGTATGTGTCTAATATAATTTATAGTCTTTTACACCTCTTGTGGTATTTGTGTTTCACTAGGGATAGCATTTTGGAAACATAAAACTTAAAAGAATGAACTTCTACCAGTAGAATATTTAATGTGTTAGCCATCAGTGTGTGGAATAGACAGGTATTCCCAAGACTCTGGAAATCCCATAAGGTGGGCAGTTACTCCCTCTCGGTGTCCTGCTTTTATGGTATAATCTAATTGGTTCTCTGAGCAAGTACACTATTTACATGTATCCTAGTGTTTGCCCTAATGCTGACATTTACCTCTGCTTACTGGCCTCAAAATGTAGTTAAAATTATCCCTCTAGCATACTGTTGCCACTGGAAGCATACGTTTAAGCTCTGATTTGCTGAGTAGGACTGCATAAAAAAATTCAGTACACAGCACAGCTAAAGATGATGCAGAGGTACTAAAATGAAAATAGACAATTTTGCAGCAGATTGCCTAACATATTGGCAGTTTTCAAATCACATTTCAAATAAGATGAAATAAGTTTCAGAAAGTTATTTAGCATGAAGAATACATTATTAAGTTCAACATATAAAATGTTAACGTAGATCTGCTGGCTCCCATTGTTGCTTGCCTATAGCCTTCCCCCTAGCAACGCTGGTATCATAAACTCAACTGTCAGTGTGGGGTGAGCATCCCCCCTTCAATCAGCAAGCAGGCACACTTTTTAGACATTATCTCTGCATACTTAACCACACATAGGTTAGCTCCTAGCTCTACTGAAATTTAAAAGTCAATTTTAAAATGAATTTTTTCTATGAACCACCAACAGTGGTCAGGTATTTAACAAATGTTGGCATCTTCCTGTTACTTGAATCTGTGTTTTTAGTAATATTGTGTGGCAATTACATTACAACAAGTGAGTGGTGCATTATTTACTGTGGCATGTTTTATTTCTGAAATGAATCAGCTATGGAATACAGAGATTACCCATTCTTAAGATTCTGTCATTGAATTGAGATAAATTTACCAAGCGCTGTGGGCATGCTGTTTCTTGTCGTCATTGTAGGTATTTACCAAAGGAAACACTTCATGCACAGCAAATACATCCGTGCAGTAGGACAGCCATCTGGTGCCAGGCTAAAGGAGAGGGGGCAGAGAGTTGCCCACTCAAAGATTGTAGGGGATGACTATTCAGCATGGCTCACCAGGAATTCTAACACTGGCACTTTAGTTTATGTTCAGTGGCAGGGTATATCAAGGCCATTTTCCTAAAAATATAAAATCCAAATTCTTTACCTAATACTTTGGGTAAAGAATTAATTTAGAATATGAATGAGGTGACACCCAGCTGGAAGAATATATTTCTTCAAGAATTGCAAACTAATTTAACTGGAACAAACAAGTTCTTTCTTTGTGCTCAGTTTTTCATAATGGATTAATAATATCTGCCAGGAGTAACAGCATTTTTGACACCCTGGACTTGGTTGATGTCAACCTTCCTATCTTTTCCAAAGATAACCATCAGTATCTTCTATTGACAGCACACTTTCTGTCAAACACTATCTTAGCCACTCTATGTACAAGTATTTTTAGTCCTTACAGATTTCCAATAACGTAGGCATTACAGTGCTCATTTTACAGATTAGAAAACTAAGTCTCAGCAAGATTTCTGTACTTAAGATCAGAATCTCCATTTGTATAGTACCCAAATCACTTTATCACAATGAATCCCATGTGCTACCATTCTTCATTTTGCCTCCCACACACTGGAATCTACATGGGGTATACTTCCGACCTTTCATAGGGCCATATTTATGATAGTGGATCTAGTCTAAGAGTTAATTATTGAAACAGTGGGAAGTCATTAAGCCTACACACCAGAATGTGAAGACTAGTTTAGGTTACTCAGTTAGTATAATGCTTGGATAACTTTTCTCTTTTGTAACAAAATAAAAAGTAATTCACAGATGTTACTGAGCATTGAACTATCAAAGTCATCTTAGATTTGGAATTTAAGATTTTATTTACTGAACTTGTGTGGCCAAATGAGGAAATATATCTCTACTCCTCTTAGCTTAATTATTATGTGTAAGTTTAAAATAATCATGTTTTTCTTGTCTTAATTGACATCTGTACTTCCAAAAATGAGTTATACTCTTAACTAATGTAAAAATTGAAATTTTTGTAGCAGTACTTATTTTTTATCTTTTCTAATAAACTCTAAATGAGAAATAAGTTTTATCATGAAATATTGTGTTTATAATCATTCTGCTATTTCACCTTGTTTCATTCACATTTTTAGTTGGAGAAATACATTTGATTTTGCATAGAAATTCTGTGTGCTTTATTCTGTTTTTTTTTTTTTTTTTTTTTTTTTTTTTTAAGTAGGTTTTTTTTCTCTCTTTCTTTCTTTTTGCTATGAATTGTTTAGAGTTTGGCTTATCTTGGATAAGTGGAGAGTAACTCCCCCTAAGAAGTCTGTGAAACTCTTTTGTCTCAGCAGACCCCATTGAAAGCCCAGCACGAGCTAAGGGCACGAGAGGTAGGCCATGCTGTAACAGACTGTTGCCCTACGTATTACATGTTCATGAGTTACTGTCAGTAGATGATGGGGAAAAATCTGGACAAATGTGAACAGCATGTATATCCAGCATACATTAATTAATGGTGACTCCTCTCCCCCAATAAACAAAATCACAGATCATAGAACAAAATCTCAAGAAGTGTGGCTAGATTTAACTTTCAGATGTATTCATTAAGCAATATTGTATCCATTAAATGAATAGTACCATATATGTTTATATGGCTCAAGTTTTACTGAGAGCTTTCACACATGTATTATTTCATTTGATCTTTACAACAGCTCTGTGGGATAAGTAAGGCATGCATTTTTCTCCTCATATGATTAGTTTGTAAGGCTCAGCTTCATCAAGCAACTTACCGAACATGATAATTAAAAGGATTGGGTTTCCAACTCATGTCTCCAAACCCCAAATCTTGTATTATTTTGTTCTAGTATAATCTTTAAAATCAATTGCATTCTAAGTACAGATACACAACAAATCTTGATACATTTTTAAAACCACTAGATTTCATATGACAGATCTTTAAGTTCATTGTCTGAAAAAGCTTAAATTTACTTGATAAAATCTTTAGAGTTCCTACAAGGAATTAGCTTAGAAGCACAGTTTTGAATGTCAGGAACATTGGTACAAAGATCACAGGCTCCTTGGGGCTGAGTGTTAACTTTCATATGTTACAGGCAGAGCCAGTCTCTCTCAGAACCGATCAAAAATTCAAAATGCTGTGCTTCCTTCATCAAGGACAAAGTATGTTCCAATACCATCACATTTCTTTTACATGATTTAAACAAGGAAAAAAAAAAACAACTTTGGTTATGTGAACATCTGGATAACAAAAAGCAGTGTTGCTTTTTCACACAGATATCATCCAATATCATTGGTTGGTGCAGGCACCTTAAATGTCACATCTTCAGGAAGGCAGAAAAATCCATTTATTCCCTTTTGATGACAAATAACATACATTTATAAACATTTAAAACTAAGTAATTAGGCCTTGGAATTCTTTTGCATTACTGTAGATAAGTGGATGGCATAGTACTATTTCTGTAATATTTGTCTTTAATTTTGAACTTTATATCTTAGTATAACCATGAACCTATGTAGACATGATTAAGGTGGAAGAATTAATTTCCTACAAAATGAAATACAGAGTGTTCCTAGCAGAATATTATCAGTATTCCACAGCTTGCTTTTCTGACACCATAACTTTTCTTATTTTTCCTTTAAAAATGTAAAGTCCCTAGAACTAGATAATTAAATTCTATGACTAAAATATATACATATTATTGTGTATATCTTTGTACAAATACTAGATGGTCATTAAACTAAATTTATCATAACCAAAAATAGCTCCTCACTGCGATATAAAATTAAAGGTATTTCTGTATGATTTCAATAACATGCCATATCATATTAGAAATAGATGGTAGAAATTGTGTGATGTTATAGATATTTACATGATCAGGCTAATAACCTAAATTAATACATATATTTAAAAATGTGAGTGGTATCCATTATATTGAAAAATTTTCTATGACTCAAATATTCAAATTCAATTATATTTTAAATTACAGTACTTCATGATACTTAAATGTTGGTAAGAATTATATTCATCTTGGAATAGTTCTTTCTGAAAAATACCATTTAATGCTAATATTTATTATTTAAACACATTGATTTAAGAGATTCTTTATATATTGAAATGATTAGACATGGTACCAACAATAAATGTATAACCCCTTTCTAAATGTTTAGTTGGTACATTAAGAATTACTGACAAGTTTATTTTTTGTTTATTTAGTCTCACATTTAATAATAGCCTATGTAAAAATAAGCATCTTACTTGTTGGGAACCGCCCTGCCTGGTATCAGAAGTTGTAATGCCCCCCAAGGCTAAGGCTGAGGGAATAACCTTGGACCATAAGCCAGCAAGGAGATGAAAGCTTATCTCCCTGACAGGAACACAACTTCTGCTTCTTTTACTTCACCCTGCGTGGCTCCCAATGCTTGGTTGGTTAGCCAATGACAGGTAAGATTTCCCAAGGGGGGAACTGATGCATGGTCACTGGCCAGCAGTGATCACAGAACGCTGCAGATGGCTTCTCGAAACTTGAGAAAAAACATGCACAGAGACAGACTAGTTTCTTTGGAGAAGTAGGGACCAAATGGCCACCACCTCTAGTGGGGAGCACACCTATTTACCGTCCAAACCTGCTTTTATTTGGCTTGTTTTGCATCATGATTCAGGTAAATTACATTACTCATTACGAGGAAGTAAGGAACAATAGATAACAAGGAACTCTGTGGGTCTATTTTGAGTCATGGTCAAAGGACTGTAAGACTTTGAGGAACAAACTAACTTCCTCCTTAGACCCTTCTCATTCAACTGAGAGCATTCTAAACAAAGGTTTCACAGTAATTTACATGTTCTTTCTTAGTCCTGATCACCCAGGGAATCCACCCTTTTTAGCTCAGAGCTGTACCACCCTGTCATTGTTTCAGGCTTAGGTGGAGCAAGGGAACTAAGGCAATCAAGAGATAAGGAGATTTTCTCCCAGACTATGAGAACTCAGGCCACATCAAAGCCGAGGAGCAGGGGTCCATCACCCCCTTTTGCTGTAACCCCCAAAGTCCTTCTCTGGGGGGCCTCTCACGTGATCATGCCTGTCTTAGATTGTTCCCCCGTTGGGGAATCTTACCCGTCTTTGGCTAACTGACCAAGCTTTGGGGTTCAGTTATGAATGAAGCAGCAGAAGCAGCGCTCCTGCCAGGGAAATAAGGTTTTTGTCTCCTTGCAGGCCTACGGTTCCAAGGGCGTTCCCTTAGCCTTAGTCTAGATGGGGGTTACAGCTTCTGATACCAGGCAGGGTGGTTCCCAACAGGGAACAACCTAAGACAGGCACGATCATGTGGGAGGCCCCCAAGGAAGGACTTTGAGGGCTACAGCAAAAAGGGGTGATGGACACTTGCCCCTCAGCTTTGACAGGGCCTGAGTCCTCATTGTCTGCGAGAAAATCTCCTAATCTCTTGGTTGCCTTACTTCCCTTGCTCCACCTGAGCCTGAAACAATGATGGAGGGTGGTGCAGCCCTGTGCTGGAAAGGGCGGGTTCCCCAGTTGATCAGGCCTAAGAAAGAATATGTGAAATCCTGTGAAACCTGCTTTGTTTAGAATGCTCTCAAATGAATAATAAGGGTCCAAGAAAGAAATAAGTTTGTTCCTCAAAGTTGTACAGCTCTTTAGCTATCTGACCCTGACTCAAAATAGGCCCTCAGGATTCTTTGTTATCTATTGTTTGATCCTTACTTCCTGGCAATGAGTAATGAGCTTTATCTGAATCCTTGTGCAAATGAACCCAATAAAAGCCATTGAGGAAAAGGCTCTTGGTCCTTCTCCTCTGAGAGATGGGCCACCATTCCTCCCCAAGCAGATCATTTCTTGGTAGACTTATTTTCATCTGTGGCAGCTGGGGGGGGCCCTGTGAGTGGACCACCCCCCCCATACTTACTCTTTAATACTAATGAACTTTTTAGAAATTTAGGTTCAATAATCTAGAATGGTTGTGAAATGAAACCCTTGTCTCAGTTTCTACTGTGTCTTGAAAGCTTTTAATACATTGAGTTAATGTGTTTTTATGATATTTTAATCATTTAACATACAAAAAGATTGTTTGAACTTTCTCCTCTTGGTCTTTTACTATTGTTTTAGTAGAAAAGTCATTTCCAGCCTAGCTTTCTACATATTAGCAAAATTTTCCTGTCCCAGGGATTATTGGGCAAGCTCTCAAGTGTTATAGGGTTCAATTCCAAAATCTTTTGCTACCTGACATATTGTGTTTATGTTTTAACCTGAATGAAAACCAACTAAAATATCTACCCTGGCTTCCAAAGAGTAGTTACACAAAACCAACTGACTAAATGAATGAATGAAGACTTCATTAATTCAAGGAAACCCCAAATCTATAAAGCCACACAAATATCAGACTCTTAATAGAGCTCTTGCAATAGTGGTTTCTGCTGTGATGGAGACATTCAGCTTCTCAGACAGCCAGTGAATACCTGAAGTGAATAAAAACTTTAAAAATGTCCTTCTTAAAACTTCTCAAATTCTAGGAATCAATTTGAACTACTTTCTTAACATACAGTAAAAAAAATATAAAAATATATATTTATTCAACACTTTCTATGTATCAGAGAGCATTTATACACTTAAGTACTTTATCTCTTTCAGTGCTGAGCACTTTGTTGGTGGGCATCATTATTATTTATTTTACAAATGAGGAAACCAATGCTTAGAGAAGGTAGGTAAATGCCTTGCCAATGATTACCAAGATCGATGTGAGGAAGCAGGGATTCCACTAACCCATTTATTTAACTCTTCTAGCTCCCCAGCATCTGTTTAAAGACATCCCAAGACAACTAGCTCACTGATGCTGATGAACCTACTTTAAGTAGTTTCTACAGATTAAATTGTGTCACTCCCAAATTCATGTGTTCAAGCCTCTCCCCTAATGTGATGATATTTGGAGATGAGGCCTTTGGGAAGCAATTAGGTTTAGATGAGGTCTTGAGAGGAGCAGTCATGATGGATAGTACCATTATTAGAAGAGACATCAGAGAGCTTGCACTCTCTCTCTGCCACATGAGGACAAAGTGAAAGGAAGCCATCTGCAAGTCAGAAAGAGAGTTCTCACCACAATCTGACCATACTACCACCCTGATTTTAGACTTCGAGCCTGTAGAATTGTGAAAAAAAAATAAATCACTGTGGTTTAAGTCATCCAGTGTATGGTATTTAGTTAGGGCAGCCCAGCTGAATAAGACAGTAGTCATGTATTACCTTTGCAATTAATGGTCTTAAAATCTTTTATATACCAAACATACCAAATAAATAATAATTTATCACCTGCTTGCAGATCTTTGGATTCCTTTGTGTGATTTATCTAATTATGATTTCTGGGTCATTTTAATTTTTCATGTTTTGTTTTATTTTATTGGTCTTGTTTATTTTTATTCCCAAAATATCACCAAGTAACTCTCTAATAACAACTAGAATTTGAATACCTTAGTTCAAAATTCATATTATCCAGACTTCATGTCTAAAACCTTTGGTTAACACTTTTTTGAAGTCTAAATACTCATGAAGCTTGCTAACCACTTGCAGATGTCTAATTGTCTTTATTTGGTTCTATTGTTGTCTAGAAATATTCAGGTAATTATTAAGTAACTGGGAAATAAAGATATGGTAGCCCAGCTTTCCACATATTAGCAAGTTTATCCTGCTCCAGAGATTATTGGGCAAGCTCTCAAATTGTACAGGGTTCAATTCCAAAATCTTCTTAAATTAAAGGTAATTTAACAATGGATTTTTTAAAATATTTTATTTATTTATTTTTAGAGAGGGAAGGGAGGGAGATAGAGTGAGAGAAGCATAGAAAGAGCAAGAGAAACATCAATGTGCGCTTGCTGGGGGTTATGGCCTGCAACCCAGGCATGTACCCTGGCTGGGAATTGAACCTGCGACATTTTGATTCGAAGCCTGCGCTCAATCCACTGAGCTACGCCAGCCAGGGCTAACAATGGATTTTCTATAATTGTATTACAAATACAGAAAAAAAAAACATTTCTTTTAAAATGACTAGATTTCTTGAAACATGCTTTCTTATTCATAGTTCCCTTCATTCACTCACTTCATAATATCCTACTCAACCTCAAATACCTTTCCTTTTCCTTGACTTCTTGAGCAAGGATTCGTTCTAATTTTCACAAACCTCTGCTCAATACTCATGACAAGAGAATGATTATTTTATTCATATAAGTCTCATCCTTTAGATATTTGGATGTTCCCTAAAAGGGATGTCTTAAAAAATTATGTGTGTGGGTCTAGTGTTCAATATATAATATCTTTGTTAGTTTGGTTGGTCTAATGAATGAGAGAAGTACTAAAAATGTTTTGAAAAAATTCAAACATAGATATATTAATTACTATTAAAACAGCTTTATCTAAAATATAAACTCATATAATTGAAAACATTCCATTAAAATACATATTTCTAAAATATATTATGAAAGAAAACTATTTTCAAAAATCTGTGCAAACATTTCATATAAGGATAGCACATTCGAAAGTCTCAGTAAATAAAAACAAAGCAAAATCAAAAATTATCTCAGGTATATAATAAACTACTCTTTTAAAATGCATGTGTATAGAAATCTACACTTTTATATATGGGGATGAATCTATATTTAAAAGTGATAATAGCAGCTAAAATATTTTGAGCCCTTACCATTGGCCAAATCTTGTCCTAAACTATTTTACATTTACTAACTCATTTCTTACAAATAAAATACTATATTAACACAAGACTATTATAAACAAAGTTTTAGACATTTTGCACCATTTTTGTAATTGGATTTCATATGCATTATTAGCAGATATATAAATTCAATAATGAAATAATATTTGGAAAGTCATTTGATAAATTCCATTTATCAAAAGTCTTATTTGATACCAGGAAAAAATAGGTCAATATTTAGGTCAATTATACTAAGACCCTCCCTGGAATAAATCATATCTATATTTGAAAAAGGAAATTTGATTAGTAATTTATTCAATGCTAATTAGTTTGTAGCCACAAGCCACCTTTACCACCCGCATCACCCTTTCATTCCAATACCTTTGGGTTAGTTCCATTCTTATTCTGAAAGTTGTTTAACCTAAAATGTCTTTAGGGGATAATTTTCTAACCACTTTTAAACTACCACCCACAGTTTCCAACAACTAAAGTGCATCAGAAAAGTTCTTTTTTTTTCTTTTTCCTGAGTGAAACAAAGGAAATATCAAAACATAAGTGATATGTAACAATTTGATACTTTCTACATTGTTCTCCTACATTTAAAACAGGAAATTACATCTAAATTATAGGTTGATAGCAATGTAGTAAACAATTGAAATTATTAAGTAGGTTGGTAAATAACCTAAATTATAAAGCTTACCAGTTTTAAATGATCTCAAATAACTAGTATAAACTGGAAAAAAAGATGATAGAACTAATTCTTTGCTATTCTGAAAGTGTTTATGTCAAAGTCATTGACAATGGTTTAGCTGAGTGGAAATATACACCTATTTGAGGTATTTACAGAAATACCTCAAGCAATGTGACATAAGGTCCTCCCACAAATTTATGTCAGCATATATATACACATATATATTGCAGAATGCATGTGTACACACGCAACCATGTGTACACACACATAAATACATATATTTATATAAGTCACAGACATGTATTGAATCCATTTTTGTTTTATTTGCACAAGTCCTCCCATTATTTTAAATGTGGAAATTAGCTTTTATTTAATATTATTACTTCAACAATATCAGTAACTTAAATTTTTGGATGATATTCCTTTTATTGTAATTATCTTTTTAAAAATGTTATGTATTAGCATTGGCTGGTGTGGCTCAGTGGATTGAGTGCTGGCCTGAGAACCAAAGGGTCACCAGATTGATTCCTAGTAAGGGCACACGCTTGGGTTGCAAGCCAGGGCCCCAGTAAGGGGCACACAAGAGGCAACCACACATTGATATTTCTCTCCCTTTCTTTCTCCTTTCTTCCCCTTCTCTAAAAATAAATGAATAAAATCTTTAAAAAATGAAATAAAATAAAAAACAAAAAGTCTCATGCATTAAAGTTGCATTATATATTAATTTCATTTTGTAAGGAGAGCATGACAAAATATTTGTTGGAGACAACTGTACTTGGACAACAATAAAAATATTACAAATACACAGGGTGTCTAGCATCTGACAGTTTTAACTGCCCTATTGTTAGGGTATAATGGCCTAAAACATTTGAAAACACTTTGTCAGCAATAAGTGATTATAAATTTTAGTTTTTACTGTATTTGTAATGATGTAACATCTCTATCTCATTTTTCCCATTAGGAGAAAGGTAGGCATTTGTATCCCCATCTGACGGACATGAAAACTATGGCAGCATGCAGAAAAGTGACCTGTCAGCTAGTTAAGGCAGAAATAAGAGTCAGTTTGTCACACAGTCTTCTGACAACCAGCAATCTGTTGATTGTCCTACACAAAAAGGGGGGCAACCAGGGACTTTTGAATACTTTTGCTAATACACAGATACCTAGTCTAATAGTGTCAGTTATAATGAAATGTTGCCTGTGCTGGTTTCTTGGAAGTAGTCAAAGCCAATTTAATATCAGTATCTACTTCTACATACCTTGTACATCTTTGGCCTATGACATTGTTTCAGTAACTTTAAAACTTAATTTTACCATTATATTCTCAAAATCAAAGTAAGTTTAATTACCTGGAATAAATTAATAGCTATCTCAATCCAGTTTAACAAATTTGATTCTATCATTAAGCAATGGATAGTCAAGGAATGCACTGACCACATTTACATTTCAGACAAGTAGGCCTAGCAACCAGGGGGTAATTTGTTAGTCAGAATGCTATCTAGGAGGCTGTTGCAGGCACTGGCTGGAGAGATGGCCAGGCCCTAACCTAAGACAGTGACAGCAACACCAAATGAATGTGGGAGAGGTGAGGAAGAGCAGGAAAAGACTCTTAAAGTCAATGTAAGCCTAGGGTTCAATAGGTTTCAAAGAAAATATGAGAAAAGGACCAACATAAGGAAGAATGAAGGTTTGTAGGAAGGTTTTATATTTTTAAAGAATTAGATTTTAATTGCTATGTATCAAGTTCACAATTCAAATCTATTTGCTCAATTTTTTTATTAGATGATTTAGATATTAGCATGGGATGAAGGTAGGTAAGAAATCTTTTTTTTTAATTTATTTACTCATGTATTTCTAAGAAGAAAATAAAGCACAATGAAATTAGCTTAAAACCTTTACCAGCTATAGAATTCAACATCTCACATTGTGTTTTAACACTTATAAAACTGTGGTTCATAATTTGAAACATTTAACACTTAGTTAAGTTGTAAGAGGTTTAACACTCTGTAAATTCAAAACAGAAGATAAATATAATGGAAATGTATGAATGCCTTGAATTTGTATTCACAGATGGGAGGGTATAAAGTTGATATCAAGAGCAATACATATGAGAAATTAATCACCATTAATTTTAAATAAAAATAGCAGAAAACAGAATAGCTAATATGATTTAATTGAACTTAAATTCATGGTATGCAAAAATAAGAATAAAATCATCACTTCCTCCTTTATCAGAACACACGAGTAGTATCAGGTTGCACAATCACATTCCATTGTAAAGTATCACAATGCTATTCCATGAAGAAAAGCCAGCGAAAGTAATGCTGATGAATAAATTATGGTTTCAAGTGCTTAAACTGCATGTAAATTTACCTTCTGGAGGGCTGTTAAACAAAAGAACTCCAGAATCTTAATCTACTAAAGTGTTATTAAAAAATGCATGGCATTTGCCCTGTTTTTAAACTCATTTAACTCTCACTGAAAAGAAAAAAAATCTCTACCATACCAGTATGGAAACCTATTTCACAGAAAAATCCACTGCCTAATCTCAAAATGATACTGTAAACAATGTTTGTTGCTATGGTAGAAGGTTAGTGATGAGTAGTATGTCTTCTGATTTACCTTTCCAAATGTGTTCTTTTTGTGCTTTTAGTTTTGTTTGAAACTAATACATAATCATCAGCAAATCTGACATTGCTGACTTCTTACTGTAGGTGTGTGAAAGCTATAGGGGAAAAATGAGAAGAAATTAATAGGGAAGTTTTATGTAAATCTATAATATTAAAGGAGGATTTTTCAGTGGAATAGAATACCTGATTTGGGAAACTGAATAGAATATATGTTTCCTAAATAGAAAAGATATTGTTTCCTTAGAAATGTCATCTATTTGTCTGATTTTGTACAAAATTCTTTATAAAAATTATAGCAAAATATTTATTTAAATTTAGATAAAAACAATAAAACATCCACAAAATATAGATTTCAAAGACTATAAGACTAAACCTAAGACATTTAAAATGTGTTTTTAATAAGAGAAAATTAAAAACAAACCGTAATTTGTAGTGTATGAATGGTGAATCTACAATGTAAATAAAAAAATCATTGTAAGTCAACAAAAATGAATAAACTATTACTAAAAGATTCAAACTTGTCTTTAGACTTCACTATCTATATAGAAAGTTTCTTTTTCTGAACTTAACATCAAGAATTTTATTACAATCATCTTTATTATGGTTAACTGACAATAATAAGATGTTGTCCACAATTATGTTCCTTTTGTTACTATCTCCTCTTGGTGGCTTTTCAGGAACACTGAAGGCCTATGATAGAACAAAATGAAAAAGGTTTTTCATTTAAATAGAGATCAAATAATTTCAAATGTTTGGTTTGGGAAGAAAGTACAGTTTTGAAAGAAAATGTGAGAATTAAAGTTGGACTGACAACTTAATTTGTTGTTTTTTTTTTAAGATTTTATTTATTATTTTTACAGAGAGGGGACAGGATGGAAAAAGAGAAGGAAACATCAATGTGTGCTGGACTCTTTCACACCCCCTACCGGGGTGTGACCTGGCCTGCAACCCAGGCATGTGGTGACTGTAATCCAGGCATGTGGTGTCCTGACTGGAAATTGAACCAGCCACCCTTTGGCTCAACAGCCTGCTCTCAACCAACTGAGCTACACCAGCTGGGGACAACTCCTCAATTTGAAAGGTTAGAACATTAAATTCAAATGAATCAATAAACAAAAAGCCACAATATATTATCATTTTATGAAAGAGGAAAATACTTCTAAGATAAGTAATATGTCTTATATCAACATGCATGCATGTACTGCCATGAAATCTCACCATTTTTAAAGTGTCTTTGAGAAATGTTGCTTTAACTTATATTTTAAAAATCTTTTAGATTTAGGACTTTTATAGAAACTATAAAATCGGAACTCATATTTGGTGTTTCCAGGGACTGTCCAAGATACTTTGTTCTCAAATGAGGCCATCATGTGCCTTAAATTTGGCAGATACTCTGAACCCTTTCTCAGTCAGGAGGACTGTGTGTCTGCAGTTCTAGGATGTTACCACTAGAGGGGAGCCTTGCCTTAACTCCTCAGTCAAATAATGATACATGGAGATGATAGTTTCTAATAACTTTTTATTGAAAGATATGAATTTAGTACTTATGTAACTAGTTTTTTACAATATATGTTATAATTAAAACAAAGCTGACTGTCTTGGGTATCTAGTAGGAAGTTCATATAAGTCATTATCTTTACAATTATGCAAAATCATTTACACAGCTTTTTTTTTGGCTAAGCACTTTGCAGAAATTTTGTTAGAACTCACAAAAGTTTATAAGAAATATATTATTCTTATCTACATGTCATCAATAAAGGGACTAAAGTTTATAGAGGTTAGAAATGTTTAGAGCTCCTCATATTTTGGTTCCTACATAAATTTTGAGTGTCCTCTTTAGTCTTAACTCATGCTTTGCTGAGTTATTTGCAGTTTCCTGAAAATTCTCATCTCACATATGTATATGTACTATTTAAAAATTTTATTTGTAGTACACTCCTACTCACAATCTCACACTTTCCCTCACTCACCAGAGTAATACCTTGCTATCCCATAGGTACAATCTCAAGTCCTGTTGTCTGTGGAGAAACCTGTCCCCCACACATAATCACTGTTGTATTCTACAGAGTTCTCTTGTTCTCTTCAGTAATAATATTCCATGGTAATATTATCAAACCTACAATCCCAGGTAATTAATATATTTATATCATGTTAAAAGATATAAGCAATTCTATTTCCTTTTACCTTGCATGAAAAAACTGACCAAACTTTTAGGTGATCAAGCTATTAACAATTCTTTCAAAAGAATATGTTTTTTGGTAAGTTAAAGTCTCTTGGTTCAAGGAGTCTAATTGCAACCAAGTTAAGCAAAAAACAAAAACAAAATAAACTTGTTGCTACATGTAAAAGAAAATTATAAGACTGGTCTCATTTAACAGCTTCCTAGATCCAGATGAATGTCCATGTCTTTTTCATCATCATCATTTCTATTTCATACTTAGGCTGGCACTCCCAGAGAAGGAAATAAAGTGAAATAAAGAAGGATGTAAAGTGAAATAAAGAAGATGTAAAGTGAAATAAAGGAACATATACAGGGAACCAACAGTGAAGGGAAGAAAACCAAGACTCAAATCAACAATTTGGAACAAAAGAAGAAATAAGCATCCAATGAGAATGAATGAAGAAACAAGAATCGAGAAAAACAATAAGAGGCTGAGGAATCTCTGGACAACTTTAAGTGCTCCAACATCAGAATCATATGGGGTGCCAAAAGGAGAAGAGGGAGAGCAAGAAATTGAAAATTTCTTTGAACGAATAATGAAGGAAACTTCCCCAATCTGGCAAAGGAAACAGACTTCCAGGAAGTCTAGGAATCTCAGAGAGTCCCAAAGAAATTCCTTCCAAGGAGAAACACACCAAGTCACATCATCATTAAGTTACCCAAGATTAAAGATAAAGAGAGAATCTTAAAAGCAGCAAGAGAAAATGAGGGAGCTACCTACAAAGGAGTTCCCATAAGACTATCAGCTTATTTCTTAAAAAAAAAATCTTAAAGGAAAGAAGGGTCTGAAAAGAAATACTTGAAGTCATGAAAGGTAGAGCCCTAGAACCAAGATTATTATATTCAGCAACACTATTATTTAGAATGGAAGGGCAGATAAATTGTTTCCCAGATAAGGTAAAGTTAAGGAGTTCATTACCATCAAGCCCTTATTATATGAAATGTTAAAGGGACTAATTTAAGAAAAAGAAGATAAAAAATATGAACAGTGAAATGACACCAAACTCACAACCATCAACAACTGAACCTAAAAACAAAAACAAAAAGTAAGCAAACAATTAGAACAAGAAGAGAATCACAGAAATGGAGATCACATGGAGAGTTATCAGTGGGGAGGGGAAGTGGGAAGAACAGGGGAAAAGGTACAGGGAGTAAGAAGAATAAATGGTAGGCACAAAATAGACAGGCCAAGGTTAAGAATAGCATAGGAAATAAAGAAGCCCAAAAAGTTATATGCACAACCCATGGCATGAACTAAGGGGAATGGGAATGCTTGAGGGTAGGGTGGTACAAGGCAGAGGGGGATAAAGGGAAGAAAAAAAATTGAGACAACTGTAACAGCATAATCAATAAAATATACTTAAGAAAAAAGACACTTTTATTTTATTTTTTAGGATGTTTTATTGTTATTCTATTACAGTTGTCCTATTTTTTGTCCCTTTGCCTCCTCTGCTCAGGTCACACTCTTGCTCACACAGTCAGTCCCCACATGGTTGTCTACATCCATGAGTCATTCATACATGTTCTTTGACTAGTCCCTTCCCTTTTTTTCCACCATTATCCCCCACCCTCTTCCCTCTGGTCACTGTTAGTCTGTGAAAGACAATGTTTAAATAGAAGAGAGAGACATTCACTCCTTTAGCATCCACTTAATCTCAATGAAAACCTCTAATCCAGTTTAGGTAATAGAGAAAAGGAGGAGGTTTCATAACACCTAAGTCAGGGCCATGTGTCCATCCTGTGACCAGAGAGTGTGTAAAGTATACTAACAGCTAATTTCATTAGAAACACCTGGAATGCGTGAGTGCAGAAATCTCCCAATGTGTAGGTGGGGATTCCAATATCAACAAGAAGAGGTAATTATTCTCAATGCATATCTAAAGAAATACATCATGCAACACAGGCTTTCATGTTGAGCATATTATTTTCTTTGGCACAGTTACCAAGTTATTTTTTTTCATGTTTAACATGGATTTATTTGACTATTTCTATGCTGCTGAAAGCGAAAGAACAACTAAGTCACTAGATGTTAGTAATGCCATGGGAAACTGAACAGATTGCGGGTCTGTACATGATTCAGCCAGGGGACACATTTTGCAGATGATCCTGCCCTGGAGACATAATAGGAAGATATTCTTGTTACTGTATCATTTTACAGAACTGGAACAGTGTAATAGACTGACAATAAGTGGACCTAAAATGAAGAAAATAAACCAAGTTGCTATAGGCAAAGCATACTTGCAGACTAAAATCCTCATTAGCAGCATAAAGCTAGAGCCAAATTTTTGCTACCTTAGTAGCACCCCAGCCAAGGATACACTAATTAGACAAGGGGATAAACTGTGTTGCTAAAGCAAACCCGTCCTTTGTTTATGATTAGGCATTGAGTGACAGCAGTGAGGAAGCACCAAAGTCCAAATTCCAGTAGTCACATAAAGAGCAAGAGTGTTCAAGAATAATGTGTTCACCAAGACAGAGGACCAGAAATAAGGTCTTTGTTTGAACTTTAACTGAAAAAAATCTGACCCCCACATAGGAGAGGAAACTAGGTAAAATGAAGTGGAGTGATGCATTGAGTGATAAACAGAAATTTTATGGATGCACTGAGGCATAATCTGGAATCAGTACAGTAGATAGCTGGGGATGGGAGAAGCTGAATATTAAAACTAGCACTTACTTCATATGTACATTACTATAATACATGACACTTTTTTCTTTAAAAATTTTTTAAAAAATGCATTGAATTTAATGGATTGACAGTAGTTAATACAATTATATAGGTTTCAGGTGTACAATTCTATAATATATCATCTGTATATTGTATTGTGTGTTCATCTTCCCAAGTCAAGTTTCCTTCCATCACTATTTATCACCTTAAATTCTCTTCTACCTCCCCCAACATATTTTTCCTCTGGTAATCACCATATTGTTGTCTGTGTGTGTGTGTGTGTGTGTGTGTGTGTACATATATACACATAGATACATATGTATACATATACATATACATATACATATTTGCATAATCCCTTTACATTGTTCACCCAGGCCCCAACCCTCCTCACCTCTGACAGTTTTTAGTGTTCCCCATATCTATGAATCTGTTTCTAAACTCTATATGAAAACAAAGTCAGTAAAATCTTCTATATTTCTTATAGCAATAATTTATCTCACACATATAACCTCAGGCAAGGGACACAAAAGAAAATAAACAAATGGGGCTACATTAAACTAAGAAGCTCTTTTACAGGAAAGGAAATCGTCAACAAAATTAAAAGACAACCCACTGACTGGGAGAATATACCCACCAATGATCCACCCAATATGAAGTTAATATCCAAAATTTATAAAGAACTTACAGAACTCAACACCAAAAACAACAACACAACAACAACAACAACAACAAGCAATCCAATTTAAAATGGGCAAAAAACCTGAATAGACATTTCTCCAAAGGGGACATATAGATGGCCAATAGACATATAAAAAGATTTTCAATATCACTAAATATCAGAGAAATGCAAATTAAAATTACAATGAGATATCACTTCACACCTGTCAGAATGGCTGTCATAAAAACAATCAACAAACAAGTTTGGTGAAGATGTGGAAAAAAGGGTACCCTCTTGGGAATGCAATTTGGTGCAGTCACTGTGGAAACCATTATGGAGTTACCTCAAAAAATAAAAAATGGAACTTCCTTAGGACCCAGAGATTCCACTTCTGGGAATATATCCAAAGAAATCTGAAATACTGATTTGAAAGAATATGTGCACCACTATGTTCATTGCAGCGTTATTTTGTTTTTATTTTTTTAAGATTTTCTTAAATTTTATGTTTAGACAGAGGAAAAGGGAGGGAGAGAGGGAGAGAAACATCAATGTGTGGTTGCCTCTCGAGTGCCCCCTACTGGGGACCTGGACTGTAACTCAGGTATGTGCCCTGACTGGGAATCAAACCAGTGACTCTTTGGTTCCTAGGCTGGCACTCAATCCACTGAGCCACACCATCCAAGGCAGCATTATTATTATTTTTAAATGTATTTTATTGATTATGCTATTACATGTCTCCTAAATTTTACTCCATTGCTCGACTCTACCTAGTACTCCACAATGCCTCCAGCAAATCCCCCCTTAATTCATGTCCATGGATCATGCATATAAGTTCTTTGGCTACTCCAGTTCCTATACTATTCTTAACATCCCTCTATCTATTCTGTACCTACCAATTTGTACTTCTTAATCCTTTCACTTTTCCCCACATCTCCACCTTCCCTCTCCCAACTGATAACCCTCCAAGTGAACTCCATGTCTATGATTTTATTTCTGTACTTCTTATTGGCTTAGTTTGTTTTTAAAATTCAATTATTGATAGTTGTGAATTTATTGCCATTTTAATGTTCAGTTTTGACCTTCTTTTTCTTCAATAAATCCCTTTAACATTTTACATAATAATGGCTTGGTGATGATAAACTCCTTTGGATTCACCTTGTCTGGGAAGAACTTTGTCTGTCCTTTCATTCTAAATGATAGCTTTGCTGGGTAGAGTAATCTTGGTTTTAGGTCCTTGCTTTTCCTTTGGCATTTTAATTTATGATATGTCTTGGTGTGGTCCTCTGTGCATCTATCTTGTTTGAAACTCTCTGTGCTTTGTGGACTTTATTTCCTCCACCAATTTAGGGACATTTTATTTCATTATTTTTTTCAAAAAATTTCAATGTCTTCATTTTTTTCTTCTCCTTCTGGCATGCTTCTGATTTGAATGTTGGTATGCCTGAAGTTGTCCCAGAGACTTCTTAGCCTATTCCTGTTTTTTGGATTTCTTTTTCTTCTTGCTGTTCTGATTGAATGTTTGTTTTCTTCCTTATATTCCAAGTTATTGATTTGATTCTCAGCTTCACCCACTCCACTGTTGGTTCCCTGTAAATGTTTCTTTATTTCACTTAGTGTAAACTTCATTTCTTCCTGGGTCTTTTTTATGCTGTTAAAGTACCCAATAAATTCTGTGAACATCCTAATAACTGGTAATTTGAACTCTGCATCTGATAGATTGTTTATTTCCATTTCATTTAGGGTTTTTTTTTTCTGGAGTTTTGTTCTGTTCTTCCATTTGAGCCATATTTCTTTGCCTTTTCATTTTGGCAGCCTCCTTGTGTTTGTTTCTGTGTATTAGCTAGAGCTGCTTTCTTAGTAGGGTGTCATATTATAGAGAAGCACACTAGTAAGTTGGTTGGGGCAGAGCCTTAGGTAATCACCAGGTTGGGGCAACCCCTGTGAACCAGGTTGATGGAGTCTCAGATATGGTGTCGCCACTCAGTGGCTCTGTGTGGGGGCTTGGAAAGGGTGCTTGGCCTCTGTAGTTTTGTCTGGGAGATAGCTGTTCCCCATTATTCAACACGTTGCCAGACACTTCAGTTTCTCCCCTTATGCCACTGGTGCCCTTTCTGCTGCTGCCCTGGTGCTGAAGCCCAGAGGGAATGAGTCTGTGTGAATCCTAAGTCTGTTGCAGGCTCGTTAAGAGGAGACTCCTGAGAATCCTGCAGTTTCTTTTACTGTTCAACTTCCACTGTTTTTTATAGCCAGAAGTTAAGGGACTTACATTTCTCGTGCTGCATCACTGGGCTGGGTGGTCTGGTGTGAGACTGGGATCCCTCATGCCTGAGGTTTCCCTCCCAACTTTTATTCAAAACACATGGATGTGGGACTCCTCATCGCATGTCTCTGCATCTCTGTCCTTCTTACCCATCTGAAGAAGGACGGAGAATGATGAAGGATGAATGTGATTTCTTTAATTCCTTGGTTGTCAGACTTCCATACAGCTCGATTTTCTGATGATTCTTGGTGACACTTATTTTGTAGTCTAGTTGTAATTTTTGTGGTGGTTGTGTGAGGAGGCCAGCTGTATTCATGTATATCTCCATCTTGACCAGAAGTCCATAGCATTACTTTCAATAGCCAAGATTTGGAAGCAGCCCAAGTACCCATCAGTCAATGAGTGGATGAAAAAGCTATGGTATATTTACAGAATGGAATACTACTTACCTATAAAAAAATAAAGAAATCAGACCCTTTCCACCAGTATGAATGGACCTGGAATGTATTATGCTAAGTGAAATAAGCCAGTTAGAGTAAGACAAGTATCATAATATGTCACTTTTAAGTGGAATCTAATGAACAAAATACAACAGACACATACACACACACCCAAGTTAAAATTTTCCTAAATTAGTACTCTGCAAAATTTTAGCAGAAAAAAAACTATTTGGATAATTATATTGCAAGTTTTCTTAAGTGTAAGAACTGAAAGCCATAGTTCTGTTTCAGTGAGCTTTATCACTAAACTAAATAAAGCTATTTTGAGAAAAGGATTTATATAAAATGAGGCTACCTGGAATAAATCATTAGCATCTTGAAAGTACATTCATATAGATAATTTATTACTTTAATGTTCTTTGCAGATTCATTGGTAAGATGGGATCATTACTTCAGAAGGGTGCAAACAGAATCAGAGGGAGTAACAAATTTAGATTGCAACAGTTTGAGAGCAATTGGTGGAAGCTGATTTCTAGAGCACTCCCTCAGCAGCTTTGTATATGAGCCCACTCTGTAACAATAGCTTTGCATAATTAATAAGGGTAAGGATAACCATGATCATGCTGCTAATATTGTTATTTCTATAGAAAAAGTAAAAGATTTTTAGGGAGTTCTTTAATAATCTCAGTTCAAGTTTCCTTTTTGTGAGCTGCAGCCCTTACTTTTCAGTAGCACTCCACACTGTTCGGATTCACACACAATCTTGGTAATACTTTCACTGGAAGATGGCATAGAAGATGAATTATCAAGTAATCATTTACTCTCCCAAAACAAGTTTCATTGATTTTTCAGATTTGTGGCTATAGATTCTATCTGTAATGGAAGAACCCAGAATTCTATATTTTTCCCTTAGATAATAAAACAACCATCTCTAATAATGTACACTAGATCCAATCACTCTGTTAGGCTGTGTATTTTTCAATACTTTAATTTAAGTCTCAAAACCAGTGTTAAGAAATGCTGCCTGTTTTTGCACTTACAAAAGTACCAGGTGCCTGAAGATGTCACGTCAGCTCCTGGAGCACTTTACCACGGTGATGGAGGCATTGGTGCTCTGCATGCCTGTGAGGTGGAACTACATACATTACTACAGCTTGCATTTGGTGAGACCTACTAATTCAGCTGCTTAAAAGATTACTTTCTTTTTGGTTCTTTGTATTCATTTCTATTTATTAGGGTTTCATAAGCTTATTTCTTGGGTTTCCTATACTATTTCCTCTCTAATACTGGGCACTGTCCCCATTAGCCTCTGTTTAATGTGTATTCACTTTAACCCATGATTACTAATGCTTCTGTAGGGACCAAAAAATTCCCATAAGTGAATAGAAATGAATTAAACAGGTATTTGAAATATAGATAGTAGCCACACAGATGGGTAAATAAATATGTACACTGAAAGATGCAGCAGGAGTTATCTTTTGTTGATGACAATATATGCTGTGTTTCCAGATTAACCTGTCAAATCTTTAAATTACACTCATAAAATCAACCTTACTTAGAGGGTGATCACTAAGCACTGGTGTTGTTTAGTTGTTCTCTGAATAACAGTCATATATAATAAGCTGTGCTTCCAGAATTATAGAGTTGTTCTGCTACTGAAGTTTAAAGAAAACATCCTTTGAATTTGAATCAAACAACCAGCTTTACTTTGCCAGTCCAGAAATGTCTAAGCATATTGAATAACATCTTCACAGTACTGTGAGATTCTTGTAGCAGTTCCTCCCAACCTTCATCACTTCACCTCAGGCCCGGTCTTTTTCTGTAATCTATTGTAAATTTTTACAACACATTGCTAAGTAATATCACTGATGCAAGTTTCTCCCATTTCATTCCACCTCCCATTTTGTAGCCATTAAAAAGTTTTTTCTAAAACTCTGATCAACTCAAATCCTCCATTACTAAAAACCTATGGTAACATGATATGCTTATCAAAATGAGTAATATAAATATTGACAACACGAAATGCTGGCAAGGGTTCAGTAAGACTGGATAACCCATAGATTGCAGATGAAAATCTAGATGTGACTCACTTGGGTAATTTCCTATAAAAATAAACATGCCCCTATGATGCACCTGAAAAATTGCACCACTAGGCGATTACTCCAGAGAACTAGAAGTAAAAGCATATTGTAATTCCATGTGGATAACATTTGTTAGTAGTAGTGAGGGATCAGAACAGATGTGGGAAGGGGGGTGAGTATGGCTAAAAAGGGTGACACCAGGGATTGTTGTGGTGACTGTATTGGTTCCACTATCCTGGTTGTGATATTGTCCCCTGCCTTTGAAAAATGTTACCATTTGATTATCTGTGTTCTACCCCTGGGTATGAGGTACATGGGGTTTCTCCATTATTTCTTAAAACATCCATGAATCTATAATTATCTTCAAGGTAAATGTTTGATTAAAACAAGAAACTGTGATGATTTCACAGTATTTACAAATAACTAGAAATTTCTCAAAATTATATACAAGGACAGTCATAATATGTCCTTCAGATATTTATTATTTTCATCACTTTTTACTAGCTCTGCTCTCCATTCTTATTTCTATTCTGTAATCTACACTTCACACATGTTAAGTTATAGAAAGTTTCTTGCTTATATCACTCTTATTCCACTGAACAGAGTGAATTGTGGTCTTGTACTATGACCTCTATAATTTCCAGTGAATTCTAAGAACAAGGGTTCTGCCCACCGCCTTCCTCCTTTACTCCTTCAAAACAGTATGTACTAATACACATTCCCACTCTAGCCACCAGGAAGGAGCAAGGAGAAATCAAACAAAATGGGGGATTTTTCTCCCACTCTAACTGTGTTTTACAATATAAAATCTAGTTATAGAGGAAAATAATCTTAATTTTAATTTGCGTATTATATTACTTGTGCTATACTAAAAAAAGGAATTTAAGGTCGGTATCAAAATTCATGCAATACAGCAATTTTAAGAACATTTTTGTAAAGTAAGAAAAATGTGCTAAAGGTATATTGCTCACATGTTGCATACCACTCCCCTACAGGGGGTGTCATTTATAATGGGTAAAACTGTACAGCCTGACAAGGTTTGCATGCAATCAAATATTTTCAACATTTCTAAGTACCAGGCACTATTTTATGTGCTTTAAAAGTGTCAGCCCATTTAATCATTAATCCTACCCTAGGATATAGTCATTATCTTCTTTATATAATAACAAAAATTGAGGTTCAGAGGGGGACTGTGACACACTTTGGAATCAAACCCAGACGTACTTGACTACAAAGGATACAGTCCCTAAAAATGAGAAGTATGTTTGGCTATAAGCTCTCTGGCAGTCAATTCAAAGAGGAAAACAGGGTTGCTTAAAAAGTCACAGCATTCATTATGTAGAATAAAGTTGTGAGAACTATGAATGTTCCAGAAACTGAGAACAGATTATTTCGCCTGTTTTTCATAATAGAAAGGACACCACTAAAACAATGGTGGCCATATTGCATAGCATTCTCGTTATTTCCAGTTGCAGTTAAATGGTTATCAAATGATGTGGCAAAGATTTCTTGAAAATACCAGAATTTTATAACCCTTAATCCAACTAAACCAGAAACAAAAACTAAACACATTCAGATGCTGATATACTGAGTAGGGTTTCCACATTTTGAACTGTTAAGGTGAGAATCTCTACACCTGATTTTCCCCATGGCCTGACATTCTGTGAAGGTCTCAACCTAGCATGTGTGCCTAATCTCTGCTTGCAGAGATTTTTTTTTTTTAATTACTGTTTTGGGTCAAAGTGGAAACAGTGCTTGATAAAGCATTTGCTTTTTTTTTTTACTACTCAGACTAATTGAATACTACATTCTGTAGATCACTTGTCCTGTGTAAGCATTAGAACATTTCTAGAAAAAAATTTAGTAAAATTTCACTTTCTCAATTACTATGAAATGAACAATTACATAGCACTATGCACAATAGCATCACACTATGAGATAATTTCACCAATAGCAAATTTCTAGTGTTTTCTAGAAAAGATTGTATTGTTTAGGTATTTATATTTTTCAGTGATTCAAATAGAAGAGGTAAGCTTACGCACACTCAACATAGGCAATAATTATTCAAGCTAAATACAACTTTTATAATAAGATACAATAATTTAAACATTTAATTATTATTCTGTGACTGTTTATGTAGTTGATGTTTTTTAATGTTTCTAGTTATAGTCAATATCACTAAATGATTCATTTTCACTTTCCTTTTGATTTTCTAGGGCTTTAAATGTGATTTAAAATAGAGGATGCTGTCAGAGTGAAACCATGGATACCTTATGTGAACAGATTATTTTTAGAGTGGGGAAAAGAGAGTAAAGAGTTTATGTAATAATTCATAGTATACCTCTAGAGAATATTTTGCATTTATTTTTTATTTCAAAAAAGGGTATTAAGAAACAAAAAAAAATAGTTATTGCCTTATCCTTGCAATTGGTTTCATACTTATATGTCTCAACTTCGTTTTTTTACCTTCATAAATTGGTTCTTAGTTTCTGAATTTGATAGTTCATCACTCAACTTTCAGACATATACATAAAATGCATCATTTCTCTTGTTTTGAGTTATTATTATTTTTTACCCTCTCCCAAGGGCATGCTTATTGATATTAGAGAGAGGGGAAATGTGGGAGAGAGAGGACAGAAATATTGATATGAGAGAGAAACATTAATTGGTTGCATTCCACACGGGCCTGACTGGGGCTAAACCCATGACCTAGGTGTGTGCCATGACTGGGAATTGAACCTGTGACCTTTCGGCTTATGGGATGATGTTCCAACAAACTGAGCCACACCAGTCAGGGCTTGTGTTATTATTAATAACATTTTTGATGGGATGCAATGTACAACCTATTTTTAAAAATACTTTGAACTATATGCAAAAATTGTTTGCTCTCTATATTTAGAGATTTGTTAGGCATTTGCAGAATTAAAACAAAGTGTTTTATCAACTCATAATTTTGAATAATTAACAAAATAACATTTTAAACAACTTTTTTTTTTCCTAAAAGTTTCAGTGCCTTACTACCAGTCAACTATTCTTCTACAATTGAAATGAGACTTAGGGAAAGGTAGTTTGCTACAGCCTATCAAAATTTCCTTTACAGCCATTTTCCAGACTACAGATTTTAGTGGACATTTAAGTTCCTACTTACACTCAAAGTTGGAGTCTCTAAACCACCCCAAAATGTATGAGCTAAAAACAAAAATAAAGATGAAAGAAATTGGGAATTTTTAAATGTAAATTAATTCTGAGAAAATATTTTAACTAATATTTTATTTTACATA
This sequence comes from Phyllostomus discolor, assembly GCF_004126475.2. Lineage (NCBI taxonomy): Eukaryota > Metazoa > Chordata > Mammalia > Chiroptera > Phyllostomidae > Phyllostomus > Phyllostomus discolor. The sequence continues at coordinate 72,003,470 of NC_040904.2, read as the reverse complement.
TAACACTCCTCTGAATTTTTTCCAGAATATAGTCTCATTGGATTTTCAAAAAATAAGAACATTTGATTATCCGTATTTTAAATCTAAAGAGAGATTAGCACAGAAATTGTCTTCTTCACATTTATACACCTTATAAGTAGTATTTTAAAACCTGATTTTTTTTTCCCTGTTTAGATAGTATCAAGATAAGATCCACAAAGTGGATGGGTTTTTCAAATCCAGATTTTTTTTTTGGCGGGAGGGTCAAAAAGTTAGCACACATAAAATGCAATGTGTTTACTCAAGAATAGTTTTATTATATAAAATAGTTTCATTTATTTCATTAATTATTGTTACCATTTATAAGTCTAAGAGGGACATGGAAGAGGTAGCATTCTTTCAGCAGACACTACTAACAAATGTCACATTGCAATGTTCTTCATATATAAACAGAAGCCTCAGGAGACAAAGATGAAACTACTTACATGAAAGGTTATACATTCTAAATGTCAGTCTCTTAAAACACCATAAACCCTTTTGAAAAATAGTGCAAATAGCCTAAAATGTGCTTTAAATTATATTTCAAAGTATTATTTTTCTTCTAGACAAACTGGTTGGCAGATACACATGCAAGGTACAAAGGCAAACGACTCTATGAGCAATTATGAACAGTGCTTTTCAATGAGAATAAACAGAAAAAAAACTCCATGACGTATAAATAGTCATGACACTATCTGCAATTAAGACCACCATAAACCAGCTAATTGTTTTGTTCACAATGACTAGTGAATTCCTGTCCATCTAAAATTGCCAGATGTACTTCAATTGTGTATGTATGTGTAGATATAATTTATAATCTACAAAAATAAAGTATGTGAAACTTTGAGCTGTACATCTTGTATCTATGCAGAATGTTTAATATTTCCTTTTTCTTTACTTTACATCTTGGTCCTTTAATTTTTAATTTAATTTATTTATTTTCAGAGAGAGGAGAAGGGAGGGAGAAAGAGAGGGAGAGAAACATCAATGTGCAAGAGATACATTAATTGGTTGCCTCTTGCATGTTCCCAACCAGGGAACCAGCCTGCAACCCAAGCATGTGCACTGACTGGGAATCAAATGGGTGATCTTTCGGTTCACAATCCGGTTCTTAATCCACTAAGCCACACCAGCCAGGGCTGCATCTTGGAATAACTATTTAACATCTCCTTTACAAATCTCAGTGGAATAACTATTATGGAATAATTATTTAAAATAACTTTCAAATGATGGAATAACTATTTAATATTTCCTTCATAAATCTCAAAGTCCACATTTAAAAGACAGTTATATATTAAGTGAGTCATTTCTTAACACCCTACGGTAGTTTTCTTTTTAATTTTTTTAGTCATGAATTGGTAGATCAGTATACCTCTTATGTATATTTGTTTCTTCCTTCCTACAATTTATAATTTCTAGTTAGCTTTAAATAATCAATCAATATATGTTTCTGGTTTACACAAAGACATAGGTATGTATGCTAAAATATTTTTAGTAAGCACCCATGTATAAATACATGAGTTGAAGTCCTGAAGATAAATCCATCAGTTATCTTACTAACTTTGTACATTAAAGTATATAAAATATTCTATAAACCTTTAAAATCAACTAACAGACCCTGGGCATATCAATAGAGACACAGTGTTAGAGGGTTAATGATGTTTGTTGGCTGAGTTAACACCATTCTTTTACTATCATAAGCCACAGGAATATCCATGCTGGACTCTCTCCTAGGACTTGTAATCTTCTTTGGGAAAATTTCATCTCTAGATTTCTTTCCTGTAATTATTATTAAAGTCTAACTGTCTTAAGGAAGAATGCATAACAATATAAATGCATTTACTGCAATGGAGTTACACAAATAAAATGCTTAAAATAGTAAATATTATGTTATATACATTTACCACAAAAATGGAGAGAGAGAGAGAGAGAGAGAGAGAGAGAGAGAGAAAGAGAGAGAGCAAGCACACCTTTCCTTAATGTTACACACAAAATTCAGCTAATAGCTCCAAAAAACGAAATTTCTAGAATCACTCACAGCAATGTGAATGTGGACCAAAGACATACTCCATCTTGAAATAATTTACATTTTTATTGTAAAGGCAAACTAATTAAAACAGTTAAATGTTGCTAAAGGAATTCAGAGGAAGAGATTGTTAGAATATTCTTAGGTCAAATTACACCTTTGAATGAGCAGAAGTAGCTGTGATGCACTGAAGATCTATGCTTGCTGGTGCAGGAAGCATGGCTGTAGCAATCAGGAAGGTCTGATTCTCATGCTTCCACTGACAGGGCACCACTGTCATCATCACACACAATAGGGCAGCAGGGGCAATACTTTTGTGCTAGATTGTAGCCACTAGCTTCATTTTCAGTCCAGTCTGTCCTCTGGGGCTCCAGATGTGAAGGGATATCTTGAATCAAAGACTTAGGATTCCACATTTTTTTAAGTTCCCAGGAAAATGAGAATCATCATTAGAACCCCTGTTGACATCCAGTGCCTCTGTAGAGAACTGGGGTTTTGCTCAAGGGGTTATGCTGGCATGTCCATGGATAGCAAGAGAACTGCGAACAACACTAATCTATACTATAGCTCTCTCTCTGAAAATATGCCACTTGCACTTTTAAGGAGAAATAAAACTAGCGGTTTCCCTTTTATTTTGAAACACTTAATATACTGTTATGCACATATGTTTAATTTATATAAAGTCAGTGTTAATATAGTCTTATAATTTTACTTGGCTGATTTAAATTTGCCATGCCTTGTTTTGAAGTATTTACATTTTTAACTTAATTGCAAATAGATATAGGTTTTAAAGAATAGCTACATGCTAAATATATTATATGGAAATAAGTATCTATGGAATGTAGAATTTCAGGTCCTTAGGGTACCCCAGTGTTTCATACCTATGTTTTTTTGTCTCCTTATAATTGAGTGACATCATTGGATTTGTTGAGTTTTGGACTTGTGCTTTAACAAATTTATATTTTTTCCTAAAAATGTACCTTTTCTTACAATATGTGAAATCATTTTCTAAGTCATGAAAGATTTAAAATGATGCTGTGGGTTTGTGGGTATTTGATTTAATATCAAATTTCCCCTTTAATCTACTCACTCAACTCCTGAAAATCAATATTACTATAAGTGATTTTACTGTGGGTACCCTGCCAGATTTGCTATTGTTTGGATTTTATGTGACACTGTCCTATTAACCCAAACGGAATTTCAGGTTTTTAATAATTTATTAAGTTCATTTACTAAGCAACTTTTACACTCTGCCACAGTTGTGTTGCTTAATAATTCTCTAATAAATAGAATCTTAGCTTCCCATGTGATATTGTAACATCAGTTTCAATTTATAAATTGAGCAAGACAGAAACAAAATGTTAGAATATGATGCTCTGTTCACATTTCAAGGAAACATTAGAAAATGTAAAAACATTATTGCCTCTCTAACATAAAATTGTTAGGCCACAAATTAGATATTTCTGCACACCAGATAACTTCACAATGAAGAATAAAATGGATACTGTAGTATATGTATATGTGAACAAGTCTCCAAAATGGGTTAGGTAAGTGGATTTAGGAGAGGGACATGTAGTATAACAAGAATAAAGCTAATAATACATTTTCTTGGTCACTTTATACTTCTATTCCCTCTTTAGTTCCCCCCAAAAAGAGAATAGAGGATAAAGATAAGTGTGTGTATGTTTACAGTCATGCCATCAAATGTGGAGAGATGTGTATTTTCCTAGGAAATTAATAAAAAAAGGAAATAGAAATTGTCAAAAGGGGCATGTTGTGGAACACATATAAAGGACCTGTGAGCATGGGCAATGGGGTAGGGGATTGTCTGTGTGTGCAGTGGTGGGAGGTGGGAGGGCAGGGGAGAGCAATGGGGGAAAATTAGGACAACTATAATTGAACAACAATAAATAAATAAATAAATAAATAAATAAATAAATAAGTGCTACTATTCCTTTATAGTACAAAAACAAGTATCTATATATAAACAAATAAAATTGAATTAAAATGAAAACAATACATTGTTAAGATTCTACTATGTGTTCAGAATTATGTTATGTATAATACATGTCTTCAATTCTAAGTAGGTATTACCAATCTAATATTACATTTAATACTTATGAGAAGATTCATAAGACTAGTTATCAGATGCAAGCCCAGATGTCTTTAATTCCATGCTCCCTTCCAAACTCCAGTAATCAGCCAAGAATTCATCATGTGCTTAGTGAACACTACCCAACTTCAAGTACCAAAGTTGATATAAACCTTCACTGGACATCTTTTTTTAACCTATAATCTGAAGGATTTTTTTACAAAGTTATCATTCATTTTTCCGAATTATTGTCACCTCCCTACAGGGTTATCCTATTTTGCTTATTTCCTGCTTTTAATCAATGAGAAGTACCATCATCTACCATTCTCTAAAATTGTAAAGCAGACATGAATATGGAGAAGCAAGATATTCAGAAAATTTGAGTAGAGTCTTAAATTAGATAATCCCTGAATGTCTATATGTTATTTGCCCTTAAAATTGTATCACTCAACACAATGCCTGTCCATACAAAAAGGACCAGAATAACATATTTTTATTGAATGAATTAATGAACAGATAGTTTTGTTCATGGCTGTATACCCAGTGCTTAAACAGGAGCTAGTAAACTACAGGTATTCAGAATGTTTGACTGCCTTCTGTTTTGATCCCCTAAACTACTTTACCTAAGTCAAGATTTTATTATTGTGGATCAGATCACAAAAAGTGTACCCCCATGGGTGATTTAAATGATCTACCCTCTGACTTTAATTTAAATTTTAAATGGGAGTTTCTTTCCCTAAGAGACCCATTTATTTTCTAATTAGATGACATTATTAATGCTAACAATAAAAATGAGGTAACATTTAATATTCCAAGGAATTTAAAATCTTCTAATTGAGCATGGATTATTACAAATCATAACTATGGTACCAAGGTATCGATAAATACCTTAATTTGAAGTTTTTATTTAAAGTTAATTGGTTCATTAGTTACTCCTTGTAACGAATATATACATATACATGTAATCACCCTAAATGGAATTGGAATGACTACAGAAACTCTTGTACTATCTGGGGTCTAAGAAGCCTAATCGTGAGTAAACACTGAAGACATATTATTGAATGAAAAAAAGTATGGAGGGGACAGCATATCAGTGCATTAGCCCTTATTCAGTAGAAAATTTGAATTCCCTTCTTGGGGATCTTCCGTACAGTTGCTACTGTTTCAGGCAAGAGCATACTACAGTGAACCAAAACATTCATACACATATTGAAATTAACAGTCATGATTATGGGTACATGGTAATGGAATAAAATTCAAAGATGCTTATGGCAAAGGTATTAGTAAGTTTATTTTATTTTTTAAACCTGAAGAAAAACTGGCAACAAATTTTCATTTGACATTTGGGGTTGAGTTCATGAATGACAGCCATATTATCTTGTAAAGTTTCATTATTTTACAGGTAAAGCTATTTTAATGTTCCTGTAAGCTTACAACTATTACATAAATGTAAGTAACAAAACCATAGCGATTTTATTATTGAGAGTTGAGAACATTCTCTCTTTTTTTTTTCAAAACAGGAGGGAGTAAAAGAAATGCTTCATTGTGAAATCAAGAAAAAAGAAAAGAAAAAACATTCTGTACTTGCACAATTCAGTATTTGAATTGGCACTCTTCGCTTTTAGTTGCAGCATTGACTTTTCAGTCCTTCCAGCTTCCTCCACACAGCGTGCCTGCCTCTTGAGTGGCGGCAACTCTCAGAGCTCCACGTTGGCTGTATTTGGCAGATGTAGTGTAAGAAATAAGCCAAGCCCTTGAATCTGGGTCTTTTTTTCCCCCTTTCATTCTTTATTTCTTTCTTCTGTATTTTTAAAGCAATATCTTGTACTTCAGATCATTCCTTGGCACTTCTGCCCTGCTTGGACCACCATCAATAACAGTGTTAACACAAAGTGACTATTGCCAGAGACTTCGGTTCTGCGACACCAGCGGCCTTGCTGGTCATCAAGCCCGTGCACCTGCTGCTTGGTGCAGAATCAGGCTGTTGATAAAACTGTAATCCCCTCATGGTTCACCAGCTTAGCACTGAAAGCAACTACAGGCATGCAAAAACGGTTCCTGGAAAAAGTGAAGACATTCCCAGGAATATGTTTTTTTTCTTCAAAATTTCTGCTTCATTTTCTGCACTCACTTTTATGCACTTCAGAACTAGGAGAGGTGTGAGTTAAGTTTCCAAACTGGAATTATGAAACAAACAACTTTCCATTCTAAGATACTATAACTGTCACTGTGAACATGTTTATATTAATTTCTTTAGGAAGGTTTATTTGGACATGTTTGGAGGGAAATTTCTTTCTCTGATCATTTAATTGCTTACACTTTCTATTTAAATTAATATCATTCAAAAATTGTAATCACTAAATAAAGTGCCCCTCTACCCACCTTCACACAAATCTTGGCTTGTTTTCAAACTCAAGTGAAGTTTGAATTGTTGAAGAATCAGGATTTAGGTAATAAATATAATTAATAAATATGATTTTCTATAAAGTTGTATGTGTGCCCAGAATGCTTAATGTTCTCATTTTAAAAAGAACATTTACTATCTGATTCCTCAAAACCTCAGTGTCATGGAAACTAGCTGTGACTTACAAATTTGTTAGTATATTATATTGATTTTGAAGGTTAATAAAAACATTGATAGTCCATGTCAGCATAAAATATAGACTACATTTTGATAAAATGGAAACATACAAATACAGTTCATTTCTATTTAGATTTTGAATAGAAAAATATACTGGATAATGTATTTATCAAAGTAGACACCTTTTTCATATATAAAAGCAAAATCTAAAAAATAAATTACTTTTATATATTCAGAGTAAAACAACTACTAATTAAGTTTTAGATAAAACATTGATGTGTGTATAATATATATATGTATGTATATGTATACACGCTCATATTTAGTATGTGTTTTCTTAGATATGTTTATGTTCATAAATTTATAATATGAGATATACAACAGTACTACAGATAAATAAATGGAGGGTAAAATCCAACAAGTCTCCAAAAAACAGACTCAAGTTATTTGTATATTATTTAAAAATACTCAAGAAAGTATATACATAAACAAAAATAACATAGCCATAAAAAGATAATCCAATCTAACTCATAAAATCAAAAGCATTATTATCAATCTTTTCCTTGGCCTTTACAAATAGGTTTGGCTTGCTGTCCGTTGAAGAAAATTCATTGTTGGCAAAGGTTTTGTACACAAGAGACCTGGTTTATTTTGATAAAATTAAAATTTAAAGACCGTTTCTCTTCATGATTGTTTTGGTGCAAGACGTCCAAATTAAGAGGATGCTTTAAACATATGGATGGAGTTAAGATGCCATCTGTACCCTGCATGGGACCTCATACATGCTAAATATTGGGATAGCTTTTCAATCAACACTTCTCCTAAACAAAAAGTAGAAGAAATGGATACTCAAGCTTTGGTTACAAAAAAAAAAATGCAAGTTATTATCAGCAAGTAGCTGTGAGGATATAATGTACAAATATCTACACACTTACATAGAAGATATTCTGGAAAATGTTCCTTTGGAAAACTGAAATGAGTATCAGAACCATAAATTTAAGTCTGCAAAATTTGAAATCAACCCATTACATATTTTAAAAATTGAATCCGGTAAGAAAAATGCATGAAAGTAGTAATTGTACTGTTATAATATCTTGAAATGCATTTTGAAAAGAAAATTTATTGTAGGTATTATATGACAGAATCCACATTATTATTACTTTCTATTCTATTCTTCAAATAGAGGTGCTAACTTGTTAGACATTGTTTGCTGCAAACCATGAAATTAGCACACTTTTAGTTTAAGGTGCAAAATTTAGATTCAAAACAAGAATCAGCCTTCTTCTAGATATATTTATATTTCTTATAATAATTTGATTCCATCTAATGAGAAGTACATGAAGACTTATAAATTACTAATAAAAACTATGTGGGATTGAGAGAATACTCTCTCTCTCTCTCTCTCTCTCTCTCTCTCTCACACACACACACACACACAGCAGGGAAATAGGTGTGGCCTGCATTCTAAAGTTTAGTTAGGACTGGTTTTACTATCACACAAGTAAATATGAGAAGTACCTGAAAACTTACCACCTGCTCTTTTGTTTTGTATTTAATTTTTTGTCTTAAGACAGGCTTTGTGTTTACAAGCATAGATTTATATTAATGGGATTAAGCATAAAAATGAATTTGGGTAACACCTACTATTATCAGGCTAACAAAGGTGAAATAATTTCTTATGAAGGATCAATGCTTGTGGTCAGAGAGCCTGGGGTAGTGGAACAGAAATGGATTCAGTAGTAGATTAAATATTCTCAAATGCCTCAAGTGGCAAAATGAACATATGTTTACTTGTGGCTTTTTTAAAGCAATGTGGATTGACCTTTTTATGACTAAATGAATTATTTGGTATGGCAATATGCTCATCAAAAAGTACAAAATTATTTTTGTTACAACAGAATAGCTTAGTTGTATTCATGAACTCACTATCCCTGTAAAAACCAGTGAAACAATGTTTTTACATTCTTAAACAGAACCACAAACTGGATTTTATAAATTAGTAATAATTATATTTAGTTATCTTTGGTTTTCCTAAGAAAGAAGATTTAATGAAGTAAAATCAACAGGGTAAATAGCAACTTATCTTTTACTATATGTCAAAACATTAAAAATCTACTATTTTAATAATTGGTGTTTGCTTTTTTATTTTCATTTTTATTTCAATTCTCTGATATCTGTTTTCTCCAATTCATAAGTAGGTTAGAGAATTTTCACCTTAGTTGGAATTACACACACACACACATAAATTCAAATGTTATCACTTCAGCTCGTTCTTACAGGAGACCTTGAAGCATTAGGTAAATTTGAGTATAACCTGTAATTTTCTCCTGCCTTCTCTACAAGGAAAAAAAAATATATGTGTTGACATATAACTGCCTATCCTGACTTGCATTGATCTCTTTTTCTAGTTTTGTTATGTAGTCACAAGGTTACCACAAAGTGACATGAAAATGATATTAAAATAATAAAGCCCATAATTCAGAGTAAATGGTTTAGGAGTTCTGCTTGAATACTTTTCAAATTTGTTCATGAATATAAAAACTTACTTTATTGAACTAAATATTTTGTCAAAATCTAAAATGTATTCATATTGACACTGTGAATTATTTTCTAAGTTCAGTAATTTTGATGCCTGTCCTGACTTATAAATCACTGCATACTCGCCTAAGTGTGCACAGGACAGGACACTGTGTGCATTGTAAAAGGATCGGTGAGTGATTTCCTGTGCTGTTGTTCTTAATGAGAGCATACAAAGTTATTCAGAGAGCTACATTTTTGAAACAAATAGTGTCTATGGTGAACTAGGGCAACCTCTGCTTTCTCTCAACTGAGCTGATGAGCATTAAAAAAGATGTTTTGATATGTTTCAAGATTTAAATAATTACATCCAGCATTGTAAATTGCATGCTATTTTAGATTTTTTAATATTGCATAACTCTATTATTTGTCTTATGACATTCTCAACAGTAACATTAAGGTAAACCTATGGACATTTAAAAGGTTACAATGTGGTTTTGAGGTTAAAATTTTAGAGTATGTAAAATAAATACCATATATTTCTGCATGTGTGTGTGTGTGTATATATATATATATATATACACATTATATACAGACAATATCTACTATTTAAATTTTAGATTTTACTCTGCATCTTAGTTAAATATAAAAGTCTACAAACATTTAAAGATATTAACCCAAAATATTTTAATATTAAACTGAATATTTGAAATATGAAAATACGTCAAACCTCTTTCATTTCTTAAATGAATAATACAATCTGATTTATAAGCTAGGTACACATATATTTTGTTGTTGCTGTTGACAAAGAATAATTGAAAAGACAATGTAGATGTATGTCTTGTCCTCAATGTGACTTTTGAGATTTAAAATACCCCCTGAAACGAATGACAGTCTGAGGGCACATTCAATAGAAAAGTATAAGGCATTTCTATGTATCATATAATTTACTATTTTTTTCTAGCAAACATACTGTACAATTTAAAAGTATAATATAGACTCGAAGAACAAATAAAAAATAACACCGAGTGTCAAGGTAGACTCATTCCTTTCCTGCTCCTGTGCATATCACCTTACAACATAATTCTCTCGGCTGTATAAAATGTATGGAAATTATATCATTTTAAATCCCTCAAAGACAAGAAATGCTACTGTACACTATCTTTTCCTCATCACTAGTTTTGTCAGGTATCATGACAAAGGCAGTTGTCTTAAACCAAGAATAACAGCATCAAAGATGTTGTAGAAAAAGTAGTACCTTGCCTTGTAAATGCCAATGCAGAAACCGGGAATGTGACAGAAGCAACATGAATTATTTTCAACTGTTGAAAAGCATCAAACACACTGACAATTAACTAAAAGCAGGTTCATGTTCATTAAGTCTTGTATAAGCCACCTATAAAACATGTCTTTTGTATATAAAATATTCATACAATTCGTATAATTGTTCTACTGGAATGACTTGCCCCAACTCTACAGTTTACTTTCCATGTAAAACCACAGTGGAAGCAGTGGCGTGTTTCGATTCTTTTTATCTAAGATCACCAGATTTTAGGTTGATTAATACCATGATTTGAATTATATTTTTAAAGACAGGTAGAGTTAGAATGAATTCATGTCAAGTGTAAAGCAAATTAAAAAAAAAATTCCAGTGTGCCCCTTTATTTGGATACATATTTTAGTAAAAATATGACAATTGCTAACCCTATACAACTGTATACAACACTGATTTTACAAATAAATGAAGCTATTATAAGTCATGCTCAACTTCTGTCATTCATTTTTGTTTTTTAATTCTCATTTACTGATGCCTCAAAGATAATAGAAGAATGTGTGAAAACATAGATTATAATAATTTTGAAGTATAAGCAGTGGATCAATTCACTACCTATTTGCCACATGGAGATTTTATTCAAATATATACTGTAATTTTTCTTTTTTACTCAGAACAAATACTCTGGAGCTTCTCTGATTAAAATAGCTGTGTGAATCATGTTTCACATCTGCTGAGGATAAGGTTTATGGATGCTTATTCCTAGAGGTAGGAAATTAATCTTTTTATAATAATTTTCTAAATGTTCTAATAGCTTTAATAGTTTAGTTTGGTTCTAAAAGTATTCTTCCTCACTAGGGCACTGGGGCTGCCTGTGCTGCTGGTATACATGTAAAAACGCAGATTTCTGGGTGTCTCCTGAGGTCTGAACTGGACTCTGCAGTGGCAGGTGCTCAAGAGAAGACACTGAAAGGGCGTCTATGGGATCATAGTGTGCAGCAGTTCTGGAGGCCCACTCCTGTATAAGATTGTCCACTGCAGCTTGTAGTGGCTTACGTACTTTACATGTAGCATTAGGTAAATCATAGAACTCTAATGTTCTGTACAGAAATTAAAGCCAAGTTAAGTAATTTCCCCAAGTGACAGTAAAGAGTCCATGTGGTAGCATGGCTCAAATCAGCTTTTCTCAAAATCAGTCAGACCTGCAGCACTCAACAATTATGCATATGTGGGAAAGTTATGCTCTTGGAGACTCACTTTCTGTTTACATACAGTTCTGAACAATATTTGCCTTTTTAAAAAGAGTGAAACACGTCAAATTATCATAAGTACCTGCTACATGAGATGTCCAGTAAATAGCCACCGAGGGAGGGCGGCATCATCATGACTTTTTGGTCCTCATTCCAGGTCTGGTGTGGAAATACATCTAGATTTCCTCTTCTCGTGGTCATTTAGCCACTGACTTAGCTAACACTAGTATTGTTTATTTAATTATTCTGATGAGTAATCTTACCTTAATTGTGGGAAATTTAAAAAATAGATTTTCTAAGAGTAAAACATTAGCCATTGTACCAAGAAACATTCAGTTAAAAACATGAAATGAAAACAAAAACAAGATGCACTCCTAAGGGAGCACACACTTGTAGGGTTCATTTCCTGCTAGATTGCCCCTCAGATGTAAATTTCTGAAAAGGTTTTCAGAGTGATTTAATTATGGCAAGTTTCATGGATTCTGATATTTGATAAAGTACACCTGTCTCCAATTTATTTTTTAAATGTCATAGTCAAATGTTGTAGAACTGAGCTCTAATTTTAGTTGTGCTTCCTAATTGTTTGATCTTTAATGAATCAATTATCACATTTAGACCTCAATTCCATCACCTATAAAATGTTTCAGTAGTTAACGTTTAAAGCCTTTTGTACTTTTTAAGTTTTAAAATTCTATAAATGATATTTATTTAGTGAAACTCTTTTTGCACTACTTGTCCCACTAATTGATTCTGTTAAAATAAAACATAATATAAATGATAAAATTTTTAAACAGTAATTACAATGTAACTGTCTTTATAATTTTAAAAGGATAGTACAAATTTGAAGTCTACCATTTCTGTAAAAATGGGTGTATGCATGTATAATAAAAACAACATTTTAATTTAATTTAGGATTTGCAGTTCTTTTTCTAAATTAATAATTATGAGTAAAACATAACTCTAAAGAGAAAAAATAGAATTTTCATTTGACAAAATCATCTAAAATAGTGTTTTTAATCTAGATTTAGGTTGTCTGTGATTTCTCTGAAATTATATGCAAAGTGGGAACAGTTTATAGAGAGAGTTTTGAATTTTCTTTACATTTGTAAAAAGTTACTCCAAAAGGGCCCTGGCTGGCATAGCTCAGTGGATTGAGCGCGGGCTGGGAACCAAAGTGTCCCAGGTTCGATTCCCAGTCAGGGTACATTCCTGGGTTTCAGGCCATGACCCCCAGCAACTGCACATTGATGTTTCTCTCTCTCTCTCTCTCTCTCTCTCTCTCTCTCTCTCCTCCCCCTTCCCTCTCTAAAAATAAATAAATAAAATCTTTAAAAAAAGGTTCATTGAAAAAAAAAAGAAAGGTTTAAATTAAAAAAAAAAAAACTTACTCCAAAAGGAATTGCAGTATGTGGTAACTGATACTCAGAAAACTGTGTAACACTGTAAATGATATTTTAAATGACAGGGTTTTCCTTTTTATTTATTTTTTTACAAAAAGTTAAAAAAAACATTCTTTACATGGACAATTTAATACTTATTTCTGAAAAGATAAAAATATCAAATTTCTAATTCATGAGAAATTATATCATGCTTAGAATTTTTAAAAAGTATATAAAGTGGAAGGAATGCATGCATTCATTTGTTCAGTGAATTACCACCCTATGATCCAACACCATTTATAGTACTTACTCAAATGCTGCTCACAGTTCAGTGGGGTAGACAGATAGTGATCTGTCAGTAATTATAAAACTACAGTCACAAAACAGACTTTAAAAGGGAGTCCCTTGCAGCTGCAAGAGCAAATACTGACTTACTAATCACAGAAGTCAGTAAAAGGTTTTCCAAGAAAATGGTAGTTAAATTCAAATCTAAGGCTGAGTTGGAGTTTAGGAGATACAACAGACTTGTGGGGTAAAATGCCGTGGCCACCGGGATTGGTGGCCTGGGGGTTGGGCTAAAGAGTGCAGAGGAGTACTTAGTTCGAGATGAGCCTAGAAAGGAAGCCAGAGGAATGAGAAAGCAAAACTTTTAGGTCAAGTTAAGAGTCTCTATCTTTTTTGCCCTGGCTGGTGTGGCTCAGTGGATTGAGTGCCGGCCTGCAAACCAAACTGTTGCCAGATCGATTCCCAGTCAGGGAACATGCCTGGGATGTGGACCAGGTCCCCGGTAAGAAGTGCATGGAAGGCAACCGCACATTCATGTTTCTCTCCCTCTCTTTCTCCTTCACTTCCCCTTTCTCTAAAAATAAATACATAAAATTAGTTTTTCTATGAAGAGTCTCTGTCTTTTGTTTCTGAATAATGAAAACATTTTTGGTGGGAAGAGGGCTTATGAATACAGCAACACAGCTGCTTTTAAAATCCTGCATGTTAGTTTAGGGAATTATTAAAAATGTTTTTAATTTGTGATGACTGAATGAGCCAATGGGAAAGAGCCTGTGTTAGACAGACCAGTAATTCCCAAACCTGAGAGTATACCCAAATCACCCAGAGAACTGTTAAAAGTCTGAGGACAAGGCTGGATGCCCAATTTCTGCCTTGATGTCTGGGTTAAGGCTTGAGCACGGTAATTGTCACAGATTCCCAGGTGAGGCTGTGCTGCTGTTGTAGGGGCCACACACAGAGAACCACGGACCTCCATGAATGATCCACGGACCTGAACTTTTGAATCTCTCTCCCATGTCAGATTTTCATTTCAGTTTGCCTCAACTGGACAAGAACTACTTCCTAGTTTACAGTCTTCATATCTAAAACACGTGACACAGCTCATGTCTGTTCAGCCCTAGAAACATGGGTAGTTGTATTATGAAGTAATGAATCAAATCATTACTGGTCCAATGCTGGGGCCAGACTACTTGGGTTCAAACCCTAATTCCACCACCATAACTTGTGTGTGTGACCTTAGGCTCTTCTAAACTACTCCCTATCTCATCTACAAAAGGCTGAGATAATAGTTGCCTCATGAGATGGTTTCAATTATTAAATAAGTTAATATATTATGCAACTTAGTTTAGTACAAAAACTAGTATATAGTAAGTAATGTATGTATTTACTGTTATTATTGTTATCTTTTTAAATTAATTTTCTCCTTTTGGAGTAAAAAAGATGGTTTTATTTAATTTTTTCATAACTGAAAAGTATGAACATGAAAAATGCTTATTAACCACTTGTGTTTCCTCTTTCATCAAGTATCTGTTCTTATTTCTACATGTTCATTTACTGATTTTTCACTTACTATAAAGCACATGAAAAAACTCTTAGGTGAAAATGTGTATATATCTATAGTTAATTATTATTTTTATTATGCAATTGTTTTTAAGTATAATAATAGTTGAAAATTAACTGCCTAATACTGTGTATCATGCATGTGTCTCCAATTCAGTGTTTTCCAGACCAAGTCCTTCTGCTACATTTGTCTTTTCTGTATTCTCTGTTTTAATATTAGCTTATACTCATTATGACTTTCATCTCACTACTGTTAACACTGCAGGTTGCTTTGCCCTTCTGTGTGTTTCCTGGGTAATTTGATTCTGGTATCAGAAAATGTATTTCACAGATGTGAGCATGTCATTAACAAAATACTTAACATGTGCTAATACTGACCCCTTGAGACCCTCCTGCAGCTCTCCACATAGAGGGCTTGCATTTATTGATTATACTTTCTTTACTCTATATGACCAGATTTTCTTTCAGGTATTTATGCGATTAATGTGTAGGCATTTTTTATGTAGCTCTCTAACAAATGCCTTTCTTAAACCTAAGTATGCGATATCCTTTCATTATTTTTATCTCCTAAGTTAGGAGATATGCCAAAGAAGGTTAATACAATATATGACGTGACCTACTTTTAATAAATTCACATTTGCCACTTACATTATTAGACACCTTTCTCCCTGGTGTTCACATTTGGACTCTTTAATTATATGCTCAGCCAAAGAATTCTAATACATGAAGGCAATTTAGGAAGCAAGAAAGTAAAGCTCTGAGACATTTCCAGATACAGCAATAAAGACAAAGGGAGGAAAAATTGTATTGCAATTCTAACAGGATTTGCCTTCTTGTAACCTTCAGCCTTGAAATTGTCTTTAAGATCCTAGGTTATTTCTAATTTTGGCCCTTAAATTACAATCCTACACTTTCCAGACAGCCAGGACAGTCTCTCTCTGTTTTTTCTTATTATTATTCTGATGTTTAATGCACTGCAAATGGGAACTCTGGGACTCTAGACTTCTTTCTCCCTCTTGAAACCTCTAAATAATTAATTAGACTGTAGAGCTCTCACTGCTGCAAATTTCCCCTTCATGTTGGTCAGGGTGGCACACATTTATCCTTAGGCAAAGCCACAGGCTAAAATGGTTTTGTATTAACTAAACATCTTAGACTATGGCATGTTATCTCTGAGGTCATAACATGAAATCACTCAAGCCCAAAGAAAAAGAATGGAATCAGTAGAGATTTGGGGTGAATATGAGGATTAAATGGGAGTTCTGAGCAAGCTGTCAGTAACTTGAAATCCAAATCACCTGTGACTTAGCAAGGCACCTGTTTATTTTAGTAGTGGCCCAGAGAAGGTCCGAGGCCCACAGTCTCATACAACATACCGTCTAAAGTGTTCCAAGGCAGCAGAGATAGATGGTGGCTTATTTGTGAAGCCCCCTCCAAACTCTTACAAATATTCATTATGATCTTTTGAATCTAAAAAGGGATGCTCTCTAGGTTTTCCCAAGGGACAAATGCAAACGTGCTGTGGGACAGCCCCTTCTCTTCTCAATGGGAGAGGATTATCAGTCACGCTGCAGCACCGCTCCTGAGACCGAGGAAATGCCAGGCGGTAAATGAGTGGCAGTGCCCTTTAGGTAGGCTACAGAGCACAGCGCAGGTGGCAGGAAGAAGGGAATTTTGGGACCTGTGTTCTCCCCAGTCTGTGGTTAGACAAAGTGTTCATTTTTTAGCAGTGTCTTAATCTTCCTAACAGAATTAGAGGCTTTTTCTCTTAATAGTCAACATTTTTATGTACTCTGTGCTGTTCTGTGGAACACAGATAAGCTGTTTGGTGTAACTTAAAAAGAATGGATAAACCTCCAGTAAGCATGCATGTACTAGACTTTAAGAGTTTACTCTCAGACATCACTGAAAACACAAAACAAAAACCAGTGGAAATGAGCCAATTCTCTAGGAAAAAAAAAAATAGAAACTCCAGGGACTGTTGCCTTGGCAGAGCAATCATTGAGGAAATATGATGGGAAAGAATGTGAATTAATTTATCCACGTAACTCACTCTTTGTCTCACCCTTTTCCTTCATAACCAATACTTTCTATCATAATACTGAATTCAGTTTTGGGCACATATTGTCTGGCAAATACTATGGTAAGTCCACTATAGAGTGCTTTAATTCCTGAGTCATTCAAAAATGCTATCAAGTAGGAACCATTGTATTGGTAGAGAAACTAACCCTTGAAAGGAAAACAATTTGTCCTAGTTAATGCAACAAGTAAGTAGTAGAAGCTAGATTACAACTCAGGACTGAGAACTGAAATTAGGTACATATACAAAGCATGATACCACATCCCCTGTTATGTTCATATTGTGCAAAAATTTTCCACACAATGTTTAGTCCCTGTCCTTGTCCCTGACATCGAACGGTATCGGGCAGTTGTTGCCTTACTGACATTGGCCAACTTACTCTGGAGAGCAACTCTATGATTTGTGATCTCCCTACAAAGGTCATTGCTGGAGTATTCAATTTTATTCAAAGACTGATTGTCTTAATCATAATGGTCACCGATGATACCTTACTTAGGTTCAAATACTACATAATGTGTTGAACAAAGTGGAGCTTCAACTTTGTGATTGGTTTCATAAAGTTTCTGAAATGGGAAGGGCTTATGCAATCAGTTCTCTTCCACTGTAAAGCCAAGTAACCTGTGATGAATTTAGAAACCAAGTAGGTTAGTTTGAAAATTGACAGTGGAACCAAAGGTTCCTGATTGCTAGGTTAGCTCCCTTTCCACAATAGCTTACAGTACAGCAGACTGTCCAACCTGCAGCCCACGGGCCACATAAAACTCAGGATGGCAATGAATGAAGCCCAACACAAAATTGTAAATTGACTTAAAACAGTACAAGATTTTTGTGTGTGTGATTAAGTGTCACAATATGTTTAATCTGTGGCCCAAGACAACTCTTCTTCTTCCAGTGTGGTCCAGAGATGCCAAAAGTTTGGACACCCTTCTTATAGCTCCCTTTGATTAAAAAAAAAAAAGGAATACAAGTCTTGCTGAATTATTAAATGTTGCAAGTGGATTTTCAATATGTAATTACAGCTTAGGCTCTGATTTAATTATTTGGATAATTCACTTCATAATTTCTTGGTTAATTGCTGCCATCCATCGCACTGTATAATTCAAACAATCATAAATAGCAGCTTGAATTTTATAAAATCATCATGCCAAAATTTCTAAGTGCTCAGCACTGAACAAATATTTGCAAAGAACTATCCATTTGCTGGATATTATATTACAGATCTGCTATCACTAGCTTGAAAACACCCAGTTGTCAAATGAAATTTTACATCAAAATGACAAATACCTAATTAATTTTACTTGAATGATTATATGTGTGTATATATTCATCAAATAATAAATATTCAACAAAACACATTTTGTTTAGGCATTTGTGTTCCTACTTCCAGATTTATGAAAAAAATAAGGAAACGGAAACTCCTCCATTTTCATTTTAACCACAATAAAGCTTACAGAATTAAAAATACTTTATATAGACAATGTCAAACATAAAACATGGAAACAAAAAAGATAGAAGAGATAGTATTTGACATATTTCTCTCTGCTAAACAAGTAAGGAGTCTTAGTTATAAGTCTACTTTTTTTTCTCTTGACTACACCTTGAATTATAGAGTGCACCATTTACTTTCTTTGGCTTTATTTGCCTCACTTCTTTCCATTTGATTATATGATCTGTTTTCACCAGCAAAGAAGGCAGACATTAGCAGGGGGATAACCTCGTCAAAGCAGTTATTTGTTTTGGTATTTTGTACGTCTGTGAGTAAACTGCACTTGATAATCTGTAACTCAGTCTACTATGTCTCACAACCTTTATTCCAATTAATCTCATTTGTGTACAATTGAATGATGGCAGTATTCCCTTTTATTTTTGTAAATGCATTTGAGTGCAAGCAAATGTTATGTTACATATCTCTAGGAGATTTTAATTCTGATCAGCTTTTAAAACAAAAAAAGAACAAGGTGAGGAGGATGAAAAAGGGGAAAAGCTCATATGCCACCCATGTCTGTTGTCAAGGTGAAAGAGAGAGGTGGCATGATTAGCTGTTTTAATTGTTTATTTGAATTCTTATTTAAATAAAATTTGGATAATGCCATCAAAGGAGCAACTCAAAATGTAAAAAGTTCAGGCAAACCTTAATATCTCTAAAAGTGATTAATTGCTTTAAAACAGTGGAAGAGATGTCAGGATTGACAAACAACACGTCTATGCAATATTTTCTCAACATGATGCTAAAATTTTGAAGAACATTCTTATCAGATCACCTTCTTAGGTAAGTAAAAATCTATATCCCAGGGATTTCAGCATAAAGGCAATGGAAGAGTATAGCTTAGGGCATCCCTAAGAGCTATTCCTGTAGTATGAGCTACTATGGTCAGGTATATATTAGTTGATCACATTAGTACTGTCTACAGTATGTGCTATTTAATTCAAAGAAAAAACTTTCCTAAAAAAGTGTAAAATTTCCATATGTGGTCATTGATTCTGGTAATGGGAAACTGGACTGAAATTAGTAGGCATTTTATCTATATATTTTCACCCCAATATTTAGATGTCTGGTACACTGTGAGAGGGCAAAACAGAAAGACAGCATGCCTTGGAAAACACTGGTCTCATGTTCTTGCTAGGAACCCACAATTCTGGTCTGTGTTTGGGATGTGTAACAGAGATGATGGCTCTCTGCTACACATCCCAAAGGGCTGAGGTTCTGCAAACCGTAGATGCATCCAATTTAGATTTGACAAAGATGCCTTAGAAATTGCAAGACATCTAGGTAAACTGGGGTTGAATATAATAGACCCTTCCTTTCCTCTTTCCTTCCTCCCTCCCTGCCTCCCTCCCTTCTTATTTTTCTTCCTTTTTTCCTCTCTCTTTCCCTCCCTTTCTTTGCCCTTTCCTTCTTTTGTTTCCATTCTTTCTCTATTTTTCACACATACATCATTAATGAGCTTGATTTTATCCATGACATATGAAAATTTATAAAAGTGGTCCACTGTCTATAATATCCACTCTGGGAATTCCGCTCTGGAAATAGAGTTATCCTGTCAGCTGACCCATTCTCTGTATCTCTCTTTGATCTTTGGCATGGACTTTTGTACTTTTACTCACATAATTCTCTAAACCTGCAGTTTCCTTTCTCTTTTGTTTGCTTTCATAAGTATATTTAAGTCATCTCTGTGGGCTGCTCTCCACACCTTCCTGAGCTTATCTTTTACACATTGACCCCACTTTGAATTTGTCTCTCCTCTACACTTAACCAGAACACATCCAGTCAAAAAAAAACATATATGTGATTACTTGCCTGTGTCTTATGCAACATCGTTTTTAAGTTGTTACAATGTTAATTATTTTCCATTTATATCCAAAAGTGTTTCAACTGGTTTTTAATTTGAAAAAGAATAAGTAAATATAATAACTTCGGAAGAGGAGGAGGGTTAGTTTAGAGCAGAGAAATAGATGCTATCAGAGCACTGAGATGCAATGAATCTTTACTGAATGCATAGCATTTGAATATTCTATGCTTTTGGATTAAGAATTTTAATAACTTTATGTATACATTTAAGAAACAGTGTATTTGTTGCTCTATGCATTTTGGAATCTGATTTATTTTTGTCCAGGTAGAGAACCACGGCATCTGCTGCCATTCAGAAGGGTGAATTTCTTGAAAAAGTAAAAATTTATGCAGAAAAATTAGTACAAGTTCTTTAGTTCTCCAGTTTTTCCAACAGAAAACATAATAGGACACTTTATGGTAAAAAATGTTTATGGTACAATTTGCTATAGACCATATGATTTTGAAACTCCATCTTCATTGAACCTGCAGCATGTCGATGCTAAACATTTTTCTTATAATAATTCATTAATAGGTTCAAATGATTCCAAATCCATTTCTTATTAGAAATAATAAACTCATGTCAGCAATGAGGAGAATATTTTGCAGTAGCTGGAGGACATGCAGCCAATTTTAATAGCTATGGCAACATACTAAAATATAAGCTTAACAGGAGAGCTAGGGCACAGGCTACTTAAAATACCATTTAGAATGAGGCTTTATCCTGTCATAAAACCATTCTTAACACTCCATTTTTAAAACAGTAATGTATTTGCATGAGTTTTGAGGATGTAATAGAAGCCTGGTAGATGTAATAGCAGTTATCCTATAAAATGAAATAGGTGAAAGAATAATGAAACAATAATGCTCTAAAGAATCTTGTATTTCACTCCAGAAAGCTGTAACTGTATCTAGCACACAGCCTAGAACAGAGTCAATAATTTTGGGGGGATTAAAACATATAAATTGCATTAATGTGAAGGTACATTCCTTGATGGGAATGAGGTCAATTTTGCAAGGATGGGGTTAGACAATGCTGTCAGTAAGAGTCTCTTTTCTCCTGCTGCAGCTGCGGGGCTGGCCTTTACTAATTTCCTAGTGTGTGCACATTCCAGGGCAAGGTTAATTTTTTTGCTATTCAGTGGGTGAGAGCTTTAAAACCTGAGAGAAACGTCACAGGGCATCTTAAGGTGTTTTAAAAGTAGTGAAATTTATGGGCTGCCACAATGCAATCAACTCATAGGAAGAGGCAGGCAATCAATCACTCTGGGAGATGACAGATTATGTCTTGGTGGGGTGCGATTGAATGAGAGCCACTACCATACTTCCATGGAGGAAGATTTGGAAAGATTGATTTTTTAAATGATTATAAAAATATTAAAAGTGTATACTATTTGTTGTCCTTCTATGTATCTGTCCACCTTTTTATTTCTACTTAACTTCACAGATATTTATAAGGAATATTAAAAGCCTCCCATTGTGTGACAGCCTCCAATGTATTTATTTATGTGTTTGTTTATTTATTTTTTAAAATATCTTATTTCTTTATTTTCAGGGAGAAGGAACGGAAAGAGAAAGGGAGGGACAGAAACATTGATGTGGTAGAGAAACATTGATGTACCACAGAAATATCAATTGGTTGCCTCTCACATTCCCCCGACAGGGTACCTGGCCCGCAACCCAGGTATGTGCCCTGACTGGGAATCAAACTCGCAGTCTTTTTGTTTGCAGGCCAGAGCTCAATCCACTGAACCATGCCAGCCAGGGAATGATTTAAACACCTTACGCATATTATATAATTGCATTCCCTCAACAATTTTTTCATCATCATCATCATCATCATTGTTATCATCATCATCATTAGTTATGAATGAATTAATTGAGCTAGGCTTGTTAAGTTTACCTCCAGGGCCTGGCACCACTCTCCCACAGTACAGCTTCCAGTCATTTTTTAATACATAGTCCCCTTATCTTGTCTTTCTAAATACTATTCTGGTCTTTCCTCTCATTTATGTACCTATTAATGATACATGTCTCAACTCTGAGAATAGTTTATACATATCCCGAAAAAGTTACCATGTAAAACATTTAATAATATATATTTTATATATATATATAAATTATATATATTTATATATTTATATATATATTTATATATATTTATATATATGAATGTATATGTATATATATATATATGTGAATGTATATGTGTATGCATGTGGATCTATAGTGTGGGTGAGACCAAAGTAGATTGACAGTTTTTTGTATAGAAAACAATACAATAATTAATCAATAATAAGAATATAAACTCTCTTTTGCCTACTCACAACTATAATCCTAGTTTTGCCCCACCCTATATAGATAAAAACATGCATACATGCACACATATAATGAAGATATAAATATATACCCTTGTGTCAAATTGGCTGGGTAGTATTTGAGGGCAAAATTATATTTTAATAGTAATTTTATTGGATTTAGTATCTGTTATGGGCTGAATTGCATCATCTCAAATTGATGTTGAAGTCCTAACCCCAGATGTGACTATATTTGGAGATAAGACCTGTGATCAGGTAATTAAGTTGAAATGAGGGTGTCAAAAGGGTCGGCTCTATATCAATAGTACTGGTGTCCTTGTAAGAAGAGTAAGAGACAGAAGGAGTGCACACAGAGAGAAAAGTTCACGTGAGGAGACAGGAATAAGGCAGCCATCTGCAAGCCCAGGAGCACCCAAACCTATTGACACCTTGATTTTAGACTTTCAGACTCCAGGATTGTGAGGAAATAAACTTCTATTGTTAGAACCATCCAATCTGTGGTATTTTGTTATGATAGCCATAGCAAACTAATAGAATATCCATCATTATAAATGATTTCTATGAAGTAGTTATTTGACAAGTGTTGGACAATTACACATTAAAATCACAGTGGGGGATAATAAATGGGATTAATTTTCACACTAAAAAATAAGATTTTGGAATAATCTCTCTGTGATGTACAGTGTACTCTAATGCCATGTCTAGAGTTGAAATTAGTGTTGGAAATGTTGAACACATTTCCACTGCATGAAAGTTGAGGGTGGCTTCATGGATGAGCATATTTGTCATCTCTAATCAATTTTACAGTAAATATATTTCATATGGTCTTCAGCCTAACATAAAAACAATCTGTCTTTAAAGATCGACAGAAGTCTAGAAAAGAGCCCAGAACCTAAAACTGTCAAAAATACTTTGCAGGCAGACTGCTGATAAGAGGCTCTGGTGTGTTAGTCTTTGGAAATTAAAAGAGATTTGAAGGCACCTTGTTTACTACAGGTGATAACTTAGTATAGTTATCACCATTTTTATCCCACAGATTTTAATGAAAATGAATATTATCCTAAGGGATTTCATTTGGCTTTCATGATAACATGCAATTTGAAGGTTAAAGTTCAATTAAAATCACACTCACAAGGAGGACAGATGCATCATGATGAAGATTCTGAGTGCAGGCTTTCTCCCAGGCCCTTTCCCTTCCATTCTTTCCTGAGAAGATCATATCTATTCTATGAATCAGACACCTCATCTCTAGTTATATTTCTTTTCTAACTCTAGACTTATATATTGAACTTCCTAAGGAGTATTTCTACTTTGAAGTTACCCAGGCAACTTAATATTTACCAAGCTGATCTCTAGATTTTATCCAATTTGACCAATGTCCATTTATTAAACCTTACCTTGTCTATTTTCCTCTATTCTAAAAAAATGATACACTAATCCATCCAGTTGCTCCAGCAAAAAATATTGTTTGTTTTTATTTGATCTCCCTCTGTTATCCAATCCATTTCATTTTCACTTGTCTTTTCAGCTTGGAGAAGATAATGAATTGAGGAATTTATGACAAAAAAGTTTCAGCCATCGACAAGTGCAAGAACTATCTTAAAGGTTTAATTAAAACACCTGGTGAACCTCCAACAGAATAGAACCGAAGACAAATATATTAAAATGAAATGAAACAGGAAATGATTGAGCTGGAGCATGTAAGAGCAGTAAGGAAAAGATTGAGGAGCTAAGAGTAGAATTCCAAAGGGATCCCTGTACCCTTGGCAACCTGAGCAGTGAGGAGGCAGAGAGCTGAACAGAGGAAACTGAAAACTTCATGACCTTCACATGTTCTGGAAACATTTCATAGCAATGAATGGAAATAGAAAGTATTTTTTAAAAATTAGCATCATCTTAAAATGTATTTTACTGATAAAGTTAGGGTGCTGTGAACTTTTAAGATACGTTGATTTATGTGCCAACATAATTCATCTTAGTCAAACTGATCTATGACATTCTTGTTTGTAATCACATTTAGCAGAGGTACAAAATCCCAAGGCAAGCACTGGAAACATTTCACTAACCTGTTTTTTGAAAATGTAATATTAATAATTGGAATCAAAATGTTGTCATTATGAAAATTTTTGTGTCATTTTAACCAAGAATTTTAAAGATACTGAATCTAGACTTCCCTGTATAAAAGAAGGCAAAATAATTCATAAGCTAAGTCTTGTATTAAGAAGCTTTCCCTACTCACAAATATATTCAGTCTTAAATAGCATACATTTCAAATTCTTCTTCCTCCCCCTCACAATGTTATATATAGCTCTGCAATGTAATGTATTCTTCTCACGATGTTACAGTCCTTAAAGGTCAGTGCAGCTGATTAGGTACTCGCTCCTGTATCCCAACCATCCCCTCTCTCACTTCCCACATCAGACTGACATGGCAGAAACCCAAGAACACCTGACAGAACCAAATCTTCTACAGAAGTGGTGAATACGGAGTGATTTTAACACTATGGTTTTATTATAAGCAGACTAGAAATCACATCAACAATTTCCTGACAATAGTATTCTTGAGGAAAATTTCATATAACATTGTGTCTATCATCTGACCCTGACCTCCAGACACATGGCTTTTAACTTTGAAATCTTTCCCAGCATCTCAGACTTCTGATTCTTTTCCCTTAAGCATTAAAACAAACATGAACAAAGAGGGATCTTTCCACTTTCATGCATGAGAGCAGCTATAGTACAGTGGAAAGGACACAGCTGCTTTCAAGACTGGGACCAGAGTCTTGGCACCATTGCTTCACAGCCATGTGCACTTGTATGAGGAGCCTCAGCATCTCCACCTGTATCATGAATCTAATGAGACTCTCACTTCAGAGAGTAGGTGGCAAGCTGTGGGGATCAAAGAGAAGCCATGAGCATGAAAGTGGTTTAGAAAATGAAAATGAAGTGTTACACTATCGAAGGATTATATGGGTGAGAGTTCTCGTTAGAATTGTCTTATAGTATTTTAAGTAACAGTTCCCTACATATTCTCTCCAATATGTTAAAATCTCACCTTATAATCCCACACCCCTAATGGATATAATGGAAGAAAAATTAAAATTTGTAATTTTGAAAAAACACTTATATCTTGGTCTTGGTCTTTATTAATAAAGAGAATGATTTGATTTTTAAAACAATATAGACTTTGGTTTAAATCAAGCTCTGGCTATAGATATTTGTGTTCAAATCTATATTTTAGATATTATTTTAACTTTTTAATTACAGCTTACATTCAATATTGTTTGGTTTTAGTTTCCAGGTGTACAACATAGTGGTGAGACAATCATATATTACACAAAGTGATCCCTCTGATATTTTAAGTATCTAGTGGCACCAAACATAGTTATTATAGTATTATTGACTATATTTCTTATGCTGTGTTTTACATCCCTGAGATAATATTACAACTACCAATTTGTACTTCTCATTTCCTTCGCCTTGGGTTCAGATCTTGACACTGCTATTTGCTCTCTGTGACTACTGCCATGTTAATCACCACCCCCCCGCCAAAGTCTAAAGTTATCCAGCTATGGAATGTAAAGGTTATGATAAGGCTGAAGTGAGATGATGTTGTTAAATTTCTCACACATAATGAGTTTTACTTCATAGTATCTAGTAATATTTTATATGAAATCAGGAGATATATCATTAAAGCAAGTTTGCAGTCTATTTTACCTAAATTAGAATATCACTCAATTTAATTTGTTATAATCCTGACATGTTAATATATGAAAGATATACATTCACCAATCACTGTGATGATTCTATTTGTGGAGGGAAAAAGGAATTTCTTCTTATATTAAGATTGTATTTCTCTCTCTGTCACTCCCACAGAGGTGAATGCACATGTATACACACACATACTTCTGCTGTTACCAATCTGTGTCTATAACCATGTGACATTTTCACATATATTTTACTCTATACATCACATCAGCCCAACAGTGAATTCAGAATTTCATTTGCTGCTGGAATAACTCATTAAATTCTGTTGCTCTCCTAATTTTTAACAATATTCCAACAATGCTAATATATGCCAATTAGATAATACTTTGAACTGTTTAAATACTTGTTTAAAAAGTCATGGTATTAATGCTTTTAACATTGCAATATGTTAGAATGTGTTCAATTCTGTTTAATTTAAAACATATCATCACTTGAGATAACATTACAGATTGTGAGAACCAAGCATACCTTTTCTATAATGATATTTTATTGAATAAAAATTCAAAAACAATTCTTAGAAATGTTAAAAGTTATTTACATGATATGTCACATAACAAACTCCTTGTGGGAAATGAGAATATTAAAATTTCAAAAGTACAGTCACAGCAAGCGGTAGGTGAGGCATGAAGATAAATCAAATCCTATTTTTTGCCATGCTGTGAAAAGACTGCTGGCTTTTAATCATCCTGATGTGCCATATGTAAATTCCATCAAAAAAGTAGTTTGGTAAATGTTATGTTATAATGGGAAAAACAATAAAAAAGTTATGTTATATAATCACAGGGAACAAATCTATTTATTAACATCTATATATTTATATAATATATAACAAATACATATTATATATAAATAAACATATATAATAAAATATTTTATATATTTATATGTTTATGTAAATCTACATAAATATATATATCTACATATATAAATGTTTATAAATAGATTTATGAACGCACATACACACCCTCCATAGTCTAATGTCATTAATAGTATTCCACTGATCCAGCTATACATATCTCTCATATTTACTAAATCTTTTCCCTATTTTTGTGTACCAACAGCAAATTCTCAATTGCCAGTGTCTGCCTATTTACCTCTAGTTTAGTCAAGGTCACTACCAAGTTCCTTGTAAAAAAAGATACAAGGGCTCTGTATTAAGCAACCCAGTGAAAAGAAAATGCAAGTCAAACCACCTAAGATGAGTGTCTCACATAAAACTTGAGGTAATCAATGAAAACAGGAATGACTCTTGCCAAAACCAAAAAAAGTATATCTCTGATGACCTAAAAAATAAAAAAGGAAGAACAAAAATAATTCAACCATTAAAAGCAGCCCTGAAAAGGCCCATCTTGAACAAAAACTTCAATTAAAAAAACAAAAAGAATAGCTGTTGTACTTGTAAATCAAGCCAATTTTCACGATATATTATGCTTTCTGTTTTATGGACTGTAAGTGTTCCTTTTAAATTTCCCTTTTCTTATGACGCAAGGTGTTATCCTTTCTCACTTTCAAATATTCTTCATTTAAATAATCCTCTCTTCTCTACAACTTTTCTCTTGTTATTATTGTTCTTCAAATCAATGTTTCCCTTCTATTAGTTTCCCATTAGACAGAAAATGTCCTTGTTTCCTTTCCGTATTTTACTTTCTAAATACCCCAGCTCTTCCTACTGGTCTGTGGCTTCCCCAGTACTATACTTCTCCTGCGCTACAGTTTGCAGTGGTATTGCTGGGAAAAACCAGTCTCCAAGTTTCACTCTAACAAACCATCCAGTTATGCCACAAGAACCACATGAGTACACAATTCCGCTGATTTAAAATATCCTTTCTTCTACACACAGCATTAGCATATGATAGCCAGCTGACCCTACAGGGTTACTCTGCTCTGGCGTTGCTTTTCCACCCAGCCGTGCTAATTTCCCTTCTGTGGCTTCTAGGAATGCATTTTCGCCGGCAGCGTCATGCTGTACATTTCCGCTTCCCCTAAAGCTGAGAGTCCCGGGACAGAAGGAACGGAAGCTGCTTTGAAAAGAGGAAATAGGACATCCTACCAGGATAACACACAGCACCAAGTATCACAGGAGTAAATAACGTAATCATCTTTATCATTCCCCACGACCAGAGGCAATGACAAGAGGAAACACACTCCTTCAAAGGGGATAACATCATGTCAGAAAAAAGGAGTTACCACCCAAGATAACTGCAAACTTTTATTAATATTTATAGTGTACCTCATACTTGCAAACAGAAGTTGCCTAATTCTCAAACTACTGAGACCACATCAAATACGGAATCAACACTCTCAGGCCATCAATTTGAGATGGACAATTCTATTAGACAGTATGTTATTTGGGGTCTATGGAGAGGTTTGTAGCAAAGTGCTCCAAATCTCTAACATATCCAATATTCATATGTGCATAAAGTGAATCCTGTCATATCTGTCTTTTGATTAGGAAAAATTTAATGCTTCAGTTCTTTGTAATGTTTGTTGTTTCTTTATAACCACTGTGTAGATTGAATGGCAGGTGACATTTTGTAAGATTTAAATAAGGTAAGAAATTAATCAAATTAACATACTGCTTTTCTAAAGTATAATGAGTCATTTGCATATAAAGTGCAATTGAGTCTGTAAATACAAAATGAACTTCAAATTACTGAGGCACATCGTGAGCTGCATTTGTTACATATTATAAGACAGACATGAAGAAAGAGTCTTGTAAATATTTCCAACTCCAGCTGATTTATGATACATTTTGTGCCTGTAACGGCAGGCTCAGCCACTGTAATACCAAGCATTCCCGTACTAGAGAATTTATGACTTTGATTTGACATAAACAACAAAAGTAACCATTCTTTGCAATCATTTTCTTACTTGGATCTGAAAAAGCACTTAAGGTAGTGATTTTACACTCTTTTTATCCCATAAACTAATTACTAAAATCCTGTGGCACACCAAAAATATATCATTTTTTGATGATCTGACAAAAATAAGTATAGTTTTGATTCACTCACACTGGACAGCTATTGTTGTGTGGGCTGTTGTAATCTTTTTATTTGACAACCTAAGGAAAAGGTCAGTGCCCCCAACTAAATAGTTAGGTATTCAATGTTTTTTTAAAGATTTTATTTATTTATTTTTTAGAGAGGGAAGGGAGGAGGGGAGAGAGAGAGAGATTAAGGTTGCTGGGGGTTGTGGCCTGCAACCCAGGCATGTGCCCTGACTGGGAATTGAACCTACGATGCCTGGTTTGCAGCCCGAGCTCAATCCACTGAGCTACGCCAGCCAGGGAAGGTTCTGAATGTTTTAAAAATTCTTCTAGCACACTGGTTGAAAACTGCTGACTGAAGGCTACCAGTCTGCCAGGAGAACACAAGATAGGAAACAACAAGGACCTTGAATTATATTTATGTAAAACATAAATTACATAAAATTAAAAGAATGAAAAACAAGAGTCAAAAGGTACTCATTTTATAGCCCTTAAAAATATACTTTAGGTGACAGTCTAGATAGATTCAGCAGACATCCTTTGCCACGAGCCAGACAATAAACATATTAGGCTTTGTGGGAGATAGTGTTTGCTGTCAAACTATTACTTAATACTGCCTTTTTAGAGTGAAACAGTAACACTTGACACTTAAGAGGAATGGGTATGGCTGTGCTCACATTAAACGTTATTCACAGTAATGGACTGTGGACCAGATTTGACTAATGGGCCAGTTCCTTACACCTGGTCTAGAACAGGGCTGTGCCTATAGCACATTCTTAAATGATGGAAATACTCTGTATCTACCTGTAACTACTGAGGACTTGAAATATGGCTACCATAACTGAATAACTGATTTTTTAAAATATTTTATTTTACTTAATTTAAATTAACATTTAAATAGCTACAACTGGCCAGTGGCTACTGTATTGATCAGTACAGATATAGATGGTTCTATGTAACAATAACAGTTGAATAGCAAGAGAGATGGGAAACATTAACAGTCCAAGACAATAGATTGTTTTAAGAAACCAGATACTGCAAATTCAACAAATGCTGTTCAAACAAAAATAAATTCAGTATTTTCCTATGTGGATAGTGAACTTTTTTCTAAAGAATGCAAACAGGAAAATATCAACATATGGTGTACATCTGAGCAAATATTCAGATTTCAGTTTTGCTAGAGTTGAACCATAATATTTTATATCTTAGCTTCTTTGACAGTGGCATTTCTAAAATGATAAGCACTGAATATTTTACAATACTAGCAAGAAATTTGAAGACAGGGCTGTTATATAAAAGTTTTCTCTAGCTTTAGAATTTAAGATCTTATTATAAATTAAATAAAAATCAAAGAGCAGAATATAAACTCACTTTCCAGCATCCAGATGGCCTCCTTGGTGCGTGACTTCTGACTTGGCTAAAGATCAAATTCACCTTCTGCTTCTTCTGTGTCTAAACTGGCCCTTGATTACAGTTAATGACCCTTAGCTGCAATAATTCTTTAACATACTATCTGCCCTATTTCTCTTTGGATTTACCAGGCTTTATTTGTATTGCTTTCAGGAGAAAAGCATTTATAACAATCACCATGACTGAAAAAGATATAAATAAATATATACACATATCTAGTTATTATAATATTATTGACTATATATATATGAAATGATCATATTATTTTGGAAAAAAGATATATCTAGTTATTACAATATCATTGTGTGTGTGTGTGTGTATATATATATATATATATATATATATATATAATGATCATGCTGATTGCTGATTTGGCTCATGCCACTTGACATTTAAATAAAATTCATACAGGTCATATTTTCATTTATGCCTAAATTTGATGAAATCTCAGAATATCTATTATGCTGTGATAATGGAGAAAATAAATGGAACAAGCACCTCTAAAAGAGTCACTTAAAATAGAATTGGGAAGCAATTAGGAAATGAGGCCTATGTGTGTCTCATGTCTCAGCTCTTAGACTGCTGTTAAGTTGCTGACCTGTTGCTAAACCCAGCTCAGGGCTAAACCACAAACATCCTGGACAGTGACTGCTACAGGGACATATATAAACTTCACCTTTCCTTCAACATGGTGACCAGATCTTCTGCATTTTCCACCTTGAAAGGAACCAATCTATTTCAACAATCTGCATCATCATTTATATAATGGGCCTAACCAATCTCTAGCGACCTAGCTGGCATCCTTCCTTTCCACAGAGGACCTAAATGAGAACAACTCATCTGGTCTTGCCTTTATAAACTCTGCCTTTCTTCATTCTTTTCAGATCCCAATTCAAGTTGCTACCTGGATCTGTGCCTCCCAGATTGCAATCCTTTCCTTTGCTAAAATAAATGTATTTTTATTACTTCTCCCACTTTATAAAATCCTATTTTATTTTTTATATTTTAATTATATTTTACATTTAATGTTACTTTGTATTAGTTTGGGTATACAGCATAGTGGTTGGACAATCATCTACTTTACAAAGTGTTCCCCCTGATATTTCAAGTACCCATTTAGCACCACACATAGTTATTACAATATTGTTGACTATATTCCCTATGCTGTACTTTACATCTTCATAAAAACTTTGTGATTGCCAATTTGTACTTCTTAATCCCCTCAACTTTTTTCATCCAGACCCTT
Source organism: Phyllostomus discolor (assembly GCF_004126475.2). Taxonomy (NCBI): domain Eukaryota; kingdom Metazoa; phylum Chordata; class Mammalia; order Chiroptera; family Phyllostomidae; genus Phyllostomus; species Phyllostomus discolor. The sequence goes on along the minus strand of NC_040904.2, from coordinate 71,971,354 downwards.
ATCTTTTTTGTCTATGCTTTATTACAACTCTAAACTTTTGGGTGGGATTAAAAGTTTGAACTATATTTTTGCTTTCTCAGAAATATTTAAAAAATTAGTCTTTGGTTAGGTGTCAAAGTTGGACATTTTTAAGAATGTAAATGATTTCTAATATAAATCATCAATCAAGCTCACCATCAGTGCTATTGATACTACATGAGAAAAAACTACCTCTGTTCTCATCTGGTCAGTACAGAAGAGGAAATAAATGGTTTGCTTATAGAGAAAGCTACATACACCAAGTTGCCTAGGTGACTAATTCAGATATGGCCAACATGCATATAGTTAGGTGTTCTGAGACCTTTTTAAAGCTTAAAGAATCAATGAAATATTGAGTCTCCAGCCATTTGCAACTGAACACTGATACTTCTGTTATTAAAATCATAAAACAGTCTTTACATGGGTAGAAATTTATGCATGTCAGTAACTAGAGTGTGATGGGCTTAACTAGAGGAAAACTGTAGCTCAAAATTAGTGATTTACTCTTCTAGAAAATTTGAAGTATTTAAAATGCTAATAGACTATGAAGGCACCTACCAATTTAAAGAAAGAAACCAGAAGAAAATCTTGCTCTGGAGCCCTGGCTGGCGTAGCTCAGTGGATTGAGCACGGGCTGGGAACCAAAGTGTCCCAGGTTCAATTCCCAGCCAGGGTACATTCCTGGGTTGCAGGCCATGACCCCCAGCAACCGCACATTGATGTCTCTCTCTCTCTCTCTCTCTCTCTCTCTTTCCCCCCCCCCTTTCCTCTCTAAAAATAAATAAATAAATCTTTAAAAAAAATAAATCTTGCTCTGGGGACAGAAATGACAGACACATGTATGCTTATGACGATGGCAGTTTTCTAAATTTCATAAATTTCATGCCAATAGTAACAACTATTTTAAATTATTACAGTTTGAGAAGGAAAAGCACTGCCTGGTTTCTTCAGTATTAACATCAAAACTGCCTACATGCTTCCTATGTTTATTTTTGTCATTTATAACATATTAAATCATAGATATGTACCATTTATAAACCAATGCAGTAACAATATTCAGAGCAACTGAAGTGTTGACTTTATGAAGAATGCCTACTTTATTTCATTTCACATTTTTTTCTCTGACTTCTCTATTGTATGACTTTTTAATTTATAGATTGTGAAAATATCTTTGGATTGGAGGAGAAAATCATTTTTTCATAAGGATGTTTTTCTAGCTATGTTTACTGAATATAATATTTTGAGAGGAAAGGTGAGAAAGTAAACCACACAAGCCAGAGAATTACAAATAAACACAGCAGGAAGAATGGTGAACATACTCTCATAATTATAAACAGTTACTTGAATTAAAAATATCCCTTTGAATAAACTTTGACACTAATAGACATTATTTTACAATTACTTAATCACTTTTATTTAAGCCTCTATGCTCACCCTTCAAATGGTAAATCACCCTGAAACCACAAAATTGTAACATCTCTAAATAGTTAACCAGAGTTAAAACCGACAAAGATTAAGCTGCTTAAAACACAAGCAACCACAATAACCCCCAAAAGCCTCTTTACATCTTCTTGGTTCTTACCTTTGGGGGTGAGTGAAAATTATCATGATCATCCTCCAACTTACTGGAATGGATAAATTGATACCTCATTTAGTCATGAACTTGTGAGAAAAAAAAGTATGAATGAAATAATGAGCAACCAGAGGAAAACTAAAGAGCTGCTCTTAAACAGCAACTACAGCCCTGACTGGGATGGCTCAGTGGGTTGGGTGTCTTTCCCACCAACAGAAAGGATGTTGGTTCAACTCCTGGTCATGGCACACTCCTGTGTTGCAGGCCGGGTCCCTGGTTCGGGGGTGAGAAGCAACTACAATGATATATGTTCCTTTTCCTTCCTTCCCCCTCTTTATAAATAAAAAATATTTTTAAAAAGTCAATTATGATTTCAGTAGAAGGATGGTCAATGTATACGGTTCTCATGTGAAAAATCAGAATTAAGTGTCTAATGGAAAGAGAGGTTGGTTACCTCTCTTTCCTGAGGCAGGTTTATACATTTAACTCTTGAAATGTTCTGATGAAAAGGGTATTTTTATACCCACATTACTGACGAGGGATCTGAGTTCCAAGAATATTGGGAAGCCTCCTGAGGTCACATGGTAATGCATTTTTACATATTTAACCAATTTAATTATAAACCCATAATATTAAGTATTATGTTTTATAAAAATAATAAAACATAACTAATTTCTAACACCTGTATCTATTATTTTATTTTATGCATTTAAAGTGATTATTTATTAGGTGCATTCTGTGTGTAAGACTGTGCCACATGCTGAAATTATGATGGTAATCAAGAAAGATATGGCAACTAGCCCACAGAGTTTACCGGGTGGGAAAAGAAATCATTATACAAATAAATGCAAATAAACATTTAATTACATATTCTGATAAATGCCATGAAAGAGAAAAGCAGCAAGATAACAGAAAGAATAAGAGGGAACTTTATTTATAAGGTGTTGGAACTCAGAGAGGGCAGCTCTAGGAAATAACATTGGAACAGGGACCTGGAGATGAATTACCCAGAAAGGGAGTGAGTATGAATATCATAGGAAGAAGAAACAGTGCCCTGCAACACCCACCCTGAGGTGGGAGATACATTCCAAGAGCTGAAAGAAGGTCGGGGTGTGGAGAGAAGCAGTGAATGATGGGAAGGGGCTCCACACGGGGCCACAGTGATAGCAGCAGCAGGTCATAGGCAGCAAGGTGAAAATGCTTTACTTTTATTGCAATAGGCAATCAATGAAGCATTTGAAACAGGAAAGCAACATGATTGTTATAGACAGAATATCTATTGCCCCCACAAATTATATGTTAAATTCCCTAATCCTAATGTAATGATGTTTGGAGGCGGGCCTTTGGGAAGTTATGAGGTTTACATGAGGTGATGAGGGTGGGGCCCTGTGATGAGATTAGTGTCTTTATAAGAAGAGAAAGAAACCAGAGCTCACTCTCTCTGTCAGGTGAGAAGGCAGATGTCTGTAAGCCACAGAGAGCCCTCATCAGGGAACCAAATCAACTGGCTCCTTAATCTTGGACTTGCCAGCCTCCAGAACTCTGGGAAATAAATCCCTGCTGTTTAAGCCACTCAGATGTACTTTGTTATACTAGACCAGGCTAAGACAATGATCTAAACCATCACTTATGGTTTTAAAGGGTAGCCATTATAGCAATTAGAATTTAACATTAAGTGAATAGCATACTAAAAGAATAACAAGGTCTCACACAGTACCAAGGATTAATTAAATCGCTTGCTGAATGAATCAGTGAATATAAGACAAGTCCGGCAGCTCTCTTTGTTCTAGCACAAAAGAGTAGTGTATTAATCCCAATGCAACCATATCTACTGCAAACCTATTTTACAAAGCTTGAAAAAGCCTTAGAAGCATAAAGTTGTCAACTACAAGCGGAAATTGCAAGTGTACTTAAATTTCCAAGTATAGACTAAGATTTCAGTTCTTATTTCTGGAACCAGAAAACACTGAGCTTAGTGTTCAATACCAGCTCTTGCTTTTTGTCTGACATTAAACAAACTATTTCATTTTTTTATGAACTTCCTAACTTCATATTTAAGTGGAACACTAATACATTTTTGGCTGATGGTTGGATGATTAAATAAAGTAATGTATGTAAGGTTCTGCAACACTTAATATTTTGTTTAATATGAGAGAGAACCCCCTCCCCCCAAAAAAGCCTAGAATTATCTTCTGGAAAGTGGGCTGCTTGTAAGTACAAGCTTCTCTAAATAGGTGAGTGTTCTACAAACCCTCTGTAGCAGTGCCCCAGCTGCAATTGTTGAGTTTGGCTTCAGTGAATTTTTTGAAGACTCTTTCAACATATTTGCTCATTTCATTAGGGGTGATTTATGAGTGTACCTACCCATACTGAACTGACTGTTCTGCAGTTTTTGACCAAAAATGGAATGACTCCTATGCCCTACCTTCCCTATTCACCCAATCTTGAGCCAAGAAACTTGTTTGTTTCCCTGAATGAAAAAATCCTCAAAGAGAAATGTTTCCCCAAAGTGGAAGAGGTGAAACAAAAACCAGCAGAAACACTAAAAGGCATCGAAATCAAGGAGTTCAAAAATTGTTTTGAACAGTGCAAAAAAAATCTTGATAAGTGTATTGAATCAAATAAAGAATACTTTGAAGCTGACCGAAGTTTAAACATGTAAGGATAAATACACAATCTTTTATAAATAAATTCTGGGGTTTTTTGGGTCTCCCCCTCATATAGTTAACTATTTCCCTTGTTTGGTTGTTTTTCTGTTCAAAAGTAGAATGACTTGTAAAGGAAGTAGCATTTATAATCATGGTTAAATATTGTATTTAGTTTCTCTTGGTTTTATTGCTTTGTTTTCCCTGAGAGAAAACTTTTTGGTTAAGAAGGACACAGATATCACTAGTAGGGAGGCTCTAGATTAGTGGTGAGTGTGGGAGACAGGCATACCATGAAGTCACCAAAATTAATCTTTTCCTTCTGGCATACTTGGTGTGGATGAATCCTTACCTATACTACAAGAACAACAACAGTCACTGCAATAGTAATGCTGGCATTAGCTGCAGCAGTGGTCATAACTCACATTTACATTATGATGTGTACATCAGGCCCTCTTGTAAGCATAACAACACTCATACGTAAGTATACCAATTGCCCCCATTTATTACTAAGAATGTTGAGACATAAGAGGTTAAGTAAGCAATGAGTTGAATACCATGTAGTTATTATTAGAAGAGGTGGACTTTGAACCCAGGAAGCTTAATCAAGATTCTGAACTCTTAACTACTAAGTTATGAAAAGAAAGAAAGGGTTCACATGTGCATGTCCATATGTGGGTATCAAAATGCTGGTGTCTCCCACTGTTGTTCTAGACCTAAGCTATTCTAGAATTTTCTTCTCAAAAATGTCATAGACAAACATGGCAGCAAACTGATGTGTGGCCCTTGGGGTGTCTGCGATAATTCCAACAGGAGGGTGACAGCAGAGGTTGGTGAGCAGACAAACATGAAAAAGTAACAAGACAGGTCCTTAAGAGCTTGGCCAGTGGGAAAATGTGTAAACCTACAAGGTGACACAATGGTGAAGTTCTGTGCTTGTGAGACTGCGGTAAAAGTGGCGTGTGCCTGCAAGTGCAGGTAGGAGACAGAATCAGACTAAGAAATACAGTCTCAAAGATCACACATGAGAAATTTACTGCTGAAACATTTTACCAAAGGATATTTGACAGAAAGGATAATCAACTCAAAATAGACTAAAAAATGTCACACGGAAAGAGTATAAAATACTATTAGGGGAAAAATGTAATCCTTACTATAATGATTCGGATGATGCTGGAGCAAAACATTTTATAATACTACCACAAAAGAGATGCACGTGATTTTAAGAGTGGTTATAACCTTTGCCAGGCCTACAAAATGCAGCTTTTTTAATGTTGTTAATTTGTAGCTTTTGTGATAGAAATTATGTTACATTATAAAGAATAAGCAAAACATGCTGAATCATAAATTATAAAAAGTGGTGGCTGTCTTCCTAATGTTGTGCACTTCTGTATTATTCTAAGCCTTCACTAAGAGTCCTTTGACAGTGTCAGAGCCAAAAACAATATTTAAAAGGAAACAATAATAAATTGCCATATTAATTTTGTATATAAAATTAAGTGCATTTACTGAAAAAGGGCATTTGAATATTTATTTTGGTGCAGTTTGTGGAAGTGGCAGTACATAACTATAGATTCCATAGAATTATTATATGTGTATATATATATATATTTAGTGCATGAAATAGCAAGCACTAGTATGGAGTATTTGAAAATTATGATATGAGATTCATATCTCTAAGACTAAAATATCCATAGAAATTGTTTTACAATAGGGAGACTTAAGTACTGCAGAAAGAAGTAGAAAAAACTGTGGATCCTAGCTAACATTTCACCCAACAACAGAATACACATCCTTCCAAAATACCATGAAACATTACCAAGCTGAAACATATACTAGACTATACAAGAGATTTTAATAAACTTAAAAGGATTCAAGCCATAACATGCATTCTTTGAACACATTAAATAAAAATTCAGAAACAGAATGTTTTCTTGACAATTTCTAAATTTTGGAAATAAAATAACACATCTAAATAAATGAATGAACTCCTTCTTTCTTTCGGCTGCATAGAATTCCATTGTGTAAATGTACCATAGTTTTTTGATCCATTCATTTACTGATGGACACCTAGGTTGCTTCCAACATTTGGCTATTGTAAATTGTGCTGCTATGAACATTGGAGTGCATAGGTTCTTTTGGATTGGTGTTTCAGGGTTCTTAGGGTATAGTCCCAGAAGTGGAATTGCTGGGTCAAAAGGCAGATCCATTTTTACTTTTCTGAGAAAATTCCATACTGTTTTCCTAAGTGAAATAAGCCAAGAGGTGAAAGACAAATACCATATGCTCTCACCTTTAACAGGAACCTAAACAACAAAACAAACAAACAAGCAAAATATAGCCAAAGACACTGAAATAGAGAACAGGCTGACAGTGTCCAGAGGAGTGAGGGGAGGGAATTTCAGGGGAATTTGAGGGGGAAAAGGGAAGGGTTTATAGGAACAAGTATAAAGGGCACATGGACAAAAACTAGGGGGTGTGCAAATGGGAGGGAGGTGGGGAGGGCTGGGTGGGTGGGCAGAGATAGGAGTAAAAGAAAATTGTACTTGAACAGCAATTAAAATAAAATAAAATAAACAATAAATAAAGATGAAAAATACTATGTGACTATTTGTAAGATGCTGCTAAAGCAATACTTTGAAGGGAGTTTATAGTAATAAAGACCTATCTGCGAAAAGGACAATGTTCTCAAATCAGTGACATCAGGTTTCACCTTAAGAACCTGGAAAAATAATAGTACAATATGAATAATATGCACAATATAAAAAAGAAGAAAATAATAAAGATCAAAGAAGAAATTATTGAAATGGAAAAACAGAACATAAATGAATGAACAAAACACTCAATAAAATCAATCAACCTTTGGCCATTATTTTGGGGTTGTAATTCACAAAGAAAGAAATTCCTAGTTTGATTAGAGGGAGAGTTTCTTTTGGGTGATCTTTATAGTGTTGGATGGTTTCATCATAGCTGGGATATGTATTTACACTTTGGTATTCATAAATGAATAGCATCCTCAAATTATACTTATGCCTAATTAACTCACAATATATTAAATATATTTCTGATTGAACCATCCAATAAATAATCCATTTTCCTTATTTGGTTAAGTTGTTGGATGGTTTCATCATAGCTGGGATATGTATTTACACTTTGGTATTCATAAATGAATAGCATCCTCAAATTATACTTATGCCTAATTAACTCACAATATATTAAATATATTTCTGATTGAACCATCCAATAAATAATCCATTTTCCTTATTTGGTTAAGTTGTACCTGTCCATCACCGCTAATTTTCTGCTGATCCAGAAATGTATCAACAAACTCTACTCTTTCTCTCTGTGGTCACACCTTATCACACACAGTTCTAGGACCTTCCTATACTCTTAATGCATTCTCAGTGACAAAACAGAAGAGAAAAATAAATCAATTTCTTATATACTGCCAGAGATTCACTCCAATTGATGTTATTTATTTTATTAGGACAGTCACCTACAAAGGAGTTCCCATCAGAATGTCAGCTGATTTCTCAGAAGAGACCTTGCAGGTAAGAAGGGGCTGGAAAGAAGTATTCCAAGTCATGAAAAGCAAGGACCTACATCCAAGATTGCTCTATCCAGCTAAGCTTTCATTTAGAATGGAAGGACAGATAAAGTGCTTCTCAGATAAGGCCAGATTAAAGGAGTTCCTCATTACCAAGCCCTTATTATATGAAATGTTAAAGGGACTTATCTAAAAAAAAGAAGATAAAAAATATGAACAGTAAAAAGATGTAAAACTCACAGTCATTAACAACCACACCTAAAACAAAAGCAAACTAAGTAAACAAATAGAACAGAAACAGGACCACAGAATTGGAGATGGAGATCACATGAGGGTTAGCAATAGGGGAGTGGGAGGAGGAGAGAGGGGGAAAAGGTACAGAGAATAAGTAGCATAGATGGTAGGTAGAAAACAGGGGGAGGGCAAGAATAGTATGGGACATGTAGAAGCTAAAGAACTTATGACACGTGGTCATGAACTAAAGGGAAGGGTATTGGTGGGAGAGGGTGGGCAGGATGGAGGGGAGTGAATGGGGAAAATGGGACAACTGTAGTAGCATAATCAATAAAATATATTTTAAAAAGAATGTTTACACTGAAACTAGAGGGAAAATTCAGATAAGCAAGCCATTAGAAAGATGTATTTGGAAAAAATTATTTTTCCTTGCCAATGAAAATATGAGTGCATGTGTTTTTGTTTATGCATATCTAAACATTTCTAGCTACCATTTTATTGACTGCTTAATAAATCACTAAGTACTTTATCTATATAATTATATTTTTATGTTCAAATAGTCCTGAGGGCTATATTTAGTTACTAAGCCCATTAAAAATAAGGGAAGAGACATAGCTCGTGCATCTACCCTTAGTTCATGTACACATGATGAATCTATGAGTTAGCTGTAGATACATCTAACTCATATTTTTCTATGATGCTGCTTTCCTTCATTGAGCTATGATTGATGCAAAATTAAAATATGTTTGGTCATTCATTGCCTCACTGTTTGTTGGAGGCTTTCTAATTCCAAGAGCTGTTTCATGAAAAATAAATTAAGATGCAAGAGAATCTGCCCCTACCTCCATGCTGTGCTCAAGTTACACAACTTGCAGGGGATATATGCACACAAGTGAGAATGTAATCTAGCTTATGTGTGGGGGTCTGGTCAGAGATGTTTATTTATTGCTCTTCACTCAGTTTCCTTGCTTTTCTGAGGTAAGTGGGCTATAAATTATACTTTGTATTTCCTGGTAATTTCTAGTTCATAGTATTGCATATTCATTGTTTGATATTTTACATTAAATCTTCTGAACTTACAGTTGGTCTCCTTCTCTCCTTTCTCTCCTTTCTTTCCCTGAAGATCCTGATGCTGGGCATCCAGGGCCTACCACGCTTGTGTCTCTGTGTCCCTAATTCCTAAACAATTCAATTTGACCTTTTGACTCATGTCTTCCATACTTTAAAGATCAGAACGTAAGTGTGTTTGTCTATTGCTCCCACTTTAGGCAGCAAATTCCCAAGTTTATAATTTCTTTGTGGAACAGAAAAGTAACAGAATGAAGCCCAGCAGTAGTTAACAGATATAATCTATAAACCTGTTTTTCTGGAATTGGATTTTTCATGTTTGTTATTCAGTAATAAAAATTACAATTAATTGCTATATGGTATCTAAAATATCAATATTTGTTACATCACATCCTACCTATAACATTAAGTTTTTATAGTTATTTAACAGGATGACCTCTCTGCCATGTCTGCTATGAAGAGATGATAGAAATGATCATTTGTTTTGTAGCTATTTTGTTGCATAAACAGCATGAAGCACTTCTACAAATGTCATTTCATTATCTTTAGAACTATAGCAATTATTATCAGAAAATAAACATAGTTTTGGAAATATTTTCAGATTATAAAATGACTATATTAATATATACTTGGACATTGTATGTATGTGTGTGTGCATGAGAGAGAGAGAACTAAAGAGATGAGAAGCAGGCAAGGGAGAGCATAGGATACTTATATGACTGCCGGACACATAACAGAAAGTCAGTAAAACCTGAATGAGTAAACAGAATAGTAAAGTGAGAAGAGATTATAGAAAGATAAAATAGATAAGAAATCTACAAAAGTGTAAAGGAGCAAACTCTTTAACAAAAGAGGGATATTTTCCCAAAACCACAGCATTCACTAAGAGACCCATGAAGATCGTTGGAATATCCTGGACTTAAGAAACTCTCTGGGATACTCTGGATTAGGTGATTTTCACTGCTTCTCCTGGACCCACAGGCCTGGGGGAAGGCTTACCTCCCCATTGATATGAATGGCCCAAAGTACTATTTTTTTCAACACCTTGAGTACCACCACGAAGCATATAAAAACAGGGTTCTATGTCATTTCCTGCTCTTTCCCTGATTTTCTAAGTGACCTTACAGAATGTGTTAAAAATCTTCAAAAATCAATTTGCTTATTTTTGTTAATCTTTAATTACTTCTTTCCAGAATATTAATTTACAGAAATGAATTACTTTTAGTAAAAGTCACATGCTTATAAACTATAAAGCAAACATATCCTAAGCAGTACTTTATTTTAATAAAGAAAGATGCAAACATAAAAGAATGACTGAAGTCATCACACTTAAATGCAAAGGACATAGATAAGTATATAGCCATAGTGGCCAATAACACTGAATGTAAGAAAAAATGAATATAGTTAGCTAAGACTGAGGAAGCTTTCATATGTGGTTATATAGTTCTGTGGAAAAAAAGTATAATTCCTCAAAAATAGTCTATTTATTACAGTTGTTTAATTAAGGTATATAATAAATTTCCTTAAAATTTATATATATTTATATATGAATGTACACTTATATATTTATAAATATTTATAATATACATTTATGTATATATTTGTATAAATATATATTTATACATTTATAAATATATCTATTATACACACACACAGGCACACACACACATACCTGTGGTACATCCAAAGTTAAGTAGAAAATATAATTATGCAGAAATCTGTCCTATGTATCCACTTTTCTTTAGATTTTTGGATATTTTGAGAAAAGTAAATTTCCCTTTACTTTTTCTAGAAAATTTATTTCATTTTACTGTGCTAATGAAAAGTTGATTACATTTGGAAAAGTATATATATATATATATATATATGAATATATACATTCATAATACAGTTACATTATAGTATACTCAGTGAATTTAAAAAGTAATGAATAGCCCTGGCTGGTGTGGTTCAGTGGATTGAGCATGGGTCTGAGAAACAAAAGGTTGCCAGTACAATTCCCAGTCAGGGCACATGATGGTTTCAGGCCAGGTCCTCAGTAGGGGGTGTGGGAGAGGCAACCACACATTGATGATTGTCTCTCACTCTTTCTCCTTCCTTTCCCCTCTAAAAATAAACAAATAAAAGTATAAAAAATAAAAATAAGAATAATGAAAATTAATGAATAGTCCTGAAGTATGCTGAAAAGATTTAATACAAGTTTCTTAGTTACAGAAGGTAGCAGACAGGATTCTAAGATGATTCCTGCAGTGGCCTAAAAATGCCCCTAAAATTAATCAAGTCCTAATACCTGAAACCTTTAAAAGTTACTTTATAAGAAAAAAAGATCAGTTTGAATCTGATTAAATTGTGGATCTTGAGCTGGAGAGTTTATTCTGAATTATCTTGGTGGCCCTTAACTCTCACTGCAGTGTCTGTGTGAGAGAAGGTAAAGGCAAGAGTTGGTGTACAGAAATGAGGAGGAGAGAACACGACCACAGAGGCAGGGATTAGAGTGGGATGGCCATAAGTGAAGAATGCCGGTGGCCACCGGAAGCTGGAAGAGACAAAGAACAAGTAGGTTCATAAGTAAAACCTCCAGAGCAAGAATGAACTCTTGACACTGATTTTGGCCCAGTAATACTAATTTCAGACTTTTGGCCTCTAGCACTGTGGGGGAATACATTTTTGTTGCTTTAAGCCAACAATTTTGTGGTAATTCATTAGAGCAGTCACAGGAAACCAAAACAGATTTTGATACCTAGAAGTAAGATGTGCTACAATACATAGATGAACATGTGGAAGTGATTTTGAAATTTGATAACGGTGAGAACCAAAGCATTGCAGGTTCGATTCCCAGTCAGGGCACATGCCTGGGTTGCCGACCAGGTCCCCAGTGGGGGCCATGTGAAAGGCAACCACACATTGATGTTTCTCTCTCTCTCTTTCTCCCTTCCTTCCCCTCTCTGAAAATAAATAAATAAAATCTTTTTAAAAAGTACAAGGTTTAATCAGAAACAAAGAAAAAAATCTTAAAAAAAAAGAAATTTGATAATGGATAGTAGCTGAAAGTACCTTGAGGCATTTGACAGAAAAAGCCTAAACTATTTTAAACAGAATGTTGATTATGAATATGGGTGTATAAGATACCTTTTGAGAACTCAGAAGGAAATGAAGAACATGTTATAAGAAACTGAAGAAAGGTTGATTTTTAACATATGTCTTATAGTCATTCTAAATTATGTCTTATAGTCATGCATTTATCTTTCCAAATAATTAAGAAGATTGTATATTTGCTATCATTTAAAAAATGCTGTCAAATAGGAACAAAAATGAACACTGAATTCATCACATGTCTGCTCTCATTCCTTCTCCCAAAATAAATAACTTGATTCAGTGGTTGAATCAGAGCTTATATAATGAATGAGAAATGATATTTGGGTCAGTGATATAATTCTGTTCACTGTTTGAAGATGAAGCATATACAATAAACAGGGTTCTGCAGAAGTAATGTCATTGAGTGTGATTGGTAGGGTACGTGAACGCCTCACACAAGATGGACAGCAATTTGAGCACTTCACCTAAAATGTCATATAATGTGCTTGAGCGTGATATTGTTGTGTTACAGAATTACATGCTTATGATTTTGTAATGAAAGATTTTTATGTAATAAAGGAGCATTATTTTAAAAGGGGGCGTTATTTGTGCTGGGTGTGTATAAGCTGTTTTCTAAATAGTCTACTATTTATTATTCTAGTTGTCATTAAATAATTTATTAAGTACATGTGAAAAGTGGTAATCTTTGTTAATATTATTTGTGTAAAAGAGCAAACTAAAAGCCTAGAAAATTTGACACTAGAGTCAAGAATAGATAGTCT